>NC_047102.1:14526775-15126775 GCF_902459505.1 Geotrypetes seraphini
CGGGACTTGGGAGCAGCCAACCAGAAAAGATGACAGCCAAAACCATAAGGATGCTTGGATGCATAAGAGGAATGGTCAGCAGGAACAAGGAGGTGATATTGCCTCTGTTAAAGTCTCTGGTGAGACTGATATTTGGCGCTATTTAGCTGGCTGGGAATGGCTTCTGGCAGGCTAAATAGTACAAACAGAACATACCTCCCCCCTTTTTTACTAAGCCACGGTAGAGGTTTCTACCACAGCCTGGAGTGCTAAATTCTCTGACACTGCTCCAACGCTCATAGGAATTCTGTGAACGTTGGAGCACTTAGCGCTCCAGGCTGTGGTAGAAACCTCTACCAGGGCTTAGTAAAAGGGTGGGATAGAAACATAGTCAATGACAACAGATAAAGACCTGAATGGCCCATCTAGTCTGCAATTACATGCATTACAATTTCATGATTAAATTAAAATGCATTTATTTATTTTAGAAATTTCTATACCGTCTAAGGCCTAAAAGGTTTACATGGTATTGCATACATAAAATAATAAAACAAAATGAAAACAGATAAACATTAATGAACAAATCATCGGGAAATCATGTTTTTTTTCTTTGTTATTTCTGGGCCATAGACCTTAGAAGTCCACTTGGTACTGTCCTTAGGTTCCAATGAAGAGTTGCCATTGAAGTTCACTCCAGCCTGTCCAAACCATCTTCTTTGTAGAATTCAGACCATTCATATTCTAATTGGAGATAATCTGTTTCATCTCACGCTTCTTTGAATTCCATCACTGTTTTCCTCTCCACCACCTCTTTTGGGAGGGCATTCTAGGCATCTATCACCCTCTCCGTGAAAAAGAATTCCCTAAGATTACTCTTAAGTCTACCACCCCTTAACCTCAATCTATGTCCCCTAGTGTTACCAATTTCCCTTCTCTAGAATAGTTTTGGTCCTATATTTTTTTTTTTAAATTTCTTTATTGATATTTTGAACTTGACAATGTATACATTTGAAAAATCGGAAAAAAAAACCCCAACTATATGAAAATACACTATTAACATCAGAAATATTACAATAAAAATTTTAAATCCCTTCTTAACCTATAACAGTAATGATATTATATTATACTCATCAATATTATAGAATATTATGAAATTTATACCTCTAAATAAATAATACACCCCCCACCCCTCCACCCACCCATACAAATGTCTGTATCATATCATCCCTGTCCCTTCTCTCCTCCAGAGTATATGTCCTGCAATAGTCAGTGGGAGATAGCTATTTCCTGCTGAATATCTGGCTTAGTGGATTGGCCAATGACCAGGCTATATCACGTGACATAGCCAGTCACTGCCAATATTCAACAGCTCTCCAGCTAAATTTGCACGCCAGATAGAGCCACTTAAAAGTGTGGTCTATCTTTAGCCATTGAGACTTAGCTGGCTATGTCTCAGCCAGCCAAAAATAGACCGGATATTCAATGCCGGTTGCTGGATATATCATCGTTATTGAATTTCTGGGTCACTGCAGACTGCAGGAGATTGCAGATGATCTCCTATGGACTGAATATCGGGGGTAGGATGGGGGAGATGCATAAAATGGCATTAATGTAGATCATTGTAACACCCTGTCTGCACCATCCTAACAGACATAACCACTTAGACTAATGGTAGCAATAGTGGGGGTTTGTTAACTAAATTAACTTCATTGCTTTTCCTTAAACAGTACAAGTGGCTCTAACAGCTCTGGGTCTGATGGGCTTCCAGCACACTTACTACACATTGCAGAAAAGGTAAGGGTCTGCCCTTAGCAAATGATAAAATCAATAAGTTAGACCAAATAAGCAATAGCATAATGACAAGAGGTTTTTCTGATTAACAAAATGATGCAAATAAAAGAATCTATGATTAAATTTAAGAACAGTGTCAGCATCTATGAGACAAACTTGGTTCTTTTTGTTGCATAGAGCATTTTGGACCCCAGTTCGATTACAAAAGTTAGACAGCTCTAAGTCTAATAGGTGCTGGCATTGTAAACTTGAAGCAGGGACTCTAGATCACTTATTATTCTATTGTCCCTTTATTATGGCCTTCTGGAAATCAATTTGGTCCCCAAATTAATAAAATCATGTAGCATTAACATATGATACAATTCTCTTTGGTATGTCGATGAGAACAAGGAGCCAGATTTCATCAAGTAATAATAAACTTTTATTGATGATGACAGGAGTCGCCATTCAACATATAACAAGTAATTGGAAAAATTATAGTAGATTAAATTATACCTTTTGGTGGAATTCATTATGTCACATTTATAAAATGGAAAGCATAATTGCTATACAAAAAGGTAATTATAATAAATTTGTAAAGATCTGGGGGCCATTGACAACCTACTGTAATAAATAGATGCCATTTTCTATTGGAAGTATATTTGCAAATGGGGGGGAGAGGGGAGGGTGGGTTGTCTAAATTATACAGAAGGTTTAACATATAAATAAGAGTATTTATATTTGTATATTTTAGATTAAATATGAATGGAATGGGAATAAACTTATGTATCTGAATATACTAAGAAAATTCAAGTGATGTATTTAATCTTAAATGTTTTATTAATTGTACACTTGATGTAAGTTTTAAAAATGAATAAAGAATTACAAAAAAAAAAAAAGAACAGACTTCTTTTACAAAATATTAAGGGGGTCATTTACAGAGCTACATATAAATTTTACTGCGGTCTGATTTATCGTGGAAGTCACTAACCTGCAGTAACCAAGTACACAGGTTAGCAACTCCCACAGTAAATAAATGATACAGTTTGTGTTCAACCTCATAAGTTGCATTATTTTATTTTGTAGGAGCATCAGGCCATGCTCCTGGGGATATCTTAAAGGGATCATTGTTCCAAAGTGCTGTGAACCCCCCACCCCGGACCTGCTGTAGTTTCCCTGATGTCCAGTGGCTGTGGAATGAGAAACCCCCAGTCATCCTGCCCCACCAGGCTCTGGTGCAAAATGTCACCAATTGACCCCTAGGTGATAGCCTTATCCAAGTTTCCAAGTTTATTAACATTTTCATATACCGACCTCAACATGTATCTCGTCGGTTTACAATGCTAAAAATATAAAGTATAAAAAATAAAAGAATAAAATAAAAAAGGGGGTGGGGTGGGAGTGGGGTTAAGATGACTACATTGACATAAATGATACAAGAGGAGATAGAGGTAGGGAAGAATAATAATTACATCATAAAATAAAAATAAGGGGAGGTATGGGGGGCTGAGAAGGAACATCAAGGAAGATACTTCCACTATGAGTCAAGCCAAATAAGGGTGTGTAGTGGGGTTTAAATATATGATTTTGATTTTTTTTTTTTATAATTCTTTATTCATTTTTGACTCTTACAACAAGTGTACAATATTCAATCATATAATTTGTACAAATCACTTGACATTCTTAACAATTATTATCCATTACATATAAAAGAGACTCCCCTCCCCCCACCCAACCCAATCATCAATAATAAATTCATGAAATCACATAACATACCTCCCCACCCCCACACTAATTATATTCCTATGTAATAACAAGGTGTCGAAAGTGTCTAATCATTAGAATATGCAATCAATGGCCCCCAAATCTTTTTGAATCTATTATAACTTCCATTTTATAAATATGACAAACTGAATTCCACCAAAAGGTATAATTAAGTTTAGTATAATCCTTCCGATTTCCAGTAATATGTTGAATGGCAACCCCCGTCAGTATTAATAAAAGTTTATTGTTATTTGCCAAAATTTGACTCTTGAATCTCATAGAAGTTCCAAATAAAATAGTATCATAGGATAGGGCAACATGATTTTCTAACAATGAATTAATTTGGGACCAAATTACCTTCCAAAAGGCATTGACAAAGGGACAAAAAAAAAAAAAAAGTAAATGATCAAGAGTCCCAGCATCTAAATTACAATGCCAGCATCTATTAGACCTAGAGCTATCCAACTTTTGTAAACGAACTGGGGTCCAAAAAGCTCTATGCAACAAAAAGAACCAAGTTTGTCTCATAGATGCTGACCTTGTAATTTTTAATCTCCAAGACCAAAGTCGTGGCCATTGAGAAAGCAGAAATTTGGTGCTTGATCTCAATGCTCCAAATATCCCTAAGTCCAGTTTTTTGTTCAAATATCCATGATTTTGATTTTGTTATTGTAAGTGCTTTGATATTATGCATTATACGCTGGGATAATAAGAATTGGAATATAAATAGGCATTTTCAAAGTGAAAGCATGTTCTTATTTTCACTTTGAAAACTGATGCAAATCCTGTGAGTAAACTGTACTTGTTGCCTTCACAGCTACACAGGCAGCATGAGCGTTCCCTATATAAAGCAACTCCAAAAGCCATTTATCCTTTTGTAGTTCCGTATTTATACACTACAATAATATCTCTCACAAGCCCATTAAGAGTTATGATCTGGGGTCAAATAAATTGTATGTTAGAGAATCCTGTGGCCCTATCATATGACACAGTTTTGTTTGGAATGTATATGAGGGCCAAAAGTCAAATTTCATCAAATAATAACAAACTGTTAATGATTTTAACAGGAGTTGCCATCCAACATATAACACATAACTGGAAAGACTATAGAGGATTGAATTATTGTTTCTGGTGGAGTTCGGTTTGTCAGGTGTATGAAATGGAAAAAACATTGGCAATCAAGAGAGGTTATTATAAGAAATTTAAAGAGGTGTGGAGACCATTAATTGAGTATTATAATAAATAAATAATTATATTTATCCCCATTAAATATATGTAGGGGGGAGGAGGGATGGGTGGGTTTTATGACATTATGAGGGGTAATATATGGAAAGGGAGGGAGGGGAGATAGTTTATGGTATAAAATGAATGTAGAGTTTCAAGTGAAGAATGTATAGTATGACTTGAATTATTGTACACTTGTTTGCATAATGTAAAAACGAATAAAGATATTTAAAAAAAAAAAAAGAGTTATGCTTGGTGTACAATATCAAGAAGCTAGGAATTCCTAGGAGCATTATAATAAAAGATGAGATGAAAAACAAACCTTTTCAATATAAAATCTCATTTTAATCTTCCATCACAAACTTCTTAAAAAGGTTAGGGTCTGTAATGTTAAATGGAAAGTGGCTTGATGTAAAAAGGTCTCTGGCCAAATTGATTTCCTGTGCAATGGGATTGGTAGTCTTGACCACTGGGTTAAACCCTCTGTGACAAGGTGAAGTTCCTGTCGCAAGCTAGCAGATGGAGCCTGAGCAGTAGAGTGTGTGGAGCTAATTTGCATAGAAGCTGCTTCGGGAGCCAGGCAACCCTCAAGGGGAGGATTGCTGGCTTAGGCCTAACTCTTGGTAAGCCTGTTAGACCGGTCTGCCCAGTAGAGCTTGGGTTGACCAGGAGAGTACCCCAGGCTTGATGACTGGCAGGGGAGCCAGGTGGGTATGTGAGTGACTGGGAAAGTCCTTAAGAGCAGCTGAGGGATTGGAAGGAGTCCTCGGGAAGAGCCCTCAGAGAGAGAGCCTAGCTGAGAAGGGCCTGGAAGAAGGGCAGGCCTGGAGGCGGGTGGATTTTAAAATCGTAAAATCTGGCAACCCTATTTAGAGAGGAACCTTTGCTCTTCATGTATGTGGGTCTATTATATTAGAAAGAGCATAGGGAGTGTACAAGTCCCATGATGATTTTTTTTTAAAATTCTTTATTCATTTTCAATCTTACATCAAGTGTACAAACATTAAAACAATACAATTAAACATATCAGTTGACAATCTTTCTATTTTATCTTATAATACATAAAATTACCACCCTCCCCTCCCATCATTCCCTCTATTATTTTCCCAATATGAATATTAATATATAAAGCCTCCCCCTTCCTAACATTAGACGGTGTATATGATGATTTTTCTTCTACTTCCTTAAGTTTCCAAAGCGAAAATGCTTGAAGACAAGAAAAGAAAGAAACAAATTACTTTTGAATCGAAAGTTCCAGAAGCCAAAGATTCCAGAAAAAAAGATGGTAAGAGATATTGTTTATTTTTTTAAAAAATTTCTTTATTTATTATTTATTTATTGTTTTCAACTTAAATTTAAAGTATAACACTTGTACAGAAAGCAAGAATAGAATAGATATCAAATACAATAGTAATATAATTCCTAAATTAAACAAATATACTATTTATGCTCAAGTCCACAATTAAGATCCAAGAATTAAAGAAAATTGGCAAAATTATCAAGAAAGAAAGTTATAATATTTTTTTTTTTTTATAATTCTTTATTCATTTTTAAACTTTCAACAAGTGTACAATATAAGTAATACATAGATTTACTAACATCACTTGAAAAATCTATCAAGATCATAACAAAGGTATATATATCTAAACCCTTCTTCCCCCCTCCCTTTCCATACAATTATTTAATTGAATCAATCTTTGTCATATTTCTTTTTTTTACATTTTTATTTTTTTTTTCATTTATATAAACCCTCCCCTTTCCCTTCCAATCATAAATAATGTTAATAAAATGGTGTTTATTCATTACAAAACAATGTCAATGGCCCCCATATTTCATTAAACCTTTTATAATTTCCATTTTGTATTGCTATTGAACGTTCCATTCTATATATGTGACATAGTGAATTCCACCAGAAATTAAAATTAAGTCTTGTGTGATCTTTCCAATTTGTAGTAATATGTTGCATGGCAACTCCTGTCATAATCAATAAAAGTTTGTTATTACTTGCCGATATCTGACTCTTTTTCCTCATAGATATGCCAAATATCACAGTATCATAAGTTAATGCTACAGGATTATCTAATAAAGAATTTATTTGATCCCAGATCGAATTCCAAAAGGCTAATATATAGGGACAGAAAAATAAAAGATGATCCAAAGTCCCTACTTCAAGCTTACAATGCCAGCATCTATTAGACATTGAACTATTTAATTTTTGTAATCTAACAGGGGTCCAAAATGCTCTATGCAAAAGAAAAAACCAAGTTTGTCTCATAGATGCTGACAGTGTACATCTTATTCTCCAAGACCAAATTTGTGGCCATTGAGATGCCAAAATTTGATGATTAATCTCAATGCTCCAAATATCCCTAAGACCATTTTTAGGTTTTTTATTAACCAATTCACTAATAACTTTATACCACTGTGCGGCCTGGTGACCCAGAAAATCTGCCTGGAAGCATAAAAATTCCATGCTGTATTGAAAATTTAAAGTTTTCCATTCAGGGAACCCTGCCTGAATGGCCTGCTTCAATTGCAACCATTTATAAAATTGTGATTTATTCAGTCCAAATTTATTTTGCAATTGTGTAAACTCAAGCATTTTTCCATTTGAAATAACATCATTTAAAGTTCGTATTCCTGCATTTAACCAATGCCTCCAGACAATCTTAGTTCCGCCAATCTGAATCTTGGAGTTTAGCCATATAGATTGATTTGTCGATTTACTAATAGGAATTTCAGTTAAATTACTTACATATCTTAGAGTTTTCCATGTATCTAATAAAAGTTTATTTTCTTTATACAATCTGGGCATCTTGATACTGAGAATGTGACAAAGATGTAAAGGAGACAGGAGTTGCCATTCCAAGTATAACCAATCTGGAGTGTATTCAATGAGATCTGGGAGGACCCAATACATACCTTGACGTAAAATATAGGCCTGATGATACCTATAGAAATTTGGGAAATTTACCCCACCCTCCTTAATTGATTTCTGTAAAGATACCAAAGCAATTCTAGGTGTTTTGCCAAGCCAAACAAACTTAATAATTATTGCATTCAATTTTTTATAAAAAGAGTTCTGAAAAAATACCGGAATCATACACATTTGATAGCAAACCACAGGCAATATCATCATTTTTATGGTTTGAACTCTTCCCCACCAAGATATATGTAATGGGTTCCATTGTTCACATAATTCCGAAACCTTTTTTAATAAAAGTTTTTCATTTTCTTTTACTGTATCTTCTATTGAATTTTTAATCCAAATTCCTAAATATTTTAATCCATCCTCTTTCCATACAAAAGGAAATGAATCAAACATAGATTTTATGCAATGCACATTAAGCGAAAGAATTTCAGATTTATTCCAATTGATTTTATATCCTGAAAACATTCCAAATCTTTCAATCAATTCTAACAAACATGGTATAGTTGAACCTGGATTGCGCAAATATAATAAAATATCATCCGCATAAGCAGATAATTTGTATTCCCATTCTTTCAAGGGAATACCCTGTATCCCCTTTGTCTGATTAATAGCTATCAATAAGGGTTCTAAAACAATATCAAACAGCAAAGGAGATAATGGACATCCTTGTCTAACTCCTCTATGTAATTTAAAACTCTCAGATAAATTATTATTAATGTATAATCTTGCCATAGGGGAGCTATACAAAGTTTTAATCATTTGAACAAAACCAGGACCCACACCAAACCAATCCAAAGTCTGATACATGAATGACCATTCTACCCTATCAAAAGCTTTTTCTGCATCTAATGAAAGAGCAAAAGCTGGTTCATTCATCATTTTAGTTAAATTTAATGTATGAAATGTCAATCTTGTATTGTTAGAAGAATGTTTATTAGCAATGAAACCTGTTTGATGTACATCAATTATGTAAGGAAGAGCCTTTGCCAATCTTAATGCCAGTGTTTTAGCCATTAATTTTCCATCAACATTAATTAATGATATTGGCCTGTAATTTGAAACCATAGTGGGATCTTTATTTGGCTTTGGCAAAACAATCACCATAGATTCTGCCATAGTACTTTTAATACAACCTTTATTAAGTTGAAACTGATATAAATTTAGTAAATAGGGTAATAAAGAATTTTGAAATGTTTTATAGAATTCCACAGTAAAACCATCCCCACCTGGAGCGGATCCAACTCTAAGAGACTTCAATGCTGTTTCTAATTCTTTTAATGATATAGGTTCTTCTAAACTTCTTTTTATATGATCAGGAAGCTTTGGACCCTCAAGAAGATTTAAAAATTCCATACCTTTTTGAACTTTATCAATAGAAGACTCGGAAGAATACAACTCTTTGTAAAAAGCCAAAAATTGATTTAAAATGTTATTAGTTTGATTATGCATATTTCCTTTCTCATCTTTTATTGCACTTATTTTTATTCTTCTCTTTTTTGCTTTAAGATAATTTGCAAGTAAACTTCCTGCCTTATTAGATTTTCCATAATACAAGGTTTGCAGAGAAAACAAATCTTTCCTTGCCATTTTTGAAGAAATTTCATTATATTTGCCTTTAGCCTTTAATAAAGTTTGCAAATTTTCGTGATTCCAATCATCTATTAATTTGGATTCCAGCAATTTAATTTCTTTTTCCAAATCTGAAAATTGTTTAATAAGTTGTTTTTTAATATACGCAGAATAAGAAATAATATTACCTCTTATAGTAGCTTTAAATGCATCCCATAAGATTTCCGCATTAATATCTGCTGAGGTATTTATTTGGAAAAATTCCAAAATTTTTAACTTAATTTCTTCAAGAAAAGTTGAATCTGAAACCAATGTATTATCAAACCTCCATAATGATCTATTGTATTCATTATTATCTAGTGTAAGTGTAATCCACACTCCTCCATGATCAGACAAAGTAATTGGATCAATGGAAGCTTGTGTCACTTGTTGCACTATGGAATTTGATACCAATATGTAATCAATTCTTGAAAAAGATTTATGAACTGGTGAGCAAAAAGAGAACTCCTGATTATTAAAATGAAGAATACGCCATATATCTTTCAAATTACAAGTATTCACCAAATTATCTAACCCTAATGATTTTATATTTTTGCTTGGTTTTTTATCCAAAAAAGGATCCATAACAGCATTAAAATCTCCAGCTACTATTAAATTAGAAGCAGCCAGTGGGAGTATTAATTTTTGTATATTAATAAAAAAATCATTTTGATTCGAGTTCGGGGCATAGATATTTAATAAAGTCAAAGTATTATTTCCCATTCTCATTTCCACTCGTATCCATCTCCCTAAAGGATCAAAATCTATCATTTTAAATGAAGCTAAACATTTTGTGTTCACTAATATAGCCACTCCTGCCTTTTTCCCTATTGCGGGAGCGAAAAAACAGTGTTTCACCCAATTATCTTCTAGCTTTTTGGATTCAACCACTGATAAATGTGTCTCTTGAATATAATACACATCAGCCTGTTGCCTTTTTAAAAATGCTAACATTTTTTTTCTCTTTACTGGGTGATTAAGGCCATTAACATTGAGTGAAAAAATTTTAATCTCCATCAATCCAAATAATTTTTACAAAAGTTCTTCCAATTATTATATCTGAACAAAAAACTGAAATCATTTGAAATGAATAAACACCACCTTCATTTATATCTCCCAATCCAACATCTCTACCCCAATTATCAAATCCCTTTAACCCCCCTCCCATCCCTCCCTCTCCCACCCTTAATATTGGCTGATAAAACCTGGAACTGCACATACAAGACCAAGTAAAGCTAAACTAAAAGCTCTATACAGACTTCAATTATAAAACAATATTGTATGTAATAATCATATGTATTTTTATAAATAATTTATGTAATATTCTCAAAATATTAAAAAATCAAAATAAGAAACTAAATAAAGATCTTCCACTCACATTATAAATGATAAAAAAGAATGTAAAACTCTGTCTGCTAAAAGTATCAGACTTGTAAGAAACCTATAAATGAAAATTAAGCATTAATAATATATTTTCCTTTTTTTTTTTAATTATTGTTATTATTTATTTTTAAATACATATATTCCCCTTAAATATTCTCAAAGAAGCCTACTAAACCTTAAACTAGAGTCCCTTGAAAATCTTTGCTAACTGAAATCTTTTGTACTGAATTTTTATCACAACCTCCATTAACTCATCATAACCTATGATCTAAATCTGCCACTATAAGCTCTGTATATTAATATCTTATCTTCATGAATATATTGCAATAACATATATCAGAGATTCTAATATCTTAATAAGATATGTAACAGCAAAGGAACAAATCATTTCAACTTTAAAAGTCATCCTTTGAGAAAGAGATATTAAAGGCTCACAGAGAAACAAACTGCCTTTTTCATCAACATTCCATTTCACAGTTTCCATTCAAAATAAACAGAGCCAAACTGTCAGTTAGCAGATTCTCAAATATATTAAAGATGAATAACAAATAAAATCAAATAAAAACCAAGAAGAATCAACTCCAACTCCAGGAAGTAAATAAGTCAAATTAAATTGACATCGGCTGCTCCCTTTGATTTAAAAACATTTCCAACTTCACAGGCTCATCAAAGCTCATAGTTTTGTTGTCAATAGTTATTTTCATAATCGCAGGGTATATCAGGCCAAATCTAGCTCCGATTTCTCTTAACTTCGGCCTCATGTCTAGAAATTTTTTCCTTTTATCTGCCGTTGTTTTAGCGAAATCAGGAACGATGTGAACTTTGGCATCCTGACATTTTAAATTTGCATGTTCTTTAGCCATTCTTAACACCTCTAAAACTTGCTGGTGTCTTAGCAACTTGAAAATTATGGGGCGAGGACCTTTTAAAGTATCCAGTCTTTTCACTGGTATGCGATGTGCACGTTCAACTTCTATCGGGTAATTAGATTTGAGGGGCAGGACTTTCATCAAAAAATTTTCCACAAATGAAACCGGATTATTTTTCTCCACCCCTTCCGGTACGCCCAAAAGTCTCAAATTACTCCGTCTCATGTGATTCTGGCAATCCTCGACTTCCCTGGTGAGTGCAAAGATTTTTTCTCTGTCCAGTTTATATTGCCTTTTTTCTGCTTCAAAACTGTCCATTCTCATTTCCATTTTTGTTGTTTTAATCTCCAGCACTTCTGTTCTTTTATTTAAAGTCATTACTTCTTCCTGTATTTCATCCAGCTTTTTGGCGTTTTTTAGAAGAATTTCTTTTATCTCTTGTATTTCTTTCCAGAAATCAATGTCACTTTTCTCTCTTGACAACGGACACTTTGAGGGTGTTGCCGGCTCTGGCTTAGATCTCTTAACACTGCCGGTATTAGAAATCCCCATTTCAGACTTGTTTTGTTTTCCTGAAGCCATCACGTTGTATTTTCCTTCGTTTCTTCAGTTAAAATGAAAATTTTATTTCAGTATTTTATGTCATTAATGTCTGTATGTACAGAGCCTCTGCCCTACCCGACCATCCTCGTGCACTCCCAAGCCACGCCCCAAAAGTTATAATATTAAGAAACTGAGAACTATAGCACTGAGATGGGGTCACAATATCCCAAATATAGGGCTCAAGGATTGTTAACATTCAGACGAGACATAGCCACGAAATTTGTCAATTGTAATGGTTCAAAAAACACATATTTAAGAGTACGGTGATATACAATACATTTACACGGATGTCTCAAATAAAAAGTTGCCCCCAAAGATAAAACCCCAGATTTCAACAGAAGAAATTCACGGCGGCGCCTTTGCGTCTCCCGTGCCAAATCTGGGAACATTTGTATTTTATACCCAAGGAAGCTTTTTTGTCTATTTTTAAAGAAAAGTTTTAACAACCATGTTTTATCAATTAGCAAAGCTAAAGTAATAATCATAGTGGCTGGTGATGCTAAATCCTTCTCAGATGTTTCTAAAATCTGTGATATATTTAAGGGTTCTTGATCTGAAGATTGATTTTGTTCTTTATCAGGCAAATAATAAACCCGTGAAAATGGTGG
This sequence comes from Geotrypetes seraphini, assembly GCF_902459505.1. NCBI lineage: Eukaryota > Metazoa > Chordata > Amphibia > Gymnophiona > Dermophiidae > Geotrypetes > Geotrypetes seraphini. The sequence goes on from NC_047102.1 coordinate 14,539,516, forward strand.
TAATGAATCTTCGGGTATCTCTAAGTTCTCTACTAGATATCTCTTAAGCATATCTCTAGGTGTTACTAACTCAAGTCTTGGAAAGTTAATTAACCTTAAATTATTACTGCGTGAATTGTTCTCAAGCATTTCAGTCTTCTTCCTTAGGTTAATATTGTCTTTGACTAAGGCCTCTTGAATTTGTTTCAATGATACAATTTCTTTTTCCAATTTTAGAACAGATGAGTTAGAAGTATTCATTTCTTTTCTTAAATCCTTCAATTCCTTATCATGTTCCTTAATTTTCCCTTCAATTTGTTGAAGTGTAGGAGTAATTTTTTTAACAAAACCAGCCATTAAGTCCCAAATAGAGTCTAAAGTCACTTCTGCAGGTTTAATCAATTCAATTGAAGTTTGTGTAAATGTAGAGTGCTCACCGTTCTGAAGTCCTTCGGGGGATGTCTTCAGCCCTTCCCCCTCATGTTAAGATGATATTCCCCCAGATACCTTCATGGGGGCCCTGGAAAAGTGGGCCCCAGCCTCCAAACTCTCCAGTGAATCTTTCCTTGCCTCTGGAGAGGAGAAAATCAGTGAATCCGGGGTTTCCCCGCCCCTGGGAGAGCTGGTCGTCTGGGGTTGCGGGGGCGGTGCCCTAACGTCGGGGCTCAGTGTGGTATCGGGCCCAGGAGCATCTACGATGGTTTCGCCTCCCTGTGTTCTCCGCGGGCCGCCATCCGACGTCGCTGCGACCTCCTGCATGCGCCACAAGAGTTCTTGAATATTTCTGAGACCCGGGGCTCCAGGACGCCGCGAGGCAGAAGCGGCACTCCGGCCCCGTCTCTTCGGCATCGCGGTAAATAATTACCGTTAGAAAAGTTAAAAAAGCACAATCCTGGGACACGCAGCTCAGCGCGTCCTGTCTCAGATCGCCATCTTGGATTTTTAAATTTCTTTATTCATTTTATAACTTACATCAAGTGTACAGTAAATATCAAACAATTCTAGTACAACATCACTTGAAAATCTACAATATCATACAAGAAGATTTAACCCCCACCCCCCCTCCCAAATTCATATACAACTAAAATATACCACATGAAAATAATCTTATGTCATTCATAAATATATTATTAGTGGAAAACCAAGAATCATGAGTCAACTGGAAAGGAGGAGGCCTGGCTCTGCTTTACAAATCATTCTTCAATGTTCAGCTCCTTGAAAAGGGCAGCCATACCTCTCTAGAATTCTTACTAGCTTCAGTTAAAGATGAACTCCAACCCCACCCACTAGGCATCTTGCTTCTCTACCGCCCTCCTATCCCCTGGAATAAATCCTCTGAACTTGTCCTAGAGACTATAACAAGAGACTTCCTAAAATTCCAGAGACTAGTGATCATAGGAGATATTAACCTCCACCTTGACGATAACACCAGCATGGACACAACTGAATTCAAAGACTTCCTCACCTCCCTTGGCTTCACCACTCCTCCACCCACACCTACCCATGATAAAGGACATACACTAGACATCATCAGCTTCCTCGACCTGACTGAGCACAAAACTTCTGCCGAAGAGGCCCGCTGGGACCTTGTCCCGTGGTCTGACCACCTTCTAGGCTCTTTCTGCCTCCCCATCTTCATGTCTCATCTAGGTACTCCACCCCGGCCCACAAAATCTATCACCTACCGCAAAAAAATCACGAGCGAATTGTTCTGGACCCAATTTCTTAACCAACTTCCCCCTTCTCCTAAACACACAGACCCAGAGTCCAACTGACATAATTGGGTTACCCTTTCCGGGACTACCTACCACGCTCTGGCCCCTTTATCTACAAAATCTATCTCCCACTCCCACAAAGCCCCCTGGTACCTTCCATATCACAGGGAACTAAAACAGAATTGTCGAGCCCTGGAACGAAAATGGAAAAAATCGAAATCCCCCTCAGACAAACAATCCTGGCGAGACAACATCAAGTGCTAAAACACAATACTAAAAAAAGCAAGAAAGAATTTCTATGGAGATAAAATCATCAGATCAAAAAATCAAAATAGTACTCTATTTTACATCTGGCGAAACTTAACCTCAAAAAACGACTCCACCTCTCCCCTCCTTCCGCAAACGACTTAGCCAAATTTTTCAATGAAAAGATTTCCCCTCAGCAGTCTCTTACAATTCTCTTCCTCCCAATGACTCAAACCCTATCCCAGCGGATAGATCCTGGACGACATTTGAACCCATATCTGAACCCCAGATCTCTAAACTCTGCCTCAGACTGAAATCCTGCAAATGCATCTTAGATCCTTTCCCATCCCACCTTTATGAAAACATTCCTGCACAGGCCATCTCCTCCCTTACGAGACTCATTAACTCTGCTCTACTATCAGGCTTGTTCTCCACAAAAATGGGCCACATTGCCTTGTCACCTATTCTGAAAAAAGCCGATCTCGACCCCTCCCTACCATCAAACTACCGTCCCATAGCAAATATCCCTCTACTTACCAAACTTCTAGAAACCATAGTTGCTACCCAGCTCTCCTCCTATCTCGAGAGATTCTCCATTCTTCACCCCTACCAACATGGCTTCAGACCCTGCTTTAGCACTGAATCCCTCCTAGTTTCCCTAATTTCAAAGGTACAACAACTACACTCACGTAACAAATTCGCTGTCCTACTACAATTGGATCTTTCCGCTGCTTTTGATGTCGTCCATCACGACATACTACTTTACCAACTTTCCGAGATTGGAATCGACTCCACCGTCCTAATGTGGTTCTCAAACTTCTTACGCTCCCGTCCTACACCGTCAACACAAATGGCACCATGTCCACTCCTTGGACTCCATCTTGCGGTGTCCCTCAAGGATCACCCCTTTCCCCTATTCTCTTTAACATCTACATGTCCTCCCTGAAACTCTTTCAACTATCCCCCCTGGAAACAATCTACACTTATGCAGATGACATCCTTGTCCTCCTTGAGACTGACCAGAACCTCACCAACCTCCACAAAAACATTACAGCTTGCATAATGAGACTCCGTGCCTGGTCCCTCTCGGTACAGATGAAACTAAACGAATCTAAAACAAAACTACTCTGGCTCGGCCCAAAATTCGAACACCTGCCCACACTTTTCGCACTAGCCACAGGCGATACACTACAGCTCGAGTTCTCATGCAAGGTCCTTGGTATCACTATCGATTCCTCTCTCTCCCTCAATGACCACCTCAACTCCTTGGCAAAATCATGCTTTTTCAGCCTTCACATGCTGAGGAAAGCTAGATCCTACTTCAGCCAACAACACTTTGCCATCCTTGTCCAATCCATCATCCTCTCCAAACTAGATTACTGCAACGCCATCTACTTAAATCTATCAAAAAAAAGTATTCTAAGACTCCAGCTAATCCAGAATACTGCAGCCAAACTGATCTTCTCAAAACGCAAGTCTGACCATGCCTCCCCACTCCTTGCCAAACTTCACTGGCTTCCAATAATCTCCAGAATCCATTTCAAATGTTCCTGCCTGGCTTTCAAGATCATTCACGGAATCCTGCCTCCTCTTATCCCACTGTCTTTCAACTCCTCCAGTCCCGACTCCTCCAGAACTGCCCAAAGGCTTAAACTAGCCTTCCCCTCTCCACGCGGCATCCACTATTCAGGCAAACTGGGAAAATTCCTTCTCTTCAAAATCACAGGTCTTTGGAACGACCTCACCACCCCGTTGCGGAACCTGAGCTCCCTTCAGTTATTCAGCAAACAACTGAAAACCTGGCTTTTCAGCAAATTGTAGCTCTATCCTTCCCCCCTTTCTCTCCTCCCTTCTACACATAAGTTCATGTAATCCTTTTTCTTCTTCTCTACCCACTATTTTAAGTTCTTGTAAACCGTGTCGAGCTCCATTCTCATGGAGATGATGCGGTATATAAACTTAAGGTTTAGATTAGATTAGATTAGAAAATTGGGAAAAGTGTAAATTATTCATTATAATACTTTAATAATGGTCTGCACACATCCTTAAATTTATTATAGTAACCTTTTTGAACTGCCAACGCTCTTTCCATTTTATACACGTGACAAACTGAATTCCACCAGAAACAATAATTCAGTCTTTTACAATCCTTTCAATTATATGTTATTTGTTGGATGGCAACTCCTGTCAATATCATCAAAAGCTTGGTAAGAGATATTGAATGAAAGAGGTTCTTTACTACTTTGTGGTTACTGGAATCTCCATCTGCTGTTGTATTTAAGATACTGTAGTAGGCCACTTTTTTTTAAAGATAATGAACAAGTGCAATGTATGTATGTTAAAAACACTGGGGTGGGAAGGGAAAATAGAGCAGATATGTTTGGAAATTAAATGTGTACACTTGGATTTGCTCCCACAGAAACACCTCTTTTTAGCCTGCCTAAAAATAATTATTCTCTGGAAACACTTTTAGTTGCATTTATATAAATATATATATGCAAAAATGGTCTCTATTGAACTTTCTGTATTTTTTTTGAAAACCTGTTGTCACTTAATAAGTATTATGAGTATTAACATATGCTGAGTACTCCCCATCAAGGATTGAAATCCTTATAGCAAGACCCACCACCCAATCATTGCATATATACTAAAAATATGCTTATTTGTGATTCTAACCTCCAGAATTTCTAAAACATAGTAACATAGTAGATGACAGCAGATAAAGACCTGAATGGTCCATCTAGTCTGCCCAACCTGATCAATTTAAATTTTTTGTTTATAAATTCTTTATTCATTTTAAATCATAAACAAGTGTGCAATAATATATCCATTAAATTTCAATGTAACACTTGAAAATCTTAATCATATCATCAAGAACAAAAGAATATATCAATAATCAAATTGGAGAATTCAATTTAAATTTTTTTATTTTTTTTCTTAGCTATTTCTGGGCAAGAATCCAAAGCTCTACCCAGTACTGTGCTTGGGTTCCAACTGCCGAAATCTCTGCTAAAACCTACTCCAGCCCATCTACACCCTCCCAGCCACTGAAGCCCTTCCCAGCCCATCCCCCACCAAACGGCCATACACAGACACAGACCGTGCAAGTCTGCCCAGTACTGGCCTTAGTTCAATATTTAATATTATTTTCGATTCTAGATCCTCTGTGTTCATCCCACACTTCTTTTAACTCAGTCACAGTTTTACTCACCACCACCTCTCTCGGGAGTGCATTCCAGGCATCCACCACCCTCTCCGTAAAGTAGAATTTCCTATCATTGCCTTTGAATCTACCACCCCCTCAACCTCAAATTATGTCGTCTGGAAAAGATTTTGTTCTACGTTAATACCCTTAAAGTATTTTAACGTCTGAATCATATCTCCCCTGTCCCTCCTTTCCTCTAGGGTATACATATTCAGGGCTTCCAGTCTCTCCTCATACGTCTTCTGGTGCAAGCCTCCTATCATTTTCGTCGCCCTCCTCTGGACCGCCTCAAGTCTTCTTATGTCCTTCGCCAGATACAGTCTCCAAAACTGAACACAATACTCCCAAGTGGGGCCTCACCAATGACCTGTACAGGGGCATCAACACCTTCTTCCTTTTACTGGCTACGCCTCTCTTTATACAGCCCAGGGCAGCAGCCACTGCCTTGTCAAACTGTTTTTTCGCCTTTAGATCTTCAGACACTATCACCCCAAGGTCCCTCTCCCCGTCTGTGCATATCAGCTTCTCACCTCCCAGCATATATGGTTCCTTCCGATTATTAATCCCCAAATGCATTACTCTGCATTTCTTTGCATTGAATTTTAGTTGCCAGGCATTAGACCATTCCTCTAACTTTTGCAGATCCTTTCTCATATTTTCCACTCCCTCTTCGGTGTCTACTCTGTTACAAATCTTGGTATCATCTGGCATACTTTTCCTTCTAACCCTTCAGCAATGTCACTCACAAACATATTGAACAGGATCGGCCCCAGCACCGAACCGAATAATAACTGATGAACATTTATCTCTGTTGTTTGAGTCAATGCCCTACAATACACAGTACTGAGCATATGTTAATATAATACTTGTTTTTAAGTGACAACAGGTTTTCAAAAAGAATACAGAAAGTTCAATAGAGATCATTTTAGTATCTATACTATATATTTAATTCTTTTTGGTATCAAATGTACCATAAGTGAAAGTCCCTGGTGATGTATATTTTTGAGCATTTAAATGACAATATTCAATCAGCTTTTTTGCCTTTGAAAGTTGCCCCTAGCATTAGTCCAGTGGCACAGTGACAAGACTATGCATTGCCCTATGGAGGACCTGATATTTTTTTAAATGTATATCTTAATAAAGTTTTCAAAAACATAATTAAAATTCCAACAAGAAAATATTTTACAAAAACCAAATGACTACAAATAGTGCACCTTAAGAAAATTTCAACAACCAAAAAAGGAATGTTAATTTAGGATGAGGTAACTAAGATTTAAATAAGTATGTAACTCTTTACAATTAGAAAGTTATTACTAATATTTAATTTCAGTTGAACCTGCTGCACTGTTTCACATTGAGCTCGATATTTTTTTTTTTTTTTAATCTTTATTCATTTTCAAATATTACAACAAGTGTATAACAGTCAATCAGAAACATTTTAACTAATCACTTGACAAACTTACTTATACTCCTTAAAATATATAAATATAAAATAATCCCTTCCCACCCACCCATATATTAATAATATACAATTATTATCTTTCCCACTCCCACCCCCCCTATATCTTATCTAATACTAAGGTGTTAAGTAATCAATGGCCCCCAAATCTTTTTAAACTTATGATAATTTCCTTGTTGCATGGCAAGCACCCTCTCCATTTTATAAATATGACATACTGAATTCCATTAAAAAGTATAATTAAGTTAGTGTAATCTTTCCAATTTCCAGTAATCTGCTGAATGGCAACCCCTGTCAATATTAATAAAAGTTTATTATTATTTGCAGAAATTGGGCTTTTGAATCTCATAGATGTACCAAATAATATAGTATCATATGAAAGGGCAACATGATTTTCTAACAATGAATTAATTTGGGACCAAATTAACTTCCAAAAGGCATTTATATAGGGACAGAAAAATATGAAATGGTCTAATGTCCCAGCTTCTAAACCACAATGCCAGCATCTATTGGACCTAGAGCTATCCAATTTCTGTAAACGAACTGGGGTCCAGAAAGCTCTATGCAGCAAAAAAAACCCAAGTCTGTCTCATAGATGCTGCCCTTGTAGTTTTTATTCTCCAAGACCAAAAAGGTGGCCATTGAGAGGCAGAAATTTGGTGCCCAAGCTCAATGCTCCAAATATCCCTAAGGACAGTTTTTGTTTTTTATTCAAATACCCATACAACAATTTATACCACTGTGCGGCTTGGTGACCCAAGAAATCCGCCTGAAAGCATAGGAATTCCAAACTATCCTGAGAATTAAGAACTCTCCATTCAGGGAAACCCTCCTGAATAGCCTGCTTCAATTGCAACCACTTGAGCTCGATATTCAAAAGATTTGGCAATGTAACTGCAGGAGCTACCCAGCTAAATCTCATCTTTTTTAAAATTTCCCCTCTCTCCTGGCAGACTGTATAAAGTTGGTTGATTAAAAAGGGGAGCAAAGAGAGACATGCTGTGGGCATGGTTTAAATTTACCCAGAAAGCACTGATGTTTACCCAGTTAAGGCAGAGAATAGGATATAACTAGTTAAAATTAGCTAAGTCAGCTCACAATGATAACATTCCTAAAATTTATCCAGCTAACTTTAAGCAGTTATATATTCAGTGGCCTGAATTAGGGGATCTTTTACAAAGCCGTGGTAGCAATGCTGCTGCCGTACATGCATCGAAGCTCATAGGAACTGAATCGGCTTAGGTGTATTTACCATGGCAGCATTGCTACCACGGCTTTGTAAAAGGGGCCTTTAATCAAGTAAATCTGCTGAATATCTAGTTAAGGTTATTCAGATAACTTTAAGTGGTTCTCTTTGGACAGCTAGGATCCCTTTAGCCACACAGATGGTGCCTTTGAGCCACCAATAACAGCTGTTAAGAATCAGACATTTTTCATTCACCATCAATGTTTTGGTTTTTTTTTTTTTAATTTATTTATTCATTTTTGAATTCTTACAACAAGTGAATTAAACATAATACAAACAATTTTCATATATCACTTGTATTTACAAACAAATAAGTCTTGTAAGATAAAATAAATACCCCCCTTTTTATCAATATTCCTAATTCCATATGATATACATTTCCCACCCCACCCCCATATATCTGCTACCCACGTGCTAAGATATCTGATCATTAGAGTAATTAGTCAATGGTTCCCATATTTTTTTAAAATTATGAAGATTCCCTTGTTGTAACGCTAACATCTTTTCACCATCAATGTTAAGTAGGGTTTATGCTACCTTCTACCGTTTTCCTGTTTAATAGGTAAAACTTGAGAAATTGAGGATGAACCTCAATGGACTTTGATACCATGAAGGACTTTTGTCATTAGCATTACAAAATGAAACCAGCTTTTAAATGATGTTGGACCTGGAAAAAGAAAATGTCTATAATGGACACACACAGACATTGTGTCTGGTGTAAGGGCCACAGTCTTTAGGTTCAGGACTTTGCTAAATGTACAAAAATATTTCCAAGAGCAAGAAGAATTTGGGAGCTTACCACAGCATAGAGGGGTTTATCATAGGACGCACTCAGGCATGCTGCATTGAATTCCAAATGTGTGCACACTACCTAAAAAAATATTTTCTACTTTTTGTTAATCCATTAGCATATCTACATTAACACAGAATTACTGTGTGGGCCTTATCGCCTGCAAAATGAGTGGTGTTAAGTGCTCACGGTAATTTCTTTTAATAGTTATGTGCTAATGGCAACATAAGTGCATGGCTAGCAATACCGCTGCAGTAAAAAATTAACTTAGCACATGGGAAAGACCAGGAATAGGGCAAACTAATGCCACTTTCTACTCCAGCTTAGTAAAAGAACTCCCTATAGAATTGCCTCTCCCCCCCCAAACACACACATATGAGTTGCCCAAGGTCAAAGGGTGCATCAATGGGAAAAGCAGGATTTGAATCCTAGCTCATTACTCTTAACTTACTGTTCTAACCAGTAGATTACTTCTTTATTCTTTTTTTTTTTTTTTTATTCTTTTTTATTTTCAAATTTTACATAAAGTGTACAAAATATTAAAATACAATTGATGAATACACAATATCTTCTTTATTCTTGTAACAACATTGTTAACTTGCATAGATCCAGAAACAGCTTTCATTTTCTGAAATTATCCAAGAGCCAGTTCTGCCTGATCGTGGACTTCAGCTCACTCTGTTCAAGAACCACAGAAAAAAATATTTCAATGCAAAGGTAACAGAAAATATTTAAAAGTGTATTTTGGTTTCAGAATTTGAGGTATGTGTTCATGAGAAAAAATGCATATACTTATGTCATTGTTTTTGACATGGGACAAAAATAGCAGCTTTATTAGACAAACCCGGAGGACCTTACGTAGGCCGTGTTTTATCCTATCTTTCCTGTCACACTTTTAGTGTATGCTTTAAAGGAGCCTCCTCTGCTGCTGCCATTCCGCTATCAGTTGGCGTACCTCAGGGCTCTATTCTGAGACCTCTTCTTTTCTCCATTTATACTTCTTCCCTTGGCACTCTGATCTCCTCCCATGGCTTCCAGCACCATCTCTGTACTGATGACTCACAAATTTATCTCTCTATACCTGAAATTTCTACAGCAAACCAGGCCCAAGTATCGACCTGCCTGTTTGGCATTGCTACCTGAATGTCTCACTGCCATCTAAAATTTAACACGGCCAAGGCCGCACAGTGGTATAAATTGTTATCTGGATTTATGAATAAAAAACCAAAGACTGGTCTTAGAGACATTTGGAGCATTGAGATTAAGCATCAAATTTCTGCATATCAATGGCCACGTATTTGGTCTTGGAGAATGAGGTGTACAGTGTCTGCATCTATGAGACAAACTTGGTTCTTTTTGTTACATAGAGCATTTTGGACCCCAGTTAGATTACAAAAGTTGGATTGCTCTAAGTCTAATAGATGCTGGCATTGTAATCTGGAAGCAGGGACTCTAGATCAGTGTTCTTCAACCACCGGTCCATGGACCAGTGCCGGTCCACAGAAATTTCCTGCCGGTCCACAAGGCCAGCACGTGCATCAGGCCCAAAACAGTGTTCTTCAACCGCTAGTCCACAGTGTGATCGATGCGGCGTTATCTTCAAGCCAGCTCCCTCTTCCTAATTGATTCAGTACTCGTACAGGCATCCTGCGCCTGAACCGGAAGCCTTCTCTCTGACGTTGCAACGTCAGAGGGAAGGCTTCCAGATGAGGCACGGGATGTGCAAGGTGCAATTAGTACTATTATGGGGGCGGGGTCTGGGGTGGAGATTGGGTATAGATGGGTGGGGTCTGGCCCACGACTTAGCCCCGTGTTCTTCAACTGCCGATCCACAGACCAATGCCGGTCCACAGAATAATTCTTTTATTTCTGCCGGTCCATAGGTGTAAAAAGGTTGAAAAATACTGCTCTAGATCATCTACTTTATTTTTGTCCCTGTATTATGGCCTTTTGGAAATCAATTTGGTCCCAAATTAATGGCTTATTAGAAAATCATGTAGCTCTATCATATGATACAATTCTATTTGGAACGTCCATGAGAAAAAAAAGTCAAATTTCATCAAATAATAATAAACTTTTATTAATAATGACAGGAGTTGCCATTCAGCATATTACAAGAAATTGGAAAGACTATACCAGACTTAATTACACCTTCTGGTGGAACTCATTATGTCATATATACAAAATGGAAAGGACAATTGCCACGCAAAAAGGAAATTATAACAATTTAAAAAAAATTTGGGGACCATTGATAACATATTGTAATGAATAGACACCTTTATACACTAAAGTATAATTAGAATAATAGGGAAGGGGGGATATATTGCTTCATTATGGTTTATTATTATTTTGAACACATGACATGTATGATTTACATTATTTGTGGAAAGGGAGGGTGTGGGAGGAATTTAAAATATGTATTGAAATAATAATAAGAAATAATTTTCTTTTTAAAAAAAAATAATTTCTTTATTCATTTTTAAACTTACATCAAGTGTACAGTAAATATCAACCAAATATAATACATCACTTTAAAAATTTTCAATATCATACACCAAGAAGATTTAACCCCCACCCCCTCCCAAATTTATATACAACTAATATATACCACATAAAAATAATATCTTACGACAATCATCTATATATTCTTAATGGAAAAACAAGAAATCCCCCCCCCCAAATCCACATGTGTATTAAGATTGGGAAAAGTGTAACTTATTCATTACTATAATTTAATAAAGGTCCCCACACATCCTTAAATTTATTATAATATCCTTTTTGAACAGCCAACGCTCTTTCCATTTTATACACATGACAAACTGAAGACCACCAAAAACAATAAGTCAGTCTTATACAGTCCTTCCAATTATGTGTTATTTGTTGGATGGCAACTCCTGTTAATATCAATAAAAGCTTGTTATTATTAGCAGATATTTGACATTTAACTCTCATAGACATGCCAAATAAAATTGTGTCATATGACAATGCTACATTTGGGTTTTTAGAGAAATAATTTTCAAGTGATGTATAGGAATTAATTGATGTAATTTTGTTCACTTGATGTAAGATGAAAAAATGAATAAAGAATTGGGAAAAAAAACCAACATGGCCAAGACTGAACAACTTATCTTTCCTCCTAAACCCTCCTCTCCTGCTTCATATAATTCCCATGTTTTGGCAAAATGGTTTATTCCCGAGTTTCTTGCCAATGCTTAAATTGCATTTTTTTTTTTTTTTAGAACAAGCAACTAGATGAACTAGATAAGGGAAGTGAACCTCAGAAGACAGTTAGAGATTTAATCCAAGGTAAGACATGAATTTAGACAATCGTGCAAATGTTGTACATAAATTCATATGGCCTTTTAATTTAAAAAGTGAAAGATGTTCCTCCTTTGTCATGAGCACTATTTTTTAAAGCATCAGCAAAGGATATCCAATTGAAGGTATTTTGTTGGCTCTCAGAGATTTTCCTCAGCTTCACACTGTAGGCAAACCTTCAGCCTTGTATCTTTTCAGTTAAATTTTAGGTCATTTTCCTTCCTGCCCCCTAGTAATCATGATTACCCCAATACTACCCATTCCAGAATAATCTGGCTAAACAAGTTATCCGAAAATTACCCCCATTTGTTTGCGTTTTGTCAAGACCTATTGTTAGGAAGGATTAAATACAATTCATAAACTAATAAAAAAGGGGTAGGTAATAAAACGAGGTGGAGGAGGGTTACCCACTTAATTTTCGCTTACCAGCGCTGCTAGTTGACTGTACAATATCCTAATATAATAGAATTTAAATGATTCAATTAAAAGCGTCCTTAAAAAGCCAGCTTTTTAGAAGACTTTTAAACTTAAGTAATTTTTCTCGTTTACAAAAGTTGGATAGCTCTAAATCTAATAGATACTGGCACTGTAATCTTGAAGTAGGGACATTGGATCATCTAATTTTTTATTGCCCCCGCATTAGGAATTTTTGGAATTCAATTTGGTCTCAAATAAATTGCTTATTGGAAAATCATGTGGAAATATCATATGATACTGTTCTGTTCGGTATGTCTACGAGGAAAAAAAGTCAATTATCCCAGGACAAGCAGGCAGCATATTCTTGACTGATGGGTGACGGCACCGACGGAGCCCCGGTACGGACAATTTTAGAGTGATTGCACTCTAAGAACTTGGAAAGTTCTGGTAGGCCGCACCGCGCACGCGCGAATGCCTTCCCGCCCGACAGAGGCGCGCGGTCCCCAGTTTCTTAGTTTCCGCGGAGCTAAGAAGACGCGTTTTTCAACGGCTGTTGAAATTTTTTCTACTTGCCTTCCCGCTCGCGTAAACCTTTTTGGCTCTATTGCCTTTTTTCTTTACTTTCATTTTTGTAAAAAAAAAAAAAAAAAACTTTTACTTTTTTCGTCATTTTTGGTTTTTCCCCGGCGGGGCCTTCTGCCACCATCGAGGCCTCGGCCTTCGATTTGGCTGAAGCCGTCTTTACTTTCATGCCCCCTCAGCCAGGGTTTAAAAAGTGCCAGCGGTGTGCTCGGCCTATATCTCTCACGGACCCACACAACTGGTGCCTACAGTGTTTGGGTCCTGAGCATCAGGCTTCCACCTGCACCCGCTGTGCTACCTTAAAAAAACGCACTCTAAAAAATCGCCAAATACAACAGCGATTACTGTTCGGTGCCGAGATGTCCGACCCCGTTCCATCGACACCGGCTTTGGCACCAGTTCAGTCGGCACCTTCCTCTTCGACACTGCGCGACACCGCACCGGCGTCCCAGCATTCAGGTAAGCCGGCTAAGATGCCTTCCCCGCTAGAGCGTCCTCCGGTCTCGAGTGCAGCGAGCCCAATCCTGCCGACTGTGAGGCGCCAGCGGAAGCACTCCGCCCCTATTGAGGTGAGTCCCTCGACATCGGGCTCCTCATCTCCGGGACGTCAAGCGGCACCGCAGGTACCGCAAAAGAAAAAGGCGGTACCGGTGCCATCCCTGGATGATCGCATTGCGGCCATCCTCCAAGTACAGCTCAAGGAGCAATTACAACATCTCCTTCCAGCTATCCTGGCACCGAACCTTCCGGTGCCGGTCCGCACTGAGCCACCGGTACCGATAGTGGAACAGCCTGTGCTGTCTGCATCCACTGTTTCGGTACCGCTTCACTCGACCTCATCGGTATCGATGCCAGTCCTCGCACCGGAGCCGAGAGCTCAACATCAGTCGGTACAGACTTCGGCACCGGTGCCACCGATTACATCCCCTGGTTCCGTATCGATGAGGTCGGGTAAGTCGGTGCGCAAAACCCGACACTTAGAACCATCTACCCCAGAGTCTCGGGACCGTACTTCCCATGTCAGGGATCCTGATCTGTGGGGAGATTCAGAGGAACCCTTTCTCTCTGAAGGTGAATGTTCCTCAGATGAGGATGATTCTGCTGTACCTGACCCATCCTCTAGGCATGACACTACATCTTTCTCATCTTTTCTGAAAGACATGTGTGACTCTCTGTCTATTCCTTTGGAGGCTGAGTCCAAAAAGTCTAAAGCCTTTTTAGATGCCCTTGACTTTGACCAACCCCCAAAGGAATTTTTGAAGCTCCCTCTTCACGACATCTTGAGGGAGACTTTCTACAAGAATCTAGAGACTTCCTTAACGATCCCAGGTGCTCCACGTAAATTAGATTCTTTATACAAAGTAATTCCCATTCCTGGATTCGACAAGCCTCAGCTTCCACACGAGTCTCTACTTGTGGAATCTACCCTTTAAAAATCCTCAGGAGCTAGTGTATATGCTTCTGTACCTCCTGGCAGAGAGGGTAAAGCCATGGATAAATTTGGTAAGAGGCTCTACCAAAATGCAATGTTGGCAAACAGAGCTGGTAATTATGCTTTTCATTTTTCTTTCTATCTTAAACATCTCCTTACCACCATGGCTTCATTTGAGAAGTACCTTCCTCAACGTAAACAACAATCTTTTCACCATTGCTTGTCGTCTCTGTTTCAACTTTGTAAGTTCATGGTTAGACACCTTCGAACATTTACGACACCTTCGAACTTACCTCCAGAGCGACAGCAATGTCTGTGGCAATGTGTCGCCTGGCCTGGCTTCGGGTATCCGAACTTGATGTTAACCATCAAGATCGGTTAGCCAATGCCCCGTGCCTAGGAGATGAGCTCTTTGGGGAATCCATGGACTCGACCACTCAAAAGCTCTCTGCCCATGAGACACGCTGGGATACCCTGCTTAAAAATAAGAAAAAGCCTCCTCCAACAAGACCTTTTAGGCAGCAATCGGCCTATCAACGCCGCTTCACAGCTCGCCCATTACCAGCAGCTTCTCAGCAACCCAGGCGTCAACGGCAACAACAACGTCAGCCTCCCAGACAACAACAACAGCAGCAACCTGTGAAGCCATCTCCACAGCAGAAGACACAGCCCTTTTGACTTAATTCTCCAAAGTATAGCCAGTACTCCTATATCTGCTCTCCTGCCGCAACCTATAGGAGGTCGTCTTTCTCTGTTCCTCAGCCGGTGGGAAGTTATTACTTCGGACCAATGGGTCCTCAACATCATCCGCCACGGCTACTCTCTCAACTTTCAGACTCTTCCACCCCAAAACCTGCCAAAAGAGTCTGCTTTGAACAGTCCTCAATCTGCCCTCCTTATTCAAGAAGTTCAATCCCTCCTTCTTCTGAACGCTATAGAGGAAGTCCCTCCAGATCAACAGGGGCAGGGATTCTACTCCCGTTATTTTCTAGTCCCCAAAAAAACGGGAGATCTCAGACCAATCCTGGATCTTCGCGATCTCAACAAATGTTTGGTAAAAGAAAAATTCAAGATGCTTTCTCTAGCCATTCTTTATCCTCTTCTCAATCAAGACGACTGGCTGTGCTCCCTCGATCTCAAAGAGGCATACACTCACATACCGATCAATATAACCTCCAGACGGTATCTCCGCTTCATGATCAATCATTGTCATTACCAATACAAGGTGCTGCCCTTCGGTCTTGCTTCCTCTCTAAGGGTGTTCACCAAATGTCTCATTGTTGTGGCTGCATTTCTACGCTCTCACCACCTTCAGATATTTCCTTACCTGGACGACTGGTTAATCAAGGCCACTTCCGCCCAAGCAGTACGCATGGCCACCAACCAAACCATCCTGTTTCTGCAAATACTGGGGTTCGAGATCAACCTACCCAAGTCTCATCTCATCCCCACTCAGAGACTTCAATTCATTGGAGCGATACTAGACACACTCCTCATGAGAGCATTCCTGCCATCCAACCGTCTTCAGACTCTTCAGTCTCTATGTCAGCAGGTGCTTCCACAACGTTCCATCTCTGCCAAACAAATGATGATACTCTTGGGTCACATGGCATCCACAGTCCATGTCACACCCCTCGCACGTCTTCACCTGCGCACTCCTCAATGGACCCTTGCTACTCAGTGGTCCCAAGCGACGGATCCTTGCTCACGACACATATCTGTGACCTCATCTCTTCGTCAATCTCTACAATGGTGGTTGGTATTCTCAAATCTATCCAGAGGTCTTCTGTTCCATCTACCTCCTCATCAACTAGTCATCACCACCGACACCTCTCCTTATGCATGGGGAGCTCATTTGAACGAGTTCCAAACTCAAGGCCTTTGGACAGCCCAGGAAAAGAAGCATCACATCAATTTCCTGGAACTCAGCGATGTTTTATGCCCTCAAGGCTTTCCAACATCTTCTCTTCCCTCAAGTTCTTCTACTGTGCACAGACAATCAAGTTGCGATGTACTACATCAACAAGCAGGGTGGAACGGGCTCTCGCCTCTTGTGCCAGGAAGCCCAAAAGATCTGGACTTGGGCACCATCTATTCCTGAAAGCTATTTACATTCAGGGAGAAAAGAATTCCTTAGCGGACAAGCTCAGCAGAATTCTCCAGCCTCACGAGTGGACAATCGATCCTTTCACTCTACAATCCATCTTCGCTCAATGGGGCACTCCTCAGATAGACCTCTTTGCAGCTCCTCACAATCACCAGCTGCCCCTATTCTGCTCCAGGCTCTACTCTCCTCACCGTCTGGCAGCGGATGCGTTTCTCCTCGACTGGTCAGATCTGTTCCTGTATGCTTTTCCTCCTCTGCCTCTCATGTTGAGAACCTTGTTCAAGCTCAAGAGGGAACGAGCCACCATGATACTGATTGCTCCGAGGTGGCCCAGGCAGCATTGGTTCTCCCTTCTACTTCAACTCAGTTCCAGGGAACCTTTTCTTCTTCCTCTGTATCCTTCTCTGCTTACACAGCATCAGGAGACCCTTCTACATCCCAACCTCCAGTCTCTGCACCTGACAGCTTGGTATCTCTCGGGCTGACTTCTCATGATACTCTTTTGTCTCAGCCTGTTCGTTCAATTCTGGATGCCTCCAAGAAACCGGCCACTTTGCAATGTTATCATCAAAAGTGGACACGATTTTCTTCCTGGTGTCTTCTCCATCATCATAATCCCACTTCTCTTGCAGTGGAGACCTTGTTGGATTATCTTCTTTCTTTGTCCGACTCTGGCCTCAAGTCCACTTCAATCAGAGTCCACCTCAGTGCTATTGCGGCTTTTCATGAGCCAGTCCATGGAAAACTCCTCTCAGCTCATCCCCTAGTATCCAGGTTCATGCGAGGTCTTTTCAATGTGAAACCACCTCTTAAAGCCCCTCCTGTTATCTGGGATCTCAATGTGGTTCTTTCCGCCTTAATGAAGCCTCCTTTTGAACCTTTGGCTACCTCTCCTTTCAAATTTCTCACTTGGAAGGTACTTTTCCTTATTGCCCTTACCTCTGCCAGGAGGGTCAGTGAGCTACATGCACTAGTTGCAGACCCACCTTTTACGGTCTTTCATCATGACAAGGTGGTTCTGCGTACACATCCAAAGTTTCTTCCTAAGGTTGTCTCTGAATTCCATCTCAACCAATCCATTGTTCTGCCTGTCTTTTTTCCGAAACCTCATTCTCATTCTGGGGAACAGGCTCTGCATACTTTGGATTGTAAGAGGGCTCTAGCTTACTATCTAGAGCGTACTAAACCCCACAGATCAGTTCCCCAACTCTTTCTGTCCTTTGATCCGAATAACTTGGGACGTCCTGTTTCTAAACGTACGTTGTCTAATTGGCTGGCAGCGTGCATTTCCTTCTGTTATGCTCAGACCGGACTGACACTGGAAGGTTCTGTCACGGCCCATAGAGTCCGAGCGATGGCAGCATCTGTAGCTTTCCTCCGTTCCACTCCTATTGAGGAAATCTGCAAGGCTGCTACTTGGTCCTCAGTTCATACTTTTACATCTCATTATTGTCTGGATGCTTTCTCCAGACGGGATGGACACTTCGGCCAATCTGTTTTGCAAAATTTGTTTTCCTAATGGCCAACCTTCCCTCCATCCCTCTTTTTGTTAGCTTGGAGGTCACCCATCAGTCAAGAATATGCTGCCTGCTTGTCCTGGGATAAAGCACAGTTACTTACCATAACAGGTGTTATCCAGGGACAGCAGGCAGATATTCTTGCGTCCCTCCCACCTCCCCGGGTTGGCTTCTTAGCTGGCTTATCCTAACTGGGGACCGCGCGCCTCTGTCGGGCGGGAAGGCACTCGCGCGTGCGCGGTGCGGCCTACCAGAACTTTCCAAGTTCTTAGAGTGCAATCACTCTAAAATTGTCCGTACCGGGGCTCCGTTGGTGCCGTCACCCATCAGTCAAGAATATCTGCCTGCTGTCCCTGGATAACACCTGTTACGGTAAGTAACTGTGCTTTATCAGCACATAACAATAAGCTTTTGATGATAATGACGGGTGTTGCTATGCAACATATTACTAACAACTGGAAAAATTATAGTAATATCAATTATACGTTTTGGTGGAATTCCCTGTGTCATATTTACAAGATGGAAAGAGCAATTGCAATATAGAAAGGAAGTTATAAAAAATTTTTAAAGATATGGAGACCGATGGTTGATTTTTGTAGTGAATAGGCATCATTTTTCTTTGATAATATACATAGGGGGGTGGGGGGATTAGAAGATAAGATGTAGCGAAATTGAAATTTTGAAGGAATATGATAGTTTTAATGATTGTATAGAAAGATGGGAGGGGGAGGGTTTTTAATTAATTTACGTATTAAGAATATAATGTATGATGTTCAAGTGTTATATGATAGTATTTCATGTTGTTCTTTTTGTGCACTTGATGTAAGTTTGAAAAAGAATAAAGAAATTTTAAAAAAATAATAATAATAATTTTTCTTCTCTTATATTGATCGGGAGCCTTAAGATTTATAATGTAGATTTTGTGGGAAGAATGGTTGCAATCCTGAAGCTCTACTTGTGTATGTGTTTTTGAATGTAGAAAAGCCTTGTTTACAGCATTCAAGTGAACAGAACTTTGATTGCCTGAACAGGAAGAAGGTCGCTGATCTTCCAATCCAAAATGAGAGTACCGGTAAGTAACTCTGATTATTATTGAGATCTGTGTAGATAGTTTAAAAATTGTCTCCTTAAGGACTGTAAAGGCCAATAATCAAAGCACTTACCTGAGTAAAATTGTATTAGCTTTTCCTCCCCATGCATACTTGGTGGATATTGATGGTAGTTCACTTCTTGCTATAGAAACTGTAATAAATGATACATTTTGATTATATAGTTCTTCCTTCTAACTTTCTAGAGAGAAATCAAGAAGCTAAAAAAGATAAAGAAGGGTTTCTAAATTAGATGTATTAATAAAAAGAAGTCAAACAAAAAAAATATCTTTCTAACTGGACTACAGTAGTTTTTGAAGGCCAGAACTGTAGGGCCATTCCTGCACTGCCTAACATAAACCTGTTTGCAGCCCCATACTCTGGAACTCACTCCCCCGTATCTTTACAACACCAATCATCGCTTGGGAAATTAACATCTAATATAAAACATGTGCATGAGGCAAATCTCTTTCATTTGAAAGGAAGCTCCAAAATGAGAGGGCATAGGATGAAGTTAAGAGGTGATAGGGTCAGGGTAATCTAAGGAAATACTTTTTTTACATAAAGGATGGTAGATGCGTGGAATAGTCTCCGGGTAGAGGTGGTGAAGACAAAGACTGTGTCTGAATCAAGAAAGCATGGGACAGGCACATGGAATCTCTTAAGGAGAGGAGGAAATGGTGGATGCTGTGAATAGGCAGACTGGATGGGCCATTTGATCTTTATCTGTTTCTATGACTCCATCTTGGACTTGGAAGAATACTGGAAGGTTTGATGGCTCCCCTTGTGTGATTATTCTACCCACTTTACTGTCAATTTTTGTAGTTCACCCCTAACTTTCACTATCATGTATATTTTTCCACAAATTTTCCCCTCTTCTTAGAATTGTAAGCTAGCTAGAATATCTCACCAATTGAGTGGGATAGTAAACTTTGATGAAACTTGATAAGGTGAGCAAACAGTGTGGAAGTTCAGACTCATTGTGGTTCAAATTTGCCAAGAACCATCTGAAAAATCAGAAGTGGCATCACCACTACACCTCTGGGGAAGATACAGGGATGGGGATATTCAAAACCTTGGAGGAGAATCAGCTGTTTGGGAATGGCAGATGGAGATTGAGACTGACTGGAATGGGGTTGGAGGAGAGTGTGTAATTTAGAAAGAGAATGTGTGGGGGTAGAAGAGCTGAGAAGTGATAGACTAGGGAGAGAAAGTGTGGAGAGATGGGCTAGGGTCAAGAATAAAGAATGTAATGGTAGAGAGACAGTGAGGGGAATAAACTTTGTTGTAGACTATTTGCTCTTAATGCCTCTGAGTAATTGGGCCAACCACAACATTGGACTCTCTTGCAGTGTGATTGGATGGGATTCTCCTCTTGCTTAGGATGTCAGCCATTATGTCCGTTATCAATTTTGGATATTACATTACATTTTTTTTCTCACCAAAGTATCCAGAGATGATCACTGCACTAATCCCCTGTTTTAGCATCCATAGACTAACGCATCCATAGACTAACATGCATGCGTTATCTTTTAGCGCTCGCTAAAATGCCTAGTGCGCCTTTGTAAAAGGACCCCTAAGATTACAAGTTTCAAAGCAGGTAGAAATAAAACAAAAACATAAAGGAAAAAAAATACCTTTTTTATTGGACTAACTTAATGTAGTTTATGATTAGCTTTCAAATCAGATCGGAAATGAAGAAGGGGTTACCTTCGAAAGCTAAAATAAATTACATTGTTAGTTCAATAAAAAGGCTATTATTTTTTCCTTTATGTTTTTGTTTTATTTCTACATATTACCTTGAAGAGTGGACTAACCCGGCCACCACACCATTTCACTCAAAATGGGTAGATAACTACAAAAAAACTTACTGTCACAAAAATAGGTGCATATGTTCCTACTGCAAATTTTAAAGTAAAAGTAAGGGCTTATTTTTCCTTTGAAAAGCAGTGTAAAGCAAAGTAGAGAGGTTGCAAATTAGCCCTGAAAGACCTTTTTTCTATTCTGTGTCCTATGGAACAAGACCTTTAGGAATGAGGCAGGTTGAAAATAACATCCTGTTTTTCCTTCAGGAAAAAAGCAAGATGAGCTCACCTTTCCTTCCAATAAAGAACAAAACTTTATTTCTGCCTGTCCTACAGGTGAAATTTCCTGGGATAAGTTATTTAGCCACCATGTTCCTCTAACATCTCGAACACAAAATTTGGAACAGTGCCACCCTTTGATTATAAAGACGATTCAATGTCCACGGTTCCCAGCAGTCAGTCTGAAGTCTGTTTCAGCCATAAAGCAACATACTAGTCCATTAGATGCCCTGTTGCATGAAGAATTGAATCGGAGGAAAAGTATGCTTGAAAAAATGTTTAAGAAAGTACAAAAATTTCCAGGTGAGTAACTTGTGAAATATATATTGAAAATAGTGAATCAGGAGGCCATGGTGATGATTTTAAAAGTAGGGTTGGGTGAGAGTTATTGATTTTAGTAATGTTTCAAAGGAAGAAATGGCACAGGTTTCCCGGGACTTGAATACTGGAGAAGAGCAGAGAAGAATCAGAGGTGATTTAGAGAGATCAGATGTATAGAATCGGATTGAACTGTGTGCTCTGGGAAGTAGGAAAGGTGACCTGGAAATGGAAGAAAAGATAAGAAACTCAGTTCAGAACATGTGTTAGATCTATCAGCCCAAAAAATTCTGATATGTTCAATGGGGGGGGGGGGGGGGGGGGGGGGAAACATACTGGGCTAAAACCAGAGCAATTTTATATGCTTGAGCAAAATTTATTTATTTATTTTTTTCCAAATCTTTATTCATTTTTTCATCTTACATCAAGTACACCATATTATATCAAGTGAATCATATACATTACTTGAAATTTTCCATATATCATCTTAATTACATAA
Organism: Geotrypetes seraphini; assembly: GCF_902459505.1. NCBI lineage: Eukaryota > Metazoa > Chordata > Amphibia > Gymnophiona > Dermophiidae > Geotrypetes > Geotrypetes seraphini. The sequence goes on from NC_047102.1 coordinate 14,561,518, forward strand.
AATATCTCCCTCCCCCACCCACCCTTTTCACAATATTATAATCAAAAATAACATACATGTATTGTATTCATAAATATTGATAAAACCTATAATATAACTATAAACCACCCCCTTTCCCATAATTATACTTTCAATGTAAAAAGGCGTCTAATCATTACAATAAGTTATCAATGGCCCCCAAATCTTTTTAAAAGTATTATAATTCCCTTTTTGTATAGCAATTATTCTTTCCATGTTGTATATATGGCACAACGAATTCCACCAGAAGGTGTAATTAAGTCTGGTGTAATTTTTCAATTTCTGGTGATATGTTGAATGGCAACTCCTGTCATTATTAATAAAAGTTTATTGTTACTTGATTAAATTAGACTTTTTGTTCTCATAGACGTCCCAAATAGAATTGTATCATATGATAGAGCTATATGGTTGTTTTTTTTAAAATCTCTTTATTCATTATAAATTTTCAAACAAGTGTACAATAATTCAATTCATAATATACATTTCCACTTGAAATTATTACAAATTTCACATCACAAGAATTATCTCCCTCAACCCCATACAAATATCTTTATAAATATCCATCACTTTTAAACCTCCTCCACCCCCCACCCACCACATATACATAATGAATGGGGCTAAATACAAATTATTTATTATAATAATTTATTTACTATAATAATCTATTAATGGCCCCCAAACATCTTTAAATTTATTAAAATATCCTCCTACATGGTTTTCTAATAAACAATTAATTTGAGACCAAATTGATTTCCAAAAGGCCATGATACAGGGGCAAAAGTATAACAAATGATCTAGAGTTCCTGCTTCCAGATTACAATGCCAGCATCTATTAGACTTAGAGCTATCCAACTTTTGTAATCTAACTGGGTTCCAAAATGCTCTATGTAACAAAAAGAGCCAAGTCTGTCTCATAGATGCAGACACTGTACATCTCATTCTCCAAGACCAAATTCGTGGCCATTGAGATGCAGAAATTTGATGCTTAATCTCAATGCTCCAAATATCTCTAAGACCAGTCTTTGGTTTTTTATTCATAAATCCAGATATTAATTTATACCACTGTGTGGCCTGGTGACCCAAGAAATCCGACTGAAAGCATAAGAATTCCAGACTATACTGACTGTTAAGATTTTTCCATTCAGGGAACCCCTCCTGAATAGCCTGCTTCAATTGCAACCATTTAAAGCTTTGTGCTTGAGCAAAATTTAAATAAATCTTCCCCATTAAGATATACTGTATATATGTTGGCGAGATTATCCAAGCAGAAGAATGCAGATGTGATGTTTCATTCAGGATGGAAAGATAGAGCTGTATATTTAAGTGATGCATTACTTTAATTTCTTTCCTGCTCAGAGTCCGATCTCAGCAAATAATAATAAGCTGCTATTAATATTGACAGGAGTCGCCATGCAACAAATAACTCAAAATTGGAAGGACTATACCAAATTAAATTATACATTCTGGTGGAACTCTGTCTGTCATATATACAAAATGGAAAAAGTAATAGCGTTACAACAAGGGAATCTTCATAATTTTAAGAAAATATGGCAACCATTGACTAATTATTCTACTGATCAGATTTCTTAGCACATTGGTAGTAGATATATAGGATTGGGGAGGGATTTGTATAATTTTTGGAAATAAGAATTGAAAAAAGGGGAGGGATTTATTATTTATGATATGATGTATTGATTGTAATTACAAATGCTATGTAATAATTAATTATATTATATGTGAATTAATTGCTGTAAGAATGGAAAATTAATAAATAAAAAAAAAAAAAAAATTATTTCCTGCTACTGATATTTCTTTTTCTACCCCATATTTAGAAAAGTCACTTTCAGAACAACAGTATTCATCTGCTGAGATCAAGCAGAACAGGTATAAGTCTTTTAAAGATTTATTATAGAGCTTTGCAAAGAGAATTACATAGCATATAACACTGAACAGTTAACTTTGTCTACATTGAATAGTTGGCTAAGCAGATGTTTGGATCTGCTCGAGTAAATCTAGGTAAATATTTTATAAAAGGTTTGGTGAGCATGGAACCTTTTCTAAAATACATATATTAGGGAGTTTTGTATATGGTGCCCTGCATTATGTGCTATTTCTGTGCTTTTTTTTGCACAATTGTTATAATGGAAGCAAGGTGCTGAAATAGGCCCTGTAATGCCAAGTTTGTTAGGTAGTCAGCACTTCACGGCATACAAAGATACATACACAAGGTAATGCTTATTATACTAATTTAATCGTTACATAAATTGCATAGCAATAATATACAAAACACAAATGATAACTTCACTATGATCGTAGCAACACCGCCCCTCACAGCTGGGAAATCCCCCTTTTCAGGCGGCCGATGGACTAGGTCAATCACCCCTTTTTCGGCGCACCGATAGATTCCGAGGAAAGTCCTGCGCTTGCTCCTTTTATGCTATTTTCACATTATTGGCTACGTGACAAACTATCATGTCTCACTCTGTGTTTCTGTAGTAAACAGCAGGCTTGGACATTCATTAAGCCAAGATAAGATTCCAGCCTACACTCTAAACCAAGATAAGATTCCAGCCTCCACCCCCCCCCTAATGAAGTAGCCTGAGATTCACTGTTTGTCATGTATACCATATTCCACAAACCCAAAATGGCACAGGCCCAAAATGGCAGATCTATGTGGAACTATACTTATGCACACTATTATAGAATATCGCATGTTTCTGTGCAGATCTGAAAAGGGAGGTGTGTTAGACTAGCCTCGTTTGGCTGCCTAGCCTAGCTTGCCTAGAGAAGTCAGCATATATACATCCAAGACACAATTGCATATAAAGAGAATTTTTTTAAATCATTTGCCTCACACAAAATAGAATGAATTTGGCTTTCCTAAGCCAAACTCTTGCAGGCATCAGTCTGTTTTCCAAGGCCTGCCTCCGCCTATCTCTAGGGCAGGGGTGTCCAATCGTTTGGCTTCCCTGGGCCGCATTGGCCAAAAAAAATGTTTCTGGAGCCGCGCAAATGCTGCAGCAAGACAGAGGAGGGAGCTGGCAAGACAGTAAATACCCAGGGGCAGCAGAGGAAAACACTGCATTGCTCTCGACTAGGGCCGCACAAAATACTTAACGGGGCCGCAGGTTGGACACCCCTGCTCTAGGGAAAATTAGAGTGCCTCTTCCTCCCTCGGGGACCTCTCTAGAATAAACCCAGCCTGAGTAGAAATCCCTCTCTTCTCTGAGTCCCACTTCTGTGACTCAACACTGAGCTCCATAGCCCGTGCATGCTGGGACCTGTAGTTCCACATTTGATTAGCACCTCCTGCTGCCCAGGGGTATAATATTTGCATGGTGGAGGGAAAATCCTTTAATCTGTTACAGGGGGCATAATGATAGGAGGGAAATGGGCTGGCCAAGGGTGTTCTTTTAAAATGAACATGCCTAAGTTATGTGCCAGCTTTACACATGGTTTCAGTTGGTGTAAAAGTTCGTGCCCAAAGTTAGGCATGGATTCTGCTACTACATGCTGTTCTATAAAGAGTGCCCTTTATAAAATACCATTCAGTGCCATTTTATTTTATGCCATTTACTGAATCTACCCCATCGTGTTACTGAAGATGTACTTAAAAACGGGAATTTTGTCACTGTGATTTTTTTTTGTTTGTTTTATTGGTTTACAAAGTATCTTCTGTTATCTTTAAATACTTTAATTTTCAATTAACTTTGTGAATAATTTATAATTGTGTTTATTTTGTTTACTTTGTGCTTATTTTGTCCAGTCTTTGGCATAAAAGACCCTCCTTTGAAAGCAACTTCCAGTTTTCTGTAATCGTTTAGTATTACTTTTTCATAAAATTTTTACTGCCCCCCTGCCTTTGACTAAGCCGTGGTAGAGGTTTCTACCGCAGCCTGGAGCAGCATCAATGCATTTAGCACTCAGGGCTGCGGTAAAAAAGGCCTTAATTTTTATAAGTAAATAAAGAAATGAACTGCTTATCTTTTATTGGAGGTCTACCCGATGAAGGCCAGAGTTTCATAATTCATGTTCCACTGCCTCAGGGAATTTCAAACCATACATAAGCAGTAAAGTCCAAAATTCCCTGAGGCAGTGGAACATGAATCAAGCATTGTTGGTTGTCATTGGGTGGACCTCCAATAAAAAAACAACTAATTTCCTGATTTGCTTATAAAAATAGAAGACAGTACCACAAAACCAAGGAGCAATCACTAAGAGGCCATTATGAACCCAGAGCAAAGATGGGATGGGAACCAGAGGGGGTCTGCTTCTTCCCTATCCCACTAAACTATCAGGGATCACCTCTGGGTAAATCCCAAAGGTTGGAAGAAGTCCAGGGGTGTGGAGGAGGGGAGATATGAGCAAGGAATTAGAGGGGGGGATCTGAGTGTGGGAAGCCTATTTGGCATTGGGAGGATTGGAAGACTTGTATGACAAGCCCCTTTATCTAGGTCTCAGCTCATATTCAGTCAGGACCCAGCTTGGCTTAACTAGGCAAAATTAGGACTGCTTTTTGTACAGTTCTATTGTCTGGTTTACCTATCCAGATTCCAGCTGAAAATCAGCTTGTACCTGGATGAGTGCTGACTCCACCTCAACTGTCACCAAACTGCCCACACGATAACTGAATAGTCCCTCAAGGCCCACTTAGGACCAGTTAACCAGACAAGAGGCTCTCTTACCTGGTTAACTGTCTTTGAATATCAACCTTATGCTTATGAAGTGACACTTCTCTGGATGTGAAAAATAGTTCTGAAAGCATGATACCAATAATTCCAGGATCCATCTTCATTAGATCCGATTCCTGAATGCCTAATTTCAGATTTACAAAATCATTCCAGGGTCTTCATCCCTCGTACCAATTCTCAATTCACCAAACCAGAATAAGACAGGATGAACTGACCTCAGCCGCCTCTTCTGGATCAGGTGAGCACTGAATAGCAAGTCAGATATGCAATAGCTTCTCCCTCAAAAGATGCATTTTATGCACAGCCCTTCACAATCTCATCTAAATCCAGTAAACAAAAATAATGAATCCTTGGCTGTAAGTGGCTTGTAAGTCACACACAGCCATGGGCTGAATTCACTCTAGATATTCAATGCCAGGGCATGTCTGGCCTGGTTAGTTTAGTGACTACCTGTTAAATGCTGCTAATATTCCCAGATATTCAATGCCATGCTGGTCTGGGCTTTGGCACTGAAAGCCTGTTTTTTGCAACGCTGGCTAACACATGGCCAGGTAAGTTGATATTCAGAACTTAACTGGCCATGGCTTGCCACGAAAAGATAGGACTTGTTTTATGCAATTCCATTTATGCATTTACCCTGGCCACTTAAGTGACGAATATCAGCACTTAAGTGGCTAAATGCTGATGCCACCCCTGGAATGCCCCCATAATAACTGGCTTTAACTTAGATGCTAATTTCTAACAGAGATAAACAGTTAAGATCTGCTGAAAATTAGCAAATAGCCACAAATAAGTGATTTAATCAGTCAGCAGCCATTTCTGGCTGGTTAAATCATTTTGAATATTGACCGGTTAATACATTTGAAATGCATATATTGTTCAGGAATTATGTGCTGGGACTGGTGGGGGAAGAAGGAAGAGAGAGAGCAGCTGGATTCTTGAGTAGAGTGGGGAATAGGAGAGAAGAAAGAAAGAATGACATATGCTGGATCCTGGGAAGAGAGGAGACATGCTGAACTCCAGGGAAGGGGGAAGATGGGAAGGAACACAGAGGGAGAGATTCTGGCCCCGGGGAAGGGAGATGGAGAGATGTTGATCACAGGGGAGAATTGGTATGCATGAGGAAGCAAAAAGTTAGGGGGTAAATCTGTATGTATAGAGAAAAAAAAAAAAGATATAGTGAGGTGATGCTTGACACAGGAAGGGGAGGTGAGGAAAAGAAGGGCGGTTCTGAACATGTGGGAAGGATAGGAACATAGATGGATGATAGGGACACAGAAGGGTTTATTGCATTGAGGGGGAAGGATATAGTCACAGAGAGGAGCTGCTAGACAGGACAGATAGGGATGATGGATATAGAGAAGAAATATGAAATTGGGACCCTGGCAAGAAAATTAAGAGAAGACAAAGGAAAGCAGAAACCAGGACTGGGACCAACAGGATTAAAAAGATAAAATGACTAGTCAACTAAGGTAGAAAAAAAAATTATTTTCCCTTTATGCATTAGAATACTGTATGTCAGTTTTTACAATGTCAGAGTTGAGGATATCTATTGCTAGGCCCATATGAAACATCTCACTCAGAGGCCTTCAATCTAATTCATTGTGGTGGTACATCTCACTCTTTAGAATGGGCCACCCTTGGGAATCTGTGTAATTATATCTGCTCCGACCTTCACACTAATCTGCCAACCACATCTAAGCAAGTGCATGTACTGTATGTGGGAATGCCTGCAATTATTATGGGTAAGAGAATGTGCAAGTGCATCCTCTGTACATTATTTCATGTGTGCTTACCCAGCATATATTATAAAGGCCTCTTTCTTCATGTAAAATATTGTTTGTGCCAAAAAGCCACAACAAATTACATTTCTATCTCACTAATTTCCATGCATTGGGCATAGTTGGCAATAAAGGCCCACCAAATTTCAGTTTGTTTCATTGTAGGCATTGAAACAGACTCAAAATCCTTTTTTGGCTTGATTTTGGTTTTGCCAAAAATGTCCTTGCATTTTTGACAGGAACCGAAATTTTGTAGTATGCCCCTTAGTTCTCCCAACCTCCCCATCCCTCTTGTTGGGAGTAATCCTCCTCCATGTGTCTTCTAGCCACCTGTTGTCTTCTAGTTCCACCTTCCCAGTCTTACCTTACAACCTGGTGTTCTAGTGGTGTAGTCAGGGTAGAGGGATCCCCAGTCACTCCTGTCAAAACCAGCTCTGCATTCAAAATATGAGGCAAGGTAGGTGAGGGGCATAGCACCCATCCAGGGAGGTAGAAGGGGGGAGTGGACCAGAGGTTGGTTTGAATTGGGAGGAGGTAACTCATGTGTGTGTGTGGGAGAGATGCTATGTCAGGAGGGAGTGGGCATCCCTCCTGCCAATTTTCTTTCATGGGGGAGGGGGGGAGAGGTCAGCAGGGCAGGAGGAAGTAGGCATTCCACCTGCCATTTTCGCTGCTGTAGGGGTAGGGAGGGTCGGTTCGTCGGGGAAGGCCGTCGTAATGGGGGGGGGGCTTCTTTTCTTTCTAATGGGGCAGATATTGTGCATGTGTAACATGCACAGCAACTGTGCCCATAAAAAAAAAAGGGCTAAACAAATAAGCAACTGGTCTTGACCAGTCACTTTTTTGGGATCGCTAAAAGCGATCACTTTTTTTTAGTGCTTTGGGAAACCATGTTAGAGCATTAATCTTCTAGTTTACATGGCATTTTAATATTAATTAGCTTATGGTTGAATTGGGAATGAGCAATTGTGCAGAAAACCACATGGTGAACCATTTTATACATTGGGTCTGCAAATGCGATCGTCGCTAAAGCTGTCAAAAACAGGTTTAGCAACAATCACTGGCTTTAGTGCATCTGGGCCTCAGTGACTTTCAAAGCTGATTTTAATCATGTAAGTCAACTGCTGGCAGACAAATGAGGAAGAAGGAGCTAGAACCGCCCCTATTCATAGACATTTGTATATTCCCTCCAGCATCTGTGCATTGTCCTCCGTTCAGCAGGAAGAGATGTTGAGCATTACTGCTGCTTTTTCTCTACTGTCAGAAGTTACCACCTGGGATTCTTGGTGGGAGTTTTCAAATGTATTTATGATGGGAGGCTAATCAAAGAGTTAACCTACTCCTGAATTCAAACTTACCTCTGTGTCTTTTCTGAAATGTAAATGTAGTAAGTATGAAAGTTACTTTGATATAGTTCTGCTTAATACAGAAAAAGCCTTCACAATATAAAATGGAAAATATCAGGATGACATTAAGAAGTTAATTTGCCTTATTTTTCTAGATCTACATTATGGAATGCACTAGAACTTCCATAAGCAGAAGCTAATTTCCTGAAAAAAAAAAAAAAAATTCCTTGCCAGAAAGAATGAAATAAAGAAAAAGTCTATACCTTTCCAAAACAAACCAAATCCAAGCGAGATTGAACCTAAACAAAGTAATGCAGATTAACAGTATTCTAGTCAGGAAGAAAACACAGAAAAGGGGTGGATGATAGAAGGAAAAGAACATATAAGAGCAATAGAAAAGTATTCCTACTTCACAGATTGGAGACAAACTATGAGGAAATGGAAAGCTTCAAGATCAGGCAGTCCTGGTTTGAAATCCTCAACTTTGAGATGTTACCCATTAAAAATGGCAACCAATAACTTTGGTGTTTGTGAAGAATCAACAGCAAGTAATTCCAGCCATGACACAGGATCCCTGCCTGGACAAGAATGTTCAACTAAGATATGGAACTGCAGCCATGACACATGATCACAAACAGAATAAGTGAGTCCATTACAAGGGATTCTCAAATGGGACTAGGTGCCAGGACATGGGACTTCGGCCATGCCACTGCTCCCAGCCGGGATAAGTGAATCCAGACATAACATGGGACACTGCCCATAACAAATGATCACAACCAGGACAGGAGAGCTCTAATCATGAGAATGTATCTCAGCTAGGGCAAGAGCTACCTAGAGGGGACACATATATTCCATAGTTTTATAATTTACATTCTAATGGGATACAAATTTGCAAGATGAGTGATATAGCTTACAAACCAATTTTTAACTAATCCCATTGCAAATCAAGCTTTTTTGATAGACAAATGCATTCTAGTTATCACTGGCCAGAAAGATGCATAAAACCACCTCTTTGGAATACCTTCCAACCTAGCTTGAGTCATCTGCGACAATGAGGGTAAACATGATAATGGAGATGTGAGTAGTCCAGGAAATTTCAAAACATATTTAAAAATGAGCATTTTTCCAATGTCTACCTACCTTGTAAAATAAATATAAAAATACTACTTGAACTTTAACAAAAGACTTAAGGGTGAAAAGATGCAAAGGTTTAATAAAGTTCAGTGTCATAGTGATGGAGGAGGCATGAGGATTTCTGGTAGCAATAGGCCGAGGAACCTTGAACATGACTCTGCAGACTAAGAGACAAGGAGAGGCAGAGCCTTGTTTTAATTCATTTAAACTTACCGATGACTTGAAAATGATGCTATTGTAGGGGTCATTGGTGAGTTCTTACTTAGATTTATGAAGACCATACCTCTTTAAGGATGTAAGCATTATGGAGGAACTTCTGAGAAGGACAAAATGTTACTAGGTTTACACTAAAAGCCATTTAGGATCAGATATAAGGACTTCAAGGTGCCAAGTGTGCCTAATGCAGCAAAAATAACCTAATGTGGGTTGCACTAAAGTTTTCTGTGCTGCTTTTTCCATGTGTGCCTGCATGTCAGATAGAGTGGATGTTCCTGTACTAGCCAGTTGGCACACTAATGAAAATGTGCTAACTGGTTAGTGCATGAATAACACATGTGCCTGTACTGCCTTTACCAGTCTCCCTCCCCTCTCCAAATCCTCACACAGGTCTACCGAGAGACAAAGCTGGGGCAAACAATCTTAAGGGCCCCTCATGTACCCTTCTCCCCTCCATAGTTCAAATCAGTGGTCTCAAACGTGTGGCCTGCCAGGTACTATTTTGAGGCCCTCGGTATGTTTATCAATCACAAAAGTAAAATAAAACAGTTTCTTGATCACATGTCTCTTTAGCTATAAATTACATTAAGACTTAGCCAAAAGGAAAGAGTTGTAAAGAGTTTTACTTCATGCAAAATTATTTCTTTAATAAGATATTAACTATTTTTTTTGAGGCCTTCCAAGTACCTACAAATCCAAAATGTGGCCCTGCAATGGGTTTGGGTTTGAGAGCACTGGTTCAAATGTAAGTGAACCACCTGGTTGTAAAGCAGTAACTTGCTGCTCAGACTCCTGTTCCTGGGTCAGGCCCCCTGCTGCTTTCCTGGGGGTTTCTGGTGGCATGCAGAAGACTGGCTTGGTTTCCTACTCTTGTGCTGGATTATTGCATTAGTTCTGCTCTGCTGGCCACAGGTCCTTCTTTCTGTTGCATCCTATCTATGTGGAAACAGAAGTTATTTGACAGAAGACAAAGCATGGCAGGAAGGACGTGTGGCTGGCAGAGCAGAATCAATGTAATAAATCTGCACAGGAGGAGACCAATCCAGCTTTTTGCCTGACAGCAGAAGCCTCCCTTCTTTCTCAATTGCTGCTGTGACAAGTAGAGGACCTTGGGGGAGGGTTGGGAGAGGAAGACATTGGCATCACTGAAAAAAAGCTTGGAGGCTGGGTGTGGTGTAACCTTTATCCTCTCCCCCATATCTCCTTCCTCCTTCACTAGTTATACCTGTTCTGCTGCCATTACCACCAGCTCCTGCAGGCCCAGGTAGAGCAATCAAGGGATGATGCCACCTCCTCTGGTCGACACTGTGTGGGCTGATAACACTATCATCCTACCCATTGCCCATACCTTTTCTCTGCCTTGAGCCTGCACTGGCCAATGACCAACTTCTACAAATTCAGCCAACATCTTAGGAATTTTTTCAATTTCTCCGAAGACCCAGTCATTGTTTAAAAACAAACTGTAGTTTCCAAGTGGAAACTAGAAAGTCCCCAACTATGGCATTTGTGGTCTATAGTATTGTACCAGGAATAATATTAAGCAGATTAGATGGTCTTCACTTGCCATTATCTTGTTTCTATATATTTTTCAGCTAGCTATACCAGGAGGTGGGACCTTTTAGCAGGTAATCTTAATCACATTCTGGTGCTCTGCTGCTCGAAACCTCCCCTGATGCACAACTGGCTATGTTAGCACTAGGGTTAGTCTGTCTTGCAAATGATTCAGAACCAAATGGGAACCCTGGTTTCCAGGAATCAGTTACAAAAAAAATTGCCGAGTTAAAAAAGGAAACTAGCCTTTTAATACCAATAACTCTTGAACCATTCATGCTTTTAATTCAAAATTTATGCCATAGATAGTGAAGTGTTATGTGAACCCATCTCATAGTTGTATCCTGTCTGCTTTGTAGAGCTTATAGGAAAACAGACCAGTTCTATTCAGCTGAAATCTCAGGGCACTAAGAACATATTACAATATCAAGTAGCCTTATCCTTGGTAGACATGATGTGTTTTTAAAGCTGGGCTGTCCTTAGCTTAGTGCCTAAAATGTTGTAGAGAGAAAAAAAAGCACCTCTACTGGTTAACCTGCGATTATATTGAAAATTCTTAAATGAACAGGGCTATGACAATGTGCATATTGTTTTCATAAAGGATGAAAGGCAGAAGGAAATGTTCACATATCTACTAACTTCAATTGTTAAAAAACTCACTTCAGTGGTCTGCAAAACCTCAAGATCTGACTTGCTCAGCTCTTCAGACTGGGGGAAGCTTGATGAGATGCCCAGGTGGTTTATTCTGTTAGAAAAACTCATTTCATTGGTTTTAAATTCAATTTCTTTGAAGTTATGTGCTGTGTGTGTTACATGCATATTAGAGATAGAGTTGATGAGAAGAAAAACATACTAAGAAACTAATACAGAAAGTCTTAAGGTAGAGCTATGGCTCGACTACAGAATTATTGCAACAAAACTACTATACTTTTCCTAATTTAAAAATATTTTTCTGTTCAAACTGGTCTTTTCTCTATTAGTGTAAGTATAAGTTGTAGGAAAAACTGGTGTAGCCTGCCTGGCTCTTGAAGCAGAGGTACTGAAGAATAAATTAACTTGGTTTTGTGTCTGTGATAAACTCAGTTTTCCAGAGAAAATCTTCATGGGTCAGAAAGAGCTTTTTTTTTTTTAAGAGTAAAATTGGCATCTTGAGGGTCTTTTGCTAGCCTATAAAAAAAGGAGAAGATACATCCTCTTTCCAAAAACAAGTTTTGTATTCCTTTGATAAACTGGTAGTTTATTACACTAAGAGAGTGGTGCTAAGGCATTTTTCTTTTCAGAATACATATCATATGTTATGTAATCCTAAATACATATTTAGAATGCTTTAGAAATTGTTGCAACAAATATATTTAACTTCTATACTTTGTAAACTTTTTCTTTAAGTCTGTTATCTTTCAAACCTAAGGAATTTTCTTTAAAATAATCCCACCTTATAAGGATTGGAGCTAGGAGCAATGTGTGTTACAATTATACTATTATACAATTATACAAAGATACTGTGGTGATCTTTCTCTACATGTATAGACAATTTGTCTTGTATATTGATGATCTCCCTCACACAAATAATTATGGGGGTATGTTTTATGAAAATGCATATAATTGGCATTTTAATTCTAATTTTAACCAAGTTTAATTGATATAAATTGAATAAATATTTTTATGAAAATGTATCTCTTTGTATAAGTTATTGGCATCAAAAGGTACCCTAGGGTGAGCCGAGATGCAGTAATTGTGCTCAATATGGTAATGAAAGGGAAAATTCAGAGATGGAAGATGGATGGTGAGCCCAGAGAAAGAAGAAATCAAATGGGCAGGAGAACATGGCAAGCAAGTTAACAGAAGACAAACAGAAACCAGAGCCTGGGATCAACATGATTTGAATAATAAAGTGACCAGACAACAAAATGTAGAAATTTGTTTTTTCTATTTTGAGATTACAATTTGTCAGATTTGAAATGTGTATCCTCAGAGAGCTGGTGTTAGCAACTGTGAGCTACGACCCAACAGAGAAAGGAAAGGAGAAATTAGGTTCTTACCTGCTGCTAATTTTCTTTTTAGTCCCTCCAGACTGGCACAGACAGATGGGTTTATGCTTCTCTGCCAGCAGGTGGAGATAGAGAACACATCGACTTTTGGCAATAGTACAAGTGAGCTGTACAGTCCCATCTACAATCAGTCTAACAAATAGTTCTTCAAGTTTCAAGTTTATTAGAATTTTATATACCGCCTATCAAGGTTATCTAAGCGGTTTTACAATCAGGTACTCAAGCATTTTCCCTATCTGTCCCGGTGGGCTCATAATTTATCTAACGTACCTGGGGCTATGGAAGATTAAGTGACTTGCCCAGGGTCACAAGGAGCAGCATGGGATTTGAACCTACAACCCCAGGGTGCGGAGGCTGTAGCTTCAACCACCACGCCACACACTCCTCCAGTTTCTAGTTGGGTCTTGCTTGACTAACTAGAAAATACCACAAAACTCTTCGCTCAAAAGGAAACACTGTTGAATACTGACTAGAACAAAGCCCAAAAGTGTCCCCACAGTTCACCAGCTAAACTAGACGCCACTGCTCCTATTACATTCCCCAGAAATTTAAGAAAAGGCACCGCAGAAAAACACAACTCCATGAAAAACAGGGCGGGTTCTGTGCCGGTCCAGAGGGGGCTAAAAGAAAAGAAAACTAGCAGGTAAGAACTTAATTTCTCCTCCTTTATCGTCCCTCCAGTCCGGCACAGACGGATGGGACGTACCAAAGCAGTACCCATCACAGATGGGACCCCTAAAGGGCTGGCACAAGGACACGCTGTCTAAAAACTGCATCCCAATACCTGAATGTCCACACAGTTGTGACAAACAAAGGAATGGAGAGAACACCAAACCATAGCCTTACAGATATCCACCGGGGGTACAAGAGAACTCTCAGCCCAAGAAACTGCTTGACCCCAAGTGGAATGAGCTTTAGGAAAATCCAGAACTGGTTTCTTCTGAAGAAAGTACACCAAAGCGATAGCCTTTTTGATCTAGCACACAATCGTAGCTCACTAGGACAAAAAGAGGATCCATCCGACGGAATAGAAGATAGTCCTTGGGCATATAGTATCTGTGGTAACTAGCATCATTAATGTTGCAGAGGTGGAGCCTAAGAGTTTTTTGTTGCAGTTGTGTTGATTTTAGAGAACTTTTCTACAGTATAGAGCAGCAGGACTAGGACTTGGGGCAATTGGCAGGGGCAAGGCACCAACTATGGGAGTCAGTGGCCAAGATGGTTTTGCTACACCGAGTACACTGCTTATAACCACTCGTGGTTTGGTCATCAATGAGATGACCACTGATGCAAAGTCAAAGGACTAAATTGTCCAGGAAGATCAAGTAAACTGAATGCCTAAAATCAGTCAATGCTCTCTGTTTGAAAAACAGCCAAAGTACCCCTAAGGCCCAAAATTGGAAAATAAAATTGTCAAACCAGGTAGGAAACAAAAGGGAGAAACAGGAAAAAAATACAAGGAAACACAAAGAAAATAAGACTGAAGGTAGAAAAGGAAAAATTAGGTTCTTACCTGCTAATTTTCTTTTAGTCCCTCCAGACCAGCACAGAAACAGATGGGTTTACATTCCTCTGCCAGCAGGTGACAGACAGACATTGACTTTTGGCTGTAGTATAAGTGGGCTATGCAGCTCCCTCTACAATCAGTCTGACAAATATCCAAGCAGACACTAAGAACTGTGAACTATAAACACCGATGGCACTCCTAGAAGAATATCAAGTAATTGTCAAGAAAGGACAGGGAAGGAGAAATTGGTCCTTACCTGCTAATTTTCTTTTTAGTCTCTCCAGACTGGCACAGAAACGGATGTTTTTACGCTCCTCAGCTAGCAGGTGGAGACTAAGACACTAACTTTTGGTTACAGTACAAGTGGGCTATGCAGTCCCTATTACAGTCAGTCTTAACAAATAGCCAAGCAGAAAATCCAGGCTGAAGACAACATCCCAACTCCACTCACATGGAGAATGCAAAGGAAAACCCTGTTGTATACTGATTAGAACAAGAACCTTTCAGTTCGCTAGTTAAATTAGCCGAACCAAATGCCGCTCTTTTAAACTCTCCTAACAACCAAACAATCCCTGCAGAAAAAAACACAAACTACACTTTGTGAAAAAACACCAAACAGGGCGGGGTCTATGCTAGTCTGGAGGGACTAAAAAAGAAAATTAGGAGGTAAGGACCTAATTTCTCCTTCTTTAGCGTCCCTCCAGACCGGCACAGAAATTAATAGGACATACCAGAGCAGTACCCATCATGAGTGGGACCCCTAAAGGGCCACAAGAACACGCTCACCAAACACCACATCCCAACGCACCTGAACATCCACAGGGTAGTGCTGAACAAAGGAATGGAGAAAGACCAAACCGCAGCTTTATAGATGCCCACTAGAGGTACAAGAGAAAATTCAGCCTAAGAAGCTGCTTGACCCCAAGTGGAATTAACTTTGAGAAATTCCGAACAGGCTTCTTTTGGAGAAGATACATTGAAGCAATAGCCTCTTCGATCCAGCGTGCAATCATAGCCTTGGAAGCACTGTCCCCCTTACAAAGGGCCTGCAAAGAGGACAAAAAGACGATCCAACTTACAGAACTCCTTGGTCCGCTGAACATAAGAGTGAAGGGCCCTACAAACATCCAACTTGTGCAAATGTCTCTGCTCCAACAAGCCCTCCTGATTACCCAAGACCGGGAGAACCATGAACTTGGTCAATGTGAAATGGCGAGACCTGTTAGGACATTAGCATATCAAGCGAAGAAGATGAACTCCTGGATGTGCCCTTTGATTGTCCAATCTTACTCTTATCTCAAATTTAGGAAATTTTTTGGAAAAAAAAAAAAAAAAAACTTACCTACTCGATAAGCAAGAATGTTGATTAACAGTATAACAATGATTGTGTATTTTAATTAGATATTCATACTTTATTGAATTGTATTTCTTTGTTGATGTATTTAAATTTGAATTGTATTTCTTCACTGAAATGTCTGTTTCTCTTGTGTGAACCACCCAGATCTACTGGCAGGGCAGTATACAAGAAAATAAATTACTACTACTTTCGGAAGGAGGAAACCAGCCGCAGCATGACCTGCACCCTAAAAAAACTCCAGGTATAGAGGCCTACACGAAAAGGCGGAAGTAATGGCAAAACCGCTTTAAGAGTAAGGTCCTTCAATGTACATGCGACAAGAGGCTCAAAACAGAGAACTAATGAGCACAGGGTCAACAAAATCGGGGGAAAAACCCCAGCGGCAACACAGCATTTGTTAGGAGCAGAAGACATGTAAGCCCTGTTCCTGCCTTTCCAAGATATGGAAGGTCACCTGAGACCGTGGGCAAATTCAACATGCTTCCTGTCAAAACTGAGGGAAGAGCCTTCACTAAACTTTCACCAGAAAACATACTGGCGTGGGCAACAGGGAAGCCTGGTGCTCATATGCCCCCCCTTCCCCCCGAGTGATGCACATGCGAAGAATCCGGTACGCCGACACCCAAAGCTGGGTCTCCCTTGAGGCGATTGGAACATTTTGTGCAGCCGCCTCTACCTAACGGTGCCCACAAAAAGAGTACTTTATGCTTTTTTGAAGCACTTATAATGAAAGTGCCAAAAACCCATTCACAACCACGCTGTGTAAAAACACAGCAGCCTCAGGCCTTCCCCCCCTACTACCAAACTCCTTTTATTTCTTGTGTCTTATTTTCTATTTCTTCTCACAGCCAACCAGCTGTAGCAAGAAAAAAAGCAGACACCACAGGCACTATAAACTAGCCAGTGCTGGTATTGGTGGCAAGGTATACAGTTGAGGCTCCTCTAGAGATTCAGAAAAAATGGGGGAGGTGAGGGAAATGGGGGGGAAGGGATTCAACCCTTCTGAGTGTGATACCCCTGAGGTCGGTAAGATCCCCGAGAGGGATTCCCAAGCTCAGTCCGGACAAAGGGACAACATTCACTAACCAGATCCAACAGGCCTTTACAAACCTCAGCAGACTGCACACAGCCTACTCCACCTGCTGGAGACTGAGAAACATTTTTGTGAGGTGGAGGAAATGGGGGGAGGGATGACCAGTTGAGTGTGGCACCCCCAAAAGGGTCCCCCAAGCTCAATCCAGTACCCACAACAGGGACAAGGTGGCCACTAAACAAATCCAACATTCCCTACACTAAACCAAAGACTGCACAGGCTTACCATCTCCACCTGCTGGAGACTGAAAACAGACTGATTGTAGAGGGGACTGCACAGCCCACTTATACTACAGCCAAAAGTCAATGTCTCAATCTCCACCCGCTGGCAAAGGAATGTAAACCCGTCTGGAGGGACGCTAAGAAATATCAACTTTTGCACAATAAGCAAAAGTAGCTTTTAGCTCTGTGGAAAACTACATTCTTGTATCTTTTTCAGAAAAAGCCTGTTCCGGACTTTCTCTAGGCTCATTCCACTCGTGGTCAGGCAGCATCTTGGGCTGAGTTTTCACTAGTGCCTCCTGTGGACATTTGTAAGTCTGCTGTTTGGTCTTCCTTGCATTCCTTTGTCAGACACTACTGTGTGGACATTCAGGCATGTCTGGATGCAGCGTGTTCTGCTTTGGTACATCCCACTTATAAGATTAACCTATACTGGTCTGGAGAGTGCTAAAGGAGAAATTAGGTTCTTACCTGCTAACTTACTTTCTTTTAGCTTCTCCACCCTGTCTATTGTCATGTTCTCGTGGCTATTGCACGTGCACTTTGTTTTTTTCTGCAGGTTCTAGTATTTTTCTAGGGCCAGGCAGAATTGAAGAACAGCAGCTGTGGCTCGGCTGGCTAGCTGTGGGGACATTCTTTCTGGGATCTCTCATCTGCATTTTCCAACAGCATTTGGGCATTAGTTATTACTCCTGTTCAGAGTACTGTTTATTTCTGATTCAAGTTCTTTGTTCTGCTTAGCTATTCAGCAGACTGACAGGAATAGGGGAAGGTACCTCTTATGTACTATTCCACAGTTTTGTTTCAGTCTCTACCTGCTGGTCATGATGAGATATATACCCGCTTGTAAGATTAACCTATACCGGTCTGGAGAGTGCTAACAAATATCACTTATATTGCTATCATTTTAAATGGCTGTAAAAATGGATGCTTAAGAAGCCCAGTGCAATCTTATACAGCTCTTAAAAAAAAAAAAAAAAGAGGTATGGAAATCAATGAGTTGGGGTTAGATGTTCAGACATAGAAACACTCCCTTCCTACAGCCTTCACAAATAGTAGCATTTGAGGCAAAAAAAAGAGAAAACAGTTAAGTAAAAAAATTTTTTATTGTGTATATGTACAAATTTACAGAGAACAGTCAAGATCTAGAGGAACTATAAACAGTTTTAAAACACAATTTGTTTTATCTTCAGGTTTAGCAGAATTGAATTTTCTCAATAACCTGATTTTAAGAGAATGTAAAAGATTGAGAAATAGGCAAGGACTTTTTCCCTCCAAACCTTCCTGTCCTGATTTTTTACAGGCAGAAAGTTTTGCTTGCAGAAATAAGATGGCAATTTAAGTGGTCAGGAGAAGGAAGTTAAGATTATACTGGAATTTACCAAGGATGCTCAGGTAGAGCTTAAATGAAGTGATCCTGCTCTTGCTAATACTCTGTATTAAGAGCACTGGAGAGTTATGACTTACCGACTTTTACCAACTTTTAACGCCAATGAATGATTTCTAGAATGATGCTGCTGTGACACTTACCATTTTCATGTCAGGATGAGTAATAGTTAGAACTTAAGGCTTATCTTTGCAATCATTCAGTGCTCTTGAGAAAGTGACATGTAAAAGGCAAACAAATCATTGTTTCCTTTAACCAAGTTCTGTTACAGGGCTACTGCTAAAGGATTAAAAGCTCTCTGAAATTTAACACTTTCAGGATGAATGGGGCTTATCACATCACTTTTTACAGCGTTAAGATACTTTGCATCATACTAGAGAATGACGCAGGAACAAATTTTTCCCCATCCCCACGGGAACTCATTTTTCCATCCCTGCCCCCCATTCCTGCACGCTCCATCTTCATTTGCACAAACCTCAAACACTTTAAAATAATGGGTCTGAGGCTTGTGTGGTTAAGATAGAGCTTACAGGAATGGGACAGGGACAAAACTCACAGGGACAAATTTGTCCCTGTGTCATTCTCTACATCAGATCAGGGCTGCCCAATTCCGGTCCTTGAGATCTACTGGCAGGCCAGGTTTTCAGGATATCCACAATGAACATGCATGAGAGAGATTTGCATATCAAGAAGGCAGTGCAAGCAAATCTTTCTCATGAATATTCATTGTGGATATCCTGAAAATCTGGCCCGCCAGTAGATCTCGAGGACCAGAATTGGGCAGCCCTGCTCTACATTATACCTCATCATTGAGGAAGAAAAAAAACTTCAGTAGGAACTTCTTACCTAAGCACTCAGATTATATCACTTATCTGTTACAAATAAATCTTTTATTGAACTGAATTGAGATCTGAAAAAGGGACCAATGTGGCCTTGAAAGTTCAAGTCATGCAACACCTTTCTAGTCTTATATTACTCCAATAAAAGGTATCACATCATAAAAACAAATCCAGTGCTTTTACAGAACCAATATGGTTACTAGAAGTCTTAATTAGCTTTTGATTGTCTTTATACATGTTACTCTGTATCTGAGGGCAGAGACTGAAAATATCCTATAAGGAAAAGAAAACATTACGAGAAAAGATCTGAAAACAGCAGAAAGTCCTCTCCTGTGTATTCTCACCCTTTATGTGGTGAACAGAGCACCAAATCTTAAATTCAGGTCAAAAAAATGCCTGCAACATTTACAGTTTCTGGCAACAGTAAAATTAGTAAAAAGTATCTGAAATGTACATTAAGTTAAAAAAATAAAAAAGTGGCACAAAATCTCATGTGTTTGAAGCCATTTTTCTCCTTTTCAGTCGATCTCTCCAGTTTTCAGGAAGAGCCTCAAAGTTTGCATTTTTCTCTGCCATACCACTGAAAGACAAAACCATGGCTACATCAGTTTGTGACACAGTAACACATGTATTTAAATAAATAACAAAATGGCCCATCTAAATCTGCCCACCAAGGTCGATAAAGGATTCTTTTTTCATAAATTGCCACAGCATAGTTACAGGTAACTGATGACTGCTGTACAAGCTGCAATGGCTAACAGATGCAGATTTATTCCCCCCATAACATTTGTTATCCTATATCAATAAGAGAAAACTAAACCTTAAAATCTATACCTAGCATGGTAATATTTTACTCAAATGTAAACTGACCTGAACATAAACCAAGGAGAAATTAGGTTCTCACCTGCTAATTTTCTTTTAGTCCCTCCAGACCGGCACAGAAACCGATGGGATAATATCTCACCACGACCAGCAGGTGGCGAAACTGTCAAAAGTTTGGTTATAGTTAAGTTTTACTTGGCTATTCGGTATACTGACTGTACTTGGGACTGCACAGAGAATGACACAGGAACAAATTTGTCCCCGCAGGAACACAATTTTCCCATCCCGTCCCCACGGGTTTTGTCACTGTTCCTGCCCCATTCCTGCAAGCTCTGCCTTAACTGCACAAGCCTTGAACACTTATATTAAAGTGTTTGAGGCTTGTGCAGATGAGGATGGAGGATGTCCCAAGTACAACCAGTTTGCCGAACAGCCAAGTAGAACTAAAACTAAGAACTGTAAACTACAACAGCAACACTCCCAGAAGGAAAATAGTAACTTACAGAGAAATACTGTTGGATATTGAATAGAATAAGAACCTTCAAAAATGTCCCCATAGTTCACCAGCTATGACAGATGAACAAAAATGCTGTTTTTAAAAAAATCTCCCCTAACACACTAAAACAACAACAAAACAAAAAAGACATCGCAGAAAAAATGTACTCTGTGCAAACACCCCCCACCCCCAAAAACAAAAAACAGGGCGGGTATGTGCTAGTCTTGGACTAAAAGAAAGAAAATTAGCAGGAAAGAGCCTAATTTCTCCTTCATTGTCCCTCCAGACCGGTACAGAAACTGATGGGATGTACCAAAGCAGTACCCATCATGGGTGGTACCCTGAAGGGCTGCCACAAGAACACCGCGTCCCGACGCGCCTGAACATCTACATGGTAGTGTCACACAAAAGAATGGAGAGAAGACCAAACCACAGCTTTACAGATATCCACTGGAGGTACAGAGAAGACTCCGCCTCCAAGAAATTGCCTGATCGAGTGGAATGAGCTTTGAGAAATTCTGTAACAGGCTTCTTCTGAAGAATGTACGCAGAAGCAATAGCCTCCTTGATCTATCGTGCAATGGTAGCCTTAGAAGCACCGTCCCCCTTACGAGGGCCCGTTAAGAGGACAAAAAGATGATCCAATTTCCAGAACTCCTGGGTCCACTGAACATAAGGGTGAAGAACCCGACAAACATCCAACTTGCGCAACTGCCTCTGCTCCAAAGAGCCCTCATGAATACCCAAGACTGGAAGGACCACAGACTGATTGACATGAAAAGGCAAGACCACCTTTGACAGAAAAGAAGAAACCGGCTGTAGCACGTTCTGTTCCCTAGAGAACTCCAGGAAGGAGGCCTACAAGAGAAAGCCTGCAGCTCGGAAATGCATCTTGCAGAAGTAATGGCCACCAGGAAGACTGCCTTAAGAATAAGGTCCTTCAACAGGCCAAAAAGATCCCTCTTTCTTGGGCACCACGAAGTAAATGGCATACCTATTGGTGCAAAACTCCCGAGGAGGTACTGGAACCACTGCTTTGAGGTCAAGCAACCTTTGTAGTGTTTGATGAAAAGCATTCTTATTCCAAGCTGCCTGACAAGAAGAGAGGGAACGATCTAGCAAGGGCCGGGAAAACTCCAGAGCATATCTGTCCCAAATCACCTCCAGGACCCACTAATCCATTGTGATCTTGAGCCACCCCTGGTAAAACTCCCGCAACTGGACACCCACCAGCACTAGGGGAAAGGCTGGAGTAATTGGGCCGGTTGGGCGATGGAAGGATCCCCAGAGTCATAATCCCTCCCAGCGGGCACCCCAAAAGGACTACATGCACTGAAAGAAACGGCCCCTTGAAGGAAAAGCAGTCACCCCTGACCAGGGCAGTATCAACGAAAATCACAAACACCCCTAGGCAACTCCACTCCACAAAAGCAGGCAAGAATGGTCTTCAGGAAGATGGGGCACCTTAACGTCAAAGTCTGAACCAACTTGTCCAAATCCTTGCCAAAGAATCCCAAAAAGGAAAATTTAGTAAGCTTAGCCTTGGATGCCGTATCCACTGACCAACCCTGGAGCCACAGGGCGAGCATCTATATCCACATCTTCCTTTGCTCCTGCCCGTGCAGAGCTGCTAGCTAATTGGCTGCCGTGAGTTCTCACCAGACCATAAGAACTCACGGCAGCCAATTAGCTAGTGGCTCTGCACAGGCAGGAGTGAAGGAAAGTCACTCCTGCTGGACCACCAGATCACACGGCAGGCTCAGCAGAGGTCTGAAAACAGGTTTGGGAAGGGTGTGGGTCTGTGCTGACCCAAATATACTACTAATTATTTCTATAGTGCTATCAGACGCACGCAGCCTTCAGAGTCAAAGAAGAAACAATCCCTGCGCGAAAGCACTTACAATCTTAATAGCCAAGACAAACAGGATGAATACAGTTAAGGGGAACGGTTAATCAGCTGGCTGGGTTGGAAGGCAAGAGTAGGGTTAAGGATTGAAGGCTATATAAACACGAGACCCCCCCCATTTCTGGGCCCCAAAATCTCAGTTTATATTAGACTATATACAATAGTTCCACCAAAGATGTTTACAAATCAAAATATAAAAGGAAAGAGGAAATATAAAACTACCTCAACTGATTAGGCTTCCTCAAAAGCTTAATGGAACACAGACTTAGGATAAGAAAAGTACTTCGATTCGGTGCAATATTGATCTTTACTGAACATGCCCATTTATATATTACTGCTGTTGTTGCTTTAATATTTTCAATAAACAGATTCTACCAAAAAAAAAAATTAGGGAGAGAAGCTTCTGAAAAAGGGAGACTGGCTCAAGTGCAAATCTAGATACCTGGTTAGCTGCTGCAGTTTCCAGTCATCAATACGTTTCTGAGATAAAACATCTTTGTCTTCCTCACTGGAACTAGAGTTTTCTTCTTCATCTAATTCACGCTGAATACTTTGCCATTTCTGTACTAGAGAGGGCATTTTTGTTTTGTTTTTCTTTGCCTAGCAGAGAAAAGGACCAATGAACCTCAGTAAGAATCAGAGAAAAAGAAGGGGGGAGGGGAAAGAATGAAGAATAAAAGGAGAAAAATTTGCTTTTGAGATCATATGCCCTAGAGACTCTGTGTGTATATCCAACATTTATGGTATCAATATAAATTCACATTCAAAGTTAACCCAGCATTACAATATATTTAGAGCTGGGTCAGCCTGTAGGTTCAGTGGCAGTATTTGCTACTGTAATAGGATCTGGGTTTGATTCACAGGCTGTCCTAAATAGGGGATGCTGTGGAGGCCGTACTTGTTGCCTCTGGAAAGGATGGCATTCCACACACAGCAGTGATACCCAACTCAACCTACGACATCAATAATTTTTGAAAAAGCACTGGTGTGAGATGCAATTATTGAAAGGAAACACCAGTTATGTGCAAGTGAAGGATTATAGTACTACAGTCTACTGGAAATAATGCAAGAGTTTCTTGGTTACACATTAGCTATACATGACCTCCTACAGGAAGTTACTGTGATGCAAAACTCATTAGACGATGTGGATACTATGCTTTTTTATGGTTTCTACTCCATAATTATGCTGCTAGATTTCATCAGCAAGTGACCAAAGCTTGAGAGAGATTTGTTATTCTCTCCCAACATCTCCCATTTTCTCTCCCTAACACAGTACTGATAAAAAGGAGACATTAAAATGGGTGCCAAAATGCCCCAGCTTATAATGATCCAGTTTAAAGCAGCAACTACCTTGCTGGTCTCACACACACACTCTCAACACCAGCTGCACACACTCTAGCAGACCTATCAATGCACCTTTCAGAATTCATACCTTTAAGTTAGTTACCTTATTTTCTGTTACTCTTTTCTCTGCATACACCCTATATGAAGATGTCAACACAATACGCAATAAAACATTGTGCGAGTTAGAATACTATACGATACTGTTTGAATATTTTTACTGCTGTAATTGTCTATTGCCCATCTCCAGATTGTTGTTGTACACTGCCTTGGGTGAAATTTCATCAAAAAGGCAGTAAATAAATCCTAACATTCTTGAACAAACCAAACCCTACAAAGAGAAATCAAATACCTTATCTTTCTTTCCTCTTTTTGGCTTCTCTGTAGGGTGAGGTTTAGTGGGTGGTGGTCGAGGTGGTGGCTGTGTTTCTGGAACACCTGGGGCTGAAGGAGTTCTACGAGAAAGAACTGGTTGTACTGTTGTGACAGTACTGCTATTTGGAATGGTATAGTCCAAACTGTTCGCAAAGACAGGTGTAGAAGTAGGTGCCGGGAGGCCCAGGTAACTTGACTGAAGATTCG
Organism: Geotrypetes seraphini; assembly: GCF_902459505.1. NCBI lineage: Eukaryota > Metazoa > Chordata > Amphibia > Gymnophiona > Dermophiidae > Geotrypetes > Geotrypetes seraphini. The sequence continues at coordinate 14,585,854 of NC_047102.1, forward strand.
CCGACACAATCTGAGAGCCTGTAGGAAGAAGGTTTCCTTGCTTTAGTTTAAGAGTCTACTCTGGATGCTGCATTCTGGAGACTGTTCCAAATATGGTTAATAAATACAATTTAAAGCAGTAGTTAAATCTTTATTCTGTTGAGGAACTGTTTTGTATGTCATGTTTCTGCACTCAAACATGTGACTGAATTGTTTTGTATTAAATCTTATCAATATTTTAACATACTTGTAGATACAGCTGCCTGGCTGTATAGAACCGGACAGCTTCCAATGGTGGCTGCTTGCTGTGTTTGCCCAGCAGAGATTTCTTCTGCTTTCCTTTTTGTTGATTTAGTTCCACTAGGACTCGATATGCCAGAATCCGTGTTGTTCTAAAAAGGGAGGAAGATATCTAAGTGGATTTTTTTTGCCAGGGTTAAACGTTATGATATACAGACAATCTCGATATACTAAAGCACTAAAACAATCCTCTTTGTAGAGCTGCCATCTGCAAAACAAAACAAAATTCATGTGGGGATAGAAGAGATTCCCTTGCTCCCAGGGGATTTTGGGAACCTCCTACTAGGGAGATAATTCTCTAACATGAAGAACCTCATCAGATGCAGAAGGCCCAGCCATAAAGACTCTTCTACGAAGATGTCAAAGTATAATGACCATGGTTCTTGTCTCTTACTTGAGGAATACAACCCTGCAGAGATGTCTTTGCACTACCCCTCCCTAGTAACAAAAAGGGACTTAAATTTCCCCTTTGCTTTACTGCCATGAACCACCATGGTCACAGATCTCCTGCAGGATGCTCTGCACTACTATGGCAGCTACCACAATGAACTAGCACGCAACAAGCTGCTAGGGCCACCAATGGGTCATTTCTTGGAAGCTGCTGTCAGACAGCCTCAGCCAGTACAACATTAAAGCCAGGCACCCACAGAAACTTGACCCATGGGATAGGGATATAGTTGTACAATACTAATCCTAGAGACCATTATTCTACTACAATGATACAGACAGCAACAATTTTTCCCCCCATTTAAAAAGGCAGAATGAGACACACAGGCCTTGAAAAGTTTTCATTACATCTAGAAGCCAGTCCAAAAACTTGTGCCTCAGCCACTCTCACGCTTTCCCCAGATTGGAGATGGAAAATTGTCACTTTTAGAACCCAATTTACTCTGGCTCTCGTCCTATTCTGAGTCCATGGACAAAGAAACTTCAGTAAATCAGTCTATTTTTTTTTTTTTTGCGGGTTTATAATTTTATTCATTTTTACAACTTACATGAAGCGTATCAAGAAATAACATTTGAATTGAAAAACATCACTTGTTTTGCTATCATCATCATATGAAATTCAGGAATTTTAACCTCCCCTCCCATTCCTATCACATCAAAAATATTCATTTATATTATATTATACAATATACCTTTTAGTAAAATAAAAAAACCATCCCGCCCACCCATCCCCTCATTTCAATTATCTTAAGGGGAAAAGTCAGATTTCTTCAAAAAACAATAAGCTTTTACTTATTAATGGCAAGTTGCCATTCAACAGATTACATTCAATTGGAAAATCAGAGCAGATTAAATTATAGTTTTTGGTGGAGTTCTGTATGTCATCTTTATAAAATGGAAAAAACATTAGCCACACAGAGGATATTTTGGTAAATTTTGAGATGTTTGGGGACCATTGACAGACTTTTGTAATGAGTAGTAAGCATTTCGCTCTCATTGACATGCCAAATAAAATAGTATCATATGTTCAAGGTCACCCCTTTGCCAGGAAACATAAGGCAAATGTCCATTTCATATATTGCCATAGCCTGGACCCACCAATCTCTTTCTCTCCCATTCATACCACTTCCACTTTCATCTAGTCTCTCTCTCTCTCTCTCTCTCAAGTGCCACTCACAGGCAACTAATGTGCTTGGGAGTCTGCTCTATTTCCCTTGCGTTCAATTCTGGTCTCCTTATCTCAAGAAAGATATAGTGGCACTAGAAAAGGTTCAAAGAAGAGAAGAGCGACCAAGATGATGAATGCGCTAGAACTCCTCTCTTATGAGGAAAGGTTAAAAAGGCTAGGGCTCAGAGGAGATACGATTGAAGTCTACAAAATCCTGAGTGGAGTAGAACAGGTACAAATGGATCGATTTTTCACTCCATCAAAAATTACAAAGACTAGGGGACACTCTACAAAGCTACAGGGAAATACTTTTAAAACCAATAGGAGGAAATATTTTTTCACTCAGAGAATAGTTGAGCTCTAGAACGCGTTACCAGAAATTGTGGTAAGAGCAGATAGCGTAGCTGGTTTTAAGAAAGGTTTAGACAATTTTCTGGAGGAAAAGTCCATAGTCTGCTATCGAGAATGATAATGAGGGCAGCCACTGCTTGCCCTGGATCGGTAGCATGAAATATTGCTACTCTTTGGGTTTTTACCTGGATTGGCCACTGTGAGGACGGGCTACTGGGCTTGATGGACCATTGGTCTGACCCAGTAAGGCTATTCTTATGTACTAATTTGCAAAGCTGTCCCCCCCTTCTGGCTCAACAGTAAGCTTGAGATGTGCAGGAAAGCCAAATCATAGTACAGAAGTGGGAGAAATGATGTCTGAAACACTATAAAAAAAAATTTCAGGCACCAGGATGCAACCCGACACCCGGGATTTGCTTAGCCCTAGAGAAGCTCATTTGAGTTATACAGATACAGTGGTGCCTCACACAACGAACTTAATTGGTTCCAGGAGCAAGTTTGTTATGCGAAAAGTTTGTTATGTGAAACGCGTTTTCCCATAACAATACATGTTAAAAAAAAATAATTCGTTCTGTAGCATAAAATATGCTAAGATGACATAAAAAAAGATAAATTTTTTGTTATTATTTTTATTTAGATACATCTAAAAACATACATCTCCCTGTCCTTTTACTTCCACTATTTTCCTATCCCATCTCTATTCCCTTTTGTCCCTCTCCCCATGATCAATCATCTCACCACCTCTCTCTGCCCTCACCCTCAGGGTTCAAGATTGCTTCCACTCTTTTTCCTGTTGTTCTCTCTGCCTGTCACCCTATGATTTAGCATCCCTTCTGCCCTTGTCCAATATTTCCCCTTCTCTCCCTCCCTCTCATCCCCTGCTCCAACATGTGCTTTCAGCGGCCTTCTCCCCCCTTAAGCGTCTTTTCTTCTCCACTCCACCTTTCCTCCCTCCCTGCCTCCACCTTTGTGGCGCTTTTGCACCCGACCGACAACAGAACAGGCCCGGTCGGACAAATCTCCCTGTCCTGTAGCCGCGAATCTAAATTACCTTCTTACAGCAGCTGGAGTAGTGAAGCTGCTGTAAGAGGTAATTTAGATTCGCGGCTACAGGGCAGGGAGGTTTGTCGGCCGGGCCTGTTGTCGGTCGATCGGGGGACCTGACCAGCTGTGCACATTCTTCGGGGCGGACCGCCCCCTCCCCCCTCTTTCGTTCGCCATTGCCTTCTTCCTACCTGCCCTGCCGCAGCCGCACACAGCCGACCGGAAGTCTTCCTGATGTCAGCGCTGACGTCGGAGGAAGGGAGGGCTTTGCTTAAGCCCTCCCTCTGACGTCAGCGCTGACATCGGGAAGATTTCCGTTCGGCTGTGTGCTGCGACAGGGCAGGTAAGGAGAAGGAGACTACCCTCGCGGCTCGACCAACCCCGCAGGAACCCCGGAAGGATGCAGCTCGGGTGACTTCGTTGTGTGAAACGAAGTCCGTTGTACGAATCAAGACATAAAGTTCGTTGTGCGCAGCGTTCGCTGTGCGAGGCGGCCGTTATGCAAGGCACCACTGTACATGAAACACAAATAGTATAGAATACATAGGAGAAAATTTTCTACCAAAACCAATAAAGATTGCCTAATGAGAAACTACAATATATGGAGGAAATCTTGTGATGACTATCTATGTGTGATGGAACATATAGGAAACTGCCAGTTCCCCTTAGCAACACTCCCTCACACAGAGCCACATTACAAAGTTAGTACAGAGAAGAGGGCATGGCATCTTCAGACAGCCAGGTAAAAACTCCTGAATGCAGTCAAGCAGATGTCCAGGGTTTCATGGCCTTACAGCATATGCCTCCACTCCATATGCATAATCTATCAAAACGGACTACAGTGGGCAAATGTTTATCTTGAAATCTTGCAAGAATCCTATTCTGAAGCAAAGCTGCAACCAGGCCAGGATCTGTGTAACACTGCAGCTAGGTTGTGCATACTTATATTTGGGGGCTTATCAGCCAACAGGCCTGTGTAAAAAAGTTGCACCTGAATCTCAAGTTACTGTACTTGTCACAAGCTTTGGTATATTTTGCTCAAGTGTTTTTGTATACATTAAACCCTGGGAGAGGCTGTATTGTAGAGGCTGTATTGTAGAGGCTTCATGCTCAAACCCTTGCTTGTACCAAACTGACAGGAAATTTTTGAAAACCTATTTGATTAATTTCTGTAATAGGTAACCATGACATTAATTGCTTTTGTAGTTCCTGAGACTGTCTCAGATTCTTAAAGTTGTGAACTGCATTGATCTATATTAGGTTATGCAGTATATAAATGATAAATGTAATTTAAGATTTGTTGGAGTTTATAGCAAGAAAAGTGGTGTGTAACCTTACCACAAAGCAGGATTACTAATGAAAAAATTACACCTTCCACTACCAAATATTCTAGCTCTACTTGTGGCATGACTTGCTAAGTAAATCTGTAATTTACTGAGCTTCACTCATTCAATCTTAAACATCTTATATTCTAAGCTATAAGAAATAATAAATTCAAACTGCTGTCATTTAGATTCTTCCACCTCCTTTACCTTGCTGTTGAGGATTAGTGGACAGAGACGTTTCAAAAATGAATCATCCTCTGTTCCTGGTGCTGGAGGTTCTTCTCCATCTTCATCCTCATCCTCCATGTCTACTTCCTGGATGTCACCATCATCTCCAGGAGGTGGGGGTGGTGGAGGGGGCGATTCAGGGGGTGGAGGTGGTGGAGGAGGTAAGGGAATATCCACAGGTAAAGGGGGATGAAGGACTGGCGTAGAGGGCTGAAGAAGACTCCAAAATGGACTCATTTCCATAGTAGGTCCTGTTGGAGTCTCTGTGGGAAGTAACTCTTTAGATACAGGTACTGGGGAAGACAAGAGAGAGAGAGAGGAAAAAAAAATAATAAAGTCTCCATCACTAAAAAGTGGCAGACTCAGGGAAATAAATAATTAAGAAACCTGGGACAGCCCCGTCTTAAGACACTCCTGCAAGTACACACCAACACTCAGGTGTGACAAACAAACCTATGGGTTCGCTGTTCTCCAAGCATCAACTGACAATGTAAAACATTTTACCACCTACAAAGAACTTGAAATGTGTCAAGTCAAACCTATCCTAGAACAGCAGAACTGCAAACTAAAGAAGGACAAAATTAAAGGTATTCTGCAGCAAACAAATTCATGGCCTTTTAGTGACCGTCTTCTATTACCTGTGGGATTTTCACTGGACTTAGGCAGTGGGGTTGAGGTTTCTTCCAATTTCTCTTTTACTGTTATTTTAGAAGCAGCTTCTGCTTTATTTTCCGATGTCTGCCCCTCTTCTTCTTCCTCTCCATCTGGGAACTCCCACTGAGATTCGCCCGTTTGTTCGTTAACATAGAAATAACGCCTATGATCCCTAAATCACAAGAAACAAAAATGGCTTTTAAGTTCTATCTCCCAGTAGCGACATGTTTAGTCCTGTTCCATGATGGGGATGAATCCATCATGGATACACTTATTCACAGGCAATGTACTGCTTTGAGATACAAGGAATAAATGGCCAAAGTGGTTCTTCAAAGCCACTTGCACTTGATGGCTTTGTGAATGCAGGCCCTGCCTCAAGACTCCATAAAAGGAGAGTGGGGCAATCAGACACTCATTGGTTGGCCAAAAATAACACATTAGAGACTTCAACAAAATGACACAAGTTTGAATATTAAAATGGAGCGCTTTAAGGAAAAAAAACATCCAGATTATTTTAAAAAAAGCAGCCTAGACTAGGGGCAGGAACAATTCCTGCATGATGTGCCAAGAACATTTTAAGAATGAAAGCTAAGAGGGGAAAAGGTTCTAGAAGCTGAAAAATAAAAAAAAGAGAGTATCTTAAAAATCAAGGGGAGAAGGATGAGGACGAAAAAAAAAAAAAAAAAAAAGAAATAATATATGTATTTGGTCTGACCTGCTGCAGGACTGCAATTCTGTGCTTCAGTCACAGCGGCTGCCATGGAGCTCTTGGTGACTTCATCGTTGTTAAAGACGTTGGAGATTCCAGAAATCCTGAAAAGTGTACACAGCTTGCGCATGCGCTAACCCATTCCCACCCTACATTGCGCAAATACACCCAGAGGCAGAGAAGAAACCAGCTTTGTCCCATCAGAAAAATTTTTTTTTTTTTTTTTTTTTTTAAATACTTTCTATTTCTCCAATTTGTGGCTGGCCCAAACTTTGCATGTCTTTAGGCTCTGCCCGCCCAGCAAGACGCTAACTGCAGTTGTTTCAGTCTCCGGACAGGTGACGTCACGTCGTCAGGTGGTGATGGTCACTAGTCATGTTTGAGATGTCAAAGGTGAAAGGTGAAAAGGGTAGGAGATTGCGTACCTGTCCCAGTGGCATGACCATCCCTTAGGAGTGGCGTTAATTTCATACTGTTTAATCTGTTCTGCTGCATCTTGAAGTTTTCGTTTAAGGTAATTTCCATTGAGCGCCCCTTCTCGCCAGTCTGAGATTCGAGTCTAGAAGAATAATTGAGAGAATCGACAAGTGACAAATAGTCAAGTGAAAAGGGGATGTTGGGTCTTATCTGCTAACTTTCCTTTAGTTCCACCAGACCAGTCCCATACCTGTGGGTTGTGCCTGTCAACCAGAAGATTGAGACAGAAAATATCGAGCTGTGAGCTCTGCTCTATAAGGGCATGGTGCATCCTTAGCTCCTCAGTACTTTAATAACTAATGGTTGCTCTTTGCAAGATTAAAGTAGATGCGTGTCAAAGCAGCTCCTGATTGGCGAGGCCTGACTTTAGTGCAGGAAGAGGCTGTCGGAGCATACCGCGAGTGATTGCCATCAATCGCCGGCTGCCCTCTCCTGTGTCCCCCACTAAAAACTGTATTCATGGTTTTTCAAGATTTGTGGCCCTGCAAATAATCGGAGGCATCTGTATATATACAACACTTATGGAAAATTTTTTTGTAGAGGAGCGACTTTTTTTTTTTTTTGTAAATCTTTATTCATTTTCAAATATTACAACAAGTGTATAATAGTCAATCAGAAAAATTTTAACAAATCACTTGACAATCTTACTTACACTCCTTTTTTTTTTTTTTTAATTTTTATTTATAAAATTTTCATTCTTACAATAAATGAATAGCATAATATTTAGTTTATAATAATTATAGTTGTATGTACAATATCATATCATATATATTGAATCCCTTTCCCCTGTTATTTGTTTTTTCATTTTTCCTCATATTAATTTCTATATTTCCCTCCCTAACCCTATATTATTATTATCAATGTGTTAAGATATCTGATCTTTAGAATATTTTGTCAATGGATCCCATATTTTCTTAAAATTTTTTATATTTCCTTGTTGTAATGCCAATATTTTCTCCATTTTGTAAATGTGACACTCCGAGTTCCACCAGAATGTATAATTTAGCTTATATATATATATAAAAATATATAAATATAAAAGAATCCCTTCCCACCCACCCATATATTATTCTCGATATCCAACTAGTTTGGTTCACCCTCAGATACATTTCTTGATTAGTTTTCCCCACCGATAGTTTGACTGCTTCCAAGCTAAGTAAGATGTACTGATTGACAAATGAACTGCCATGACTATCTGCAGCACATTGGCTCTTTCCTCTCGCCCCACAAAGACACACTGGGAAACAAGTGAAAAGCGATGGAATGTTATCACTTCAGATTCCCCGACAGTCTGCTATAGCACTATAACAGACAGGCAGAGAAGAGCTGCAAAGAAGGCCTTTATATATTTTTTTCTAATCTTCATCCTCTTCCAAAAAGGACCCCTTTAATTGGCCTGCACTCAGGTAGTACAATGCACCTTTGGGCCCTTTCAAATAACAGGGGATGACAATGATAGCAGGCATTGTAGACAAAATCCCATAAAGATCAGGGCAAGGGAATCCACACTGCCAGGTTTCACACCTCTCAGCTTTGGCCAAATTCTAACTTTCTAGTCTATTCCCTGTGGGAAAGATGTTTGCCTCAAAAGGATTGTTGTCTGCTGTGTTGCCCAAAGTTGGTTTGTACTCTCCACTGCGAATCAAGTTTCCAAATTCAATTAAAATTTGTTATACGCCTAATCAAACTAAAGACAGTTTACAAAGGTAATCTGGGCCTACTGCCTTCCTGGATTGGCAAAAAACAACAGGGAAAAAGGAAATATCCAATGAAATCCAACAATAGGGAGTGAAAATATTCAATGTTGTATCACAAAACACACTTCCCTCTTTAGATAATGAAACTTTTTGTAGTATCAGCTTTACTTACGATAGGAATAGCTCAGAGACATGGGGCACAACAGAGGGTATGAACCCACAACCATCTCACCAGGCAATCATTGCTTAATCCTTCAACTCTTTCTTGGTTCCAACATGTCCACGTTTTGTTATACTGCTTCAGGAAACCAAACAGCTGTGAACTCGGTATAACAAAATGTGGACACGTTGGAACCAAGAAACCAAGCTTTAGCTAAGTGTTTTTCACCACCAAGAAACCAAACTTTAGCTAAGTATTTTTCACCTATTACACATTTTTTGGGAAATTGAGAGTTGCTGCACTTTTCAAAGTTGTTATAGTTTGTTCTCCTGATGATCCAAACACTGGTGAAAGAAGGTCGCTTGTTGGGAAGAATGGAGAAAAGGTGACAGCGTTAGAGCTCAAGTCGAAGTGGCTCCAGGTGACTTTGCCCTTTTCTAAACCTGAGCTGTTCTGTGAGGGAGCTTTTTGGCCAGTGAAAGTTATCAAAAGCAGTTTTGATTTGTACCTTTTGGTTCTATACTGCTACATCAGTCTGAGGCTTTTTCTCCCTCTTTTTGGGTGCATGATGGGTTTGAAGAGGGGGGTACCTTGGTGCCACGATCACACAACATTTTGAATCATTGCATGAACATATATATTGTGCGTCCTCATAATTTGTTAACAAATTGAGTTTCATCATTAATAATAATTTTTGAATAATGTATAAAAAATAAGCTTAAAATATGAAGGATTAACCAATGATTGGGTGGTGAGGTAGCAGGGGGTTCATACCCTCTGTTCATGTCTCTGAAATATTCCTATCATATGTAAAGCTGATATTACAAAAAATTTCAGTATCATCAGTTTCAGTATCATAGAGAGAAGTGTTTTCCTGGAGTGGCAGACAAAGCCTAAGGAAGCCTGCTGAAGTCAGAAAAATACTGGATGAGCTGAAGGCTGCACCAGCCCCCATAAAAGGAGTGAAAACATATCTGAATTGTTTTTTTGGGGGGGCACCTTGGGACATAATGCACCGCACCGATTATGACTGGTCTGGCATGGATAAGGAATTTTGCATTGCACAGCTGCTCTGAATTCCCCCCAGGGACAACATCTAGGAGTCTCTCTTCCTACCTCCCCCCCCCCCAGTCCTGGGACAACATCTAGGAGTCTTTTTTCCTACCTTCCCCCCCCCAGTCCTGGGACAACATCTAGGAGTCTCCCTCCCTCCTGGGACAGCAAGATGATCTAGAAACATAGAAACATGATGGCAGATAAAGGTCAAACAGCCCTTCCAGTCTGCCCATCCACTATCTCCTCTACAACTAAAGATATCCCATGTCCCTGTATATGTTTCATGGATAGTTGCCTAAGGGAGGCAACCTGACAAGATGAAATCCAAATTAAAATGACCCCTCTTATAATTGTATTTATGATGCCCCTTACAACAGTAGCAATGGTACATGGAAGTATATATTAGTATCATGCAAACAAAAAGGAGCAAGGCTATTATCTTCTCAGCAATTATTATACAACTTGTAAACCACTCTGTTCCATGCACAGGGCGGTATGTCAAAATAAACTATAAACTTATTTCCTCAGAGACCATAAAGACTGCACTGAACATAGTTTACATTACTATAAGTAATGCATGCAAGGCACATACCTCGGTCTGCAAGAGCAGCATATGGAAGTTGGAAAGAGACTGCCTACTAATACCCAGGAATTCCAATTTACTGGTTAAAGTGTTGGCCAATTCTCCAATCTGAAACTGCCAAACAAAAGAGTTGCTAAATAAAAAAAATTTATGCCTCTGATTACCAGTACAATCTTATTTTATGAAGACATGAACATACAGACTATGAATCCTATACCTAAGTCTCATTATAAATGGCGTTTACACTGTCAAGCAGGGACAAAAAATAAAGTGTAATGTGAATCAGGACCAGGACCACTGACAGACAAAACAGCTAGCAAACTAAGATGTGGGTGGGTTATATACATATAGGCAAGCCCTGGAACTGGCATATGGCTAGCCACCTAAGCACTGGTAATATGCGCATAACTTCTAGAATACTATTAAGTTACACGTGTAAAATGTGTGCCCTGCCCTATGTAAGATGTGCTATTTTGTAAATATGTGCATTAATGCATATCTGAAGCAACCAAGGAAATACATCACAGAAGGCATGATGAACACATGGGAAGACCTATGGTGGAGGCAGTGGATATGAAGACACGATCTGAATTCAAGAAGCTTGGGATAATTTCTAAAAGGACAGGAAAGGATAATAGAAAGCCTAGATGGGCTTGTAAGTGGTGAGCGTGTTGTCGGGGGAGCGGCTGACTTAGGAGAGGAGAGGTGAGGTCGTGCGCATGCTCGCACAGGATGGCGGCTGGCTTGGATCGGGAGCCGCTGATGGACGGCAGAGGCATCAGCCGAAGCAGGAGGGTAGCCACACAGGGACCCTGAGGGAAGGAAGCTACCACTTTGAAAGCACTGCAGCACCCGCAGGCAGATACTCACCCCTGAGCCACCATTGCTGAGTGCTCGTTTATCGGGGCAGTGCTCGGTTTGCGAGACAAAAGTTTGCTGAGTGTTTTGCTCGTCTTGCAAAGCACTCGCAAACCGAGGTTCCACTGTATATTGATCTTTAAACAATGCACGAACGCTACAAATGCATTACCTTCAGATCCTGGTCTTCCTCCTCTTCCAGTTTTGGATGTACTTTCAATGTCTCTTGGAGTGCCTCTGTCTGCACTTTTTTCTCTGTATTTTCATCTACAGCTTGTGCAGTTACTGTTAAAGGAGATAAAACACAATATCTAAATTCTCCTGCTTCTCCATCCCTGCTATATGCATCCTATGAGACAAAATCTTATCTAAACACTATGCTACTGAAACAAGGAACGTGCTTTACCGGTTTCCCCATTTTTGGATGCTTCTTGTTCATTTTTGTTGTTTGATTCAGGACTCAAAGCTTGAGCAATTGTCCGCCACTTTCCTCTTTTTGATCCCGATTTTTGAAGACCATCTTGAGAAGCTGACTGACTGATGTCTGAACGTGGACTAGAACCTGCCGAACTACCATCCCCCTCTTCTAAGGCTCGCAGCTCTGCCTGCAGAGAAAATCAGGAGTCAGCTGATGTACAGATTAAAGGATATGGACAAGATGGCCACTCAAGCTGCAGTTTGTCAATAAACTATATTATATAAAAATGTCTAGAAGCATAATAAAAAATGAATTTTGGTTCGACTGGAATTGCTAGTGGGTCGGTACAATCTGCTTCCCTAGTTTATTATAGTAAAGCAGCTGAGAAAGAGTAAATTTAATTAAGGTAGATTTTAGGTCTCCTGTGTGCGTGTGTAAGCATGCAAGAAGCCCATGACAAACTGAGGCAAGCGCATTAGTAGCAGGGATCAAGGAATCTCTTACCTTTCTCCTCTCTAACACCATCTCCAGTTCATGAGTGTCTTGCTCCTCTTCCTCCTCACTCTCCCCCGATTGTACAACACTACACACATCATCCTGGGAAAGCGCTTCCAAACCATGTTCTACCGCTTCTTGCTCTGTAGCAGTTTCAGCTGGCTCTTGTACCATTTCTTCTACTTCTTCTTTACAAATTACTTTCCTTCTCCACCGTTCCTCCTCTTCTTTCACACCCTTAGGCAATAGAGGAGCCAGAAGGGAAGCTGCTACCCCCTTCTTTTCCTCTTCATTGTTGGACAGCGCCTGAAGAGCTTCATTCACCTCCTGAAAAAGTAACAATGTCAGAGGACTGGCTTACTTGCTCGGCCACTCCTTCACATTCATACTTGTTTACATGTTCCACTCGATCTCTCTTTGTAAACCCAATTCTCTGCAGCAGTCTTTGGTTATTTGTCTGCTTGCTATATAGTGCAAAGCTCTCCCACTGTTCTGCTACTATATGGCAGTAACTTGATTCTTTCATAAGTGTGTAGAACATAAAACATACTATCTAAGGCTCATGGACCAACCATTACATTTCAATCTGGTTTAAAACAGGCCTTTGAAGGCCTGTGTCAAAGAGCTGATATAGCATTCATCTCTCTCTCTCTCTCATATATCATAGAAACATAGAAATAGACGGCAGATAAGGGCCACGGCCCATCTAGTCTGCCCACTGACCCTCCCCTACCTTTCTCTGTGAATAGATCCCACGTGTCTATCCCATTTGGCCTTAAAATCAGGCACGCTGCTGAGCTCAATCACCTGAAGTGGAAGACTATTCCAGCGATCAACCACCCTTTCAGTGAAAAAGAATTTCCTGGTGTCCCTGTGCAGTTTCCCGCCCCTGATTTTCCACGGATGCCCCGATTCTATTTGTTAGGCAAAATGAGTACAACTGAAAACTGCATTTGCCCCTTTTCATTTCAGGTTGTACAGTATACTAGTTACTCTTTTCTGTCTTTTGTGCTTCCTTGCAAAGCATCAGCGTGGCTCCAAAAACAAAGAACAAACTTTCTCTTCTCTTTGCAGCACAAGCTCCTTAGTAAAAGATTACTCTCTGCTCAAGGAACAATTTTATGTCAAAGTTTGGGGCATTAAGGACTTAAACACAACTTTACATAGAAGTGAAATGGCATAATCAGTTTTTACACATTTCTTTGAATGTTTCCGATTTTATTTACCCCTCATTGCAACCTTATTTTCTGATCTCTTCATGAAGTTCCCTTAGAAAGTTCACTAAGAAAGTGTTTAAGCGTGTTTAAGTTTCCACCCCACAAAAATAATACAACACAGGTCAGATTCATCAGCTCTGCACCCTCCCTCCCTCCGAAGAGTATCTTAGGAACTCATGCACTGTGTTACTATCAAGACCCTGGTTTTCTGGGGGGAAAAATCAGCAGCAGAGTTTTGCACTCAGGTGCCTAGACCAGTGCCAAATTGCTTACATTTTTGAAGTTTAAAAAAAGGGAACTTGCCAGGGGCATTCGGATATTTCTTTTCTGTCAGTTTCCTCCTTTTCTCATCTTTCAATGTGCTCTCCAATAACCTTCATTTGTCATACTAGATAAGTTTTCTACTAGCTACTTGTATCAACATACTAGAAAGTTTGCCTGAACCACACACCACCACAGACTAGCTTCTGTTAATAGCCCTAAAAGATAATATGCCTCAGTATTTAGCATGATAGAAAGTATGCAATTATAGGGTCTTGTAAGGAAGATTTCACACTATCTTGGTAAAACACAGGCTTAGTTTATTAGGTCCCACGGCAACCGGAGGGCATCCGCTCAAACTCAAGGGTGGGAGATTTCATGGTGACATCCAGGAAATACTTCTTCACCGAAAGGGTGGTTGATCTTTGCAATGGCCTTCCACGTCAGGTAATTGAAGCCAGCAACGTGCTCGACTTCAAGAAACAATGGGATAAACATGTGGGTTCACTTCAGGGAATTGCTTAGGGGAGTGTTCTTTTAAGGAGAGGGTTCTTTTGAGTGGGCAGACATGTTGGGCCGACGGCTCTTTTCTGCCGTCATACTCTATGTTTCAAGTATTACTAAAATATATATGGCTTACGTTCTAAAATAGCTCAACAATACATGCAGACTAGTTGCAAATAGGCAGCCACTAACCTTCTTGAATTCTTTTTTGGTCTGAGCAGGCTTACTAGCGGTGGTGACGTTAGCAGGAGCGGTTGTAGTAGTAGTAGTAGTCGTCGTCGTAGAAGACTCTGTGCTCTCTTGAGTATACAAATCTGTAGCCACCATATAACTTTCCCCTGTACCAGTTGTGACAGAGCTAAAGAAAACAAGCAAGATATGGTCACTATTAAAAATAAAAAAAAAATCCCTGTGTACTGCCAATGCACGCTAACTAAAATAGACTAAGTAGATAACAGTTTTAAGTTCCCCTTAATTGTTGCCTGCATTCAGATCCAATCAGCACATTTAAGCCTAACAAAAGGCTCAGGCCCGAACATAGGGCAATTTTTATTGAAGTGTACTAAAAATTCTTTGTTTACTGTCCCTTCACTACAAAGTTAAGGTGCTAAAAGTAGAAAGTCCCCAACATTTGCCCAGATTCTGTTGCACTAGCCATTTCAGAACTCAACTGAAAACTTATCTCTTTTCAAAATACTTGGTCAAATAATTTGTCATTTTTAGTTTATAATCTTTTGTAAACCGCGTAGAACTCACGGTTAAGAAGTATGATGTTATGCTGTGCCTCACCTACTGGAAACAAAGAAATTACATCCTGGCTTGCCCTGCTTCATGTACTATAAATGGAGAGTGCAAGGATTAGAGGTTTCTCTGTCTCCATCTGCTGGTAGGTGTGCACAATCCAACTTTATGGACTAGTCTGACAAGCAGTGCAGACTCAAGGGGCTGTAGTGCTTCAGAGTTTTTTTTTTGTTCTTCCCAGCACCCGCCTGTCAGCATCAGCTCCACCTGCTTTTTCACAAAACTGAGCACGTCACTTTGCTCTCACGACTACACTTTCCTTCACCTTAGCAACTGGCACCACCCCAAGTTTAAACACAAGAACAGGAATTACCTCTTCTCAAGTTTGAACTTGCAACAGTAACTGTAAAACAAGAAATAAGGCATGGCATCAAGAAACAAGATTTGCTACTGTGAGAGAGACAGGCTTTTGGCACTCTGAGCCAGTGCTTCATCTTGCTCATGGATTCAGCCTGTTCTCTGACAAAATAAAAAAAAAAAAAAAAAAAAAAAAAAAAAAAAAGGGGGGGGGGGACCCTATAGTCTTAAAGGCACTCAGTCTGTTGCAACCCACTTAAAGCATAACAATAACATTACATGAAAGCTATGTTGTGTTAACCTATAAGCCAAACTATTCTTACCTTTGCCTATAGTCCTGCATTCCTTGGAGCTGCGTTGCAAGGTACTGTGGGAGCTCCCAGGTAACTTCATTTGTCTGAATGTTCCAATAATAAAAACATCCAGTGTTTTCATCCCAGACTTCTTGCCAATCTCCCATTTCAACCCCCACTGGAAGAAAAACAAACACACACACTTTCAAGGTTAATACCATCTAGCACAGGGATCTCAAAGTCCCTCCTTGAGGGCCGCAATCCAGTCGGGTTTTCAGGATTTCCCCAATGAATATGCATTGAAAGCAGTACTATTGCACATAGATCTCATGCATATTCATTGGGGAAATCCTGAAAACCTGACTGGATTATGGCCCTCAAGGAGAGACTTTGAGACCCCTGATTCTAGCATGTGAAACCTGCAGAGAGCATCATTACCATTTAATATGTAATAATAAAATGCACACCACTATTATTCAATGCACTACTTCATAAAGGCATGGTATACAGCAGATGCACACCATCTATCTTAATTCTCCAATGGGAGCCAAGCATTGTGAAATATATGGATGGAAAAGCAGACGCCCTGTAATTACACAATCTTGCAGTAATCTGAGAGAATATGGGGCCCTTATAGACTACTTCTGCCAAAATGACTTGAGGACAAACATATAAATACTAAGGTGCTAAAGTGCTTAAAGGACAAGTGTGAAGTGCTCTTTCAGAAGACAGAAAGCAGTCAAAAAATATGGGTCAGCAGAAAAAAATGGCATGCAGCCAACATAGCCGAATATGTTCCGATTCGGAAGAGAATGCTACACACAGAACTCCAGAAGAAAATACGATTTGGCACGATGCACGTTTATGAGAGAAGAGCGAGATCATATTCCACATGCCCTGGCTTAGGAGTAAAGTTAACTCCTGTCATGGTATGTACAAAAGTGACCCATTTGAAGAAGTTGCCCCTGAAAGACTTGTGTCAATTTAAATAAACAAACAAACAAAAAAGACAGACTGTCATCTCTTTTGCCAGATGTTTGCACTATTAAACTTATATTGTGTTTTAAATTATGTATGCTGTACTGTAATCCACTTTGAATAAAAGTGGAGTATAAACTATAAATAAAAAAAGAAATGGCAAGAAAAAAAATGCCAATTGAATAAGAGCAGATCCTTGCTGAACCACAGAGGAAAAAGTAACAGCTCAATAGTGGACAGTACCAGGCCTCAACACAGCAGAATTCTAAACTGCATCTTAAAAGTTCAGGTACCTCTTGTAGGTCAAGCAAGGAGTCATGTGACCCATTGAGGGCATTTACTGTAGAAAGTTACAATTCAGACATGAAGTACATACAAGAACTAGTTCTCACCTCCTGCCAATGAACATTGGGTATCGTACTGCCATGCTGCCTGAGCTGGCTCTGCTCCATTCTGAGTAGTTGCAGACACCACAGGGAGGGTATCCTTGGGCTCAGGACGAGGTGGGGTTGGAGGTGGAGCTGTAGAAGCAGCAACGGTAGAAGTATCTGGTGGAGCAGGTGCAGTGATGGCATCAATTTCCTGACAAGACAAAGTTTTTATTTTGAAGGTTTTTGAGACATGAAATATTTCCAAGCATTAGTGTGCTACATTTATGCTGTAGAAATCAGTATTAGTCAGGGTTTCTTTGACATCTGGCCTAGGATGAATATCACTACCATATACTTTCACAGAACACTGCATTTCTAGCTAATGAGAAACTAGGACTTTTGCTTGCTAATTTTCTTTCCTTTAGTGCCTACCAGCAGATGGAGACTGAACTACTGGACTTCAGAATGAGCCTATAAATACTGTGCAGTTCCCAGTCAGTCTTTCTATATCAAAACATGACTAATTTTTTTTTTTAATTACATTTCCCCAAAAAGAGCAATCCCATAACAGGAAATTGAAAAATAAATAAGAGAATCTCCTTAAACTACTGTTTTTCCCCAAGGCTGCAAAGAGCACTTTGCATGAGCCGAGAAAACAACTCTCCTCAAGAGACTAAAAGGCACACACAAGAGACAAAATTACTGCCAAAGGAAGGGGTTTCTGGACTGATCTGGAGAGGATAAAGGAAAGAAACTAGCAGGAAGGAGAAACCGACGGGTTCTAATGCACCTCAACCAGCAGGTGGATATAGACAAAAACTTTTGGCTGTAGTTTAAGAGGGATGTATAATCAGTCTGATGAATAGCCAAGCAGAACTCAGGAAAACAAAACTATAAACAGAAAACAGCACTCCCAGGAAGAGAATAGCAACTAATAGAGAAATACTGTTGGATCTTGAATAGAAATAAGACCTTCAAAAACATCCCCACAGCTCGCCAGCTATGCCAGGCAAACCAAACGCCATTGTTCTTAAACTCCCAAAAAACCCCAACAAAAAAAGACACTGCAGAAAAAATAACAACCCACCATACACTTTGCATACATAGAAACATAGAAAGATGACGGCAGAAAAGGGCTATAGCCCATCAAGTCAACCCACTCTACTGACCCACCCCAATAAGTCTAGATGCTAGTGACTCGTCCTACGTAGGGATCCCACGTAAAAGTCCCATTTACTCTTAAAGTCGAGCACGCTGGTGGCCTCGACCACCTGCACCGGAAGCTTATTCCAGTGGTCTACCACCCTCTCCGTGAAAAAATACTTCCTGGTGTCACTACTAAATTTCCCCCCTCTAAGTTTAAGCGGATGCCCTCTTGTGGTCGAGGGCCCTTTGGGGAAGAGGATGTCATCTTCCACCTCGACACGTCCTGTGATGAATTTAAATGTCTCAATCATGTCTCCCCTCTCCCTTCGTTCCTCTAGAGTGTAGAGCCGCAGTCTGCTCAGTCTCTCTTCGTACGAGAGACCCTTGAACCCCAAGATCATCCTAGTGGCCATCCGCTGAACCGACTCGACTCTAAGCACGTCTTTACGGTAATGTGGCCTCCAGAATTGCACACAGTATTCCAGATGAGGTCTCACCATAGTTCTGTACAGCGGCATTATGACTTCTAGTTTCCGACTGACGAAACTTCTATCGATACATCCCATCATTTGCCTTGCCTTGGATGTGGCCTTCTCCACCTGTTTGGCAGCCTTCATGTCTGCACTGATGATTACTCCCAAATCTCGTTCTACTGAGGTCCTAGCTAATGTTACTCCATTTAAGGTGTAAGTTCTGCACGGATTTCTGCTACCGAGGTGCATTACCTTACATTTCATAGCATTGAAGTTTAGCTGCCATGTCGAGGACCAGTTTTCCAACGTACGAAGGTCCTGTGTCATACTATCCTGTAAAAAGCTTCCACTTACTATGTTGCACAGTTTTGCGTCATCGGCGAATAGTGTTACTTTACCCTGTAGTCCTCGTGTCAAGTCCCTTATGAATATGTTAAAAAGGAGAGGACCCAGGTCCGAGCCCTGCGGCATTCCGCTGGTCACTTCCGATGTTTCAGAGAGGGTACCGTTGACCACCACCCTCTGAAGTCTACCACTCATACGAACACCAAATAAAACGAGCGAGATCTGTGCCAGTCTGAAGAGACGATACAGAAGGAGAAATTAGTTCTTACCTGTTAATTTTCTTTCTTAGTCCCTCTAGACTGGTACAGAGACTGATGGGATGTACCAAAGCAGTACCCATCATGGGTGGGACCCCTGAAGGGCCACCACAAGACGCGCCTGAACTTCCACATGGTAGTATTATATAAATTAATAGAGAGAAGACAAAACTGCAGCTTTGTAGAAATCTTCTGGAGGCACCAGAGAAGACTTAGCCCACGAAGCTGCCTGACCCCAAGTGGAATTCTGGAACAGGAATCTTTTGAAGAAGGGATGCTGAAGCGATAGCCTCCTTGATCCATCACACAATGGTAGTCGAGGAAGTACCATCTTCCTTACAAGGACCCGCTAAGAGAACAAAGAGATTATCCGATGTCCAGAACTCCTGGGTCCCCTGAACCAAAGAACCCTATGGACATCCAAGTTAGAAACATAGAAAATGGTGGCAGAAAAGGGCTATAGCCCACCAAGTCTGCCCATTCCAAGTATCCGCCCCCCTGAATTCACTCCCTTAAAGATACCACACGAGCATCCCATTTTCTCTTAAAATCTGTCACGCTGCTGGCCTCAATCACCTGCAGTGGGAGTCTGTTCCAATGATCCACCACTTTTCAGTTGCGCAACTGTGTCTGCTCCAAAGAGCCCTCCCAACTACCCAAGACCCGTAGAACGACAGATTGGTGACCATGAAAAGGCGAACCCACCTTCGGCAGAAAGGAGGGAACCGGCCGCAGCATGACCCGCTCCCTAGAGAACTCCAGAAAGGGAGGCCTACAGTTTGGAAACATAAGCTAGACAGGTGGAAAGTCCCCAGGAACCTAAGAGGGTGGAAATCACCTTATCTGAATAACCTCTCTTACTTAGGCATCCCCTTTCAAGAGCCAAGCCATAAAACAAGCGAGATCCGGATCGAACCTTGGAATGGGCGAGTCAGAAGGTCGGACAAGAGGAGCAGTTGAACAGACAGAGGAGCACGAAAAGATGAACCAAACCAGTGTAATACGGGCATCGGGCCAATCTGTCTCTTGACCAGTTGAGTGATGTCCTCCACTCAGGGTTCCTTCCTGCAGTTGAATATCCTGGACACTTTTGCATTATTCTTGAATGCCAACCAATTCATCACTGGTTGCACCCGAATGGAACGATTCATCATGGCCATTTTATGATGGTGGCACTGAAACGGCAGTGAATTGTCCCATGCAAGCTGTGTATCAAACAAAATGAAGTGGGATGAATCATTTGTTCCTTCAAAGTTTGTCTGCTTCCTGGCACCAGGTGAGCTGCTGGTTCTCCAGCATGACTTAAAAAAGTTCTCGTGTCACGATAGTCCTGACTTCCAGACTCTGAAACAGATGTGCCACCTCAGCCTGCATCTCAGCCAGTGCAGAAGGTGGTGGCTAGCCACTTCCATTCTCTTGCCATGCAGGCACAGTGCCACTATTAAATACAGGGGCTGAGGTCCAGCTACATCTAAGAATAAAGTTTCCGGGGGGGGGGGGGGGGGGGGAGAGGGACATCATCATCCCCAGATGATTCATCAGATGTTTGTTTCATGTGATGATTCAGCGTTGAAATAGCTGCAATGAATCATCCTAGACCCCCCCCCTGCACATCACAATCACTGCACAGGCCTCTGAAACCAGAGCCGGGGAGGCAGCAGAGAACCTGACTCTCCCACCTAGGCAATCACCCCCCAGGCCAGCATAAGATCTTGCCCAAGAGCTGTAGCTTCTGGTTTGTTTCTGTTCTTTTGTTAATAAATTTTTTTAAAAAAATTGTATCATCCTAGCAGGGGTGTTATGTTTTTAAATGCTGATCCCCACTGGTTAAGTTAGATCCAGATTTTCAATCCCAGGCCTTGTGTCCTGGGACCAACATGCAATATCCAGGTCAGCAGCGATACTATAATCTATAATCGGTGCAATACCTGCATAACTAACCAGGCAAGTCAGCACTGCTATTTAAGTGGACCTACATGCCCAGTTATATAGGCACTGGCACCGAATACTGTCAGTGCTCATACAGCATCCTGGAAGTTCTGCAATAAATTGGATTTTTCATGGCACTGACCAAGTTGCTTACTGCTGAATATCTCCCTCTAGATGTGCTCAGTATGATTTAACCAGACAGGAACCTCTCCTGTCCCGTTAAATTATTTTGAATACTGAGCCTTTGTAATTTAAACACAGATCTTTGGTGGCACCAGCAAGGCTGAAATAATTCATCTAGTCTAGTTGCTTTTTCAGTTCTTACTGGTAGGCAAAGCCCCATGATAGGGATCCAGGTCAGTTCAGATTCCCCATATGAAAGTGTTTTGAGTTTCCATTGTAGAGCCTTGTAGGAGTATAATACAGGCTCTGAAAGCTATAAACAAGTTCAATATCCAGATCAAAGCTGCCCTGGGGTTGGCTCAAATGGGCTCGCATCAGGTTTTAGAGGGAACTTGTCTTAGTCCTTTTACATGTAGGATCAATGTTATGGCGATGGATAGGAAGAAAAATAGAACAGAACCAACCCCCCCACCTCAGGATGACTTGAACAGGCTTATGGAACATTACATCAGTTATAAGAGAAGCCAATAGATCATAAAAAGCCACAGTGTCGCTACTGCTATTTATGTAACACCTCTGTAAATATAACAACACTGTAATATGTATCATCGCTGTAAATGTACAGTCTCTTCTATTGTTAACCGCATTGAACTTCCATGGTATTGCGGTATACAAGAATAAAGTTATTATTATTATTATTACTCACTGCTAGGAAGTTAGCTAGAGTGCTATCAATATCTCCTGTGGGATTTCCATTTGTAGTTGCTGTTTGTGTTGGTTTCTGAGGAGTTTCACTTTCTTCATCATCATCATCACTGTCTGCATAGGCACCAAGTAAACATAAACCACCTGCAGAAATAAAGCAAAAACATGTATCCACCAAGCTTCTGAGTAAGTGACAAAATTACACAAAACTGTACATAGTCTGACTCTACTTTGGTTGTTCTACAGAAAGGCAGTATACCAAATCCTCGACTCTCTATAGACTTGGGAAACCATAGCTATACCCACAGATTGTCGTCAGTGACTCAAATGTTTGGGGAGGCTAAAGTGTGTATGTTGGGGGGGGGAGGGGGTAGTGCAGGGTGACTGGGGTGTGATGGTCCTAGTTAGTCATTGGGGTGCATTACCTCTGTCTCCACCCACCCTCATAGTGCTTTTCTCTTTACCCCCACGAGCCCCATCTCTCATTATAATCTCACCTCATCCCCTCACCCTATAGTCTTGTCCTCTCTCTCCCTCCATCCATCCCCCTTCACTCACAGACCTCCATCAGGTTTCTGCCTACCTGAGTTTGCAGCAGCAAGACTAGAAAGGGTTAACTTCTTTTCCCTTCCCTGCCTCCCAGACGCCAAAGGTTATAAAGAAAATTAAAAAATTATGCACGGAGCTAGAGCACAGTGACTGCTGCTGCCGGCCCTGCTCATCTCCCTCCCCCATGATTTAACTGCCCATTTCCGGGAGGGAAGAGGAAGACTAGCAGTGGCACATAGGGCTCTGGCCCTGTGCACAATTTAATTTTTTTTGTAGCCTCTTGAGTCAAGGAGACAGCAGCAGTGAAGGAAAAGGAAGATCACCCTTCCTATTTGTTTTTGCCACTACAGACTTGGGCAGGGAGGGGAAGCTAGCCTTCCCAAGCCTCTTATATGGGATGCCTATGGCAATGGCAACTGACATTCCATTACTAGATACGACAGTGGTTCATGGTTTCTTCTTGCAGCCTACGACACTTCTCTTCTATAGTGGTCTATCCAAGGTAGAAGGAAAGCCTGCCCCTGCTTAGGTTCCCAACAGCTGAAGGGTTTAGGCTCTCCTAGGGCACTTGTGCCAGGAGTATTCTACCATAGCCATACTAAATTCCATCATTAAAAAATATAGTATCCAAAAGGATATGCTCTAAATGGGAGACTACACATTTTACCTAAGTTCTGTAGCCTTTTTTTTTTCTCCTAAAAAGCTCTTTTGATAGTAACTGTAGTTTTTAGGTAAGTAAGAGTAAAATCTATGAAAGTAAAGTATTTGCTTTCATTATATACCTTAAGCTACCTCCTGGAGCATTAACTGTACTCTGAGGTGCTGAAAGATATTTCAGTTCATCTTTGAACAAGTTTAAAGAATCGCCATCATACAAATGCACAATATGAGACATCATATTCCTCCATAGAATATATTCAAACAAAAGGCGTATAATAAATTCAATAGAATCAAGTACTGTATGTGGTACATGAAATTTTGTTATTATAACCCTCTTTGCTCACTCCCAACAATACATTACGTTAGTGACTTTTATTCCGCCATTACCTTACGATTCAAGGCGGATTACATAAGAGGTTATCTGGACATTTCCAGAAGAGTTACAAAGTTGAATGGGTTACTTCGGGGGACTTAAGAGCTTCCTTGTTTTGATGGATTTCTTGAATAGCAGGGCTTTTATTTCTTTTCTGAAAGTTTTGTAGTCTGGAGTCGTGGTCAATAGATTGG
This sequence comes from Geotrypetes seraphini, assembly GCF_902459505.1. Lineage (NCBI taxonomy): Eukaryota > Metazoa > Chordata > Amphibia > Gymnophiona > Dermophiidae > Geotrypetes > Geotrypetes seraphini. Next base: position 14,609,279 of record NC_047102.1, read on the forward strand.
ATAGTTAGCAGTCTAGTTTCGCTGCCTGCGTGGCCAATAGCAACCTACTTCATCTGACCCACCCACCCAACCAAACCACCCCTTCCCTCAACAACCAACCACTCCATATTAAGCAGTGATCCCCAAAAAACCAACAGCAAATATTCCCTTCCCCACCTGGGGAAACTCTCAACAACTGAATAGCAACAAATATCATATCCTTGAGGGAGAAAGAAGGGACTCACCAAAAATTAAGCATGGGGGAGGAAGAAACATCTGCAACACACATACACCCCTACAGGTATTGAAGAGATAGCCAAGTTTAATTCTGGAATGTTAACTTTTTTAAAAAGTACTTAAAAATCAAACTGCAAGCTCATGGTGATAATGAATACCAAACTTCTAAACAAAACAACTTTGACCTCTTATGGGAAGATTTTACCATCTATTTCTCATGTAACAGTGCATGTAGGCAATTATGCCAACTCCAAAAAGGTGAGATCTCAAAGTTGTTTCCCCCTACCCCCAACTAACTCCACTTTTCAAATAAGTTATTTGGGGTTTTTACATATTTTTTTGTGAGGGGGGTTGATGCAAGAGAGAAAAGACTAGGTTTTGGTTTCTTCTTTTTAAAATCTATTCAAGTTGATCCAATATCGTAGTTCCATAATAAACACAAAATAAGACAAAACACAAAAGCTATATTCAGTTATAAACATGGCTTCTTTTATGCAAAAGTACAAACAAATAACATTAGTCCACATCAAAGGGAAGAGCACTGAAAATGGCTTTTTTTAAAGTTTCTGAGCTTTGTAGATCTGCTATTCTAACATCCCTCAGTCAATATAACTCAACTTCTCTACTTTAAACTAAACTAAACCTTAAGTTTGTATACCGCATCATCTCCATAAAGATGGAGCTTGACACGGTTTACAGGTAATTCAACAAATGAGGAAAGGACATAATAAGAAAGTAGAGGTTATGAAGAGGATAGCTAGCTTTACATTTTAAATAGACAGCTTTACGTTTTGGAGAAAAGCCAGGTTTTCAGATGCTTTCGGAATAATTGGAATGAGCCTAGGTTCTGCAGTGGGGCAGGGAGGTTATTCCAAAGCTCAGTGAATTTGAAGAAAAGGGAATTACCTAATTTACCTGCATACATGACGCCTTTAATGAGGGGAAAGATAGTTTGAATATGTGGGCGGATCTGGTAGTGTCAGGTCTCGAAGAATTCCAGGATAGTGGGATTAGGGGAGGAAGAATGCCATGTAGGAACTTGAAAATTAGGCAGGTACATTTAAAGTGAATCCTAGAAATCACTGGAAGCCAGTGAAGTTTTGACAGAAGCGGGGGAAACATGATTGAATTTGCTTTTTGCGAAGATCAACCTAGCCGCAGTGTTCTGAATCCGCTGAAGTCTTTGCGGATTTTTCTTGGTTAGACTTGGATAGATGGAATTACAATAGTCCAGTCTAGAAAGAATGATTGATTGTACAAGGACAGCAAAATGTTGTTGGTGGAAGCAGGATCTCACTTTCCTCAACTTGTAAAGACTAAAAAAACATTTTTTTACCAGAGAGTTGAGATGATCATTAAAGGAAAGTATAGAGTCAATAATGATGCCCAAAACTTTTTTTGAGAATTTGATCTGCAGCGTGGATACAGAAGGTAGTGGGTAACTGATCTAATTTTGGGTCAAGACAGTAGTTTTGTTTTGGACTCATTCAGCTTCATTTGTACAGAGAGGGCCCAGGATTGGAGTTTCGTTATGCAAGCTGTTATATTTTCAGTGAGGTTAGTGAGGTTCGAATTTATCTCGGGAAGGACAAGGATATCTCGGGAAGGACAAGGATGTCATCTGCATATGAAACACAGACACTGGGTACACAAAGGATGGGCTGAGCACACATGCGTGTAAAGCAAATGCGATAGGTTGCCAATTGGCTCCTAAAGCCCATATTAAGCTAAGTTCTTAGTCCAGTAAACTAACTGCACACTATTACTCATCCACTGGGGAAAATGAGGAATGCATGCTAGACTGTTTCTTCTCTACTAAACAGGCCTTGCTGCAACAGCCACTCAAAAATGCCTGACAAAAGTTATGTGGAAGACCAGGTAGCCGCCCAATAGACATACAAGTATAATGCCCTTACTTCCGCCCAGGATGCAAAGTGCAGAGTGATGCACTTGGGGAGTAGAAATCTGAGGAAGCCATAGGTGCTGGGAGATGAGAGGAGAGGGATCTTAGAGCAACAGTGCCTGAAGATCTGAAAGTACAGAAATGTGACAAGGCAGTGGCTGTGGCCAGAAGGATGCTAGATTGTATAGGAGAGGCATAACCAGTAGAAGAAAGGTGTTGATGCCCCTGTACAGGTCACTGATGAGGCCCCACTGAGTATTGTGTTCAATTTTGGAGACCGTAGCTGGCAAAAGATATAAGATGAGTTGAAGCGGTCCAGCAAAAGACAACAAAGATAGTAGAGGTTTGAGCCAAGAGACTGGAAGACTTGAGGACAGGAGGGAAATGGGAAATATAATACAGATGTTTAAATACTTAAAAGGTATTAATATCTTAAAAGGTATCAAGAGGGCCTGGGATAAGACGTGGGATCTCTCAGAGAGAAAAAGTTAATGGTTACTGTGGATGAGCAGACTAGAGGTGCCATTTGGCCTTTATCTGCCGTCATGTTTCTAAATCTTTTCCAGAAAAAGAAGAATGGTAAAACTAGAGGACATAAATTGAGGTTGTGGGGTGGTAGACTTAGGAGAAATATTAGGAAATTATTTTTCACGGAGAGGGTGGTGGATGCCTGGAATGCCCTCCCGAGGGAGGTGGTGGAGAAGAAAACAGTGACAATTCAAGAGTGTGGGATGAACACAGAGGACCTCTAATCAGAAAATTACAGGTATAATTAGAAGAACTAAGGCCGGTACTGGGCAGACTTCAAGTTCTTTTCATTTTTTATATACCGTTTATCAAACGGATATCTAAACGGTTTACAATAGAATGAAATTTAAAAAGAAAAACGGTTTGGGTCCTGTATACTGTTTAGGATGGGCTGGGGAGGGCTCTGATGGGAATTCAAGTAATTTGGGATAGTATAGATAGGCTAGATAGTATAGATACATTACTCGGCAGATTTCTATGAACAATGAACAAAAACAACTGAACTTAATTATGGATTTGTAATGCATGCATCTATTGGGCAGACTGGATGGACCATTCAGGTCTTTATCTGCTGTCATTTATTAGGATTTATTTACTACCTTTTTGAAGGAGTTTACGCAAGGTGGTGTAGAGCTTAGAACGGTTTGCATGAATTTATTCAGGTACTCGAGCATTCTTCCCTGTCCCCTTAATCCCCCCATTGCCCCAGGGCTCACAATCTATCTAGTGTACCTGGGGCAATGGGGGGATTAAGTGACTTTCCAAGGGTCACAAGGTGCAGCATGGGTTTGAACTCACAACCCCAGGGTGCTGAGGCTGTAGCTTTAACCAATGCGTGTCACTCTCCCCCCATAAGAGACAACAACAATAAAAATATTCAAATTACAATCAAAGTATGGCACAGTATACTGCATTACCAAGCTTATACTGTACCTGTGGGTTTGACTACTGCAGGCTTGACCACTGCAGGCTTGACCACTGTGCTAGTTAAACTGGGGACTCCTTGAGCAATCTGTGGAACTTCCCCAACCATCTCCTGCTCATCTTCATAGAGGGGGGGGAGGGGGGAGAGAGAGAGAAAAAAAAAAACATAAGTTAGACATATATTGGATAACTGCTTGATATATGCCATCATTTAGAACGTTAACCTTAATTTTTCTTCTATTACAAACACTGCCTCCATTTTTTTTTCAAGTTAATTGTTTTAAGCAGCCATGTTATGGTAATACTATACACACAAAAGTACAACAGGACAAAAACCCACCGGTATAAAAGCACACAAGAAACAGTGGTATCTTCTGTTTTCCCAATGTAATTATTTTTGTTGTTATATTTAATGTTTTAGTGCCTTTATCATGTTTTTATGTTAGTGACCCCTGATGCAGGCGTCTTGATTTGCCGAAACGCAGTCATATATGTCCTTTTATTGGAATGAACAAGACTCTTCTACATCAGTGATCCTAGGTGGAGTGGGCATTGCCCATTCCCACTACACATACATCAGTGAAATGACAGCACTGGGCCACCGATTACCCCCGTCAGCTCAACAGCCCTCCCAAATCACTTAGATATGTCACAATGGGCATCATTACGATCAAAGCCAGTTTCCCTAAACTTGATAGTACCAGCTGCCGCTCAAAAATGAGTTACGAGAACAGCAAAAAAAAATATAGAGTCGCTTTAGGAACTACGTTTCTTTCATTATTTCCAACCACCACAAAATTAGTCGAGTCCCAAAGCCTGAAAGACGGTTCCGTCCAAATTGCACGCAGCTACAGCAAGAAATCGTCGCCGCTGGTTGCAACCCATTCACTGCGCAGTGCAGAGAAAAAAAAAAAAAAAAGAAACGTCTCCCGGTAACAAAAAGCTTCCTCCACCCCGGGTTATTGAATCCCCTCTCCGCGCGCGCGCGCGCCCCCCTCTCTCCCTTAATTCACTCCCCTCTCTTTCCCGCCTCGCGCTCTACTTCCTTCCTGCCTCCTCTCCCTCGAACTCGCTCTCACCGCCCCCCCCCCCCCACAAAAAAAAAAAAGAGCCTCCGAGGCCTACTCGGCCTCGAGCGCCCCCAGACGCGGCCAGCCGGGCCGAGGACGCCCGCCTCTCACCTTCCGACGCGGACTCCGCGTCTTCCCGCGCGGTCAAACCACCGCTACGGGGGCCCGGCGGGGAGAAGCGCAAGATCTGCCTCCGGCCTGACACCAAGCGAGACTTCTTTCCCATGGAGGTAGCGAAACGAGCGGCCGAAGAGCCCGACGACGCCACACTGCGTAAAGTGTGAATTATTCATGAGCCCGGCGCCGGACGTCACACACACGTTTCTTGCGTCACCTCAATAGCTCGTCCAATGACAGGCGGGGGGGACGTTGCGTCGGCGAAACGCATTGGACGGACGGGCTGGCCGTTATGCTACGCGAAATGTCATTGGTGTCTAGGTTATCTAGCGCGCCCTTCTCGCTGAAGCTTAGGTATTGGACGAGGCTTTAAGGAGTGATATTGTATTTTTTAAGGCAATATTATACAGTTAATGTCATTAAATGTAAAAGATTACTCAATAAAATAATAAAAAAGAACCAATATTAAAGAGGAGCATGTATCAAAAGAAAGCATTAAGTTTAGACGATACGTTTTTGAGAAAATTCAGGCTGAAGTTCTTTTGCAAAGGTAGCTCAAGACAACTAGATTGTTTTCTTTGTCACATAACATGTAAGTATTTATTTATTTATTTGGTATACCTCTTTTCATATAATGAACATCATGGTAGTGCTCAGTACTAGTAATCTGACCAAAATAGAGAGAGAAGCTGACCCCCCCCCCCCGGAGAGCTTAAAAAGACAAGAATAAATTTCCAGGAATATGAAAAAATAACTGGAGAATAAAAAGGTACAGGGCTTGTTAATTAAGGGTAATAAAGATTTTTTTTTTTTTTTTTATATTTTTTTCCACTAATCTTAAATTTGCTGTAAGAGTTCTCTAACCAAAGGTCTAATAATAAGGAATTTGCGAGTGTAGGGGCTAAAAGCTGTAAAGGTAGTGATGCAGGATGAATCTAATCTTAATCTAGTTCTCATAGGAATAACCAAAAAGTTTGGGAAGACTGTTAGTGATTGTTTTATACAGTAGGGATTAAGAGAAGACCCAGTGTAATAGGCATGCTAGGCCTGCATCAGGATTTTGAACTTAATCTTGTACCAGATGGATGCTCCATTAATGACACATGATCAAAATTCTTAGCATTATATGATAGTAACATAGTAGATGACGGCAGATAAAGACCCGAATGGTCCATCCAGTCTGCCCAACCTGATTCAATTTAAATTTTTTTTTTTCTTCTTAGCTATTTCTGGGCGAGAATCCAAAGCTTTACCCGGTACTGTGCTTGGGTTCCAACTGCCGAAATCTCTGTTAAGACTTACTCCAGCCCATCTACACCCTCCCAGCCATTGAAGCCCTCCCCTGCCCATCCTCCTCCAAACGGCCATACATAGACGCAGACCGTACAAGTCTGCTCAGTAACTGGCCTAGTTCAATCTTTAATATTATTTTCTGATTCTAAATCTTCTGTGTTCATCCCACACTTCTTTGAACTCAGTCACAGTTTTACTCTCCACCACCTCTCTCGGGAGCGCATTCCAGGCATCCACCACCCTCTCCGTAAAGTAGAATTTCCTAACATTGCCCCTGAATCTACCACCCCTCAACCTCAAATTATGTCCTCTGGTTTTACCATTTTCCTTTCTCTGGAAAAGATTTTGTTCTACGTTAATACCCTTTAAGTATTTGAACGTCTGAATCATATCTCCCCTGTATCTCCTTTCCTCTAGGGTATACATATTCAGGGCTTCCAGTCTCTCCTCATACGTCTTCTGGCGCAAGCCTCCTATCATTTTCGTCGCTCTCCTCTGGACCGCCTCAAGTCTTCTTACGTCTTTCGCCAGATACGGTCTCCAAAACTGAACACAATACTCCAAGTAGGGCCTCACCAATGACCTGTACAGGGGCATCAACACCTTCTTCCTTCTACTGACTACGCCTCTCTTTATACAGCCCAGAATCCTTCTGGCAGCAGCCACTGCCTTGTCACACTGTTTTTTCACCTTTAGATCTTCGGACACTATCACCCCAAGGTCCCTCTCCCCGTCCGTGCATATCAGCTTCTCTCCTCCCAGCATATACGGTTCCTTCCTATTATTAATCCCCAAATACATTACTCTGCATTTCTTTGCATTGAATTTTAGTTGCCAGGCATTAGACCATTCCTCTAACTTTTGCAGATCCTTTTTCATATTTTTCACTCCCTCTTCGGTGTCTACTCTGTTACAAATCTTGGTATCATCTGCAAAAAGGCACACTTTTCCTTCTAACCCTTCAGCAATGTCACTTACATACATATTGAACAGGATTGGCCCCAGCACCGAACCCTGAGGGACTCCACTAGTCACCTTTCCTTCCTTCGAGGGACTTCCATTAACCACCACCCTCTGGCGTCTGTGCGACAGCCAGTTTCTGACCCAGTTCACCACTTTGGGTCCTAACTTCAGCCCTTCAAGTTTGTTCAACAGCCTCCTATGAGGAACTGTATCAAAGGCTTTGCTGAAATCCAAGTAAACTACATCTAGCATATGTCCTCGATCCAGCTCTCTGGTCACCCAATCAAAAAATTCAATCAGGTTCGTTTGGCACGATTTACCTTTTGTAAAGCCATGTTGCCTCGGATCCTGTAACCCACTAGACTCAAGGAAATACACTATCCTTTCTTTCAGCAACACTTCCATTATTTTTCCAACAACTGAAGTGAGGCTCACCGGCCTGTAGTTTCCCGCTTCATCCCTGTGACCACCTTTATGAATAGGGACCACATCCGCTCTCCTCCAATCCCCAGGAATCACTCCCGTCTCCAGAGATTTGTTGAACAAGTCTTTAATAGGACTCGCCAGAACCTCTCTGAGCTCCCTTAGTATCCTGGGATGGATCCCGTCTGGTCCCATCGCTTTGTCCACCTTCAGTTTTTCAAGTTGCTCATAAACACCCTCCTCCGTGAACGGCGCAGAATCTACTCCATTTTCTCGTGTAACTTTGCCAGACAATCTCAGTCCTTCTCCAGGATTTTCTTCTGTGAACACAGAACAGAAGTATTTGTTTAGCACATTTGCTTTCTCCTCATCACTCTCCACATATTTGTTCCCAGCATCTTTTAGCCTAGCAATTCCATTTTTTATCTTCCTCCTTTCACTAATATATCTGAAAAAATTTTTATCTCCCTTTTTTACATTTTTAGCCATTTGTTCTTCCGCCTGTGCCTTCGCCAAACGTATCTCTCTCTTGGCTTCTTTCAGTTTCACCCTGTAGTCCTTTCTGCTCTCCTCTTCTTGGGTTTTTTTATATTTCATATTTTATATTTAGATTCACAGCAGTGCTTTGCCCAAGTTGTAATTGTTTTAGCTAATAAAAAAGAACCCCAGTCAATTAATTTATAGTATCCTAAATCATTAATAACAACAATGCAAGTATGATTTCAAACATGTAATCTTTCTAAGATCAAAGAAAGATTTTCTTGTTGCAGTACAAAGAAAAGAAACCCAGAGAGTCCCCCTTATAGTGAGATATGATCCAGAGTTGGAAAACTGAGAAGAATCATAAAAGATATAAAGCCATTATCCCAAGAGGATGAATTAGTGAAAGAGATCTTCCCAGATCCACAAATGCTGGCCTTCTGACAACCACCTAATCTGAAGAAAACAGTTGAAAGCAAACTCCTAATAGAAGCTGAAAAAAAAAGAGAATGGCACACATTCCTGCAAACTGTGCCATCACTTATCACAGGACTTCACAGTCATTCAGCATAAAGGGAACCTACACATGCTCATGTTCAAATGTGGTATATATCATTCAATGCAAAGACTGTGAAGAAGGATGCTATACTGGAGTGACAGACTAAATATTAAAGACAACAGTCAATTTACAAAGGCATCACATAACACCACAATGCCTACCAGGTCACTTCTGTGGGATAGCATTTTACAAAATCAGAGAAAGCTAAAAGGAAATATTAAGAAAATCCTGGAAAATAAGACCTTTGAAGTCAAAATAGTGAAATATTTTGACACACACCAGACAGGACTTAAAGATTTTAGTTTCCTTGTGACCCTGGGCAAGTCACTTAATCCCCTCATTGCCCCAGGTACACTAGATAGAGTTTGAGCCCAGCGGGATAGATAGGGAAATATGATAAAGTACCTGAATGTAAAAAAACACGTGTAGGATATAAGTGGTATATAAATAAATAAATAATTACAAATTATAAAACATGAAATTGTACTGCTTTGTCACCCTCTGATCACCCATCCATTTCTCACTCAACTTCCCCTACCCTATATCACCTCTTCCAACGAGACTGTCATTGGAATTCTTTTATATTTTACTTATATCTGTGTAGCCATTTTTGTACAAATTATGCCAGACATGTTTTTGTGGCTGGATTTTAGTGTTCATACTTTGGAACATTTAGGGCTCCTTTTACGAAGGTGCGCTAGGGTTTTTAGCGCCCGCACAAAATTACTGCCGAAAATCTACTGCCTCCTAAAAAGGAGGCGGTAGTGGCTAGTGCGCTTGGGAATTTAACACGCGCTATTGCGCGCATTAAGGCCCAAGCGCTCCTTTGTAAAAGGAGCCCTTAATTTTGGAAAATGTTTCAACAAAATAGTTTCAACAAAAGAATGTCCTCACATTCTTGGTGGTGGTTAATGGAAGTTGCTCGAAGGAAGGAAAGGTGACTAGTGGAGTCCCTCAGGGTTCGGTGCTGGGGCCAATCCTGTTCAATATGTATGTAAGTGACATTGCTGAAGGGTTAGAAGGAAAAGTGTGCCTTTTTGCAGATGATACCAAGATTTGTAACAGAGTAGACACCGAAGAGGGAGTGGAAAATATGAAAAAGGATCTGCAAAAGTTAGAGGAATGGTCTAATGCCTGGCAACTAAAATTCAATGCAAAGAAATGCAGAGTAATGCATTTGGGGATTAATAATAGGAAGGAACCGTATATGCTGGGAGGAGAGAAGCTGATATGCACGGACGGGGAGAGGGACCTTGGGGTGATAGTGTCCGAAGATCTAAAGGCGAAAAAACAGTGTGACAAGGCAGTGGCTGCTGCCAGAAGGATTCTGGGCTGTATAAAGAGAGGTGTAGTCAGTAGAAGGAAGAAGGTGTTGATGCCCCTGTACAGGTCATTGGTGAGGCCCCACTTGGAGTATTGTGTTCAGTTTTGGAGACCGTATCTGGCGAAAGATGTAAGAAGACTTGAGGCGGTCCAGAGGAGGGCGACGAAAATGATAGGAGGCTTGCGCCAGAAGACATATGAGGAGAGACTGGAAGCCCTGAATATGTATACCCTAGAGGAAAGGAGAGACAGGGGAGATATGATTCAGACGTTCAGATACTTAAAGGGTATTAACGTAGAACAAAATCTTTTCCAGAGAAAGGAAAATGGTAAAACCAGAGGACATAATTTGAGGTTGAGGGGTGGTAGATTCAGGGGCAATGTTAGGAAATTCTACTTTACGGAGAGGGTGGTGGATGCCTGGAATGCGCTCCCGAGAGAGGTGGTGGAGAGTAAAACTGTGACTGAGTTCAAAGAAGCGTGGGATGAACACAGAAGATTTAGAATCAGAAAATAATATTAAAGATTGAACTAGGCCAGTTACTGGGCAGACTTGTACGGTCTGTGTCTGTGTCTGTGTATGGCCGTTTGGAGGAGGATGGGCAGGGGAGGGCTTCAATGGCTGGGAGGGTGTAGATGGGCTGGAGTAAGTCTTAACAGAGATTTCGGCAGTTGGAACCCAAGCACAGTACCGGGTAAAGCTTTGGATTCTCGCCCAGAAATAGCTAAGAAGAAAAAAAAAAAAATTTAAATTGAATCAGGTTGGGCAGACTGGATGGACCATTCGGGTCTTTATCTGCCATCATCTACTAAGTTACTATGTTACTATGTTACATAATTTCAAACAGATAATCCCAATGTTTTTCCTGTTTGAAAATGGCTGAGATGGAATTTTTTGTACTTTATGAGCAGAATGTACCAATTCTGACTTGGACGTTCTTTCGAAAATGCCCCTCTGTTCCTGTGTTACATGGGCAGCTTTAATGGGTCATATTTTTACATGAGTAAATGTGGGTTTACCTTCATAAAATCTTTTTATTATTGCCACCTGGACCAGGGGTGGGCTAACCTTTTGACTCGTGGGCCATAATGGGTTCTTAAATTTGACAGAGGGGCTGGACCAAGAGCAGATGGATGGAGTGTTTGTGTGAACTAATATAAATTAAATGTAAACATCATAACATAAAATATTTTGGTCTTTAAAAGGTAACAAAGCATGAAAATGTAAGGCTTATTGTACAAAACGAATGTACATGATCATCTCTCCCTTCCTCTCCTTCACCCCAATTCTTCCTCTTTTCTTTCTTTCCCCCACATGTGCAGCATCATTCCTCCCCTCTCACCCATCCCCTTGTGCTTTCCCTCTGCAGCATCTCTCTATCCCTCCATCCCTCCCATCCCCCTGTGCAGCAGAACCCTTGCCCAGTTTCTATCCTTCCCTCCCTCCCTCCCATCCCTCGTGCAGCAGAACTCTTGCCCAGCTTCCATCCCTCCCATCCTTTGTGCAGCAGAATCCTTGAGCAACCGCCCCCGCCACAAAGCCGAACCCCCGCTGACCGTCCATCCTCCCATCCCATCCAAACCCCGCTGACCGTGAGCCCTACCTCCCTCCAGAATAGCGTCGGGCAAGTAGCACTCTAAACAGACTGCTTCGTGGCCTTCTCGGGGCCTTCCTTGTGCTGCATTACTGATGACATCATCAGTGATGCGGCAGAGGAAATTCCCTGACGAGAGAAGGCCGCAAAGCAGCCTGTCTAGAGTACTCCTGGCCTGATGCTGCTCCAGAGGGAGATATGTAGGGCTCGCGGTTGTTGGGGTTCAGATGGTCGGCGGGCCGGATTAAAAAACTAAACAGGCCAGATATGGCCAGCGGGCCGTAGTTTGCCCATGTCTGACCTAGATGCACACTTCTATTTCTGTTCAAGTTTTGACTTGTATTTCAACAATTGCAGATTTTAATAATAAGTGCATAAAGAATTTGTAGTGTGTTGTATCTCGATCAAAATATTGGTCTAACTGCAGTATATATTACCATATTGTGCACTAGATGGAGCTAGATGGTAAGCTCCTTTTTTTCCATTTGTTTTTCTCAACTGCTAATTCAACCCCTTTGTTATGACTAGATAAAGTCAAATTAAATGTTACTGAAATGGTAATTACAAATGTCTTTATCAGCATGATATTATGGGGAGATTTTATAAAGCTTTTTGCCCCATTTCTTCAGCCTGTTATATATAGAGAAAAGGAGCTTTTATAAAAGTGTATGATTGCATACACATAAAAGAATATACGTGCACATAGTTATTTCTATGGAGGCATTTTGGGAGGAATAGAAGCAGGACTGCAATGTATGTGCATATTTTACAAAATAGTGTGCACACACATTTACATCTGCAGCGTTTGTGTACTGTTGGGGCTAGATCTGGGAGCCTATTTTATGAAAACACATAGGTACTTATTTTTAAGTTTATTGGAAGCTTCTATACCGCTACTAATGACTGGAGAGTCAATTCAGAGCAGTTTGCATGAGCTTTAGTAATGGTGTTACAATACATGAGTTAAATACATGTATATCTTACCTATATATACCATCTATGTACATATAGTATTATTATATTTTCTGTATGTCATATATTCATCTTTCGTGAGTTTACCCTTTCATATTCCAAGTGGGTAGTAGCTTGCTGTTTCCTCCATGTTGCTATTCCCCCTAATTATTTCTTTATTTCCTAAAATGTTCTGTGAAGAGTATCGTCTTTATTCCTTTCTTGAACTATTTGGTGCCCTTTTCTAGTTTTAATTCCCTCAGAAGGGAGTTCCACCACATTGGGGCCATCATCGAGAACATTTATGAATCATAAATTTTTATTGAAAGTCTTCAGAGAATAATTCAATAATACTCACAAGTAATCTTGTACAATAATTAAAAGCAACAAGGTCCCCCCCCTCAAGATATGTAGAGTTGAAGCCTTGTGGCCCTTCACGGCATATTCACAGTAGATAACTTCTAAATCAGCAAATTTTAATTAGTGTAGTCAAAAGGAACATAATCTTTAACAGGCAGCATTGTTAAAGTGAATCCCCTCAACCAATTAACCATCCGACTTTACCTCTGCCCATCTCTATCTAGTCAGACTCCTCTCTGGTGCCCCTAACCTGGGTTCATAGGTTTGTAAATCATTCACCACTACTCTCCAGTCCTGGAAGGAGGGCCCTTTTTAGTTGCCATTGCTGACTATAATCATCGTGGTTGCCAGGATCTGTAAGTTATTAACCCCTTTCCCCATAAACCACAAGAAAAGAGACCTGTGTTTCACAATGACTCCGGTGAATGCAAAGCAACAAAACGTGTAACAAGAGTGTCTGGATATGTTTGGATTAATTGTATTAAAAAGTTTATTATGTTCAAAAAACAAGACTCAAATCATAAAAACATATATTAAAATAGTACATTAATTGCTGCCAGGGATAGCAGTTAGATCAAAGACTCTACATGGGCTGTGTTTCGGCATACCTCTGCCTTCCTTCCTGCTTTCCCCATGCCATCACTGATCCAGTTCACTCCTCACCCCATGAGATACACAGCTAGGTTCCTTTGACCAATCTTCTCCTATCCAGAAATTGGCTTTCCTGTACACTAGTATTCTTCAACCTTTTGACACCTATGGACCGGCGGAAATAAAATAATTATTTTGTGGACCGGCACCGGTCCGCGGACTGGCAGTTGAAGAACACTGGGCTAAGTCGTGCCCATCTCCACCCCAGACCCCGCCCCCATAATAGTACTAATTGTAACATCATTTTTTCCATTCATTTTTCATATATATACATACACAATATAATCGTATTAACAACACATAATGGTTAACCACACAATTAAAATACACAAAGCACACGGTATGCTTTTCAACATTTATTCCTACCAGAACACAGATAACCCCATGCAAATACAGGACCAAAAACTAAAAGTACTACTATTTACAAACAAACCCCAAGATGCAAGACTCTGCATGCAGTACAACCCCAGAGGAAAAGAAACAAATGCATTTCTTCCTAAACAGACAAATCAATCACTAAATAAAAAAAACAAAAACATTTCCCCTACCATTGTTGTCTCTCTTCCTCCATGTGCCTTGCCTTCTGGCCTGCCCCCCGATATTATCTTCGGGCTGGTCCACGGTGCGATCAACGCGGTGTCTTTGGGCTGGCTCCCTGAGTGCTGCATTGCACAAAGCTGTGGGCAGCGTCCCACACCTCATCTGGAAGCCTTCCCTCTGACGTTGCGACTTCAGAGAGAAGGCTTCCGGTTCAGGCGCAGGACACACGTAGGAGCCTTTTCCCACAGCTTTGTGCACTGCACGTAGGAGCCGGCCCGAAGATGCCACATTGATTGCACCGTGGACCGGCGGCTGAAGAACACTGTTTTCTGCCTGATGGACGTGCTGGCCCTGTGGACCGGCAGAAAATTTCTGCGGACCAGTGCCGGTTGAAGAAAACTGCTCTACATCCCTTTCCAGTAATTTATTATCATGGGGCATTCCTACCACATTACATTTCTAGACTGCAAAACTTCTCGGATTGATGCGGTTTACAAGAAATAGAAAACTGGACAATTCGCAATGTACCCCTGCCCCCATACAAATGCCAACATTTCCCCCCCAACCTTCCCCCCCTTCTCTCTCTGGATCAATCGTGAATATAATAATGGATATTCTCCCACTCCCATTTAGCTAACTCTTCCCCTACCCACTCATGCCAACTGTTTATGTACAAAGAATCTGCTGAGGAGCAAAAGTTATCTAATACCTTGTAAATTTTGGAGACTAAGCCCTTCCTTGAAGTCAATTAAAACAAGATTATTTCCAGCTCAGAGAGCTCTCCACCTAAGTTGTTTGTTTGTTTTGCTGCATCGGTCCCCATTAAAAATTTCAGAGCTGAAAAAAGGGATCTCCCTTTATAAAAACTCTTGCAATTATTAATTATAAGAACCCCAAAATAAAAAGAATTCTACTTGTATCAACATATCTTGCACATAAAGGCTCTTACAATAATAAAAATGAATCTGTTGCTGGTGCCTGTTGAATTCCCAAAAATAGAGAGGGGTAAAGGGGTGCTAATGTTTAAGTAGGGAGAATGGAAATGTTATCCCTTATTTGTCCAGAGTTTTGGCAACTAATTCCCACTGGGACTTCAAGGGGGCTAAAAAATGTGACCTTTGCCACAGTTAAGCTTATAAGAGTTTCTCTCCTGATCAGGGACTGCCTTTTGCAGACATCATGAACTAAGCATGCATGAGAAGTCCTGGCAGTGGCTGGAGGCAGGGCCAGAACCCACCAGCAAAGGTATGTTTAGCGTGCAAGCATGGGGGGTGGGAAGAGGAATATGTTGACCTCCCCAATCCACTCCTGGGCATCCCCAAAATTGGAAGGCTGGCTCCAATCATTTTTTTTTTTTTTAAAGAGGACTAGGAATGTATTAACAGCAACAAAAGTGATAAAGGAAATGGAATGACTTTTTTTGTATGAAATGAAAAGACAAAAATAGGTTAGGGTCTGCGAAGATATGAAATAAGTTTATAAAATCATGAGTGGTGTGAACAAAAAATAAGTTATTTACCCTTTCAAACAGTACTAGCAGCACAAGAGGTCACTCCAGGAAACTTGTAAAGTAGCAGAAACTTTTTTTTTTTTTTTTAAATTATTTTTATTAGTCAACATATCAATTAAACTGCAGAAGTTGGTGCCAGAGGATGTGGTCAGAGCAGTTTGCATAGAAATCTTTAATAAAGTAATGTTAGTCCAATAAAAAAAAAATCTGTCATCTTATTTTCTTTGTTTTATTTCTATTTATCATAGCTAGGTTTGAAAGAGATTGACAAGTTCTTGGAGGAAAAGTCCCCAAATAATTATTAGCCATACAGACGTGAAAACAGCCACCAGTTAGTCTTGGGCTAAACTGTAAGGCACAGATTTGCTTTTCTGGCTCTGCTGTTTTCCAGTGACAGGATGGACCTACAACAGGGGTGTCCAATGTCGGTCCTCGAGGGCCGCAATCCAGTCGGGTTTTCAGGATTTCCCCAATGAATATGCATGAGATCTATTTGCATGCACTGCTTTCAATGCATATTCATTGGGGAAATCCTGAAAACCCGACTGGATTGCAGCCCTCGAGGACCGACATTGGACACCCCTGACCTACAACATAGTCTGAACCATATGGCACATCTAATATTCTTATACACTTAAACCAGGGATCTTAAAGTCCCTCCTTGAGAGCCACAATCCATTCGGGTTTTCAGGATTTCCCCCATGAATATGCATTGAAAGCAGTGCATGCACATAGATCTCATGCATATTCATTGGGGAAATCCTGAAAACCTGACTGGATTGCAGCCCTCAAGGAGGGACTTTGAGACCCCTGCTCTAGATAAGGGGTGTCAAAATCCTTCCTTGAGGGCCGCAATCCAGTCGGGTTTTCAGGATTTCCCCAATGAATATGCATTGAAAGCAGTGCGTGCACATAGATCTCATGCATATTCATGGGGGAAATCCTGAAAACCCGACTGGATTCGGCTCTCAAGGAGGGACTTTGAGACCCCTGACTTAAACCAACCATCATCATACTGTCTATGTTCTGTACAAACATGTCCAACAAACAAGAGAAGCGGCCCTTTGGATGGCAGCCTGAACGTCATTGACCCTTTAGGCGGGATGACAATCAAGTTGCCTGAGCGCGGACTCCGGCTGCGGCCACGTGACCCGGAGCGCCTGCTGTTCCAGGCGCTGGAGGCTCCTGTGTCTGGAGCGCGAGAGCCCTCCGCGGTGGGCAGGCGCGTGGCTGAGAAGCGCGCGCGCGCGCGCCGGGCAACAGGTAGAGCAGAGGCGCTGACCGCCGTGAAGGAGACCAAGACCGGGACGGCCAACGCTGCAGCTGGGACCGGCGTGCTGGAAGGTCAGTGTGACACGGGGGACCCTCAGTACCCGCCTCCCGCCCAAACACAGAGCGGGGACAGGAGTGGAAGTGCGGCGCGAGGTCAGGGGCAGGGCACGAGCTGGGGAAAGAGGAGAAGCCACGCCCCCTTCAGGTTGGGCTCAGGTAGGGTGACCGTTTGCTTCAACTATTCTCTCGGGGCAAGCAGGTGAAGTGATCCACGGAACCCTGACTAGACACTGCCAAATGCGCTGTCACTTTAAATCTGTAGGCAGGGCCCATGCCCAGTGGCGTAGTGAGGTTAGGGCAGGGGTGGGCATCGAGGGCGGCAATCCAGTCGGGTTTTCAGGATTTCCCCAATGAATATGCATGCACTGCCTCCCATTGTATGCAAATAGATCGCATGCATATTCATTGGGAAACTCCTAAAAACCCGACTGGATTGCCGCCCTCGTTGCCCACCCCTGGGATAGGGGGGTGCCCTGCCCTCTCTCCACTCCTTCCCCGCCCTCCGGCGTGGCTTTCCTTCCCCCTGCGCCTCTTTAAATTTGCTGGCGCGAGCAGCATCTTCACCCAGCTGTCCGTGCCAGCCTCGGCTCTCCCTCAGACGCCCCTTCCTGGTCCCATGACCAGGAAGCGACTTCAGAGGGAGAGCCGAGGCTGGCATGAGGAGTAGGTTGGATATGCTTCTCACACTGGCAAAGAGTTGGAGGTACTGTGGGGAAGGGAAGGCGAGCATATGGTGGGGAGGAGAAGAGGTGTTGGCACCCCCACCAAGACTGTACCCAGGATGGTATACCCCCAAACCCCTTACCTGGGCCTGCTGTAGTCTTTCTACTCAATGTCAACTCACGAGATCATCCGTTCTTCAATTGTCTCTTCAGTGCATCAAACCTTTAGGGGGGGGGGGGGTTGTGCCTTTCCATACTTATTTTTCATTGTTTTTCTCATAATTCATTCTTTTTATTTTGTTCCAGTATTTTACCCAACTTTGTTTTATTTTTATACACTTTTTTTATTTTTTGGTCTTCTAGCCGCTCCAAGCCCTTTTTTCCCTTGGGAGGTGTTGGCCTTTTTCGGCATCTTAGTTATTCAACCACCCCGGACCATTGAGCCCTTTGACTTAGCATCGTCTGTTTGCCTCTTTTGCCAAAGAGGGTACTTAGTGGCTTTAAGAAATGTTTTCAATGTAATTGGACCATGTCAGGTTCTGATCCACATAATTGGTGTGTCTGAACATTGGTACATTCGCTGTGACCTCTGCTCCTGCATGCAAAGAGGTCACTGAAAGCCTTTAAACATCAGTTTGAAAAACTTCAGTAGTGCATCAGCATCAAGCACGACAGGGGACTCGGAACCCGACACTCAACCTTTAATGATACAAGCATCGACATCAGCATTGAGTGCATCAACTCTGCATCCAGAATGTCAAGCATCGGGATCCTTACAGAGACAGATCTCTCTACATCGTCTTCATCTATGCTTCGCGCATCTAGGCACGCGACACATATAAAAGCTAAGAAGCACAAACATTCTTCCTCTTCTAGGCATGGCATTGCATCCTCCCAAGCATCGATTTCCTCAACACATGATAAGCATTGATGCACCGAAGACCACTCTCCTTCCATCCAACTGATATCTCCTTGTAGGCGTGCCTCAATATCGAGATCTCTCATAACCTGACGTCTGGTACAGCAGACTCCTTCCAAGCCAATGTCTCTTCCAGTACTGGTACTATCTCTCCAGGAACAGATCTGGGCTATGCTCGGACAAGAGCTTTGAGGCAACTGCAGGTGTTCAAGGCTTCCATGACTGCCTCAGCTCAGCCTGAGGATACACTGAAGTATCGATCAAGGACCTACACCTTGACGCACAATCAACACACACTTCCTGATTCACCTACCAGGGAGTTCTTCGAGAACTCTGACTCAGATATTTCCAACAATTCTTATCTTTCTCCTCCATCTCAATGATGCATTGCAAATCTCTGCCAGAAAGTATATCTTTTACTACTTTTATCAAGCAGTTGGGTCAGGCTTTTTACCATCAAAATGGAAACAGAAGAGGAACATGTCCACTCTTATCCGTACTAGACTATCTTCTCCACCTTTCTAACTCTGATCTAAAAACCACTTCAGTTTGAGTACATGTCAGTGTGTTTCACTCTCCAATGGACAAGAAATCTCTTATCTGTACATCCCTTGGTAGCCCATTTAATGAAAGACCTATCCCACACAAAACCAACCTATGAAGCCTCCACCTGTTCCTTGGATTTGTAACATGGTTCTATCTGCTCTTATGAAGTCTCCCTTTGAGCTGCTTGTATCTTGCTCACTCAAGCTTTCACTTGGAAAGTCGTTTTTCTCATTGCCCTCACCTCTACACTCCGTGTGAGTGAACTTCAAGCTCTTGTGTCCGATCCTCCCTACACAAGATTCTACCATGACAGAGTGGTGCTTTGAACTCATCCAGAATTCCTCCCCAAAGTTGTTTCAGAATTCCACCTCAACCAATCCATCATTTTGCCTGTTTTCTTTCTAAAGCCACATTCCCATCCTGGAGAAGCAGCTCCTCACAGCTTGGACTGCAAACATGCTCTGGCATATTACATGGACCAGACTAAGTTGCGCTAGTGTGTGGTGTTTCTGTGCAAACGGGCAAATTTACCGTGGGACAGCAGCTCAGTCCCTCGGTAAGCCTGCTTAATTTGCGGTAAGTAACTGCATGGTACTGCTTGCTTCAGTTTAGTAAAAGTGCCCCCTCGTTTGAGAATAATGCATTTTCTTTTATTGTCTAGAAACATTTTCTTTTGATTTGTATTATCCTGAGACATTATCGCTTATTTTTTCTTTCATTATTTATATAGTCAACAGTTGCACAAAATCACTTTGAGCTAGTAGGGAAGAATCAAATGGCTCCATTCTCAGCGTTGCCTATATTATTTTAAAATCAAACCTGAAAAGTTATTTTCATGGCTGGAGTTAAACAGTTTATTGTTTTGATATTCATTTGTATGTTCACATTTATTGGCACAAACAAACTAATCCTCTGTGTACTAAGTCTATGACAAATATCCCTTAAATATTGATGTATAATTCTTAATCACAAACCCCACTGTTTTTAATATATATGGGTTTTTTTTAAGGCTGAAAGCCCTCAGGTGTTCACAGCTGTCTGGATTTGGAAATAATCCTTTTTTTAAATACATTTTTATTCTTTAATTTTTTAATTGTTTTTTTTAATCTTTTGTTATATTTTATTGACTAATGCCTTTAAAAAAAACATAAAACCTATGGGTTTGTGATTAAGAACTCTCTTTTATACATCAATATTTAAGGAACATTTATTGACATGATACTATGGGGCTAATTTTCAAAACACTTAGGGTTCCTTTTACGAAGGTTGCTTGGGCCTTAATGCACGGAATAGTGCGCGCTAGCTGCTACCGCCTCCTTTTGCGCGCTAATCCAGTGCGTGCGCTAAAAACGCTAGCACATCTTCGTAAAAGGAGCCCTTAGAATTACAAAGTGCCATAGGTTACTATGTAAGTCTGAGTGCTTTGAAAATATGCTTCTATATGAAGTACTGTTGAGGGGCAGACTTGTATGTAGACCTCCATATATATTTATAGTATATATATATATACACACACACACACTCTGGAAGAAAGGCTGGAGAAAGGGGTTATGATAAACATTTAACCTCCCCCTTTACAAAACCACGCAAGAGGTTTATAGAGCCAGCCGGCACGCTGAATACTCTGCGCTTCTCTGACAGTCATAGAGTTCCTATGAGCGTTGGAGCAGCGCAGCGCATTCAGCGAACCAGCCGGCGCTAAAAACCTCTTGCACGGTTTTGTAAAAGGGGAGGGGCTTAAATATCGCCATGGCATTAATGTTCAGAAGGTAAGCCTTTTTCAAATGAAGAAAAAACTCTAGAACGAGAAGCAATAAGATGAAATGGAGAGGCTATAGGCTCAGGCTTAATCTAAGGAAATACTGTTTTACGGAAAGAGTGGTGGATGGAATAGTCTTTCATGGAGGTGGTGCAGACAAGGCCTGTATCTGAATTTAAGAAAGCATGAGACAGATATGAGGGATCTCTTAGGGAGAGGAGAAGATAATGAATGCTGCAGATGTGGATGGGCCATCTGGCCTTTATCTACTATCATGTTTCTAAGAAAGAAGTTATCTTCTTATTTACCTTTTTCAAATTTGTATGTATTGCATCCTGTGTGAAATTGGGAGTTCTGTGTGTCTAAGAACTTTCCCATCCAAAATCTGGTTCAGCTGTAAAATATGGTTGTTTTTTTAAAATTTTCCCACAAATGGTAGGTTAGATATTAGTTTATAATTTTTAAGACAAGAGGATCTATATTACGGTATTTTTATTCTAGCCTAGATATATGATAGCTTCCGGTCATGGATCTGTCCATTGTTGTCATTTTTCCTTCTAACTGAAGTTCTAATTTTTTTCTAAAAATAGGGAGGGTGTTTTTTTTTCCCTTATATGCAAGTTCTTGAGAACTTAGCCAGTCCCCCTAGTACTGTGACAATATTGTTGAGTTGCTTAGCTGGGGAAAATACATTTTTGTGCTTGAGTGTGATTTTTGTTTTCCAGTTCTTAATTTGCTTTAATCCCAGTTCTTCAAATAAATATGTATGTGTGAGAGTGAAAGACTGGCTTGTTAATTTGCAAATTGTTACATACAAGAAGAATGTGACATCGTTGACTCCTGGTTTAGATTTCCAATTTATAAAGTTTCATAGTAAGACAAGTCATAAGAACATAAGAAGTTGCCTCCACTGGGTCAGACCAGAGATCCATCGCGCCCAGCGGTCCGCTCCTGTGGCGGCCCATCAGGTCTGTGACCTGTGAAGTGGTTCCTGACCATTTCTATAACCTACCTCTACTTCTATCTGTACCCCTCAATCCCCTTATCCTTTAGGAACCTATCTAAACCTTCCTTGAACCCCTGTAATGTGCTCTGGCCTATCACAACCTCTGGAAGCACGTTCCATGTGTCCACCACCCTCTGGGTAAAAAAGAACTTCCTAGCATTTGTTCTAAACCTATCCCCTTTCAGTTTCTCCGAGTGACCCCCATATAGAACAGTGTTTCTCAATGCGCTGTACGCGTACCCTTGGAGGTACGCAGGCTGCTTGTTGGGGGTAGGTGGCCGGACCGCCGATTCTTGCCCGTCCGTAGAGGCGGCTGCCAGCGGCGGCTGGGATCCCATGTTCTTGCCTGCCCCCCCTGAAGCCAGTAACAGGAAGCCACCGCAGTTGTTTTCTATAGATATAATGGTTTTATCCATGGAAATGATAATGAAAATTGGCCTCCTCACATCTCCAGCAACTTCATTAATTTGACAAGACACATAGGGAAAGCCCAGTAATTGCTTAAACTCTCTGGGTGTGTCAGTGACTTGGTATAACACACAAGACATTCTCTCCCTTTAGAATCTTTACATAATAACACAACAATTTTTAATATTTATTTTTACACCCACTAGTTTGATTTGGCAGTTGGATGGGTTAAGGTGTGCCTGGCAATTGTTTGCAAAGTCCTCATTTGAGTTTTTTTGAGGCTCAGATAATGTGAATTTTTGGAGCCAAAACATTCTGTATTTTATTTACAGAGCGGGCAAAAAAAGAGGCTGAATTAGCATAATTCAAAAATGTGAATAATATCCAATCATTACGTTCTAGCTCCTGTCCATTCAAGTACCTTTCATATACATTCAGAATTCAATCATCTTAAAATTATTAGATCAGAAATAGCTGAGCATTGGACCTGTAAAATCATACTGAGTTTCCTTGTGAAATGTAACTATGAACAGGGGAAAATGGTTAGGTGGATGCAGTTGTCCAGGAAAATAAGGGGCCAGGTTGGAGCCTATTTTTTAGTAGCTGGAATGCTGTTCTTAGAATTGAGGATGAAATCATAAACGATACAATATTCCAGAGGTATTTAGGTAAGAACATAAGAATAGCCTTACTGGGTCAGACTAGTGGTCCATCTAATACCTGGCAAAAACCCAAGGAATAGCAACATTCCATGCTACTGATCCAGGGCAAGCAGTGGTTTCCCCCATAGTCTTTCGGACTTTTCCTCCAGGAAATTGTTCAAACCTTTCTTAAAACCAGCTACTCTATCCGCTCTTACCACAACCTGCCTGCCACTGATATTCAGTGAGAGATAGCCAATTATCTCCCGCTGAATATCCTATTCAGCGGATTGGCCATTGACTGGCTATGTCATGTGACATAAAAAGTCACCGCTGATATATATAGGCTAAGGCATGCAGCCAGATAGATCCGCCTTAAAAGCATGTCTATCTTTTGGCCCCGCTAGGCCTTAGCTGGCCAGCTGAAGAATATTGGCTTGGCTGGCTAAGACCAGAAATTTGATGCCAATGGCCACATTCAGGTCTAGCATTGAATATCTGGGTTTGCCACCAACCGCGTTAGGTAACTGGGCTACCTCCTGTGGTCTGAAAAACTATAGTGAGAATCATAGAATACTTTGCCACTGGTCCTGGCACAATCTTCATCCTCTTTTTGTAGAAATTGCAAAGATTGTTTATTTATTTTTAAGCCTTTAGATGATCCAATTTAATTTAAAATACTCACGGCAGGCTCAGAGCTAAGTGACCATTTTGGCTACTCAGGGAAAACCCTTAGATCTATAAATAGGGAGATTATGCTTGATTACCAAAGATACACTAACCCCAGGATTATGGAGCCCAGATTTGGGCGTGCTCCCGAGATACACGTACAACTTAATTGGCTAATGAGCTGTTAACCTTCAATAATTGAATGTTAGCAACCAATTATTGATGCCAATTGGCCCCAATTAAGATTTGCATGCGCATCCGGCTGTGCGCCATTTTATAATGTGTAAAGCGTGATGTGGGAAAAGATATAATAGCTTAAGATCATACTTAAGTTTTTTCAGGCCTTGTTTGATTTTTAGCAACAGAAAAAAGACTTGTAGAAAAAGAGGTCTATAGTAATTATTAGTACCCTCAGATACCTGTGCTGTTAATCCATCAAATGATTTCTTATAACAGATAATACAGGTGTAAGGATATCATTCATCGGGTACAGTTATATAAAGTGCTAAAGCTTAGTGCATATCAAATAAATAATATATAGTGCTCTAGTAAAGATATTATTATCCGAATAAATAAGAGACAGCACTTATCTCAGGACGCTGTCAAAGCCTCCAGGGATTCAAGACAAAGTTAGACAAGTTCCTGCTGAACCAGAACGTACGCAGGTAGAGCTAGTCTCAGTTAGGGCGCTGGTCTTTGACCAGAGGGCCGCCGTGTGAGCGGATTGCTGGGCACGATGGACCACTGGTCTGACTCAGCAGCGGAAATTCTTATGTTCTTATGGAGGAGTTGCTGTACAGCGAGAGATTAGAGAAACTGGGCCTCTTCTCCCTTGAAAAGAGGAGACCGAGAGGGGACATGATTGAAACATTCAAGATAATGAAGGGAATAGACTTAGTAGATAAAGACAGGTTGTTCACCCTTTCCAAGGTAGAGCGAACGAGAGGGCACTCTCTAAAGTTAAAAGGGGACAGATTTCGTAAAAACGTAAAGAAGTTCTTCTTCACCCAGAGAGTGGTGGAAAACTGGAACGCTCTTCCGGAGGCTGTTATAGGGGAAAACACCCTCCAGGGATTCAAGACAAATTTGGACAAGTTCCTGCTGAACAGGAACATACGCAGGTGAGGCTGGACTCATTTAGAGCACTGGTCTTTGACCTAAGGGCTGCCGCGTGAGCGGACTGCTGGGCATGATGGACCACTGGCCTGACCCAGCAGCGGCAATTCTTATGTTCTTATTCAAGTCAACCTTTTTCCTG
Organism: Geotrypetes seraphini; assembly: GCF_902459505.1. Classification (NCBI taxonomy): domain Eukaryota; kingdom Metazoa; phylum Chordata; class Amphibia; order Gymnophiona; family Dermophiidae; genus Geotrypetes; species Geotrypetes seraphini. Next base: position 14,633,885 of record NC_047102.1, read on the forward strand.
ACCTTGACATCCCAATTACAGTTTCTACATCCTGTCTAAAATGGGATTGTCATCCAAAATTTTTTTACTTATCTTATATTTACAAGTTGTGAAAAATAACCCAGAGTATGCCACAGCATACATTTGGCAGCCTATCTTTGTAACTAAACATTCTAAGATACCGTTCTAATTATAAATCTCTTAAAAGTTGAACTGCGTCTGCAAATCGTGGTTTAGGCGATGAGTGAACTCCTGAAAATCTCTTTAAAGTGCATTGATAACATTCATGCTTGGTTCAGTTCAGCTTTTTGAAAATGCTTCCATAGCTTTTCAGTGATTTTGGTTACTCTGGCATGTTAGTAGGACCGAGCTTTGTTTTATCCCAGACCTTTCATCTGTGAACATATACGCTACAGCGATCCCAGATGAAGGCGTTCCTCGGACGCCGAAACACAGTGCTGTGTCGGGTCCACAGCTTCTGCTTGTGTCCTTTTCTGAAATAAACAAGTTGGTTTTCCATCAGTGATCTTCAGTGGAGTGTTCATTGTCCGTTCCCACTTCCTTTTGTACTGTTTTACACCCGTGGGTTCTCTGTCCTGTTGGACTTTTTGGTGTTTACTGTTTCAGTTCTGTAACAGAAAAAGTGTAAATATGCTCAAGGATAGTTAGAGGCTACATGCACCTCTTACTGAGTCCACATTTTTATTCAGAATTCCTGCAAATAATATCATGTGGCTACAGTTATTATGATCTTATATCTGTGGGATCGTACATAAGTCTGATAAAAAATAAGCAGTCTCTGCAGATATGTAATTGTGGCAGAACAGATAGAGAAAGAACCCAAAAGGCTAAAGAATAGTCTATAATCAGTAGCGCTGTTCTGGGATTATAAATGTCTCACATAAGAATATAAGCAATGCCTCCGCTGGGTCAGACCTGAGGCCCATCGTGCCCAGCAGTCCGTGCACGCGGCGGCCCAACAGGTTCAGGACCTGTGCAGTAATCCTCTATCTATACCCCTCTATCCCCTTTTCCAGCAGGAAATTGTCCAATCCTTTCTTGAACCCCAGTACCGTACTTTGCCCTATTATGTCCTCTGGAAGCGCATTCCAGGTGTCCACCACACGTTGGGTAAAGAAGAACTTCCTAGCGTTCGTTTTGAATCTGTCCCCTTTTGGCAACATTCTAGAGCTCAGACTGTGATGTCATAATGCCTCATTCCACCAATGCCTAAGCTCCGTCCTCATCTGCACAAGCCTCAAACCCTTTAAAACGATAACATAAGAACATAAGCAATGCCTCCGCTGGGTCAGACCCAAGGTCCATCGTGCCCAGCAGTCCGCACACTCGGCAGCCCAACAGGTCCAGGACCTGTGCAGTACTCCTCTATCTATACCCCTCTATCCCCTTTTCCAGCAGGAAATTGTCCAATCCTTTCTTGAACCCCAGTACCGTACTCTGCCCTATTACGCTCTCTGGAAGCGCATTCCAGGTGTCCGCCACACGTTGGGTAAAGAAGAACTTCCTAGCTTTCGTTTTGAATCTGTCCCCCTCCAACTCCTCCCAGTCGTTTGTTTTTTGATCGGCCAGCCAGTCAGAAAGTGTAGCGAATCGCGTCCTTCCTGCTTTGCACGCCGATTCCCCTCATTTGCATGCACGGATCGGAGGATGATCGGGACACAGGTTAGTGAATCGGGTCGGAGGGAAATCGGGTCGCAAAGGTCTCGCAAACCGATCGGTTTGCTTAGTGAATCTAGCCCATTGGCCCTCTTTTACTACAGTGTGCTAACTGATTAGCGCGCTTTAATTGCTATAGAGCGCGTTAATTCAATTAGTGCGTGCTTAATGCCTTAGTAAAAGAGAGGGTAAATATAAACATAAATTCAATGAATGAGGTAAACTCAAAATCAGCAAATTTAAACTTAGCAATAGACCACCATGAAACAGTATAAAAAATATGCATATTTAACAGCGCTGAAATTGAAATAACAGATGTCAGCATAATGTCACCATAATGCTTATGAAACACCTAATAAGCACACATTAGAATATTCAAATATAGCTATGACGCTAATACTTTTCTGCAATACACCTCCATCATATAGCTGAAGGGCCAAATCAAGTGGGTGGTATAGAGTCCATTGGGATAAACAGATGGGTGGCTACTACCACTACTACTATTAATTATTTCTATAGCGCTACCAGATGCACGCAGCGCTGCACAGAGTCGCAAAGAGTAAGAAAACAGACCCTGCTCAAAGAGCTTACAATCTAAACAGACAAGACAGACAAACAAAGAGGATGTCATGGACACAGTTAAGGGGAATGGATAATTGCTGGCTTGTACAGGACAATCAAGCCATTGTGACATCACTGATGAGGTTGGCTCGCATTGGTGGAATGAGGCATTATGACATCACAAGCTCAGCTCTGCTTCCTAAAGACAAACAGGATGTCATGGATACAGTTAAGGGGAACGGTTAATCAGCTGGCTTGTACAGGACAATCAAGCCATTGTGACATCACTGATGAGGTTGGCTCTTATTGGTGGAATGAAGCATGACATCACAAGCTCAGCTCCCCAAAGACAAGCAGGATGTCATGGATACAGTTAAGGGGAACGGTTAATCTGCTGGCTTGTACAGGACAATCAAGCCATTGTGACATCACTGATGAGGTTGGCTCTTATTGGTGAAATGAGGCATTATGACATCACAAGCTCAGCTTTGCTTCCCAAAGACAAACAGGATGTCATGGATACAGTTAAGGGGAACGGTTAATCAGCTGGCCGGGTTGGAGGGCAGAGGAGTAGGGTTAAGGAGTGAAAGCTATATCAAAAAGGTGGGTTTTCAGTCTGCTTTTAAACAAGGGAAGGGGCTGGACGGACAAGATCGGGTAATTTATTGCAGGCATAGGGGGCAGCTAGAAGACAGGAACGAAGTCTGGAATTGGCTAAACTCAAGGCAAGTTGTTTGTACAGTTAAACAAGATCTAAGGAACTGATCTAATGTAAGTTATAGACCCTGGCAGAGGACAGATTCGCTTATATCAGTTTTGTGGAAAACAGGAGATGGGTGGCTCAAAACATATGTTTAAAAGATTGCAGTCCACGCAATATTACGATTTCGTTTGATTTTTGCTCTAAAGAAATACGATGGTATTTCAGGGTATTCCATGAGGGTACATTATTGAAGCTCGGGTTAAATTTAAGTGTGCATGCTTCTTAATTAAGGTTTTAAAGGGTATTTGCCCCCAATAATTGTCTCGTTTTAATTTTCCTACTTACAGGAGAGCCATTAATAACTCTCTTTTGCTTTTCTCTCTGTAAAAAGATGGAAGAGATTGAAGCTGCGATTCTGCAGATAGCGCCATTGCGTGATTGACACATGACTGGTATTCTGTTTGGAATAACGGTGCCATTTGCAGAATCTGACCCTAAAGTCCTTCCAAGGAGTATCTCTAACCACACCCTCTCCAAAGGACATAACATAAAACTACTCTGGCCTCTCTTTGATGTTATAGTTGTCCAATTTGAAAATGATGCATTTTTTTTTTTTAAACTTATTACAGCCAGATTTATAAACATGAACAATGTGTTTCTTGTTGGCTCCAAACATGATGGTACTATTCAGCAAATCTAGCAAGTGGTAAAGTTGTCCAAAATAAGCAAACCGGCAAAGGGGTAAAGTAATCTGGATAACTTTAGAGCCGCTTTTTCCGCAGACTGATTTTGCTTACATTTTTTTTTTTTTAACCAGTGCTGACTACAGAGTTTTGCAGTGTCCCGGGAACACCTTCAAACCCACATTTTTTTATGTGGGTTAATTTTGTCCAGGCAACAATTACAGTGAATAAGTAGCTGGTGGTGAGAACAAATGGGCTGAGCACCAGTGAAGCCAGGTTTTAAATCCATTTTTTTTCCTTGGGATCTTAGGCTAGTCACTTACTACATCCTATTTAGGGGGCGCTAAGTCCTTCTGTGTTAACTTAGGGCTCCTTTTATGAAGGTGCGCCAGGGGCTTAACGCACGGAATAGCATGTGCTAAATTGTCACGCACGCTAGCCGCTCCCGCCTCCTTTTGAGCAGGCGGTAGATTTTCGGCTAGCGCGTGCTATAGGGCTCGCTAATCTGGTACGTGCAATAAAAACGCTAGTGCACCTTCGTAAAAGGAGCCTTTAGTGTTAGCCAGAATGCACTAGCCAGTTATCCACCCATAACGTACTAATTTTTGAGAAATAATTAAACAGGCAAAAAAAACCAGGTAAAATACAGTACCGCAAAATGCTTTAATGCATTTTATGGTTGCATATTTTTCACATACTAAGCATTCATTAGGGCAGTGTTTTTCAACCTTTTTACACCTATGGACCGGCAGAAATAAAAGAATTATTCTGTGGACCGCCATCGGTCCGTGGACCGGCGGTTGAAGAACACGGGGCTAAGTCGTGGGCCAGACCCCGCCCATCTATACCCAATCTCCACCCCAGACCCCGCCCCCATAATAGTACTAATTGCACCTTGCACGTCCCGTGCCTCATTTGGAAGCCTTCCCTCTGACGTTGCAACGTCAGAGAGAAGGCTTCAAGTTCAGGCGCAGGATGCCCGTAGGAGTCACTGCCTGTGGCTTTGTGCATCGAATCAGTCAGGAAGAGGGAGCTGGCTCGAAGATAACGCCGCATCGATCGCACCGTGGACCAGCGGTTGAAGAACACTCTTTTGGGCCTGATGCACGTGCTGGCCCTGTGGACCGGCAGGAAATTTCTGTGGACCGGCGCTGGTCCGTGGACCGGCGGTTGAAGAACACTGGGCTAAGTCATGGGCCAGACCCGCCCATCTCTACCCAATCTCCACCCCAGATCCCACCCCCATAATAGTACTAATTGCACCTTGCACGTCCCGTGCCTCATCTGGAAGCCTTCCCTCTGACGTTGCAACATCAGAGAGAAGGCTTCCGGTCCAGGCGCAGGATGCCCGTAGGAGCCGCTGCCCATGGCTTTGTGCACCGAATCAGTTTGGAAGAGGGAGCCGGCTCGAAGATAACACGGCATCGATCGCACCGTAGAAAATTTTTGTAAAATGTCACTGGAGTTGAGTATGTCCCAACCTGGGATATCTGAATTCCAATCTTGACATTCTGTGTAAAATGGGCCTTTTTTTTTTTTTACCTCACAAAATCCAATGAATTGGATGCTTTGTGGTACTTTATTAACCAATACTGGTATTCATCTTGTTTTATGTTTTAGCATCCCCTCCCCCCAAAAAAAAAACCCTTCTAAAGGGATAAATAAGCACAAGTTTGAAAGTACTGCTGACAAGTTTTTAAACTTGTACTAATTCAGCCCTTAATAGGGCTGGTATTCAGGTGCCCATGTTGAGCGTACTTTAAAGTCTTCAATAGTTCTCTGCGTCTTGGTGGAATAGCTAATAGCCTCCATTTTAATATGCTTTGTGCTGGTGTCTAAAGCCAGGTTATCTTTCTGCAGAAACCTCCAGATTGTGTATAGATCGGCCAAAATTAGTGGCTCAATTATGGGCACGGATCATTAGATCCGAGTGCTTGACGATAGCACGCGACATTATTTTCCTTTTCACCAAATGCCAGGTATCTTCCATTACCTTCCAGCTAACCTTCAGCCGTTTCAAATGTGAGCTGTTGGAACGACTAAATTTAATTTTGCCATGAAAGGAAGAGCAAAGGCACAATTAATTTCAGAACTAAATAACACCCAACTCCAGGCTTGTGTTTTTGTGTGCGAGCAAAGCCACCCTGCTGTGATATGTTAAGGGAGCTGTCACAGTTAATGCAACTGTTGCAGACGCATGCAATGTGTTTTTTTTTGTTTTTTTTTTGGGGGGGGGTTCCTCCTTCTTCTTTGTTTTCACATCAAGTCTCGTTTTTTAAAAAACACTTGTTTCTACATTCAAACACTGCCCAGTGGTCCAGCAAAGAGACTGATGCTGCCTTTCCCTAAGGTAGTGATGGTTTGAACACCGATCTTCTATTTCAAAAACCTGAAGAAAAGGAATACAAAGGAAAGCCGTACCTTCCCTAATTAGTCAGAGGAAGGAGGGGTTGAACTTGCATAATTGTGATGAGAAGAAGGACGCGGAGCAGTTTCCGGGCTTGGTCCAGCGTTATTACAAGCATGTGGTTTTGATGGCATGTTTCTGTGTGAGATATCTCATTAGCCCAAACATGAGTAACATGATGTGATTATTTTCAAGAATTATTACGGGATATATTCTGCTGTGGAACCAATTTAAAGGTAAGTTGTTTGTGTGTGTATTTAAATTCCTCTACATGTAATAATTTGATCCTGCTTGTAGAGATTTTTTTTGGGGGGAGAGGAGGGAGGGGTTTGAGGACGTGCATACTTCTGTATCATTTATACATCAAGAAAATGATAATTCTCCTGTGCATTGTTTATTGGCAGTATCATTTATTCAAATGAGCTTTTCTTCCCCATGTTTTAATTTTATTACTGAATTTTTTGCAGTCTTATGTCCCCTTTTTCTTCCGAAGCCTTTATCTTATGTTATTACTAAAACAAAGTTTTATGGCACAAAGCCGTACAGCTGCAGTCCTCTGGAAGCTTGCAAACATTGTTGTTTTTAAAGCTGCTTAAAAAAAATCGGGGGAATGTTCATGCTGTTCCTACTTCATGCACAGAATTTTTACAATGTGATTTGGAAAAAAAAAAAAAAGTGAAAATATGAATTAGATGCCAGTTTTAATAATAATAATAACAATTTATATATCGCAGGACCGCGAAGTTCTATGCGGTTTACAATGATTAGAAATGTTACAAAGAATGAATAAATAAAGTACAGATTTAGTGATTGATAGTTCTTGTGATCGTTTGTTGAGGACTAAGATTGAATAGGTTGGTTTCCTAAGTATTTTAGGAACAGATGTGTTTTTAGGCGTTTCCTGAATTCCCCGTAGGTAGTAGGCACGAGCAATTGTTCTAGGTCTTTACCCCCTAGTGCTGCTTGATGTGCGAGAAGATGTTGGTGATGACTTTTAAATTTGCAACTTCTAACCGGTGGAGAAACAAAGTTCGGGTGAGAGCTTCGCCTGTGTCTGTTGGTTGTGAAGGTAAAACAAAATATGAAACACTGTCCAGCTCCACCTTGGGTTTCATAATCAGCTTCATGCACAACTGAAACAATCGCTCTGTTCATTCGTATAAAAAGAATTTGAAGAAAAGATATGTTTTTTTTTTTTTTTTTTCCACAACAGCAGTGCACTATGACTTGCTTGGCAGCTTTTTCTAGTCATACCTGTTACTTCAGCTCTAGGCAAGTTTGATTTATCCCTAGACACTCCCCGCGTTCTGTTTATTTTATATCAGGTGAAAATGTGACGCTGTGGACAAGTCCCATATCTTCCGAAAGTCCTCAAGAGCACTATAATCCATTTTCTTTTTCTTGTGCACAGGTCCTGCGTACGATGTAATATTCTAAAGTCAGGGTTGGGGGAGGGCAGTAGACAAACATTTGCCATTGTGTCCTGTCCTGAATTGACTCCGACACTTTGGGCTCCTTTTGCGAAGCTTATCGCACGCCACTTTTTATCATGCGCTAAACCCTGCGCTAGCTGCTCAAGAGGAGGCGGTAGTGGATAGCGGGCCGGCAGTTTAGCGTGTGCTATTACGCGTGTTAAACTGTTAACGCGACTTCGTAAAAGGAGCCCTTTATTCCCTCCCCCTCTCCACAAGAGCCTGTGGCTCAACAATTATGATCTATATCAGGGGTGTCCAACCTGCGGCCCCGTGAAGTATTTTGTGCGGCCCCGGTCGAGGGCGATGCAGTGTTTTCCTCTGCTGCCCCCTGGTGTTTACCATCTTGCCAGCTCCCTCCTCTGTCTTGCTGCAGCGTTTGTGCGGCCCCAGAAACATTCTTTTCGGCCGATGCGGCCCAGGGAAGCCAAAAGGTTGGACACCCCTGATCTATATCTTTCTGTCCAGTTAGGAAAATATGATGTCCAAATATATGTGTGTTTGGGGTTAGGGTTAGGGGGCATCCAGGTCTACAAAAGAGTACTAAAGGTGAGTTGTTGGGTTTTTTTGTGGCAGCAAGGTGTCTAAATACTATTCATTAAGGTCACATACAAGTCTCATAGGGCTAGATTCTGTAAATGGCCCCCCAAGATAGGTGCTGCAATGATGATTGCTAAGCTAATATTCTTTAAAGGGTGCCTTGCGTGGAGCATTAGCTTAGTCTGTATTTTGGCCCAGATTCTATAGAAGTTATGGGGAAATAATTTTAAAACTGGGAGGAAATATTTTTTCCACTCAGAAAATAGTTAAGCTCTGGAACACTTTGCCAGAGGATATTGGGAGAAATGAGATGCTAATATATTTCTAATTATGTTAATTATTGAAAGGGAAACAAGATGGCAACCGCGCTTAATATAGATGTATTTAAAAAAGGTTTACATAGAAACATAGAAATAGACGGCAGATAAGGGCCATGGCCCATCTAGTCTGCCCACCCCAATGATCCTCCCCTACCTTTCTCTGTAAATAGATCCCACGTGTCTATCCCATTTGGCCTTAAAATCAGGCACGCTGCTGGCCTCAATAACCTGAAGTGGAAGACTATTCTACCCTTTCAGTGAAAAAGAATTACCTGGTGTCCCTGTGCAGTTTCCCGCCCCTGGTTTTCCACGGATGCCCCCTTGTTGCCACGGGACCCTTGAAAAAGAAGATATCTTCTTTCACCTCGATGCGGCCCATGAGATACTTGAATGTCTCAATCATGTCACCCCTCTCTCTGCGTTCCTCGAGTGAGTACAGCTGCAATTTATCCAGCCGTTCCTGGAGGAAAAGTCCATAGTCTACTATTGAAACAGACATGGGGGACGCCACTGCTTGCCCTGGGATCGGTACCATGGAATGTTGCTGCTCTTTGAGATTCTGCATGGAATCTTGTTACTGTTTGAGAGTCTGTATGGAATTTTGCTACTTTTTCAGGTTCTGGAGTCTTCCTACTCTTTGGGATTCTGCATGGAATGTTGCCACTATTTTGTGTTTTTGCCAGGCACTTGTGACCTGGATTGGCCACTGTGGAAACAGACTACTGGGCTAGATGGACCATTGGTCTGACCCAGTATGGACATTCCTATGTGAGCCAAGTATAGGACAATCAAGCCATTGTGACATCACTGCTGAGGTTGACTCACAGGCACTGGTGGAATGAGGCATTATGAGGGACTTTGGAGACGACTGGACAAGACCAAACATGGGCAACTCCAGTCCTTGAGGGCCGGAATTCAGTCGGGTTTTCAGGATTTCCCCAATGAATATGCATGAGATCTATGTGCATGCCCTGCTTTCAATGCATATTCATGGGGGAAATCCTGAAAACCCGACTGGATTGCGGCCCTCAAGGAGGGACTTTGAGATTCCTGCTGTAAACTACTCTGCTATTACCTAAGGCAGGGGTAGGCAATTCCGGTCCTCAAGAGCCGGAGCCAGGTCAGGTTTTCAGGATCTCTACCATGAACATGTATGAGATGGATTTGCACGCACTGCCTCCTTGAGATGCAAATCTGTCTCATGCATATTTATTGCGGAGATCCTGAAAACATGACCTGGCTCCGGCTCTCAAAGACCGGAATTGCCTACCCCTGACCTAAGGAAAAATGGTATATTAAATAGAGTAAACCATAACGTGCCTGTATAAAGAATTTGGTACCCCCAAAAATGAAAATAAAAACACTATTACGCACATTTAATGAACAAATGTATTTTCTGTTCAGCATCTTTGGTTTTCGACAGGAAGCTTGTCTCCGTCAGGCTCTCTGTGGGTGTATAATTAGCACCAGTGAAGGGGTTGTTCCCTCCTCAATTGTCATGTGATACATCTATATAAAACATCTCCAAGTGCCCAGTTTGTGATTAGCAAGTGATAATTATGCTAATTTTCTTCACTCTCTGTAAATGTATCTGTGCTTAGGAAAAAAATACCTTCTGCAGCTTTTGGCAAGTCAGTTTCATCTAACCCTAAAGGACTTGTGCTTCCCAGTTTGATATGCTTTTTTTACCACATGCCCATTCTTGCACCGGCAGCTCCAGTGCCATCAATGCCCCTATTACTGGATCCTGAAATAATTCTGCACGCCAGCAACTGGCCTGTAAACAAGGGATTCTAATGTCTGAAATAATGCCCTAATTTTCCTAGAGCTAGATTTACTAACGGTATTACCAGGCACTAACACGCATTAATATTATGCTTTACCATAGTTTCCATTTTGTGTAGTCAGATCTATTTATTAATAAAGTTTTGCAGTTACAGTATGCTGATTGCCGAAAATTCTGCCATGATAAATGCAAAAACATTTGGGGACATGGCTTTCGTCTGCCCTGCAGTTATAGTTCTCATCTTAACCCGGTCCTCTGGGCAAACCCAGTCAGTCAGGCTTTCAGGATATCCAGATAGAATATACATGAAAAATTTGCATTCCAAGGAGGAGGAAGTGCATGCAAATCTCTCTCAGGCGTATCCATTGTAAATATCCTGAAAGCCTGACTGGCTGGGGTGTGCCCTGAGGTCTGGGCTGAACAGGGCAGACATTTATCACCTGGTTAATATATTGATGGATAACACAATAAGTGCATTTGCACTGTCTTCATACAGTTACCACAACCTGAGGCTTAAAACTCTCCCCCCTCCAAGTCTTCCCTGAAGAGCATCCCAATACCAATCAGCATTTCCATCGTTCACTGCACTCCTCATGGCACGTAGGACTAGATGCACTAAGAGGATTGGTAAGACCGTCTGCACCAATCCAATTTTTTTGGCCAATTCAGAAAGAGCTATTGATGCATTAAAAAGTTTGCATGCAAATGATTCATGCGGATGTTCACCGCAATCCCTGACTCTCGGATCTGATGGATCGAAGTAAGAGTGACTTTCACGCATGTGCAGAGCTGGCAGGGGAAAGCCTCCTTCTACTCAGCTGTTCGGGGCAGCTATTTTTATGACTGGTTTTTGCTCCACGGTTACTTCTGCTGTAGCTGTGGTTCCTGTTCTGTAATTGATCCCTGCTAACCTACCCAAAAAATGGTGAAAGTGGATAATAAATAACAACGAATGACAAAAAAACTACTCCACTTGTTGAATATGGAAGCACTATTGCACAACGGAAGAAAAAGCCTCAGGTATATCACGGCGGAGCAAGAAATGCTCAAACCTTCTCCACCCACTTCATCGGCAAAAAACTTCCGAAGGGAATGTGCAAAACCCACTACTCTATTTATGCAGGACAAAATTAAAAGCTGCGTATCACTAATTGTGAAGATATAAGTGATGCAACATATCAGCCAACGTTTCACGGTATATGACCGTTTCTTCAGCGCTATATTGAATGTCACTTCCCCACACTTATCTGTGAACAAACAGAAAAATATCTTATGTGTCTAGTTGTACTATCTTAAGCCACTACAGTGACAGGACGCTGGCAGGAGCTGAGTAGCAAGCAACGCAGTGAGTATCACAGCGGGTCAAATCTGATATTGCTTAATTAGTTATAGGCAGCTATTAAATTTTGCCTTGCATAGAGTAGTGGTTTTTGCACATTCCCTTCGGAAGTTTTTTGCCGATGATGTGGGTGGAGGAGGTTTGAGCATTTCTTGCTCCGCCGTGATATACCTGAGGCTTTTTCTTCTGTTGTGGATAGTGCTTCCATATTCAACAAGTGGAGTAGTTTTTTTTTGTCATTCGTTGTTATTGATCCCTGCTCTCCATTTGGTTCCTGTTCCTACCTGGTTTCTGCCTTGCTTGAACCTGCCCTGAATCTGGCTTCTCCATTCACGCTCTTATCCAGGGTAGGCCCTGGCAGACATCCCTTGAAAGTGTCAGGGAAAGGTATCAAGTGTGTGTGCTGAGGGGTGGCGGGGGGGGGGGGGGGGGGGGCAGGTGCTGCCTTGCAGGACTAAGGATGCTCAACAGGTGGCGATCGAGTTGACATGTATTACCTCTGTAAAATGCATTATCTTCTGTTATATGTATTATCTTCTGTAATAAGTATTATCTTCTGTGAAATTGTAGTATCATAACTCATTACTGTTCCTGTAACTTACTATTATCCTGAAATGTAACTCTACTGGAATGTCCCAGATATTTTCTATATTGTAATCCGCCTAGAACCGCAAGGCACAGGCGGAATAGAAATCCCTAATGTAATGTAATGTAATATTATTGAGGGAATTTATTTATTTATTTATTTATTTTAAATCATCAGCCTGTTGTAACCGAATGCAGATAGTGTAGATACACTTACGCCACGGATCGGATCCAATCCGTGGCCGGGAGCCTGATTCACGAATCGCCCTCAAGCAAATGAGGGCGATCGGAATTACGCCCCCAACTGACCGCACAGATCGCTCTCCAGCGATCCCGACACCTGCGCAGACCATCTGTAGATGGTCTGCGCGTGTGCTGGCCCTCTGTGCCTGGCAGAACTGCTGTTTTTTTACACTTTTTCACGAGTTGTTTTTTTTACTTTTTTGTGAGCCCGTGGTTTTAACCTATGGGCTCACACTGCGGGGAAGGCAAGGAGAGTCGGGGCAGAAGAACACTTCAGAAAAGGACATTAAACTTTAGAAGCATCCGACAAGGGATACAAGTTCTGGAGAGAGGCAGGATTTCAGGGCGACAGAGAGCAGGAAAGGACAATCGGGGCAGAGAGCAGGTCAGTCAGAAAGTCCTCAGCAGTCGCTTATGTTTTGATCGACCAGCCCAGTCAGTGTTCCTCATTTTTTTTTTTTTTTTTTGTGAATCGCCGTCTGCCTATATTTGCATGCCACTCCCCCTCATTTGCATGCACGGATCGGTTCGGGCACGGATCGGATCTGGAGTAAAGTTAGTGAATCGGGTAGGGGGTCGCATAGGGGTCACTAAGTGGTCGGGATTTGATCGGTGGGCTCAGCACTATTGTCTTATCCTGAGGAAAGGGGAAGTCTGCTCATAATGTCTGCAGCAGTGACAGCACACAGTCCTAACTGCAAGTACAGTCCATAACCGTAGCTGGTCCATTCTCCACTCCTTTCCCCCCACCTGCCATGGTAACAATTACAATGCAAATTAGTGCCTAGTAAATGATACTAAGAACAGAATGGCCAGACACTGATTCAAGTTTACTATAGTTCTTAATAATTAAACATTAACTTTCTCGGTACAAGCTAGGATCAAGGGCACCCGATTCCCAGGGACCCTGGATTCCTTTTGAAATTTGTGTATCTATGCAGCAGTGTGTGTGTACAGTAAATAGAAATACACTGAACAGCTGTTAAGATTTAACAGGGAACTCCTCCCCTTCCAGATATCAGCCGAGATAAAATGAACCATATCGAAAAGAACACACACACACACGTAAGATGACTTGCAGCCTTGAACGTAATAACCCTAATGGGAAGACAGAGTCAAATACACATGCACGCCTCATCTAGTGGAGATCACTTTCATGCAGCTTTTCTGTCTCCTTTTGCAATTTTTCCTTACATTATTCCTTTATTTTCTGTCTAGCTCCTGTTCAGGGCTGGATTTAGATGAAAAGAGGCCCTAGGCTATTCCACTTATGAGGCCCTTTCACCTCCCATTTTTAAGTTTGTAAATTACATGAGAGATAATAAAATACATCATTACTGTGATATATAAATAAAAAAAAGTCGAGAACACTTATTTGGACATTTATTCTCAGCACCATATATAGTTCAGTGTTTTAGTGTTCACTGTTTTTAGAATAGTGTAATTTTAATTTTGCTAACAATTTGAATGTAGGCCCCTCTTGATCTTGAGGCTCTAGGCTGAAGCCTAGTTAGCCTATGGGAAAATCCGGCCCTGCTCCTGTTACTGTATCTTATCTATCTACACATACTATGCTTTCCATAATATGCTTTAATATGTATTGTGTTGACGGTATGCTATAACATAAGACTGAAAGTAACTAGGGTGCGTACGTTTTTCTGTATAGGCCCTTGAAAATAGAATGAGATCCCGATAACATACGGATCTGGACTAGCCGAGTCGTTGTCCCTTTCTATCCCCTTCCTCCACCCTTTTTCTTACTCCCTTAGTCACCAAAACCCCTTGTTTTACTCGCTTATCACTCATATGCCCCCCCCCCCAACCAATAAATAGACCACAGACACTTTGTTGTTGGTAATAACCAGGCCGCAGCTTTGTTTATTGGGTTAACAAGAAAATAATCAACCAACAATTGCTTCACCTCCCGAGTTACAACATATATCAATTTTGACAAAACTCAAATTGTATTACCCTGACCCCGCCATGTCAGCAAGAGCCTAAGGGATGGCATAGACCTCCATGCCCCCTGCCTCAAGGCATATTTGCTCATCTGCTCACTTTCCTTAATTGCTCATCCCCTGATGAGTCTGGAGGCACAAGTCCTGTATAACCCCACCCATCCTGCCTCACTCTTCCTCCCCACAGCCAATCACCTCCTGGCTGTTCAGCAGGAAGAGAATTTCCTACGCGCCTCTTGCTGCCCCCCTCCCGCCCTCAACTGAAGCTACCCCACCCAATCCCTGCGAGCTGTCACACATGGGGCAATCGATTCAGACCATCCAGCCTATTGTTACGGTCGCCCCTCGAGACCGGCTCATATTTGTATATATCCTGCCCGACAAGGACAGGCAGTAGGGGGCAGGGCTAGGGCAGGACTGAGGGGAGGGATTAGGGTGTTACAGGTTGGGGATGGACAGAACTGGGCAGGCCTGGGGGGTCTGGATTTTCCAATTGGAAAATCTGGCAACCTTACACTGTACTGAAAAATTGTTTAAACTATGAGAGCTGGAAAATAACATTTTAAAACTCTTCTTTCTCCTTTGAAATACCAGAGCAACAAGAGTGGGAGCGCGTTAAAAACCAACCATGGCTTCCGATGCAAGTCACATGCTTGAAGCAGCCCTTGAACAAATGGATGACATTATTGCAGGTATGGTCCAACTTTGTTTGTAAAGCAGAGAAAACTGAACCTGTTTGAGTTAACATTTGACTTACATATCTGCATTTACAAGAGGTGGTAGATTGTCCTGGCAGAATAAGCTGAGAAAAAGTTGTAAACTTGCCTTAACCTCATGAAATGATATTACAGGGTGGGCCACGGAAAAGTAGCCCACCTCTAATACCGGTTTCAGAAAGATGATGTTCTCCCTGGAGCAGCGAATAGTAATTGTCTACATGCAGTTTTTTAGCTTTGGGAAATTTAAAGCAGAAAGTGTACGCCGATAATCCACGTACCCCGGATGAACTCGAGGAAAACATCACGAACACTCTCCGCTGCATCATTGTTGAAGAGGTGCAAGCCGTATCGGCCAACATGACCCGACGTGCCCAAAGGTGCATCGACGTGAACGGTGACCACTTTCGCCATCTGTTGTAACTTGTGGGCAAATGAACAAAAACAATCCACTTGCTCGCTCATCTTGTCATACTGTCGCTGGAGGTGGGCCCTGAGATACTTAGAAGTAAACTTCAGAAGAATTCACCTGCGAGATTCCTGTAGTCCTTCTAATTGTCACACCTTTGTGTGGAACAGTGTTCTGGAAGAGGTGGTGGAGACAGAGACTGTGTCTGAATTCAAGAAAGCCTGGGATAGGTACGTGGGATCTCTTAGAGAGAGAAAGAGATAATGGTTACTGTAGATGGGCAGACTGGATGAGCCATTTGGCTTTTATATGCCTTCATGTTACAATATTTCTATATGCACTTTCATTAATCACCTAGAAATACTGGTCTCAAAAACATATCAAATCAAGAATGTAACTAGTGCTCAGACCCACAACTTTATCCCAGTGAACAAAGATCACGGAGTAGATGTGCAGAGAGACCATCATGGTGGTTCACAGTCTCACCCACCAAAATCAAATACATAGCTATAATAAGCAAAATCTTATACAGAAAAAACTGTAATGACTTATCTTGGTTCAAGGCGGGAAAAAATCAACAGCTGCTCCGGGCACCTCCTTAAAGTTCTATAACCATAAAGCTCTATGACCTCACAATGCAAGTGTAAAGAGCCTTAGCCTATAGGAAGAGGAGATGCAAATGTTAAGAGCCTTACCCAATAGGGAGAGGAGGAGATAGTGGATGCTGCAGAAGGGCCATTTGGCCCTTCATCTGCCATCATGTTTCTCTATTTCTATAACCATAAAGCTCTATGACCTCACAATGCAAGTGTTAAGAGCCTTAGCCTATAGGGAGAGGAGATAGTGGACGCTACAGAGCCTCTAAGCCCTCTAAGCGGGCGGGTGTTGTGAGCAAACTTTTTTCACCGTGAGCCAAAAATATCGGGCGCCAGCAAGTTATGAGCCAACTCGCCCGATTCTCCTCTCGCCGCCCTGCCATCTGCCGTACGCCTCTTCCGATCGTGCGCTGTGACGAGAAACGTGTGCGCTGCGATGTAATATTTTGTGCGCCAGCGCACGCCAGCGCAGCTTAGCGGGAACACTGGTTCAAATGGTTTTATTTATTTCCCCAAATTTATTTTTGTTATACGCATTGAAAATATTTGATATTGCGTTTAAATCAAAATCTCAAAAAACTTGAAACGAGTGCCCGTGAGATTGTGGGAGGGTTAAATACTCAAAACTTAGAAGTTTTTGCTACGCCAGCTTTCTGGTATCTTTACATACAGTGGCGTACCTAGCATATGTAACATCCGGGGCCCATCATTTTTTGGCACCCCCCCCCATCTGTAAGAAAAACATGATTTTTAGTAACAAACCACACGTCACACATGAGTACCTAGGAAAAGGCAGCATCTTACATATTGCAGTGAGCAGTACATCAATACACCCATTGTAAAACTAAACAAGCCAGACCAGCACAGATCAATCCTACACCGTCAATCCTAACAGAAAACCATGTCTTTCGAACACACAGAACACAGAAAACACCTTCGCCTAGTAAGGAATATGTAATCACAAACTAACCCCTCCCTCTTTTACAAAACTGTAGTGTGGATTTTAGCTACGGAGGTAACAGCTCTGATGCTCATAAAATTCTGAGCATCAGAGCTGCTACCACCAAGGCTGGTGCTAAAAACGCTTCACAGTTTTGTAAAAGGGGGGATAAAATAAAAATACATAGACAAAGGTTAAATTGAACCAGCAAGAAGCTGGACTCTGCATACAATGCTTCACAGAAACAGTGACACATGTCTCCTAAAGCAATAAATAAATAGAAATTTTTTTCTACCTTTGTCTTCTGTGGTTTCTCCTTTCCTCATCTTCTTGTAACTCTCTTCCTTCCATCCACTGTCTGCCGTCTCTCTTCCCCTATATGGCATCTTCTCTCCTTCTATGCCCCTTCCAGAAACTGTATGCCTCCCCCTTCCATCTCTCCTTTCACCCCATTGGTCTGGCATCTCTCTCCTCGCCTTCCCTCTCCCACACCTCTCCTCATAGTCTGGTATCTCCCCTTCCCTGATTCTCTGGCATCTCTCTCCTTTCCTTTTCTTCCATCTTTCGCTCCCCCTCCATGCTCTCACATCTCCCCCTTCCTTTTCCCTTAGACTGGCATACCTTCCTCCTACGCTCCAAGCCCTGGCATCTCCTTTAATTCCCTCCCTCATCTTCCTTCTCCCTCCAGCTGGGTACCGCAACACTCTTCCCTGCAGCTCTGCACTTCCCCACAATTGCCATGCTTCGGTTCCTCTTCTTCCTTCCTTCCTCCCCCCCCCCCCGCGGGACCCTGCGGCACCATCAACTCTTACTCCCTCTAATGTCGGCCCTGCAGCTCCAGACTTCCTCGCACCTTCTCCCCTCCCCCTTTGGATCGCTATTATTTTAAATGTTATAGCCGCGGAGCTGTATCCATCAGTGGAGATGTCTAACCTCGGCCTGCCCCGGAACTCTTACTGCAACAGTGACTTCCTGTTCCTGCCTAGACGGGCGTCTGCTGCAGTAAGAGTTCCGGGGCAGGCCGAGGTTAGACATCTCCACTGATGGATACAGCTCCGCGGCTATAACATTTAAAATAATAGCGATCCAAAGGGGGAGGGGAGAAGGTGCGAGGAAGTCTGGAGCTGCAGGGCCGACATTAGAGGGAGTAAGAGTTGATGGTGCCGCAGGGTCCCGCGGGGGGGGGGGGGGGAGGAAGGAAGGAAGAAGAGGAACCGAAGCATGGCAATTGTGGGGAAGTGCAATCCCCCCAATGCGTCCCCTTACCTTACCGACGCGTGTGTGCGCTGTGAAGAGAAACTTTGCGCTGCGATGTAATATTTTGTGCGCGAGCGCAGGCCAACGCAGCTTAGCGGGAACACTGTACAGAGGCCTGGATGGGACATTTGGCCTTTATCTGCCATCATGTTTCTATGTAAGTGGTAGATTTACTTAAGACTAAGGTTATCCTTCTAGGTTCAGGCTTAAGTGTCGGGTATGAAGGAAAAGTATGGAGTGGGCTCCCAGTAGTTCAAGTTTTCAAGTTTTATTTAAAATTTGATATACCACTTTAAATAAATTGTCTAAGCGGTGTACAATATTAAGACTATTAAAATCCAGGGGAAGACATTAGATAACAATACTTTACTGACGTACAAGATACAAATTGGATTAGGGGGAAGTAAAATTTATAATAGGAAAGAAAGAACGTAAAAGGTCAACACACTGGGAAGGGGATATGCTCTTCCTTCTATATGCGATCTAGCGTCTACTTGTCATATGCGTCTTTAAAGAGGAAAGTGTTTAAGTTATTTTTGAATAATGTCCAATGAGATTTCTTCTTGAAGGTGAGAGGGCAGGGAATTCCATATTGTTGGTGCGGTAACCGAGAAGGGCCAGTGCCAGGCAGACTTTTATGGTCTGAGCCCTGAATGTGGCAAGGATGGATCAAGATCAAATATGAGTACAGTAGTACCTTGGATTACGAGCATAATCCGTTCCAGGAGCATGCTCGTAATCTAAAATGCTCGTTTATGAAAGCGAGTTTCCCCATAGGAAATAATGGAAACTCGCTTTGATACGTTCCCATCCCCCGAGGCCAGCGGCGCTGCTCTATCCCCCCCACCACGAGAACCGGCATTGCTCCCCCCGAAGGTCCCCCCTGCGATCTGGCACCATCCCCCCCGCGATCGGGCACCCCCCCGCCACAAATGGGCACCTCGCCCATGATTGGGCACCCTCCCGCCGCGATTGGGCACGGAAAGAACGTGAACTCGCAGGCCTTGAGCATGCGCAGATGCTCAAGGCCCAGCAAAAAGAGGAGGCCGATCTTCGGGCACCGGCACCAACGCACAGGACATGCCAGTGCCGGTGCCCAGATGACAGTAAGTAGCGGCGGGGGATGCTCAATCGCGGCAGGGGGGATGCCGGATAGTGGGGGGAGAGTGCTGGATCACGGGGGGGGGGGGCGCTCGTAAATCGAGCCATGCTCGGTTTCCGAGGCGCCGATTTTGCGAATGTTTTGCTCGTCTTGCAAAACACTCACAAACCGGTGCACTCGTAAACCGAGGTAGCACTGTATTTTTATTGTATGCTATGAGTGCAGCTGGGGGAGGGGAAGCCATCTTAAAGTGGGACTTAGCCAATACAAAGTTAATGCTACTATTGGTTTGTAGTAGGATGATTAAGCGTACCCAACGATTTGTCAGTAAGAGCTGTCGCTAAAGTACTCTGCTGCTGTGGTACGTCCTCAAATGCTGTTCAGTCCAACATAACCATGTTTTGGTTTCTACTTCAAGGACTGACGACACCAGTGGCATAGTAAGGAGAGGGGCAGGGGGGGCGGTCCGCCCTAGGCGCCATATTGGTGGGGGCACTGGCACCCCTCCTTCTCTCCACCCCGCCTCTTTCCACTCCTCCCCTCGCCATGTATGTGCCCCCTCCTTCCCTTTTCTTGTACCTCTAGTTCTTCACCACAACCCACTTTAATGGGCTCCTCACGACCATATTGTCTCTTCCGCTGATGTCACTTCCGGGTGTGGTGCATAGGAAGTGATGTCAACGAGAGAGACAAACGGGGTCACGAGGAGCACGTTGAGGTTCTTGTTGCTCGCGGCGGTGAACAACTAGAGCTACAAGGGAAGGGGGGGAGCTTGCGTGCGGCCGGGGGGGGGGGAAGGAGCGGGGATGGCAGAGATGAAGGCGGGGGAGGGGAAGACATCGCCCCAGGCGCATCTCGCCATCGCGACGCCACCAGGTGACACTTCTGTGATCTAGGCCAGGGGAGGCAACCGTGGTTCTTGAGGGCCAAGACGCCGTTGGGGGTTTTTAAGATTTCCACCACGAATATGCATGAGATCTATTTGCATACAATGGAAACACTATCATGCAAATCTCATGCATGTTTATGGCGAAAATCTGGAAAATTGTGGCCTTCAAGACCCGTTTGCCCACCCCTGATCTGTGCGATCTAGAGCTTCATTCCGCTCCATCAATACATAATCAAAAGAACGCATCACATATATGCATTATTTGATTTACACAAGCTATTTTGTTTCATGCCATATTCCGGTGAGAGCAGGAGTTTATACATTTTTTGATAAGAATTTAAATCTTCATCATTATTTGGGATTTTGCCTAGGGGCAGTTAAAGACCTGCATGGGCCATTTAGTATGCCCAGTAAGATGCATAGATTTGCATCTGCTGCTGTGTGCAGGTTATTCCATTTAAACCTTTTTTTGAAGTGTGAAAATCATTTAAGTCCTGCTTTGATTCCAATGCTTTGCTATGAGATAGGGAGAGTGTGGCGCAGAGGTTAAAGCTACAGCCTCAGCACCCTGAGGCTGTGGGTTGAAGCCCACGCTGTTCCTTGTGACCCTGGGCAAGTCCCTTAATCCCCCCATTGCCCCAGGTACATTAGATAGACAGACAGGGAAACATGCTTGAGTACCTGAATAAATTCATGTAAACCGTTTTGAGCTCCCCTGGGAGAACAGCATAGAAAATTGAATAAACAAATAGTGTGAAAAGCTTCAGCCTCAGATAACCAGAGCTGGTATTGTGATGTCATAATGCCTGATTCCACCATTGCCTAAGAACCAACCTCATCAGTGATGTCACAATGGATTGATTGTCCTTTACTTGGCCCACTTTTACTGTATTTTGATTTCTAGAGTGGCTGTAGCTTTAATCGCTGTGCCACTCTAGCTGAGGCTGTAGGTTGAAACCCACGCTGTTCCTTGTGACCCTGGGCAAGTCCCTTAATCCCCCCATTTCCCCAGGTACATTAGATAGACAGACAGGGAAACATGCTTGAGTACCTGAATAAATTCATGTAAACCATTCTGAGAACAGTATTGAAAACTAAATAAATGCCACACATTTTCTGAATTCCATTACTGTTTTCTCATTGTAAGCATTCACTCTTTCTGTGAATGCCCTTAAGTTTACCTCCTTGCAGCTTAGTTTCCCTGTCTTTTAAAAAGGTTGGGTTGTTCATTGCAGGTATTTAAATGTCTGTCTCGTATCTCTCCTGTCCCTCCTCTCCTCTAAGCTGCACATATTCAGGTCTTCAAGTCTCTTCTTCTGGCTTAGACCATATGCCATTTTGGTTGCTTTCCTTTGAACCTCTTCAAGTCTTTTCTGAACAGGATACGCCAAGCGAGGCCTAGCCAACGACACATATAGGGGAATAATCACCTCTCTATGCAGCCTAGCATCCTCAGAAACTGTCACCTCGAGGTCTCTCTCCTGGTCTGTGCACATCAGCCTCTCTTCTTGTTTTGTATATAGCCTCTAGGAATCTCAATATATTGGATTCTATAGATTTCAGATTCATGACATTCATTTTTCATCTTGTCTTAATATAGCCACAAAAATATATTGATATTCTTAATAATTTGTCTTTTTTTTCCCCCCCTTAGCATTTGTCATAGCCAAAATAAATTTGATTATTATTTCTACTGGCTCCCATGGTCACTTTCAAATTTGTCATTCATCCATTATTTCTTTGCCTTAAATAATTATATTAACGGGCTTCAGGTGCTTTATTTTAAGGATTATACCAGATACTGCAGCTACCTCATGAATTACGATTCTTTCAAATCTAGGGACCTGTAGGATTTTCCATGATTAGAGGCCCCTTTCTTGAGAAAACGGGTACAGATACAAATGAGCTCCCTAGCAGACTTTAATGAGAAATTTAGCTATGATGTCCAACTGGTAAAGATAACTACACCTAATCAACCTGAAACCTAATATCTCCTACCGAAACCAGCTATCTACCAATGTAAGGAAGCAGAATATTTTTCTATGTAACGTAACCTGAAATAATTTCCAATGTAATTTAATCTGTATCCTCAATTTGTACCTGTACCAGAAATTTTCCAATGTAATGTATCCTCCTGGAAATGTCCAGCTCTCTTCTTATGTAATCCGCTTTGAACCGCAAGGTACAAGCGGAATAGAAATCACTAATGTAATGTAATGTTATCATTTAAAAAAAAAAAAAAATCAGCCTATGAAGATGGCTTCACATGCTGTTTTTTGATGAGTTCTGAACTAATGAGCTGCTTTGCATTATTTTTTAAAATCAAAATAGCTCATTAATTCAGAACTTCTAGCAAAATCTCACACATTTTATATTACATGCAAAATTGTATTCCTTTTGGACAGAAATGTGTGAATTGTTTTGTAAATAGGATCTACTCTAGAAAATTATGTCTTGGACTGATTGCATGCCTTTGTGTACATTACACCCTGTTTGTTCAATCACATTATAGTACTACTCTATTTTTATTTTCTGTTATGAGTAGTTTAGTCTGTGGGTGACGTGGATTCATATAAACTGGGTCAATAAACAGATTTCCACTCATAGGAATTCCATGAGTGTCGGAGCATTTACCTTGCCGGCCAGCAGTAGAAATCTCTAATGCAGTTTAGTAAAAGCCAGCATTCAATTGTTGTTGCTTTCTAATTTCTTTTAAGAACATAAGAATAGCCTTTACTGGGTCAGACAAATGGTCCGTTCTCACAGTGGCCAATCCAGGTCACTAGTACCTGGCCAAAACCCAAAGAGTAGCAACATTCCATGCTACCGATCCAGGGCAAGCAGTGGCTTCCCCCATGTCCTTCTCAATAACAGATTCTGGACTTTTCCTCCAGGAACTTGTCCAAACCTTCCTTAAAACTAGCTACACTATCCGCCCTTACCACAACCTCTGGCAATGCGTTCCAGAGCTTAACTGTTTCTCTGAGTGATAAAAAATTTCCTCCTATTGGCTTTAAAAGTATTTCCCTGTAACCTCATTGAGTGTCTCTTAGTCTTTCTAATTTTTGACGGAATGAAAAAGCGATCCACTGAGGATTTTGTAGACTTCCAATCATATCTCATCTCAGCTGCCTCTTTTCCAAGCTGAAGAGCCCAAACCTTTTTTAGTCTTTCCTCATATGAGAGGAGTTCCATCCCCTTTATCATCTTGGTCGCTCTTCTTTGAACCTTTTCTAGTGCCGCTATTTCTTTTTTGAGATAAGGAAACCAGAATTGAACGCAATACTCTAGGTGAGGTCACACCATGGAGCTTTGTAACATTCTTAGTCTTGTTAGCCATCCCTTTTCTAATAATTCCTAGCATTTTGTTTGCTTTCTTGGCTACCGCTGCACATTGGGTAGAAGGTTTCATCGCATTGTCCATGATGACACCCAGATTCTTTTCTTGGGCACTAACCCCCAAGGTGGACCCTAACATCTGGTAACTGTGATTAGGGTTATTCTTCCCAATATGCATCACTTTGCATTTGTCCACATTAAATTTCATCGGCCACTTGAATGCCCAGCCTTTTAATTTCCTAAGGTCTGCCTGCAATTTTTCACAATCCGCATGTATTTTAACAACTTTGAACAGTTTAGTGTCATCTGCAAATTTAATCACTTCACTCGTTGTTCCAATTTCCAGATCATTTATAAATAAGTTAAATAGCACCGGTCCCAGTACAGACCCTTGCGGCACTCCACTGTTTACTCTCCTCAATTGAGAAAAATGACCGTTTAACCCTACCCTATTTTCTATCCGATAATAATAATAACAGCTTATATACCGCAATACCGTGAAGTTCTATGCGGTTTACAAAGATTAAGCAAAGGTACAAATTGATTGACTTTAAGAGGGGAGGAAGAAAGAGGGTTAATAGGACAGGAAATCCATAACCAATTCCTAATCCACAACTGAACTTTGCCACCTATCTCTTGACTCTAATTTTCTCAGGAGCCTCTCATGAGGAACTCTGTCAAAAGCTTTCTGAAAATCTAGATACACTATATCAACCGACTCACCTTTATCCACATGTTTATTCACACCTTCAAAGAAGTCAAGCAAATTGGTGAGGCAAGATCTCCCTCGGCTGAACCCATGCTGACTCTGTCCCATTAAATCACGTTTGTCTACGTGTTCCACAATTTTATTTGTTATAATTGTTTCTACCATTTTGCCCGGCACTGAAGTCAGGCTTACTGGTCTGTAATTTCCTGGATTTCCTCTGGACCCCTTTTTAAAAATTGGCGTAACATTAGCCACCCTCCAGTCTTTACTTTACCTAGTTCCACAGTTAAAATCAGTATAGGATGTGCAGCTGCAAAATTAGTGATAGTTCTATTTTTTTTGGGGGGGGCTTTATGTTTTATTCTAGCAAGAGGTACATTATTTTAGTATCTACTAAAACCTTAATTCCAAACACAAAACAAAATAATTGACAACATATTTTTTTAAAATAGCTGTAATTTAGGATTAATAATAAAGACATACATGAAGACATATCTTTTGGTTGTTATATAGTTCCCTGACCATCATAGAATTTTACTGCTTTGTCTTTTTTTTTTTTTTTTTTTTAACTCATTAGATTGTGATCAGATGCTTTAACTCAGGGGTCTCAAAGTCCCTCCTTTGAGGGCCCCAATCCAGTCGGGTTTTCAGGATTTCCCCAATGAATATGCATGAGATTTATGTGCATGCACTGCTTTCAATGCATATTCATGGGGGAAATCCTGAAAACCCGACTGGATTGCGGTCCTCGAGGAGGGACTTTGAGATCCCTGCTTTAACTGAATTGAAATACTTTTTTTTTTGTTTGCACTGAATAGCAAATATTAGCATTTGGTAAGGACAATAGCTATGTGATGTATTTTGCAGTTGCCACACTGAAAAGGTCTTTATGATACCTTAAAAGGATTCTGAATTAGCATGAAATGCACAACGCCTCCAAGCTAATGGCACAAGTGACAGCATATAATAAGCACTATGTGCTAAGTACAACGTCTAGTCCACGCCTATTCTCGGCCTATAGTCCACCCAATTCCTGCCCCCTAACTTAGCATGTAGCTAACACACAAATTAGTGTGCATTGTCATGCCAGCATGGTAACAGTGCACACCAATTCATGTGTTAACTGCTTAATGCATTTCAGTTAAAGGACCCCAAAGAATAGCATGCAGTAAACAGAGAAACATGATGGCAGATAAAGGCCAAACGGCCCGTCCAGTCTGCCCATCCGCAGCATCCACTATCTCCTCCTCTCCCTAAGAGATCTAACATGCCTGTCCCACGCTTTGTCTAAATTCAAGAAAGTGTCTCCACCACCGCTACCAGGAGACTATTCCACGCATCTACCACCCTTTCTGTAAAAAAGTATTTCCTTAGATTAACCCTGAGTCTATCACCTCTTAACTTTATCCCATGGCTTCTCATTCCGGAGCCTCCTTTCAAATGACTCGCATCATGCGCATTTATGCAGCGTAGGTATTTAAATGAAAGCAGAGGTTGCTTCATCCTTAATCACTTTCAGAGATCTCCTGTCTCCTACCATGCTAACATGGGTCAGACCAATGGTCCATCAAGCCCAGTAGCTCGTTCTCACGGTGGCCAATCCAGGTCACTAGTACCTGGCCAAAACCCAAGGTGTAGCAATATTCCATGCTACCAATACAGGACAATTTGTTCAAAATAGTCACTCTATATAATAATTATACAAGACGCTTATATACAATTCTTGTCCACTTCTAATCGAACTCTGCTCAGAGACATGAAGGCAGTTGTCACCACCTCACCACCCAGTCATCGCAGTGTTTAATATGAGTCAAAACTTAAAGCTGATACTTGTATTTTTAGGAGCTTAAGAACGTATTTCAAATTTAAGAGACTTAGCTTTTAAGAATGTCTCTGGTTCTGACGTGCCACGTTTCGACTACTGCTTCAGGGAACCGACAGTCAAATTTGAACGTTTTTAAACAGAGTGTTGTCTCGAAGGCTTTATCTACAGAGCTTTTTCTCTCACAGTTGGAGTATGGAGAGGAATTCAACTGAGACAGAAAAAGCTCTGCAGATAAAGTCTTTGAGACAACACCCTGTTTAAAAACGTTCAAATTTGACTGTCAGTTCCCTGAAGCAGTAGTCGAAACGTGGCACGTCGGAACCAGAGACATTCTTAAAAGCTAAGTCTCTTAAATTTGAAATACGTTCTTAAGCTCCTAAAAATACAAGTATCAGCTTTAAGTTTTGACTCGTATTAAACACTGTGATGACTGGGTGGTGAGGTGGTGACAACTGTCTCTGTCTCTGAGCAGAGTTCGATTAGAAGTGGACAAGAATTGTATATAAGCTTCTTGTATAATTATTGTACAGAGTGACTATTTTCAACAAATTGCATGGATTAGTTTTAGTCACTCAATATACAAGTATTGTTTAGTTCTGGCCCTGAGTATTTTTTTGACCTATACAGGACAAGCAGTGGCTTCCCCCATGTCTTTCTCAATAACAGACTATGGACTTTTCCTCCAGGAACTTGTCCAAACCTTTCTTAAAACCGGCTACGCTATCCGCTCTTACCACATCCTCTGGCAACGTGTTGAAAATGCACTTGAAAACAGGATTACACTAGGTCCTGCATTAATAAATTTCCCTCGGCATATGCATATATGGTCATGCAAAACATTTTCTGTGTACAACACGCTTCACATGTGAAAATCCTCTATAAAATTATCCCTAGATGTGTATTTTCCCCAGTATTAATGTACCCTCAGTAGATCAAGCGGAATAGGGATTTCCCTTTTAATTCTCACAGCTCATTTGCAAAAAGTTATGTACTCAGCAGTAATTGACCTGGAAAAAAGGGAGAAATTGTGACATATGCCAAAAGGCACATCTTTTCCAGTAACTTTCCATATTATCACATAAAAAAAGAGGTATTACTTGAATTTGTTTTCTGTTTATCAAATCACAGCAGGCAACATTTCCCGCAGAAATTGAACTCTTGTTAAACAGAAACCGCTAATGTATTGAACATATGTACATTTAAAAAAAAAATGCATCACTTATGTTTTCCAGCTGGCTGTATTATATAGTGATGACATCCAGTGGCCAGTTTGGGGAAAATTCGGTATGAGGCATCTAAAGATAGGCACTTAAATAGATGCCTCAGGATTGGCGCCTAACTTAACCTTTTCCTATCATAATAAATTTGACGTTACGCTGGTTCCAGTCGTAATTAGTTTAGCAGAGTTTTGTATTATTCACCGTTATCATTTATGGCTATTGTAAACATAATGTAAATAAGTCATAAGTCTGTAAATTCAAATATTTTGTGTTCCTGGCTCTTTATTAGTCCATACAGACTGTTTATCCACTGTCTATATCACTTTTGGAATGTCCTGTTGTCCGGGACACACGATAGGAAAGGGTTAATTAGTGAATTGACTTCAATTATGAGCTTTAACAGGCTCATAGTTGAAAAAAAATAAAAATGAATTGGGATATAGGTGCCTGTCCTCTTAGGCGTGATTCTACAAAAGATAAGCACCTACCACCTGTCCCAGTAGAGCAGTGTTTAGGGGTGGAGAAAGAGTTAGGTGCCACTAGGCCCAATTCTCTAAAGGAATTAGGTGCATATAATGTAGGCCTTTAAAAGCCTGGCCTATATTACAGGCGCCTAAGTTTTAAGTTAGGAGCTGATGAGCATGATTCTGTAGTGGGCGCCTAAGTGTGATTGACATGCAATAGGCGCCTATCTTTTTTGGGCACCAATTACAAAATCCAGCCCTTAGGCCCATATTCTTTAAGTAGCGCCATCAGTTAGGTGCTGGTGGGTGCCGTACCAGCCCTTAACCTATGTGGCAAAGCTGTTTAAAAGGTTCATAGTCAGATGCGCGCAAGACATAAGCCCGCGGACAAATGGGAGCAGACAAGTGAGCGCAAGATAACTGGGCCAAGACATAAGCGCGCAGACAAATGTGCGCAGACAAACATACCTTGCAAATGAAGAAATTTGGAAATGAAGAAGTTGTCGCTCTCACCAAAGGCGAGTGAAATCCATGCAAGAGAAATACCTGTTATAGAGCAAGTTCTAGACCAGACCTATAACGGACACAGTCAGGCAGCGAAAGGAAGGCGGATTGTTCTGAGCAAGTATAAAAGGAGCAAACATAACCAATCACAAAGAGGCTAGCGAAATAAGGCGGGCTATTCTGAGCATGTAAAAAAAGGAGCTAACGTAACCATAGCAACGTGAACGTGCCCGCGATTGTCGTTGCACTGATTTGTCCTTCCGCTCATTTGCCTTCACGCTGAATTGTCATTGTGCTCAATTGTCTTCGCGCATTTGTCCGCGCGCTTTTGTCTTGCACGCATTTGACTTGCCACCGTTTAAAAAGCGACTTAAAAATTTTTTTAAACCAAAACTGTAGGCGCCTAAAGGCGTCTTCAAAACCAGCGCCTAGATCGTGTTTATGGTGGCACCTAAAGAAACCTAAGATCAAAGTAGTCATGGCTAATGCCGGAAACGACCTTAGGCGTCTTTATGCGCCACCAAAGACACAATTCACGTCAAACATAGCCACCAGAAAACCCTGGCCTACATTTCCGGGTGCCTGTGTTTGAGGTAGCCATGATTCTACAAACAGCGTCATTGCACGATTGACGCACTATCGGCAGCCATGTTTTAGGCTGGCTCCATTTGTAGAATCTGGCCCTTAGTCTATTTAAAGTAGGGTTACCAGATGTCAGGGATATAGTGGTAAGTCTAAAAATGTGTATATATATATATATATATATATATATATATATATATATATATAGCATGAGAAACACCAATGAAACAACTACAATGTGTGTTATGTGTTGATTTTTTTGTATTTTATACCAGTAAACATTGTTGTCCTTTAAGATTGATGTGCATTGTTCTACTCCCCACTTGCTTTCCATTGTAATTCTCTAAAGGTTACCTCCAAATTTGCATAATGCTTCTTAGGAAACAGAGGGGATACCATCACAGCACCCCTACAACAGGAAATAGGTGGAGTGTACCATCATTCTCCTTTTTTGCTGTAGGCACCAAAGCAGTTGCAGAGTACACAAACGGAGGCTATGATATTGGATCCCCTGTTCCGGTGGAATACTTGGGCACACTGTCAATCCTGAATCTCGTGGAAGAGCTAAGAATGGCATTAGAAACGCTCGAGAATCCAGAAGAAAAAGAAATCCTGCGGACCCAGATACCAGGCGCCACGGCCACGTGCATACTGGGATGGCTAGAGAGTAATCTGGTGAGTTTACGCCTATATTCGGGGTTTTAAATCTCCTCAAAGTTTAATGGGAACATTGCAAGGAAGCCGTCCTTTGTCATACCGCTAAAGTTTCAAGTTTTATTAGGATTTTATAGACCGCCTATCAAGGTTATCTAAGCGGTTTTTACAATCAGGTACTCAAGCGTTTTCCCCTATCTGTCCCGGCGGGCTCACAATCTATCTAACGTACCTGGGGCTATGGAGGATTAAGTGACTTGCCCAGGGTCACAAGGAGCAGCGCGGGATTTGAACCCACAACTTCAGGGTGCTGAGGTTGTAGCTTCATCCACCGCGCCACCGGCCTCGATTAGAACCCGTAGAAACTGCTCAAAGCAACTTCAGCTGAAAACGTACGCTCCTTCAATTTCTATACTTGATCAGATATGGGCGCTTAACTTGGGGAAATCCACTGCTTATTCCTTTGCTCCTTGGGATCTAGCTAGGGACTTGGGACTTGGGTTGGCCGCTGTTGGAAAGAGGATACTGGCCTTGATGGACATTCGATCTGGCCCAGTATGGCAATTCTTATGTTCTTAACTTATTTAGACACTCTTCTTCGTGACTTTTGTGCTCGTTTGACTTTGTTCATCTGGCTTTTCTGGGACTAACAGATGATATATTCCCCTGGAATACCAGGAACGTGGCAGTGATCCTTTCACTGTGGTCGAGGTCAGGCAAGTTCAGTCCAGAGAGCGCCTTGTATAATGTGATCAAGCGGCATAAATCTTAGGCTTGTCTGCACCTGCTAGAGGAGTTTGGCTTTCATGCAGACGTGAAAATGTGGCCCTGGTGCGCTCTTCACAAGCTGGGTTTAAATAGCAAGCGGTAAAGTGCGCTGTTATTGTAGTACCACTGACAGTTCTAAATTATGCATATTTT
Organism: Geotrypetes seraphini; assembly: GCF_902459505.1. Taxonomy (NCBI): domain Eukaryota; kingdom Metazoa; phylum Chordata; class Amphibia; order Gymnophiona; family Dermophiidae; genus Geotrypetes; species Geotrypetes seraphini. The sequence goes on from NC_047102.1 coordinate 14,664,265, forward strand.
GCCGGCTTTTTGGGATTACCATATTTTCACTCATATACCGCACACCCGTGTAAAACGCGCACACGGGTATAACGCGCGGGAAACTGTAATTTATGTAAATACATTTTTATATACCACGCACACCCGTATACTGCACATGCCGCCCTGACTCTCCCGTTGCTGCCCGACTCTCCTTTCGGCCGCCCCAACTCTCCTCTCCCCCTTGAAGTCCTGTCCTCACCCTGAAAGCCTGATGCCCCCCCCCCCCTACGTCCGATTCACCCCCCCGCAGGACCGCTCGCACCCCCACCCCGAAGGACCGCTCGCACGCATTCGCATCCGTACCCCCACCCCGAAGGACCGCTCGCACGCATTCGCATCCGCACCCGCACCCCTACCCCCACCCCCACCCCGAAGGACCGCTCGCACCCCCACAGCCTCCCGACCCCCCCCCCCCATCATGTAGAAGCTCCTACCGTTGTCCTGCTGCTTCCTCTTCCGGCGGTCCCGCCCTTTCTCTGATGTCAGAGAAAGGGCGGGACCGCCGGAAGAGGAAGCAGTGCAGACGCAGGGCTCACAGAAGGGCCGGGACTGCCGGAAGAGGAAGCAGCAGGACAACGGTAGGAACTTCTACATGATGGGGGGGGGTCGGGAGGCTGTGGGGGTGCGAGCGGTCCTTTGGGGTGGGGGGGTGGGTGCGAATGCGTGCGAGCGGTCCTTCAGGGTGGGGATGCGAGCGGTCCTGCGGGGTGAATCGGACGTCGGGGGGGAGGGGGGGAACGATGTAAAAAAAAATTTATACAATGCGCTCACGCGTATAACGCGCAAGGTTATGCACGGTTTGTAAAATCGTGTATAACGCGCGCGTTATATGCGTGAAAATACAGTAAATGTAGACCGATGAGATAAGCGTTGGCCATAAACTTTTGTTTGAAGCAACAATAGGCGTTGTGGTTCCAGTGATTAATTATGCAAAATAAAGTATGCTGTAAAGTTTTTATTTAAAAATGCTGGGTGCTGATAGCATAAGTGATTTTCTTTAAAAAGTCCTGGTACTTATATGGTACAGTATTTGAACCTAGTTCCTAAGAGTTTGTCACTTTGCAACTCTTGCCATGACTTGTGACTCGGGAGTCTTTATCTCTGCAATATTTTCTCATCATTCTGACTAAGTAGTTCATAGACAAAACCGACAAAGACAAAGACGCGCGCTGACAACAAAATGGAAGCGCGTGCCGAAGAAAAAGAGTGTTTTTAGGGGCTCCGACGGGGGTTTTTGCTGGGGAACCCCCCCACTTTACTTAATACAGATCGCGGCGGCGTTGTGGGGGGTTTGGGGGGTTGTAACTGCCCTCATTATACTGGAAACTTAACTGTTTCCCTGGTTTTTTTAGGGAAAAAGTAAAGCTTTCAGTAAAATGTGGGGGGTTACAACCCCCCAAACCCCCCACAACGCCCCCACAACGCGGCGCGATCTGTATTAAGTAAAGTGTGGGGGATTCCCCCCCACACCCTCCGTCGGAGCCCTTTAAAACAGTCATTTTCTTTGGTGCGCGCCTCCGCGTTGCGCTCAGTTGTCTGCGCGCGCCTTTGTCCCGGCGCGCTTTTGACCTGACACCGTGACCAGGTAGTCACTATCTTACGCGTACCTTTTTCTTTTCTTGTTCTTTTTGCATCCTACCCTCCTGTTCCTATCCTGCTTGTTTTTCCCTTAAGATATTGTAAACCTTTCTTGCCCTTTTTGTCCTCTTGTGTCTAGTTTGGTTAATTTGTCTGCGTACATTCCCCTTGTTATGCTTTTATTTTAAATATTGCCCACTGTTTTTATTTACTCTACACCGCTGTTGATTTGACTTTTCTATTTGTTAAGGATGGCGGTATGTCAAATAAAGAAGAACCCAAAACAAAACTGCAGAAAATGTACAAGGTGCAGGAATTTATTCAATAAAAGTCATAAAATCATATATTAAAAAAATCAATAAAATGATTGTATCCAAAAATGGTTCTTGTTGTCATGCGTAGCGGACCCAACGTGGTCCGTGTTTCGAAAAACACTTCTTCCTCAGGAGTCTTAGATGTTTAATACGTAGAATGTCAGGAACCAAATGGAATAATCGCACAAAAATCAAATAAAACGGGCGAGAAGCTCTCCTGTCTGAAACGCTGCACTGATTCTCACTCGTTTTGTTTGATTTTGTGCGATTATTCCATTTGGTTCCTGACATTCTACGTACTAAACATCTAGGACTCCTGAGGAAGAAGTGTTTTTCGAAACACGGACCGCGTTGGGTCCGCTACGCGTGACAACAAGAACAATTTTTGGATACAATCATTTTATTGATTTTTTTTTTAAAATATATGATTTTATGACTTTTATTGAATAAATTCCTGCACCTTGTACATTTTCTGCAGTTTTGTTTTGTGTTCTTCTTGCTTTGCTTGTTTTACTGCAGTTCCTGTTGGTTTCTTTTTTTGTTTTGCCTTATGGTATATCAAACAAAACAACTGTACAAATTTTGTTCACATAAGAACTGTTTTTTGCATGTAAAGAATGTTCTTCCTGCAAAAAAAAAAAAAAAAAATGGCTGTTTTGAAATTGGGTGGAGGTAAACCTATGTAAAAAGGCGACACACCAAAAGGCTGTGCGTGCTTTTGTGATCTGCAAGTAGAGTACGGTAGATGCTCCTAGGGTGGAGGGTAGAGGGACTTTGTTGGAGCTGGGGCAAAACCTTGCCAGTGCTTAGATGGCAGTTCAAGTGGTAAGGAAGTAAGGCCAGTAGTACTAGATGGACTTTTATGGTCTGTGTCTCAAATATGGCAAAACAGGGCTCTGGGCTCTGTGTCCTGATAATGGATGGGCAAGAGTGGGCTTTGATGGCAACTTCAGTGATTGGGACTTCTTTGATCTAAGACTAGCAGGGAGAGCTCAAGAACACGCGTGCAGTTATATGTCACATTGACTAAGGGTTGATAGCGAGTGAAATGTCAGTTTGCAACATGGTTGGACGTCTGGTTTATTCAAGTACCGAAAATGAATTGTGACCATCCGAAATGATAAAACCGCTCTTCCATGACAGTGCGACTGCCCTATTTGTTAAGCCAGTTTTTCATCATGATGGAATATATCCTGGATGGAGTGGCAGGTGCAGCTCTGGACTTCTTATTGGGTAGACTAGATGGACCAATGTTGGGTCTTCTGTCTGCTGTCATATACCACGTTATGATGTTGCTTTGTATGACGATGAGGCAAGCGATTGCGTAAGATCTTGCTAACCGTGCTTTTTGGGACTTGTATTTGCGGTCATCTTATTTATAAACATATTCCGATAAGTTTTGATTTTGGAACCGTTTAAAATCAAGGAGTGTTTTTGTGGGCACCCTGTATTACAAGAATTTCTCTTGACATGAAAATGGGAGAAAATACAGAAAACTTACAAAGTATTATTCTGATAGATGTCTACAGCTAATTAAAATTAAATTATGAAAGTGGGTTTTAAAGCAGTCTCGTTGCGCATGGTGTGTAACTTAAGCTGGCATTACATTATAAACAGCTGTTCACTGGAGTCAGGTTCCTCTCCAACAGGATCCTGTGGGAGAATGAGGATCAGGGGCTGTTTCTGTGCTTTATTCAGTGGAGCATCTGTACTAGCTGGAAACCCTTTAAAATCATAAGTAGCAACAATCTAGAGCTCAGATTGTGATGTCATAATGCCTCATTCCACCAATGCCTAAGCTCCGTCCTCATCTGCACAAGCCTCAAACCCTTTAAGATCATAAGTAGCAACATTCTAGAGCTCAGATTGTGATGTCATAATGCCTCATTCCACCAATGCCTAAGCTCCGTCCTCATCTGCACAAGCCTCAAACCCTTTAAGATCATAAGTAGTAACATTCTAGAGCTCAGATTGTGATGTCATAATGCCTCATTCCACCAATGCCTAAGCTCCGTCCTCATCTGCACAAGCCTCAAACCCTTTAAAATCATAAGTAGCAACTTTCTAGAGCTTAGATTGTGATGTCATAATGCCTCATTCCACCAATGCCTCAAACACTTTAAAATCACAAGTAGCAACATTCTAGAGCTCAGATTGTGATGTCATAATGCCTCATTCCACCAATGCCTAAGCTCCGTCCTCATCTGCACAAGCCTCAAACCCTTTAAGATCATAAGTAGCAACATTCTAGAGCTCAGATTGTGATGTCATAATGCCTCATTCCACCAATGCCTAAGCTCCGTCCTCATCTGCACAAGCCTCAAACCCTTTAAGATCATAAGTAGCAACATTCTAGAGCTCAGATTGTGATGTCATAATGCCTCATTCCACCAATGCCTAAGCTCCGTCCTCATCTGCACAAGCCTCAAACCCTTTAAGATCATAAGTAGTAACATTCTAGAGCTCAGATTGTGATGTCATAATGCCTCATTCCACCAATGCCTAAGCTCCGTCCTCATCTGCACAAGCCTCAAACCCTTTAAAATCATAAGTAGTAACATTCTAGAGCTCAGATTGTGATGTCATAATGCCTCATTCCACCAATGCCTAAGCTCCGACCTCATCTGCACATCTCTGTCCTCATCTTCTTGTAGAAGAGACTGTCTTCTAAGGGCTAGACCAGTGGTTCTCAAATCTGTCCTGGGAGAACCTCCAGCCAGCTTATGGAAGAGATTTGCATGCACTTCCCCCGCTGCATCAAATTATCCCACATGTGAAAGTGTGTATGTGAGAAAAAGAATCTACTGCATACATACAGTGTGTGTGTGTAAGGCCACTGTTCAGGCTGCCTAAACAGAGACAACCCCCCCCCCCCCTCCATGTCTGGAGATTCAGTAATGCCTTCGGTGAGTTGAATGACTTACACTGAGAGATAAAATTCTATAATAGTCTTCAAGTGAGCACTGAAAGCGATACAGAATCCACTCACATGATTATATCACTAGAAATAATAATTTAGTGATTTGGAAGCCCTCAGTGTGAGTTGAATAAGTCAGAAAAAATGCACAGCATTCAATACTTATCTCATGCAAGAGCCCAAGGCTAATGTGTAATAATAATGGCGTAGAGTGTAACCCCACTCAAATAATAATATGAATAAAAAAAAATAATAATGGAATAAGTGGAGACCAATCTCAAAAGTGCTACAACACTGCACAATCGGCTAAGAGTACAAAAATTAAAAACTTATCTTGTGCTGGAAAATGTTGCCACAAGTGTATTTGAGCTCGGTTTTGGGACCACCCCTTTGTCAGGAACCTCCAAATTGCTGCTTGAACAATAACCATAACTTGACTTCTCCAAATCACTAAATTATTATTTATAGTGATATATCAATGTGAGAGTGGGTATCGCCTTCAGTGCTCAGTTGAACTATTCTGGGTTTTTCATTTTGATTACACTGAGAGATAAGCATGTGCCTCTGAAACAACCCCTTCTGGGTGAAACATATCCGTGTCAGGTGGTTTTATTTTGGCTTTACAATAAATTTCTTTTATCACCCATCAACCCTGTCTGCTTCTATGTACTCTGGCCTTTTGGAACTAGTGAACCATTTGCCAACCTGTTTCCTACACGTATATGTGAAAGTCACTGTATCCTGATATGTCTGTATTTTCATAAATCACAGGACTGGATTCTCTGGGACTCTGTTACTAGATCTAAAAAACGCTGTTGTCTGTCCCTTGTTATGTTTCCATCCACTAGAGGGGTCTCCTCACATAGTTCTACCCCAAACACCGAGCTCTCTCCGAGTGCATTGCACTATATTGAAAAAACTTTGATTCAACATCCTTGTTAAAGATTTTGTTTACAGAACCATGAAGTGTACTATACTGTTTGAACATTTACTAGTTAAGACATAGGTACACATAATAAATCAAGAAATGACATCAATTTAGCTGAAAACAATCTAAAACACAAGAAGTAGAAACTAAGGCTTTAATCACTTCCCATTCATTCTACGGGGCTCACATTTCTTTCCAAGTTCTGGGTTTTTACCCCACCCATCGAACAGGTTGTCTGGGCAGCTTACAATCTTAGTAGGGTAGAGAGGGAAAGTGAAAAATAAGAGGAGTGGGGTAGCAAAGAGAGAGGAGTCAAAAAGTGAACTACAATATCTGATAGGAAAGTTGGGGGAAACATACAGTACAATAGGGCAGGGGTAGGCAATTCCGGTTCTCGAGAGCCGGAGCCAGGTCAGGTTTTCAGGATCTCCACCATGAATATGTACGAGATGGATTTGCATGCACTGCCTCCTTGAGATGCAAATCTTATCTCATGCATATTTATGGTGGAGATCCTGAAAACCTGACCTGATTCCGGCTCATGAGGACCGGGAATTGCCTACCCCTGTGATAGGGCAAGGGTATGTAGAGCAGGCTTACTGTCTGTGTCGCCAGAGCGAGGAGAAATTAGGAGTAGGCATCAGAAAAAAGAAAGGTTTTGAGATCTGATTTGACTTGTTGTAGGGAGGAGGTGCGTCTAAGATGGAGGGGTAGCTTATTCTAAAGTTCAGGGCCATGCACAGAAAAAAAAAATTGAGTAATGACAAATAGTGCCAAGAGTGAATATACGGAAGGAAGGGATCACCAATAAGTTGTTTGAGAGGGTCGGAGTAGCCTGGAAGGACGGTTGGGGGTTAGGTAATGAGAGGAATAGGGGTTCCCCTAAGTTGTAGTTGCCAATTTAGGCCCAAATTGAGTATAAATTCCTGATTGTAATACATCAAGTGCTTTATAGAAACATAGAAACATAAAAAAAAGCGGCAGAAAAGGGCTATAGCCCACCAAGTCTGCCCATTCCAAATATCTCCTCCCCTGAATTCACTCCCTAAAAGATCCCACGTGAGTATCCCATTTTCTCTTAAAATCCGTTACGCTGCTGGCCTCTATCGCCTGGAGTGGGAGTCTGCTCCAATGATCCACCACTCTTTCGGTGAAGAAGTACTTCCTGGAGTCGCCATGAAACTTCCCTCCCCTGATTTTCAGCGGATGCCCTCTGGTGGTCGAGGGTCCCATGAGCCAGAAGATATCATCTTCTGACTCGACTCGTCTCGTGATGTACTTATACGTTTCATTCATGTCTCCCCGTTCTCTTCTTTCCTCGAGTGAGTACAGCTGCAATTTCTTTAGTCTTTCTTCATACGTGAGATCCTTGAGCCCCAAGACCATCCTGGTGGCCGTTCGCTGAACCGACTCGATCCTCAGCACGTCCTTTCGGTAGTGTGGTCTCCAAAACTGAACACAGTACTCCAAGTGAGGCCTCACCATGGATCTGTACAGCGACATCATGACTTCAGGTCTCCTGCTGACAAAACCTCTGCGAATACACCCCATCATTTGTCTTGCCCTGGAGGAAGCCTTCTCCACTTGATTGGCGACCTTCATGTCCTCACCAATGATCACCCCTAGATCGCGTTCCGCCGTGGTCTTAACCTGATTCAAATTTTGAAAAGATACTCTCCAAATCGAAATTTACGGTCAAAATCAACTTCGAGGTTAATTGAGGAAAGGAATCAGCAAGTACACTATAAAATGACCAGTAGGGCTGCTGTATCGGAGACGGGTCCAAGACTTTGGAATTCATTGAAAGGGACATTAGGAGTTTGCACGGATGTTAAATCTTTTAAGAAACTGCTAAATACTTCTCGATTTGTGCGATTCTTCCTTCCTTGATCGCTTAGATAATAGGAGCTAATGGAGCGTCCTTATATTATTTGAAAATAAGCTGACAATTTTTATTGAGGTTTTTATTGGATAATGCATTAACTTGATATGTAACGTTTGTTACTTTTATATGTATCAATTGTTATCTGCTTAGTTGATAAGCGTGATAGAAATTTTTTAAATAAATAAATAAAGAGAAGTATCTTGCATGTAATTTGATGGGAAGTGGGCAACCAGTGGACAGATTTAAGAAGTGGAATGACATGATCGTATTTCTCGAGTCCTGTGATAAGTTTGTTGGCAGTGTTTTTTTATGCCACACACCATTCTGATTAATTATGCACCCTGTCATTCCAACTACAAAGCTTATTTACCTGCCTAGGCCCTCAACATATCAGATGCCTATCTGAAGTGCTTTTAAAAGTTGTGGGGAGGGGGGAGAGGCTAGGTGTAGGACATACCCACAGCAAGTCGAACCAGAAAACAGACACTTGTCCAATATTTGTAAGAGCCAAGGTTAAAAATACAATTTTCTCCATCTATGAGAGAAGAAATATGTGATGTAGGAAGTATATTTGAGTCTTTTAGCTTTGTTCTTACTGGGCAATCAAATGATTTTATAGAAGTAATTTCCAGCCAGATATTAATTTTGAATTCATATATTTTGGAATGCAAATGGAATGTCTTTTCCAGTTCATAAGTTAAATGTTAAGGAGCAGGGTCGGAGGGGAGGGGATGGAATAAGAAGGATGTCCTCCTAATAACTTATGCCTTTGAACTGTGTACACCAGATTTTAAGGGAGGAATTTTGTGGATCTCTTTAAGTCCCTCCCTTTTCTGACTTCCTCATTGTAGAATATTCCACCCATACTTAACAAGTATGCTGTTCCACAGCAACATACACAGCATTTCACCCTTCCAGACGCTACAAGAGCTCCGTCCCCAAACTCTAAATAACATAATCACACCAGTCTACTTGTATTTACCTCAACTGTATTTTACTTCAAACTGCTGTAACTTCTGTACTGTAATTCTAATGACAGCTCAATGTTTCCCTCTATTGAATGATTTAGCTAGATTGTGAACCTTCGGAGGAGCTGCAGTACAGCGGAAGATTAGAGAAACTGGGCCTCTTCTCCCTCGAACAGAGGAGATTGGGAGGGGACATGATCGAAACATTCAGGATACTGAAGGGAATAGACTTAGTAGATAAGGACAGATTGTTCACTCTTTCCAAGGTAGAGAGAATGGTTAAGGGGCTGGAGGAGTTGCCATACAGTGAGAGATTAAGAGAAACTGGGCCTCTTCTCCCTTGAAAAGAGGAGACCGAGAGGGGACATGATCGAAACATTCAAGATAATGAAGGGAATAGACTTAGATAAAGATAGATTGTTCACCCTCTCCAAGGTAGGGAGAACGAAAGGGCACTCTTTAAAGTTGAAAGGGGATAGATTCCGTATGAACGTAAGGAAGTTCTTCTTCACCCAGAGAGTGGTGGAAAACTGGAACGCTCTAATGGAGGCTGTTATAGGGGAAAACACCCTTCAGGGATTCAAGACAAAGTTAGACAAGTTCCTGCTGAACCAGAACGTACGCAGGTAGGGCTAGTCTCAGATAGGGCGCTGGTCTTTGACCAGAGGGTCGCCGCATGAGCGGACTGCTGGGCACGATGGACCACGGGTCTGACCCAGCAGCGGCAATTCTTATGTTCTTATGTTCTAAGTACCTAATTTCATTTTAGTTTGATACATTGTAAACCACTTAGGTCAGTAAAATGCAGGAGCGGTAGATCAAATCTTAAATAAACATAAACATACTATATCTCCTATCTCTGGTTAACTCATAGTATATTTATTTATGTTTGTTAAAACTTTCTATACCACATAACAGCCTAAAAAAAGGATCCAAGCAGTGTACAATATATAATACACATTCATCAAGAAAGGAACTCCATTTAAAAATAGGATAGAAAAGAGTAAACATAAAAGTTTTTAAAAAAATTTTTTTCCCTAAAATACTAAGCAATCAACATCTCCATAATTTAATTTGTTTTTTTATCCCCTTCTCCCCAGCGAGCTCAGAACGGGTTACAGGTGAACGTACATAATGTGCAGACAAGAAGGGTTACAATTTGAAATACTTACATATATTTGACCCAACATATACAGTATATATACATATATATATATGTGTGTACAGAGTATCTAGTTACAATATTCATATCTCACTTTCTTCAAGACAGTTTGTAATTTAACAGATTACAGTATAAGGTGTTCATCCTAATTCAACATATACAGAAAGACTGGTTTCGTTATAAATTTCTTTATTTAATGCCCTTAATGACCCTTAATGCCCCTTCTTCAATCCTCCTCCTCCCTCCTACCGAAACTTCCCCCCCCGTCTCCCTCCTCTCCCCCCTTCTTCCTCCTTGCTGTTCGCAAATCTATGATCAATTTTGGAATGTAACCACTTGTAACTACTTTCTCCTTGCTGTTCGCAACTCTATGATCAATTTTGGTATGTACCCACTCGTAACTTCTTTTTCCTTGCTGTTCGCAACGCTATGATCAATTTGGCATGTAACCACTTGTAATTTGTTCTAACCAATGTGAACCGCCTAGAACTCTTCTGGGTATGGCGGTATACAAAAATAAAGTTATTATTATTATTATTTGTCCATACGGTAATAGGCAAGAGTTTAGGTGAAGAGGCAAGTCTTTATTGCTTTCCTGAAGTTTAGGAGTCCTTCGAGGGAGCTGATTTGTGGGGGCAGTTGATTCCAGTAGCTTGGTATGAAATGGGAGTAGGATTGCCATCCGGAGCTCTGTAGTTGGAGCAATCCAACAACAAAACAAACTGTGGACGAAACACAATGTTCTTGACCTTCCTGTATTTCTTCAATCAATATTAAGAAAAAAATATCCACTTCAACCGTTAGTTTTTAATACGGTTGATGTGGATATTTTTCTTAACATTAGAACATAAGAACATAAGAAGTTGCCTCCACTGGGTCAGACCAGAGGTCCATCACGCCCAGCGGTTCCGCTCCCGCGGCGGCCCATCAGGTCCATGACCTGTGGAGTGGTTTCTGACTAATCCTATAACCTACCTCTACTTCTATCTGTACCCCTCAATCCCCTTTTCTTTTAGGAACCTATCTAGACCCTCTTTGAACCCCTGTAGCGTGCTCTGGCCTATCACAGCCTCCGGGAGCGCGTTCCATGTGTCCACCACCCTCTGAGTGAAAAAGAACTTCCTAGCATTGATTGAAAAAACTACAGGAAGGTCAAGAACATTGTTTTTGTCCACAATTTGTTTGGTTGTTGGATTGCTCCTTTTTCTGTGGAACACTGGGTCTTCCCGTTGTTGGTTTTCACAGCTCTGTAGTTGGAGAGCATGACCACTTGAAATGTTAATGGCATTCATTCCCCGGTAAAGTAAAAAAAAAAAGAGATTATGCTCTTACCTTGATAATATCTTTTCTAGTAGATAGGTGTGTCATTCTGGACAAGTGGGCCATTTCCCCATGGCCATGAGTCCCGGACCCCCTCCGCAACCCTCCCACTCTATATTCCATTGTTGTAACTCCTAAACGTAATGTACTGTAAACGTCTTGATTTGTAAGTCGTCTTGAAGCTAGCTAGGCATAGAGCAACCGAGAAATTAAAGATTAGATTTTTTTTCTGGGTTTTGTGTAGGATCTTCCTAAGAGTCTTTTCTTTTTTTCATTCTAATGCACCACAGCTTTTGACTGAACCAAGGCAGTGGACCACCTGTCTCCCTTTCATATGACAATTTTTCCTTTTGAGGATCAAAGCTCAAAGTAGACAAAGAGGCCCTATTGAGGTGATAGGTTGCTGGCTATCATGTGCTGATTAGAAATTCACGGTTTCGACATTCCTGCTGGATAAGGTGCTGACTCATCAGTGAGATAATAAGAAATTTACTCTGAGCTGGCAAAAACCTTTCAACCAGGAAGAAGACCGATAGCGAGCCTGGAGTCCTGTGCTGAGAAATGTACCTAGCACATGAAAAAATGGAAACAAGGTAAGAGAATGGACATGTTAAGGACGCATTCTTCTTAGGTGCCATCAACTTGTGCTCGAGTCCCAGCAAATTGATGAATTACAGATCTTAAAAGGAATCGGTTTCGTGCTAGTCCAGTAAGGTCCTCCAGGGTCATCATCCCCATGGTTGTTTTCAATAAGTCCAGCCATCTCTGATTGCAGGTTGCCCTCTTCGCCTGGTTCCTTCGATCTTTCCAAACATGATATCCTTCTCTGAAAAGATTTATTACCTAGAAGCAATAAAGGAGAGAAAACTTTCGAAGTTGCTTAAACAGAAATATACTACATGTGGTAATGTTGCTCATATTGCAACGCAAAAGACTGAACCTCCCCCCCCCCCCACACACACACACAAATTAAATAAAGGTATGTTTGAACATTTTGAACCAGGGCATCAGTGGCATAAAGTTTTAATTTCTTGCAGCTTTGGAAAGGGAGACAAAAATCTGACAAGAAAAAGATTATGCTAGAAAGCACTGCAGGACTTTCCTGAAGTTTTAAATCTAACCCTTTCAGCATAGAGGTACCATTTACAAATAATTATTTTCTGTATATGTTCCTTATAATTTAGTAGTCTAAATTTTTCTGAGAGGACTTGTAACCCTACAATATATGTAACTTAACTAACTCCCCCGTTTACAAAACCATAGCGTGATTGCTATGAGCTTTGGAGCTGTTACTGCAGTGGCCGGTGTTAAAAAAGCGCGCTACGGTTTTGTAAAAGGGGATGAGGTAAATTTGCATAAGTATTTTTGCAAATGACTTATCTACATGCACAGTTCTGATGCGCGTGATACTGTGATGTCATTTTTATTAATCCCATGTGTTTTAATTTTTAATGCATGCACGGCTTCATATTATTGATCCCAAATCAAATGCTAACTGTCTTGTTCAGTTTTCTCTCTGTCCATTGCATAGTAATTTTAAGAATGTGAAAATGCCACATGTATGCTTAAAATTCCCTGTGCAAAACCTCACAATAATAGAATATTCCAGAACCTTATCAGATGCCCTTATAGTACTACCATCTTACATTACATTACATTAGGGATTTCTATTCCCCCATTACCTTGCGGTTCAAGGCGGCTTACAAAAGATTTCTAAACGGGGTTACAATGGAGGAACCGATGATAAATTAGAGTGGTAATTAGATAATTTCGGGGTAAGGATAAATACAATTTACAGGAATTGTGTAAATGGAGGTGTAGTGGTGTAGTGAAGGTATATATATTGTCTATTTTGGCGTTGTTAATAGTACGTGAAGTTAGGGCTGATTTAGGAATTTCCTAAAAAGTATAGTTTTTATTTCTTTTCTGAATGTCTTGTAGTCTGATGTGGTCATCAGCAGGTTGGAGATCCGGGTATCCAGTTTTGCGGCTTGAGTGGCTAGGAGGCCGTCATGAAGTTTTGATCTTTTTACTTCTTTGATCGGAGGAGGTATGAATGGGGAGTGTGCTTTTCTGTGTCTGAGTGTGGATGCTTGGTTGAGGCGGTTGTTCAGGTAAGAAGGACTGTATCCATCTTCTACTTTTAATAGTTTAAAAAAAAAAAAAAGTACAGTTATTATATTTGATGATAGCTTTTTAAGAAACGTTCCATCCATTCCAGATTCCCAAGACATTTTGGGCCTGATTCTATAAAGGCCCCTAACTTATGTTGGGTTTTACTAAGCAGCGTAAGAGTATTTTACCGTGTTCTGACGAGGTAAGTGCTCCGACACTCATAGGAATTCAACGAGCAGTGGAGCATTTACCTCACCGGCCTGTGGTAGAATACGCTTACGCTGCCTAGTAAAAGGAGCCCTTGATTGGCAAAATGCCCTTAATAGGCTCAAAATTGCTAAAAAAAAATAATAATAATTTTAATTGGGTAATAGGCACCTATCCGTAATTTAATTGGGTAATAGGCACCTATCTATAAAAGATAAGTGCTTATCGCATGATGCTTAGCTGTGCCTAATGCCGAAGTGGGCCGTTTCTATGGGCGGAGTGTGACGTAGCCACTGCTAAGTGCGATTCTCCAAAAACTTAGGTGCCTGAAACGTAAGCCTTTAAAACCCTCGCCTACATTTCAGGCACCTATGTTTTTACATAGGTGCCCCTAGCCGTGATTCTGCACATGCACTCTCCCCAGCAAATAACACACTAGTCATCCCCTTGAACCTCATTTACGAAAAATATCCAAACTCCTAAATAAGCATCTCCCTTAGGTATCCACTTAACTGATTCCTTCAAAGTTAGGTATCTTTCTTCAGTTGCCTATATTGTTTTCCTCACTGAACCTTGTAACTACTTGAACCCTGTCAAGTTATTCTATCGATAAATCCAGATATCTTATACTTGTATTTCTATACCACAACATGTAATTTACTTAAATCGTTGTAATGTAATTCTCTCGGTAATGTCCTGATCTCTTTTAACTGTAATCCGCTTAGAACCGCAAGGCACAGGCGGAATAGAAATCACAAATGTAATGTAATGTAATGTAATGTAAAAGGCTCCTAAGTGTGATTAACATGTGGCCGGTGCCATTTATTTAGATGCCGGCCGATTTCGGCACCATTTGGATGGGGGTAAGAGGCCTCTGAGAGGGGTGACATTTTTATAGAGATTTCTTATCTTTTCTGATTCATGTCCTGTTCATTCCAGATTCTCAAGACATTTTGGGTGGGAGTACGAGGCCTCCGAGAGTTCTATAAATATATAGGGGGCACACCCTGGAAAGTAAACTTTTTAGTTTTAGGTAGAAATTTTGGTTTCCATCCCAAACATCTGTAGTGTTTTTAGGCCGTTCCCTATAATTGCAACATCTATTACAAGCATTTATCCATCTTCTTTGATCTAAGCCAAGGACTCTGAGAACATTTTTGGTTCCTTGGTCAAGCAACTTTGGGCCACAGAATGGTTAAAGCAATTACCTCCCCAGGCCCTCTTGCTTGGCTCAGGGGAGGATTGTCTTTGCGCTTGATGGTTCTGGAATTCAAGCAACCGAAGATTTACTAAAATAATTTTTCCAAAGCGTCCTATTGAGCACAGGGCCAGCCCAAGCATTAAGCAAGACTAGGCAGTCGCCTAGGACAGCAGCTTTGAGGGAAACAGCAAAGAGCAGCTACAGTCACAGTAAGTCAGAAGATCTATTACCCTGCTTTGTGTACAGGGAGAATAGGAATTTTATTTATTTAAGTATTTTTATACCACTTATAGCCCATGTGGTATCTATTCAGGTACTCAAGCATTTTTCCCTATCTGTCCTGGTGGGCTCACACTCTATCTAATGTTCCTGGGGCAACGGGGGATTAAGGCCTAGATTCACGAAAACTAACCGATCTGGGCAATCCGTGGCCGAGTCTTGCCGGGCGACCGATTCACTAAAGAGTCCTCATGCAAATGATCGGACGCACGCCCCCTAGCGACCCCACGGATCACTGCAGAGCGATCCGGACGCATGCGCAGACCATCCTCTTTGCCTGTAGATGTGATCCGCGCATGCGCCTGCTCTCCGCACAAGCTTGAGGTCCAAACGAAACGGGGTGTGTGGCTGCACTCGCTGGGCCCCAAGAGAATCATTTCAATGGAACAGAACACGCCCTAGTGCAGCCCCACTTTAAACCTGCGGGTTCGAACCACGGGCTCGCAGAGAGGTAGGGCGACAGAGAGCAGGGCGTTTTTTGCACAGGGGAGATGTTTTATTTTGACGGTTTTATTTTCGATACTGGGATTTCAGGGCGGCAGAGAGCAGGACAGTCGGCAAGGACACAAGCGATTGGTCCTCAGCAGTCGCTTCTTTTTGGATCGGCAAGCCCAATCGGTGTTCCATCTTCTGTTTAGTGAATCATTGCCTTCCTACTTATGCATGCTATTTCCCCTCATTTGCATGTGCGGATTGGATCGGGTGCGGATCGGGCAGAAGGTTTAGTGAATCGGGTCGGAGAAGGCTCGCAAACTGGTCAGGACACGATCGGTGAGCTTAGTGAATCTAGACCTAAGTGATTTGCCCAGGGTCACAAGGAGCAGCGTGGGATTTGAACCCATGACCACAGGGTGCTGAGGCTGTAGCTTTAACCACTGCACCACACACCGATTTGAAAGTTTACAGCCTACATCAGTTACCTGCTAAGGAGGAAGCCGGTGTGACAGTATTATTTAAGGTTACCGAGTGGAGTTTTTTTTTTTGGCCTGTGATGACAGTGTGTGTACGTTGACACAGATGTGTGCTGTTTGGTATTTTCCCTGCTCAGCTTTGAGGTCTTTTTCTCCACTCTTAGAGTATATAATATATTCTATGTTAGTCAACTGGTCTTCACCCTATTAGCAGAAGAGAGTTGCTTTTTGGTTTTCCCAACTCTTTCCTGTGGTATTAATTTCCAAATAACCCATTCATCCAGATAAATGGCTTTTGGAAACTTCCCTAATTAGGTATATAATAAAGTTTTAAAGATTTATATATATGATGCCTAGTTATACATTCTTTACAGGACTGTTCTGACATTGAAGTGATCATGATTAATGAGTTTAACAAATTTCAGAGGGTACCTAGGAACCTTGATGTTAGTTTGGGGAATGCAATGTTGAGGATACACCCAGGACACCTAATAACTTTGCCCTGGCCCTGATTGAGCATACAGAGTGGCATTTTAGAAAGGACATACAAATTGGAATTGAGACGTCTAGGTTGGGACGTCTCGCAAGTATTTTCGAACAAGATCTGCCAATGTTGCAGATGATAGATTGGGACGTCTCGCAAGTATTTTCGAATAAGATCTGCCAATGTTGCAGATGATAGGTTGGGACGTCTCGCAAGTATTTTCGAATGAGACCTGCCAATGTTGCAGATGATAGGTTGGGAACGTCTCGCAAGTATTTTCGAACAAGATCTGCCAATGTTGCAGATAATAGGTTGGGACGTCTCGCAAGTATTTTCGAATGAGACCTGCCAATGTTGCAGATGATAGGTTGGGACGTCTCTCAAGTATTTTAGAACAAGATCTGCCAATGTTGCAGATGATAGGTTGGGACGTCTCTCAAGTATTTTTGAATGAGACCTGCCAATGTTGCAGATGATAGGTTGGAACGTCTCACAAGTATTTTCGAAAAAGATCTGCCAATATTCTACAGTAAAATACACTGAGGAATGGCCATTTTTCCACCAGTCTTATGCAGTAGGCGCACCCCTTTTAAAGAGCCTTAAGGTCCAAATAAAAGATGCCTAAAGTTAGGCACCTAGATTGTCACACCTAACCAATCTAGACGCCAACTTAATTATTTAAAAAACCTTAATTGGCGCTGATAACTGGCTTAAATAAAAATTAATGGGTGGTAGGCGCCTACCACTTTCATGTAGGTGCTTAGTCCAAGGTACCTACCAGAAAGTAGGAGTAGCTGGGGGCAGATCATGGGTGTGTTTGGCATGTAGGCGCCTGTTTTGGACTTAGGCGCTGGTATTTAGGCCAAGAAAACCCTGGCATAAATAGGGTGCACCTAAGGTTAAGGCGCCTAAGCCCACTTTACGCGCCATTTGGTGCGATTCTATAAACGGTGCCCAACTTAAGATTGACATGCGCTGTGCACCGTGTTCCTCAGTGCCTGTGTTGTAGGCGCTGTTTATCGAATCGGGGTCCAAACGTGTAAACCATCAGTGGGGACAGTATAAATATGTACTGGAACATACGTTTGTCAGCCATTTTTGAAACATACGCCTGTATTTTTCCTGAAGCTGAGTCCACTGGGACCAGAGGCGGGAGGGACATAAGAGCATAAGAATTGCCGCTGCTGGGTCAGACCAGTGGTCCAAGTTTTCAAGTTGCTTTATTTTTGATATACCGTCTATAAAAATACGTGTCTAGACGGTATACATTATAAAAAATTATAGGAAACAATTAAAATAAGTAAATAAAAACAATAATTTATCAGATATTAAAAAAAAATATTGGATAAATTCAAATTAACGTACTTGAAACGGAAGGAGAGGTTGTTTAAAATACATCGAAGTAAAATTAATAAAAAAAAGGACGACCAGCGCCCTAACTGAGACTAGCCCTACCAGCCCAGCGCTTTTACCTTTGCCAACCCACAGTAAAATGCTTAGTAAAGGGCTCTAAGAAAGCAGAAAAGGTTAGGGCAGCAAAAAAAGCTTTCTACTGATATTGGAGCTACCCAGACACAGAGCTGATTTATCAGACAGAGCCCAGTTAACTTACAAGTGACTGAATATACCTGGATATTTAATGCTGGAGACGGTCGTGGCATAACATTGAATAGCTAGGGTTAATTCAGCCCATGCCTGTAAGTGCAGAGCTGCCAAGGGGTACGGTTAACCATATTTGTAGAAGTAAAAAAACAAAAAAAGGAGAACAATTGGCACCGACCCACACGCCCTCAGCCCCGACCTGTTCCGTTCCCAGCCATGCCCCAGCCCCGCTCCCACACGAACCTCGTCTCCTCTCCTTCCCTCAGTTCGGGGCCAAGTCTGGAGGACCTCAGAGTATGCGCAGATGTGTCGCAATGACATCATACATGTATGTGTGCATGCATGTGATGTCATCGTGTCGCCTCCGTGCATGTTCAGAGGCCCTCCAGATGTGGCCCCTGAGCTCCGGCAGAGCTGGGGGCCTTCCAAAACACAGATAAACTGCTGGGTTTTCAAAATCTGGTCACCCGGACAGTTCTCTATAAAGAGGATATGTCCAGGTCAATCTGGTGCCCTTACCAAGGGGGATAACCCACTCAACGGGAGATTCGGGGGTCGCACCCCAGTCCACCGTGCCCCACCCATCGCTCTATCCCTGATGCAGCCAATGGGCAGCCAGAGTCAATAGGAGTTATTTCCCTGTGCCGTTGCACAACTCATTGGGAGATTCCAGCCCAAGGTGGGAGAAGACCCGCCAAAGTGGGAGATTCGGTAGGCCTGTAAGCGACTTAAAAAACCACCAACCACCGCAGGCTGAAAATCTACTCCTTTGTTTTTACCCTTTGAAAACAGTTGTGCAGGTACCATAATGCACCAGGGTGGGGATGTCAGAAATCAGGACTGTTTTTTTTTTTTTTTTTAAATATCCCACCTTGAACTCAGTTATTAAAAATTGCATCGTGAACATCTGTGTACAATATAACTTCATTAAATATTGAACTAGGCCAGTTACTGGGCAGACTTGCACGGTCTGTGTCTGTGTATGTGGAGGATGGGTAGGGGAAGGGGATGGGTAGGGGAAGGCTTCAATGGCTGGGAGGGTGTAGATGGACTGGAGTAAGTCTTAACAGAGATTTCGGCAGTTGGAACCCAAGCACAGTACCGGGTAAAGCTTTGGATTCTTGCCCAGAAATAGCTAAGAAGAAGAAAAAAAAAAAAAATTAAATTGAATCAGGTTGGGCAGACTGGATGGGCCATTCGGGTCTTTATCTGCCGTCATCTACTATGTTACTATGTAAGAATATAGGGGGCAGCTTGACCAAATCCCCATTGATACCCCCCAAAAAATGAGATAGAGAAAAATATAAAACCCTTGAAGTCAAAATGCAAGGCTTATTCTTGTGAAAATGCCGGCTTAAAAGGAGACTGACAGAAGATGAAGAGTGTTTTAATAAACGGAGTGAAAGAGGGACAGGAAGTAGGGTCTTTGGATAATGAGTTCCAGCCAGTCTTGAAACAGAAAGCCAGTGGAAGGCATTACTGCAAAATAGTTCCTCTCTGACAGCCTGGGCAATTTTTAGGTTGTTGTTTTCACTAGAAGCAAGAAGGCACAGTTATGGTCGTCGGTTTAAACAAGCGTGGAAGTCTTTTTATTTCCTTCGTCTCTCTCCTAAGAGAACAGTTGGCAGGACGTGTCTTATGAAACCTTTCTCGTGATATTGGAGCTAACACTGCCTGGAAACCAGATGCTGAGTGGGGATCACGCTGGGCTAGACACAGCCTAAAGTTTATACAGTTGGTCGTTTGCTTCTGTTAAAAGGATTTTGGGTGGCGGGGGGGGGGGGGGGGCGGCATAAGAATTAACAACAACAACAAAAAAGTAAACCGAGATCGGTATTCCAAGAGAAGGAAAAATAGGTCACTTTCTCTCTACACGCGAGAAAACACCCCCCCCCTACCGCCAAGTTCTTCTTCGACAAAGGCTGAGATGGGCCTAAAGCATGGATGCTGAGATTGATATTTACAAACATTTCACGTGGCTGACGAGGGTAAGTAGGTGTTGCACGGTGCTTGACTTGTTTTTTCAAAGCTCCCTTGGAAGCAGGGTTTCGGCCGACGTCGCTGGTGAGGAAAGCATAATTTACGCATCAGATCTCGGCTATTGCCAAGTTCTTCATGAGACTCTAATTATAGGCAAAGCTCACGAGGGCTGAAAGCAGTTGGCTTTGTGTCTTTGCAGCTAAGAGTCAGCTTTTGAACAAAAGGACCCCAGAAGTCAGGTTAAAAGAGTCTTTTTAAGTGCTCAGGATACTAACTTGTTGGTAAGCTCTGTTGCTCCAGTTCATTTTGAGTTGGGGTTTCTTTTTCCCCTATAAGCAGCTTACCTTATATATTATTTATTTTCTTTTCTATTCCGTTGTCCCCCAAAGAGCTCAGGTTAAACATACATAATTTCAGTACAAGATTACAATACAAGTTTTTATCCATACTAGGGGTATGTAAAATCTTGCACCAAATGTAACCTGTATGTGCCAAATTAGTATAAAACTTGTGTTGTATGGCAAATCGTAACATAAACTGTATGTTATGTATATTAAATAATGTACATAATATACAGTTTATATATTAAATAATGTACATATTAAATAATAATAATATATATATTAAATAATGTACATATTAAATAATAATAATATATATATTAAATAATGTACATATTAAATAATAATAATATATATATTAAATAATATATATATTATTATTATTTAATATGTACATTATTTAATATATAAACTGTATGTTATGTATATTAAATAATGTACATAATATACAGTTTATATATTAAATAATATACATATTAAATAATAATAATATATATATTAAATAATATATATATTAAATAATAATAATATATATATTAAATAATATACAGTTTACCGGTTACGATTTGGCGTACAAATTAAGTTTTATCCTAATTTGACACATATGGACAGTTTACAGGTTAGATTTGGTGCAAGATTTTACAATGTAAGTTTTCCTTACGTGACACATACCGGTTCTGGTACCAATATGCAATTATTTGGTAACCCTTTTCTGGCCAAAGGCAAACGAGCTTCACCATCAGATAGTCAACATAATTTCCATATTAGGGCATTGTTAAAATGAGGAGGAAACGCTCTTGGAACGTCATTGAATAGTCCAAAGGACACCAAGAGCCCTTTGTGAATGTGCTTTTTGTTTTTTCTTTCCAAAGAGGAACTGCGGTTTCACTTCTGCTGAAGAAACTGTTCGCAGGATGCCTGCGCTAGGGCTTTTCATTGTATTCTCATTGCATTTATCCGTTCACCCAAATAACTGGCAGAGGACTCTCTCGTGCAGCGCTGTCATGCTTTATTTCATTACTTTTCCCTTGATCTTTCTCCGGGTGGGGGGGGGAGGGGAGAGGGGGGACAGAGGGAGAACCTTGCAAAGTTCAGAACATATGGAACCAATCAAAGGTTCTAAAGCTGAGAGTGTGGCATAGTGGTTAGAGCTGCAGCCTGAGGTTGTGGGTTCAGATCCTGTGCTGCTCCTTGTAACCCTGGGCAAATCCTCTACTGCCTCAGGTACATTAGATAAGATTGTGAGCCCACCAGGACAGAGAGGGGAAAATGTTTGAAGTACCTGTATGTAAACTGCTTTGAATGTGGCTAAAAAAAGGCAGTATACGTATTCCTTTCCCTAAAGCTTCCATATTATCCACACATAAGAACATAAGAAATGCCTCTGCTGGGTCAGACCCGAGGTCCATCATGCCCAGCAGTCCGCTCACACGGTGGCCCAACAGGTCCAGGACCTGTGCAGTAATCCTCTATCTATACCCCTCTATCCCTTTTTCCAGTAGGAAATTGTCCAATCCCTTCTTAAACCCCAGTACCGTACTCTGCCCTATAACATCCTCTGGAAGCGCATTCCAGGTGTCCACCACACGTTGGGTAAAAAAGAACTTCCTAGTATTTGTTTTGAATCTGTCCCCTATCAACTTTTCCGAGTGCCCACAGATCTTGAACCCAGAGTTTTTCTCTCTCTCTCTCTTTTATTTATTTATTTATTTTTAATTTAAATTAGGGTGGTACCTATACCCTGGAAGGAGAAAATAAATACACTATGGCGCAGTTCCAAAAAAAGAGTGCCAAAAGTAAGGTGGCAGAGATGTGTTTTGAGTTAGGTTGGAAGACGAGGTTAAGGATCAGCAAACTTTAAGAATCCACTCCTCCTCCCCCCACCACACACATACCTCCCGTGCTCTAGAATTCCCTTGATAAGTGACACAATCTGTGTGATTTATTAAATTCTCATGCCCAGGCTCCCCGGTGTTACGTTATGCGCTTGGCATCAGGGGAAGGTGGTATGTCAGGATTTCAGAACCTGCAGTGGTAATATGATTCTGGCCATTGGCCCTCCTCTGCAAGGAACAGAGCTTAAGAGGGCAGTTGAAAGTTGGTTGGTTGGTTGTTGTTTTTTTTTTTCTTTTTCATGTATTCTTTTCTGGGGTACAGTCTAGCATGCTTCATCTTTGCTCTCTATTAAAAAAAAAAAACTAAAGGAGACGAGGGGTCAGTAATACATAAAAGTTATATCTCCATATTATATTGGATTTATTATAGTTGATATACTGCTTGTATGTGAGTATGAAGCAATTTACAATTCTAATATGCTTGTACTTTTTACACACACAGTAAGCAACTGCACAATTTTATAAATGCCACTTCTTCCACAATGAAATCCTAAACAAACATTCACCTATCCTACCTATTTTAAAAATGATAATAGTGCTCTAACTAAACTAGGCTTATATACCGCATCTTCTCTATAACAGTAGAGCTTGGCACGGTTTACAACGGTGTCTCATGATGGTATTATGTCCAATATCATCTCACCCACCTACCTCCTAAAATCTATAGCATACGGTTATACAGTCCCAATGTGAAAAAAAAATCCAGTGTTAAAAAAATAATATCCCTCCAGTGTCATGGCCGGGACATAGGCCAGAAGAGCTCCGCCGCAAGATCGAAGCCGCGGGGCTGCGGCCACGTGGCCTGCCCGGTCGAACGGATGGAAGAAATTTTTTTTTTTTAAAACAACAAAACACGACGAAAATCAGCGATTATGAGAACTGGGGACTTAAGAAGGCACAAGTGAAGAAAACTTCACGCAGAGAGTTGAAGACTGACTTCTCGGCTCTGCGGAAAAGTAAGAACTGAGGAGGCACGCCCTGCGCTGGGCGGGAAGGCACTCGCGCATGCGCGGTGCGGGCGACTCGAAACTTCGAGTTTCTTCAAGCAAGACTGCTTGTGAGGCGTCCGCATCGGGGCTCCGTTGGATCACATCATCCACTTATGAGAATACCTGCCTGCTTGTCCTGGGATAATAACTGTTACAAAAATATATCCAATGAAGTCTTTAGAGTTATTCTTCCGCTTTTTTTTCACATTGAGACTCTCCGGCAGCGGCAGGGAAGATATTCCATTGTCCACCAATCCCTTAACCTACCTGGTGAAACATCATCTGAAGAATGAGATAAGTGCAATATACAGTACTCCCCCGTGAATTCGCGGTTCAGCGTTTGCCACCTCAGTCATTCACATGGGTGGTTTTTTTTTTTTTTCTTATTCCTCCTGTTTCTTTCGATCCACGCACACACTATCACCTCATTCTGTCGATTATTATTAGCGTGGTCGCTGCGAGGGAGGGGGGAGAGAGAGAGGAGATTGGTGGCGGTTGCTGTGGTAGAGCGATGCACATGCGATGGAGCCTTCCAGCCGACGGCAACCAATGGCAGCAGCTGCTCGGCTGAGGACGACGCGCCTTCACCTTGGCAATGAGAAGCCCAAAATGGAGCGGGGAGGTGGGCCCTAAAAGAAATTAGGCGTTTTTGTACCACATCCATTTTTCGCTGTTTTTCACAATTCACGGTCATTCCTGGAATGTAACCCCCGCAAATTTGGGGGGAGTACTATATATACAATATTTTGATAATAACAGTATGCTTTAGATCTTAGGAACCAGGTGGGTGCGATAACGTTGGACATAATACATGAGACACCATTGCCGGGGTAGGTGATGTTAATTTACTGAGCACTATTATCATTTTTAAAATAGATGAGATAGGTGAATGTTTGTTTAGGATTTCATTGTGGTTTTGATTGAAGAAGGGATTATTTTGTGATCTCCCAATCTTATACAATTTGTGACCTCACCTCTTCCTCCATGGGTTCTTAGCTCCATTTGTCTGAGGAGAATCCCATTAAGGGAGTCTAATCTCGCCATACCTCTGATCAGATATTAGCAGAACAGGGACAAGGAGACAGAACTCTTTTATGTTCCGTTATGTAAGAATATCCATATTGGGTTAGACCAGTGGTCCATCTAGGCCAGTATCTTGTTTCTAAAAGTGGCCAATCCAGATCACAAGTACCTGGCAGAAACCCAAATCAAGTTTCAAGTTTATTTTAATTTTGATGAATCGCTTATCTAGATTCACTAAGCAAGATACAACATTAATCAAAAGTAAACATATATTTAGACATACCATTTAAAATTTAAAAATGATGGGTTAGACCAGTGGTCTCCAACTCAAACCCTTTGCAGGGCCACATTTTGGATCTGTAGGTACTTGGAGGGCTGCAGAAAAAATAGTTAATGTCTTATTAAAGAAACGACAATTTTGCATGAGCTAAAACTCTTTATAATTTATAAATCTTTCCTTTTGGCTAAGTCTTAATAATAATATTGTAATTTATAGCTAAAGAGACATATGATCAAGAAACTATTTTATTTTACTTTTGTGATTATGATAAACATACCGAAGGCCTCAAAATAGTACCTGGCGGGCCGCATGTGGTCCCCGGGCCGCGAGTTTGAGACCACTGGGTTAGACCAACAGACTAGACTAACAGACTAATCAATACACAAGGTAAGAAGGGACAGAACTACAATTCAATGCTTTAAAGTACAGAGGAGAACCATAGATTGAAAGAACATTAGGGAGGGAAAAGTGGAAACCTGGAAGGAAACTAATATAAAATTTGAACATAATCTAAAAAATTAAAAGCGTCTTTAAAAAGGAAACTCTTTAAGTTACTTTTAAAACGACTCAGATCATTTTCCCCTCTTACATGCTGAGGCAAAGTGTTCCAAAGTTGCGGAGCCATCACTGAAAACATATCATGTCGTCGAGTTCCGATAACTTTCAAAGAGGGGACTACTATGAGCTTTTGATTAGTGGACCGGAGAGAACGCGAAGTGCTATAAGGGATAAGTAATTTATTAATAAAATGAGGTTCATTAGTGGAAAGGGTTTTAAATACTAAGAGTAAAATTTTAAAAGTAATACGGTGGTTAATTGGGAGCCAGTGAGATGTAATCAGAAAAGCAACATTCTGGAACTCCAAAGAGATTCCATGCAAGACTCCAGAATCTCAAACTGTGTCAAAGTTCCAGACACTCTCGCTATTCTGTGAGATTCTCCATGTAGAATCTCACAGAATAGCAACATTCTATGCTATTGTGCCGAGCATCACCCGATAAAGAAAAATATCTCGCACCACAGTATTTTTAGCACCGTGGTGTCGTAGCTTTATTCATCGGGACCTCAGTTCTTGGGACACAGCTAGATAATGTAGTTTTCATGATATGCACTATGAGTATGTATGAGAGACATTTAGATGCATGGACTGCTTTGTATGGAAACCTTCCATATGCATATTCACTGTGAATAACCTGAAAACCCAACGGGCTGGGTGTGTCACGAGGACTGGCTTGAGAACCACTGATATAGGGACCTGTTTCTTGTGCCAGGAGCGGGAAGAAAAGTCGGCAGGCTGCAGGCTCCCCCAAGGAACTTGAGAGACTTGGACTGTGCGGGAGATCAGTAAGCAAACCCAAAACAGGAAATCCAAAAAGCATTACACACCAGCACAGGATACTAAAGGTCCAGGACACTCTGATTTATTTTAGCAATAGTGCAGCAGAAAGCAGATATTCTCACAGCAGAACGTTTGCAAAGTATCGCCATACCAACGTGGCTTGGAGCAGAGAGAGGGAATGTGATTGGTTCAAGTGGTATAAAGGAGCCTGCACAAAATTGGACGGTAGAGCTTAGATCAGTGTCTCTCAAACCTTTTTAGCTTGGTCATAGTAAGGGCTCCTTTTACAAAGGAGGCGGTAGTGGCTAGCGCGCACGGCAATTTAGCACGCGCTATTCTGTGCGTTAAGGAGCCCTAAATGGAGCAAATGTTTTTCATGGCGCGCTAAAACTAAGCAAACGCTTTTCGTGCACTTTATAATGAGATTATAAAATTGCAAAACCAGCAAAAAAAAAAATCACATTGAGAGTTATTTATTGAATTATAGCAACGGTGAAACTAAAGTAGATAGAATAGGGAGATGCCCAGGGCCACTTCCTTCCGGGTTACACCGCGCTCATCTTTGGGCGAGCTTAAGCGTTCCTTCGCGCGTCTCTCGACCACAACAGACGCCTACAGTGTAGGCGGCCTGCCTCGAGGTGTTTATTAAAAAAAAAAATAAAATAAATGCGTCCCAGTTGGCTAGTTAGACGGTGGTAGGATGCCTTCCGCTGCCTACAATCACGTTGCATCGCTAGAATTTGGCCCTAAGAATGTGGTGATTCAGGTCTGTTGGAACCGGGCAGTGGTGTGTTTCAAGTTTATTCATTTTTAATATACCGACCATCAACTGGTATCTAGCCGGTTTACAATAAAATGATAAAATAAGAGTAGAAGAAATGCTTATAAATAATAATACTTATAAGAAAGAGGGGATGTGTACATAGAGGACATTTAACAGTAACAAACATGATGGTGAGGTTAGAAAAGAGGGGAAGGGAGTAAGAGTACATTATTAGTGGTGAAAAAAAAAAAAAGGGTAGAAGGGGAAAGGAAAGAAAAAGGGGAAAAACATTAGGGATGGGATCGTTTCATAAAAGCGGTTGGCTAACTTGATGATGAAGGGTTCAAGAGCAATGAAATGCACCTTGAAATAGGAATGTTTTGAGTAGTCTTGAATTTATCGATTCATTTTTCATGACGAAGTTGGTGATGGTAGAGCGTTCCATAGGGTTGGAGCGACTACAGAGAAGTTAGATTTCCTGGTATAGAAGAATTCCTTGATTGAAGGGATGGATAGTAGATTCTGATCGGCGGGTCTGAGAGTCTGAGAAGAGCATAAAGGGATAAGAAGTTTGTCTAGGAAAGATGGTTGACGGGAAGATTTGATTTTGAAGACCAACATGAGCGTTTTGTAGGTAATACGGTGAGTGATAGGGAGCCAATGGGCTTCTTTCAGGAGAGGGGTGAAATATTCTGAAAAAAGTATCATAGTGTGGTGAAAGCAGTTAGATTAGCAGGGTTTAAAAAAAATGGTTTGGATAATTTCCTAAACGGTATATTTACCTCGCTGTGCTAGTATTCTACTAGTAAGGGAAACTAGGCCCCATTTTATAAAAGAGGCTTCCACACTCTTTTATCGATTTACCTCTAAATGAGTCTGCAGGAAATTTTTTTTTTTAAAAGCACAAATTCAAGCTGATGATTTAATTCAACTTAACGTTGGCCAAACGTCTGATCCGCAGAACCGCTATCATCTTCTAACTTACCCCATCTTTTATTAAGCCCAACAGGGTGGAGCAATGCAGTAAATGCTCCAATGCCCACGGGAATCGAATGGGCATCGCAGCATTTGCCACGCAGCCCTCGCCTCCGTAGCTTAGGGCCTTAGGGGGTGAGCAAATATTTTGGCCAAACTGGGCCACAGAGAGGAATTTCCCTACCTTCGTGGAGGTCCAAGCAGCACCGGGAGATGGACTTCCTGAATCCCGGCAGCTCCCTTTCCACAGAGAAGTACAGTTCTAACAAATCAGAAATGTTACTAAAAAAAAAACCCAAAAAACCCCACACCCCCAACATTTCAGGTTTATGGTTTGTTGCTTTTCATATACCATCTCTCACAGAATAAGGCTTTGCTATTACCCGAATACTGAACCAGCACAATCTTAGTCAGAAAACCAAAATACAGATCAATGGCATCACTGTGTTACATAAACTTTGATATCACCAACTCTAAAAAATGTTACATTGTAACTGTAATCTAGCTCAGCTGGTATCATTTGCTTTTAAGTTTGGATTGAACTTGGTGAATCCCTTTACAAGCCACAATATGCGTATTTTCATAGAACAATGGTTACTGTCCAATAAAGATCTCGTAAAAGCCAAACAAACATTAGCCTTAGCTCTTATTTCAAAGCAGCGACTTCACTGCGTGCTTGTAGCTCTGCTTAGATTTCTAAAGTAAACTCACTGTTCAGGGCAGATAGGTAGAAATAAACGGAAAGCTGTAATCCGAAGAGTCATTGTCAACTCTGAGTCACAAACAAATCCATTACGTGTTTCAAGAATGAACATAATGGAAATAAAGCCTGTGATACCACGAAGGAGGCACTCATTGTTTATCTTAGTAATATCAGGGAAAGCCATTTGGGGGGGGGGGAAAAAAAATCTCAGTGAATTCATTACATTAATCCAGAGGGATTTTTACCCAAGTTAAAAAAAAAAAAAAAAAATTAAAGGAAACGTCTATGGGAATAGAACAAAAAAAAACAACAAAACGAGCCGGCATTGGGAGATATGCCTACTCTCTCCTGCCGCCAAGCAAAACCCCCTCTGACATCCTCCCGGCAACAGGAGAGATGCCTACTCCCGCAGCCACCGTCAAGCGACTCTCCACCTGACCCCCCCCCCCCCGGCAGTGGGAGAGGTGCCCACTCTCTCCTGCTGCCAAGCAATGGAACCCCTGACACCCCCCCTGGCAGTGGGAGAGATACCCACTCCCTCCTGCCGCCATGCAACCCCCCCCATGTCTCTCATGACCCCCAGCCCACTCCCCTGTACTTTGCATAGGATGGCTGGCTGGAGGAATGTTTACTTCCTCTGGTCAGCAGGCCTTTCTCTTCGAAATGGTGGGCCTTCCCCTCCCTGGTGCATCCTGGGATGCACTGGGGAGGGGGCAAAGGAGGAGCCTTAAATAACCTAAGCCAATCAGAGCCTTAGGCCTCTCCCTGGGGAGGGCAAGGCCTACCATTTAGAAGAGGCGGACCTGCTGGCAGGAGGAAGTACGGCATCCCTCTGGCCAGCCATTCTAAGCAAGGGGTTCGTTGGAGGCATGGGGAGTTGTGTTGTGGTGGGCGTGGGGCACCTCTCCTGCTGTTGGCGGGTATGTTGCTTGGCAGCAGGAGTGAATGGGCATCTCTCCTGCTGCTAGGGGAGTGTTGGGTAGGGGGATCGTTTGACGGTGGCAGGAAAGAGTGGGCATCTCTCCTGCTGCCGGGTGAGGGGGGGGAGGGTTGGAGTGGTATTACTTGACAGTGGGAGGGAGTGGGCATCTCTCCTGCCAATCTTCAATTTATTTTTGTTTTTTTAATTAAGTTGTGTTGGGAAGGGGGAGGTCTGAGCTGTCAAACCTTACTTTCCTGTCAGTGCCTGAGCCAATCTGCACTCAGGCGTTGATCAGAAAGTAAGGCAACGACAGCTCAGACATGTAGGTAAATTTTGGCAGCAAATGTGGCACAACAAGGTTAGAGAATCACTTGGCAATTATAGAGAATTGCTCGGAGTAATCATTTTAATATTAATGACCTCGTTGTACTACATTTGCATGGCAGTATCGAAGACTGCTAGAAAACTCGGAAAAGATCTCGGTAAGCCATTTTGATAATCCACCGCTAAAATACATGCACGCTAAACCGGCTGGAACCGGTTTAGTGAGCACTTTAAAGTCAGATTTCAGTTTGGAGAATCTGCCCCTGAAAGGGGTACTTAACTTTGCTTCAGGCTTGCAGCAAGTAGTATGAAGACAGATGGCTAGAGCCTTTCAGAGGTCAGCTTGAGAAATAATTGATATATTCTTCGCTATAATTTTCTCCAACATGCCTTCAGTTGTCCATAGATGGCGCCACTGTTGAACCCTAAGAATGTTAATAAATTGTTTGTTTTATCATTAGGTAAATCATTCGACAGCGAATAATGAAACCTATCAAGAAAGACTGACGCGTCTGGAAGGCGATAAGGAATCTCTTGTATTACAGGTACCAAATATATTAATATACCATGTAATAAGAAACATATTCTGCCCTGTGTTGTTAGAGCATTTTCCAAGTGCAGAGGACATTCATGTGCCAGACGACAACTCATTAACTAATCAATCGGAGTGTCAAGCTCCTCTGTCTTGCAAGAAATGACCTCTAAATATTATTACTTTTATTTGTCACTTAACATTTTATCACTTCCAGATGTGTTATGTTTGGTTTTAATTTTGTTTATACAGTATTTGTGAATGTCTTGCTGTATTTTTCACAATGAAGGTTTATTCAGCTTGATATACCACCAAACACATCCCCTGTCTCTCTCAAAAAACAAACCTAATAACAACAAAAAAACAAACCAAAAGTCTTTATTGGAACCAAAGAAGGATTTGCTAATATGCTGAAGATGGAAAATTGTTTTAAAGCAGGGGTCTCAAAGTCCCTCCTTGAGGGCCGCAATCCAGTCGGGTTTTCAGGATTTCCCCAATGAATATGCATGAGATCCATATGCACGCACTGCTTTCAATGCATATTCATTGGGGAAATCCTGAAAACCCTATTGGATTGCGGCCCTCAAGGAAGGACTTTGAGATCCCTGTTTTAAAGTATTTAAGAAATAGATCATGTATTTTTCTGTGCAGGTTCGATTGACCGTAGCTCATGGATTAAACATGGTTACAGATTCCAACAATGGGGTCCTTTTACTAAACGCTAACATGTCCATAGTCTATAATGGACATGTTAGCGTTTAGGGCACGCTAAAATAGCTAACACACCTTAGTAAAAGGACCCCAGTATTTGGAACAGCAGCTTTGCTATTTCTTGTGCTTGTTCACAAGAGGCAGATTTTTTTTTTACTGCAACCTGCAACAACATTTGCTTTCCAGCACACAATGGAAATTCTATGTCATATATCTATTTATTTGTTAGGATTTAGCGTATGCATTTTCCGTAGCAGCAGAGTGTGGCGCAGTGGTTAAAGCTACAGCCTCATCACCCTGAGGTTGTGGGTTCAAACCCACGCTGCTTCTTGTGACCCTGGGCAAGTCACTTAATCCCCCCATTGCCCCAGGTACGTTAGATAGATTGTGAGCCCACCGGGACAGACAGGGAAAAATGCTTGAGTACCTGAATAAACGCATGTAAACCGTTCTGAGCTCCCCTGGGAGAACAGTATAGAAAATGGAATAAAGAAATAGTGTGAAAAGTTTCAGCCTCTGATAACCTGGTATTGTGACATCATAATGCCCCATTCCACCAATAAGAGCCAACCTCATCAGTGATGTCACAATGGCTTGGTTGTCCTATATTTGGCTCACTTCTAGTACATTTTGATTTCTTGAGTGATACAGTGGTTAAAGCTACAGCCTCAGCACCCTGAGGTTGTGGGTTCAAACTTACGCTGCTCCTGTGACCTTGGGCAAGTCACTTAATCCCCCCCCCATTGCCCTGGCTACATTAGATAGATTGTGAGCTTGCCGGAACAGACAGGGAAAAATGCTTAAGTACCTGAATAAATTCATGTAAACCGTTCTGAGCTCTTCTGGGAGAACAGTATAGAAAATTGAATAAATAAATAACATTCAGGTACAGTAGGTATTTCCCTGTGTCTGCAGCAATGCGGAGTAAAGTGCCTTACCCAAGATCACAAGGAGCAGTGGCGAGATTTGAATCCTATTTTTGTATCATTATGTAAGCTCACTTGCATTTTTCCCTCTCCCCCCTCCCCGGATAGCTTGCCTAGATTGGTACACACACTTTCCTGTTTACAGATGCAGTCTAAATGCCTTGACTGCTAGAAAGTAGAGGTGGACCTTTATTGCAACCTGGGTTTGAAATTGTTCCATTCTCCCTTCCACAGCTTTAAACTGTGTGGCCTGTTTTATGTCTGTAAGCGGTGCATGCTTTCATGATTTGGAGATATCCTGTGCTTCATTTTTCAAAAATGGTATGAATGTGCAGCTGAAAAAGGCACAAATACCATTCACTGGAGGTGGAGCTTCAAACAAGAATATGTGTTACTACACAAGTGTTGTCGCTTTACCAACCCCCCAGAGCACTAAGGTCTGAAGGGAAGGTTTTGGAGGGTTTTGTTTCGTGTACATATGCATTGTGAAAATATGAGAGCAATTGTGATTTCCATTGTTTTATGGAACAAATTGACAGGATCAATGAAATCACTTTCAGATATTCTGAAATTTAAAAAGGTTTTGAAAACTACTATGTTTATGGAAGCTTTTATTTAAGGAATAATGTTTACAAGGAGTTTATAGGACTTGTGTGTTGTTTGATAGCTATGTATGTATTTTTGTAAACTACTTAGGTTTAAACAGACTAGAAATGTACCATATTTTTCTCTCCATAAGATGCACCTGACCATAAGACGCACCTAGTGTAGAGGAGGAAAAACCAAGAAAAAATTCTAAAGCAAATGGTGTACCCTGCCTACCTGCCCTGTGCCCTGTACCCTTTCCCCTCTCTGGTGGTCTAGTTGAAGGCCGGGACAGGGTCAGGGCACATGGCAGGCCTAGTGGCAGGCAGACAGCCTACCCCCGGTACCTTTGTTCCAAATTCCAGTGGTCCAGGCAGGCAGGCAGGCAGACACCCCACAGTACTTTTTTTTCTAAATTGTGGTGGTCCGGTGATCCTGTGCTGTATCTCCTACCCCTCCCTCGCTGGACAGCTGCCTCCATGCCTTGGCGGAGTGAAGCACAACGCAAGTGCGAGCTTTTCTCGGCCTGCCCGGGCCCGCGATGCTCATTCAGTAAACAGATGGTGCTCAGTCCTTTTATTATAAAACAGACTATGCGGTTTTCGCTGTATTTACTGCCAGCCATTAGTTTGGTGTTTTTAAAGAGGTTTTATTGAAACACTTGGACATATGGATTTACACATGTATGGTTTTATCATTTAACATCAAGACTCCTGAGGCAGGCCTCCTTGGGCCGAAACACGATCGTGTTGAGTCTGTTTTATAATAAAAGGATTGAGCACCATCTGGTCTCCTTCGTTGTTTTCGTGCCCCTCACTGTTGTGAAAGCAGTTTCTCCTGTTTTTCTTCTGAACTTTGGGCTCCTTTTATCAAGCCGCGCTAGCGGTTTAATGCACGTACTAGCGCGTGTTAAACCGCCGGCCGCGCTGGCCGCTACCGCCTCCTCTTGAGCAGGCGGTAGTTTTTTTGGCCAGTGCGGGGGTTAGCGCGTGATGAAAAGTCACGCGTGTTAACCCCGCTAGCGCGGCTTGATAAAAGGAGCCCTTTGTTTGGCTTTCAGCCGTATTACCTACAGGCCCAGTGAAAACATGTGTGCTCCACTCCTGATTCTAAATGGACCCACAATATATACCGTATTTGCCGGCGTATAAGACGACTTTTCAGTACCTTAAAATCCTCCCCAAAGTCGGGGGTCGTCTTATACGCCGGGTACTGTTTAGAGAGCTGCACGGGGACGCCCCTAGGGTCGCGGGGATCCCATGGGGACGCCTCCGAGGGTCGCGGGGCTCCTGCGGGGCTGGATGCTCAGTCTTCTGGATGTACGCGGCTCTTCTTCTCCCTACCTTCTCTGCTTGCAGCACAGAGCCGAACGGAAGTCTTCCCGACGTCAACGCTGACGTCGGAGGGGAGGGAGGGCTTAAACAAAGCCCTCCCTCCCTCCGACGTCAGCGCTGACGTCGGGAAGACTTCCGTTCGGCTCTGTGCTGCAGGCAGGGCAGATAAGGAGAAGGAGAGTAGCCTCGCGGTTCGAGTGGCTACCAAAGGAGAGGAGCGGCCCGCCCCGCCCCGGTTGCAGCACAGCCGGCCAGGTTCCCTTACTTTTGTGGCACTTCCCCGACCGACCGATAACAGCCCGGGTCCGACAATCCTCCCTGCCCTGTAGCCGCGAATCTAAATTACCTTCTTACAGCAGCTGTAAGAAGGTAATTTAGATTCGCGGTTAAGGGCAGGGAGGTTTGTCGGACCCGGGCTGTTATCGGTCGGTCGGGGAAGTGCCACAAAAGTAAGGGGACCTGGCCGGCTGTGCTGCACCCGGGGCGGTAGAGAAGGTGTGCGGAAGAAGGGGTAGTCTTATACGGCGAGTATATAACAAAACTCTATATTTTAATTAAAAGTTGGGGGGTTGTCTTATACGCCCAGTCGTCTTATACGCCGGCAAATACGGTAATTGTACAAAAAAAAACAACAACCAACCCACTCTTCAAAAAAGGAGCTCCTTAAGTTTCTAACCTCTAGGACAGGGCTGCCCAAGTCCGGTCCTCGAGATCTACTGGCAGGCCAGGTTTTCAGGATATCCACAATGAATATGCATGAGAGAGATTTGCCTGCACTGCCTTCTTGGTATGCAGATCTCTCATTGTGGATATCCTGAAAACCTGGCCTGCCCGTAGATCTCAAGGACCGGACTTGGGCAGCCCTGCTCTAGGACATCTAACAGACATGCTTAATGAATGCTAAAACTTAGTCTACTGGAAATGAGAAAGCCTGGAAAAAAAAAGACAAATAGCCGATATGAGCTGAATGAATTCTTACTTTAAAGTGAAAAGCCTTTTTCAATGCTGGTTTTATGGGCTTACAATTTAGTTTTATTTTGGACTGTTTTGTCCATTGCCCTGGTAGACTGGATGAGTTACTTTTTTGATTAGTTGTTAAACAAGTTGTTTCACTTTATTTAATATTTGTTTAGTCTAATGGTTTTTACATCTAAAAATGTTTGTGCTGGGAAGTAAATGTTGGGGTTGATTATTGGGTAGGAGTGTCTCCTGCCCAAATAAGTCCTGCATCTGGAAGTGTTATTTAATCTGCTAACTGGGTAACTGCCGGGCAGAAAGGCTGAGCTTAGACTGCATTAAGCACTAGTGTGTGTATAATGCAGGGGGAAAAAGACTTACTGCAAAATGCTTTAACATGTTTTGTAGTCATTCACCTGACAGGATCGTGCGCTGTTTATATTTTAAAAATATTGGGGGATGGGGTGTGGGGGGGTAATGGGTGGCTTGGGGAAATCCACTGCTTATTCCTAGGATAAGCAGCATAAAATCTGTTTTACTACTTGGGATCTAGCTTGATACTTGGGATACCAGGCTTGATGGACCTTCAGTCTCTCCAAGTACAGCAATTCTTATGTGAGCCAAGTATAGGACCATCAAGCCATTGTGACATCACTGATGAGGTTGGCTCTTAGGCATTGGTGGAATGAGGCATTATGACATCACAATCTCAGCTTTGGAATGTTGCTACTGTTTTTTGGGTTTCTGCCAGGTACTTGGAACCTGGGTTAGCCACTGTTGGAAACGGTGGACCTTTGGTCTATCCCAGTAAGGCAGTTCTTATATTCTTATGTTAATGGGTGTGGAAGTATTATCCAGCTTGCATGCATTAACTGGATAACTCAGACTTACGCAGGAGCACTTGGTGCCTTGTAGTGCCTCCTAAGTGCTCTCACGTTATTTTTACAGGTTCTGAGCACTAATGGAAAAATTAGCAGGCGCCCTGCAAAAAAAAAAAAAAAAAAAAAAGCCCTATTTTAGGGATGCGGTAGAAATAAGCATGGGAGAATCCCACATTAAAACATAGTAAGCCCATGTCTTAGCGCAGTGGCATATCGAGGGTGGGTGGCACCCCCTTTTCTTTCCCCATACCTCTTTAATTTTCCTAGGGCGAGCAGCATTACGAACTTGCTGCTCATGTCATCTTGATTCTTCCTAGGAGCAGGACCAGGAAGTGACATCAGAGAGAGCTGACACTGACATGGGCAGCAAGTTCATGGCACTGCTCATGCTGGGAAAATTAAAGCAGTACGAGGGAAGGGAATGGGGGGGGGGGGAGTGTCAGGAAGGAGCAGGGAGGGGAGCAGAAAGGATGACAGATGCCGGCCCCCACTCCAAGATGGTGCCTGGGATGGATCCCCCTGCCCCCCCCTTACTAAGCCACTGTCTTAGTACATCTTAATAAAAGGGTCTCTTATAATGCACCCTATAAGGATTGAATAATTCCAAAGTTGTCAATGGAAAATATCAAATATCCAAAAAATGACCAAAAGGCAAGACAATTACGGATATGTTATTAATGCTTCCGATTTTAATTCCATTGTAAAGCTAACTGGGGAAAGACCTCAAACGCCCAAGCGTTTTAAAGTGTTAAAAGCAAAAACACTTTAATGGGGCCATGAACATTATTATTAGTCACAAAACCCCAGTTTGTTTGTTTTTTTCTTTTTTTATGTGCATTGAAAAACCATTATGCAGTTGGCTTTTGAATGAATTGATCGGTAAAAACAGCCTCGACTTTACATTGTCGAATAAGCTCTTCCCCTGAAGAAGCCGTTTAGCAGTGAAACGCACAGGCCAAAGTTCCGTCGGGAGCAAGCTCAGTGCTATCTTTGTCATTTAATGGCCGACTTTAGGAGTTAAATGTGAAAAGGTTTCATTTAAAACTAATGAGAATCATTTAGGAAAATCACACCGATACTGCCTGTTATCGATCCTATAAGTTTGCTTTTTCGATGCACATAAATTTTGATTTAATTAACACGAATAAAAAAAGAAAAAAACAAACGGGGGTTTTGTGACCAATAATGATGTTTGTTTTTTCTTTTTTTTATTCGTGTTAATTAAATCAAAATTTATATGCATTGAAAAAGCTCCATTAAAGTGTCTTTACCCTTTAAGGATTGTCCGGTTGCATGCACCTTCTTTTTTCCTGTGAGCGACAAGTTCTAAAACTGATTTTTTTTTTTCGTGTGGGCAGGTTCCAAAAACCAGATTTGCAAGTATTTTTGTGAGCGACACTCCTAGAAACTATGAGCAATAGTTCATGTGCTCCGCTTAAAGGACCATCTTCTCTACTTTTCTACGTCTTTTCTATTAGCAGTGTTCTCAAAAATTCATAGAAATCAGTCCAATGTTAATCAAAATAAACTGGTATAAGTGCCGGTGGGATGTCAGACCACCCTCTGAGCAGCATAGCTCACTGGGGTTTAATTCCTCATTCTTCCCGAGGGCACACTTTTTATCCTCATATTATTTTAGTTCTTTTCAAAACTTATCACAACATCATTAAATACTTCCAGAAGTTAATTTCATAAGTGAATTTCATGACTCGGTTTATATATTCAACATTTAATTTAATAACTTAGCTTTTCAGCCGTCGATGTAAATCCCCCTTAACCAACGCGTTTTGCTTTCTTTGTCAAGGTAATGGGGAAGCTACACAACTTTTCTACATCACTCCTAAAGCCGTCGGCTTTAGGAGTGATGTAGAACAGTGTTCTTCAACCACCGGTCCATGGACCAGTGCCGGTCCACAGAAATTTCCTGCCGGTTCACAGGGCCAGTACGTGCATCAGGCCCAAAACAGTGTTCTTCAACCGCCGGTCCACGGAGCGATCGATGTGGCGTTATCTTTGAGCCAACTCCCTCTTCCTCACTGATTCAGTGCACAAAGCCACGGGAAGTGGCTCCTACAGGCATCCTGCGCCTGAACCGGAAGCCTTCTTTCTGACGTTGCAACGTCAGAGGGACGGCTTCCAGATGAGACGCGGGACGTGCAAGGTGCAATTAGTACTATTATGGGGGTGGAGTCTGGGGTGGACATTGGGTAGAGATGGGTGGGGTCTGGCCCACGACGTAGCCCAGTGTTCTTCAACCGCCGGTCCATGGACCGATGCCGGTCCACAGAATAATTATTTTATTTCTGCCGGTCCATAGGTGTAAAAAGGTTGAAAAACACTGATGTAGAAAGTTGTGTAGCTTCCCGCTTAAAGGAAACCTAGATCTGAGTACTGGTCTGAATACCATGGACACCCGGGCACGTAACAGTGGTCGTTATACCCGGATATTGACTGGATACTGGAACTGAATGTTCATTACAAAAAATTCACAGTGGACGCATTAAAAAAAAAAACCAAACACCTCCCAAAACACTGACCACCATGGGCTAAATATCTTTGGGGGGGAGGGGGGGTTAAATTTTTTTTCTGTGATCTAAAAGTAAAACTACTAACCCCTTCTTTTACTAAGGTGCCCTAACCGATGAACGCACGCTAAACACTAAAGCGTGCATGTTAGTCTGTGGACGCGTCAGCGTTTAGTGCACGCTAATTCAATTAGTGTGCTCTAAATGCTGACGTGTCCAAAGACTAAAATGCACGCGTTAGGATGCGCTAAATCGATTAGCGCACCTTAGTAAAAGAGGGCCTAAATATAAAGGAAGTATGTGCAGGGGGTCTCAAAGTCCCTCCTTGAGGGCCGCAATCCAGTCGGGTTTTCAGGATTTCCCCAATGAATCTGCATGAGATCTATGTGCATGCACTGCTTTCAATGCATATTCATTGGGGAAATCCTGAAAACCTGACTGGATTGTGGCCCTCAAGGAAGGACTTTGGAGACGACTGGAGAAGACCAAACATGGGCAACTCCGGTCCTTGAGGGCCGGAATCCAGTCGGGTTTTCAGGATATCCTCCATGAATATGCATGAGATCTATGTGCATGCACTGCTTTCAATGCATATTCATTGGGGAAATCCTGAAAACCCAACTGGATTGCGGCCCTCGAGGAGGGACTTTGGGGACGACTGGACAAGACCAAACATGGGCAACTCCGGTCCTTGAGGGCCGGAATCCAGTCGGGTTTTCAGGATTTCCCCAATGAATATGCATGAGATCTATGTACACGCATTGCTTTCAATGCATATTCATTGGGAAATCCTGAAAACCCGACTGGATTGCGGCCCTCGAGGAGGGACTTTGGAGACAACTGGAAAAGACCAAACATGGGCAACTCCGGTCCTTGAGGGCCGGAATCCAGTCGGGTTTTCAGGATTTCCCCAATGAATCTGCATGAGATCTATGTGCATGCACTGCTTTCAATGCATATTCATTGGGGAAATCCTGAAAACCCGACTGGATTGCGGCCCTCAAGGAAGGACTTTGAGATCCCTGGTCTAGAACAGACATGGGCAATTCCGGACCAATCGGGTTTTCAGGATTTCCCCAATGAACATGCATGCGATCTATGTGCACGCACTGCTTTCAATGCATATTCATTGGGAAATCCTGAAAACCCGACTGGATTCCGGCCCTCGAGGAGGGACTTTGGAGACGACTGGACAAGACCAAACATGGGCAACTCCGGTCCTTGAGGGCCGCAATCCAGTCGGGTTTTCAGGATTTCCCCAATGAATATGCATGAGATCTATGTGCATGCACTGCTTTCAATGCATATTCATGGGGGAAATCCTGAAAACCCGACTGGATTCTGGCCCTCGAGGAGAGACTTTGCGATCCCTGGTATAGGGTAAGCATTAAAGCTTCCACTATATGCAATACTGTATGGTGTCAAGAAGTTTTCATCCCTTTCAGCGCTTTTAGTATATTTTTGAACTGTTTTCTAATCTTGTGCTGAGCTGTGTAATTCCATTTCTGTAGTTTCACTGTTTCCCTTCATGTTATAGCTTGTGAAGCTTTGGAAACATTTCAGAAATGGGGCTTAGTTGGTGCTTTAACATGCCCTGAACGCATTGCATTCTTTCACGCTCTCAGGAAGCATTATTGCTGGCAAGCTGTGAGCAATAAGGTTTTTGGCTGGGTCCCTGTAAACCAGCTCTATGTGTTTGGTGGGTTTTTTGTTTTTTTGTTTTATGGAACACCAAAAGAGCAGGCCACTCGTAGCACCACTTCCGTAATAACTGTCCTGTGCCTCTTTGTAATCCTTTTATAAGTCTGAAAACAGGCCGGTGTCCTTGTCGACTTTCACAGGGCCATCCAGGAGAGAAAAAGCAGCAAAGGCTCTAGAGAACAAAGGTGCAGTGAGCGCAAACAGATCGTCAGGCAGGAACTCCGATTATCTGTACACGCAGGGCGGAAGCAGAGTTTGATGTTATTACTCTTGAGCAGTAAATGGAGAAGAGCCGATGTGTGAAAATGAGCTCCCGGGCTGCCCTAGCTCCTAAGCGTTGGCTTGCAGAATGTGGGCATGCAGTCTCGTAACCCTTGTACTTGTTTTCTGGCATGCAGGTGAGTGTCCTCACTGACCAGGTGGAAGCCCAGGGAGAGAAGATCCGGGACCTGGAAACCTGCGTGGAAGAGCACCATCTGAAGCTAAATGCCACCGAAGAAATGCTTCAACAGGTGAGACTGGCTGACTTGGCTAGGTTTCTCTTTTGGGAAAGGGGGGATGTGGGAGAGACCAGAAAGAGCTATTCTGAAGGCTGACGCTTAAGCTTCCAGGTGTTTTAAGATCATTTTCCTTCTCTATCCCGCTGTTCGCCTGAAGTAAAATATCATACAGAGCAAAGACGTGACTCGCCCACTTTGCAGAGTTGTATGTCGTGTCACGAGAGGCGGTGGGTTTTAGTCCGCCTTTGTGGAGTTCATAGAGCAGGTACATGGTAAATGGAAGCAGATAAAGACTTACGTGGTCCATCCAGTCTTCCCAGGTATGAAAAACCTTCATATGCTGAGAGATTGGAGAAACTGGGATTATTTTCCCTGGAGAAGAGGAGACTTAGAGGGGATTTGATAGAGACTTACAAGATCATGAAGGGCATAGAGAGAGTAGAGAGGGACAGATTCTTCAAACTTTTGAATAATAAAAGAACAAGAGGACATTCAGAAAAATTGAAAGGGGACAGATTCAAAACGAATGCTAGGAAGTTCTTCTTTACCCAACGTGTGGTGGACACCTGGAATGCGCTTCCAGAGAGCGTAATAGGGCAGAGTACGGTACTGGGGTTCAAGAAAGGATTGGACAATTTCCTGCTGGAAAAGGAGATAGAGGAGTATAGATAGAGGATTACTGCACAGGTCCTGGACCTGTTGGGCCGCCGTGTGAGCGGACTGCTGGGCACGATGGACCTCAGGTCTGACCCAGCAGAGGCATTGCTTATGTTCTTAAGGCGATGTAGAACCAATATTTTACCTGCTAAATTCCACTATAAGATGTCTATAAGTCCTCTCTGACATAAATTTTAATTTTATGCACTAATCCCCTCCTTGCTGTTCTTACCTTAAATGTTCCTTTTTCTATAAAATATTTTTTTTCCTCCCCTCCTTTCTTTTGTGCCAGTCTGTGGGCTCCTTTTACTAAGCTTTGATAGCGGTTTTAGCGCGCTCTAGACGCTAACGCCAGCATTGAGCTGGCGTTAGTTCTAGCCACGTAGCGCGGGTTTAGCACGCGCGGCAATTCTGCACGCGCGAAAAACGCTATCGCAGCTTAGTAAAAGGAGCCTTATGTCTCTGTGTTCTTTTATTGACTATACTTTGTATTAAAATGTACCCATTTCCTTTTTTTTAAAAAAAAAATTTAAATTGTATATCGCGTCGTAAACCGAGATAAACGATCAAATCAAATTTTTAATGAAACTTGCCCTCCCCCCATGATATGCAAGACCTCTGCTCAGAGGATATAAATGTGGTATAAAATATACATGTTTCCTCCTGATCCATCCTTGCCATGTTCAGGGCTCCGACTGTTAAAAAAAAAAAAAAAAAAATTTGCCCTACACGGGTCCCAATTCCCAGGCACTGAGGCACCGTCAAAACCCACCCCATCCCAGTCTATCCTGCCACATACCGGACACAGACCGTAGACGTCCCACCTGGTATTAACTATATTGCCCCTCTGCTGGGAGGGTGGGCAGTGGGGAATAATAATTTATGTGGTAAGTAGAGAGCAGGGCTGAAGGAAGCTTGGGGCCCAGTTGAATAACCTGTTCAGCAAGTTGAATAACAACAAAAGTGTTCTTTCTCTCGGGTTAATTTAAATAAATTATCTCATGCCTGCCTCTGAGTTTTAGGTGGCTCAGTTTAAATCTACTCAGGAAGCAAAACATGAGGTCAGAATGTACTAAGCAAGTTGAAACTCCCGTTTTCTTAAGCATTTAATTATTAGGGTTTTACTAACTGCCTTTCGGAAGAAATTCACACAAAAGACGGTATGTAATTATTAGCCACGGGGAGGAAGTTTTTAATTTTGCCCCAACATTTTTACCCATTCATCATACTGAGAGAGAGCTTCATTAGTGAATGCATAGTCATCTTTCTATTAGGGCAGGGGTAGGCAATTCGGGTCCTCGAGAGCCGGAGCCAGGTCAGGTTTTCAGGATATCCACAATGAATATGTATGAGATGGATTTGCATGCACTGCCTCTTTGAGATGCAAATCTATCTCATGCATATTTATGGTGGAGATCCTGAAAACCTGACCTGGCTCCGGCTCTCCAGGACCGGAATTGCCTACCCCTGTACTAGAAAAAAGCTAGAATCCCCCAAATATAAACTAAGAAAGGTAGACAGCACTGCACATGAACCAGCCGTCGCCCCAAAATAATGCCAATGTATATAATTAAATTATTAAATATTGAGGGTAAGCCAGGAGTACTGGTAATCAGGGCACCATAGCTGATAATCAGGACACCATAGCTTTTACTATAGCACTGAGGCCTCACCTTTAATATTTAATAATTTAATTATATACATTGCCATTATTGCTTTGACCTAATTTTGGGGCAACGGCTGGTTTGTGTGCAGTACTGCCTACCTTTCTTAGTTTATATTTGGGGATTCTAGCTTTTTTCTGTTTTGATATTCCCCTTTGAGTTTTGAATTTGTAATGAATTAAATAAAATAACCTTGGATGCATCTATCCCAGTGTTTGCTTTTAGGTTCTGGAGCCACCTGTTCATATAACAGCGTTTTGGCCTTAGGTTGCAAATAGCATCGTCCCATCAATGGCATTTGTCAGCAGGGTGGGAAAGGGTATGGAATTTTATAAAGTAAATCTGGGTTTTCAGTTTCAGGGGCCTTGGTGACAGCTGAGGAGCAAAGAGCTTGCAAGGAGTGATGTTGTACGACTACTAGCCAAGGGAAGGAATACAGTGTTTGGCAGAGCTTTGCTAGAGTGGAAGTTCTATAGATGGACGCCTTGTTGTGGGTGCCTTGGAGTTGCATGGTGAGAAACCAGCATCCGGCAGCTCAGATTCCATTATAGAATGCTGGTGTAACTTGCTCTCATTGCGCTTGCCGTTAACAGCCGTGCGAGGGAGACGATAGACTACCATTCCCCCCCCTGCTGGCATCAGGTCCGCTTCAATTGCCATAGCCCTTCCCAAGGGGAAAGTGAAATGGGAGGGGTGGAGCAAGGAAGGCAGCTGCCAGGAAGTATAAAAGGCAGGGCCAGGGTTGGGTTAAAGGAGGCCCAGGGAAGGAGGGAGTGATCACCATGTGTCTAGGTATTCTGCTTGGCTGAGATAAGCCAACCTTTACTCTTTTGAACATTTGGAAGACCTGTTCAAGGGCCCTTCCCTCTAATGGGCTACTCAACCTGGCAATTAGGTTAACTGTTAGCATACACTGTCTCCAATTCTGGAGGCCACACCTTCAAAAAGATATAAAAAGGATGGTCCGGAGGAAGGCGTATGGGGGACAGACTTAAAGAGCTCAATATGTATACTTTGGAGGAACGGCGGAAGAGGGGAGATATGATAGAGATGTTTAAATCCCAAAATTTAACTACAAAATATTACTCACCAGAGATGGGTTACATTCCTCCGATAACCATGTCACAAACCAGTGGAGAAAAAGCCTCAAAAATTTCAATGCAGCAGTAAACAACTTCAATACTGTTTAAAGTCCAAGCTGCTTATGTACTATCACTGGCAAAAAAAACACTCCACCACCACTGAAATGTAATTATCAAAAGGGTAATTCCCTGAGAAACCCTTTGAGAGGCACTTGTTGGAGGATTGGGCATGGATTCTGGATTAAGAGCATAAGAAGATAATGATTTGCCTCCGCTGGGTCAGACCAGTGGTCCATCCCACCCAGCGGTCCGCTCCCGCAGCGGCCCTCCAGGCCCATCACCTGTGCAATGGTCCCTGACTATTCCTCTAACCTATCTCAACTCCTATCTGTACCCCTCAATCCCCTTATCCTCTAGGAACCTATCCAAACCTGC
The DNA here is from genome assembly GCF_902459505.1 of Geotrypetes seraphini. Lineage (NCBI taxonomy): Eukaryota > Metazoa > Chordata > Amphibia > Gymnophiona > Dermophiidae > Geotrypetes > Geotrypetes seraphini. Next base: position 14,708,181 of record NC_047102.1, read on the forward strand.
TTTGAAGCATCTAAACGGTGCCATGGTGTTTTCATCTACAGTCTGGCTAGACATTTTCTACCAGTACAGCACGGCATTTCAGACCATGGTCCCAAGCTAAGTAAAACTTTTTTTTTGCTTTTCCTGTTTCACAGTGATGGGCATATTACCCTTTTGATAATGGTGGTGGTGGTGGGAGTTTTTTTTTGCCAGTGATAGTACATAAGCAGCTTGGATTTTAAACAGTATTGAAGTTGTTTACTGCTGCATTGAAATTTTTGAGGCTTTTTCTCCACTGGTTTGTGAAATGGTTAATCGGGGGAGTGTAACCCATCTCTGGCGAGTAATATTTTGTAGTTAAATTTTGGGATTTTTTTTCTATTACTCTTAGTTTTTTTCTTGAGAGATGTTTAAATACCTACATGGCGTAAATGCCCACATGAGTCGAGTCTTTTTCATTTGAAAGGAAGCTCTGGAATGAGAGGGCATAGGATGAAGTCTAAGGAAATAGTTTTTTACAGAAAGGATCGTAGATGTGTGGAACAGTCTCCCGGTAGAGGTGGTGGAGACAGAGACTGTGTCTGAATTCAAGAAAGCGTGGGATAGGCACTTGGGATCTCTTAGAGATCATGGTTGCTGTGGATGGGCAGACTAGATGGGCCATTTGGCCTTTATCTGTGCCAGCATATTTCTGTGTTAGAGTATGTAAATTTCCACATAAACAGCTTGGCATAGTAAATAAGAGTATCTGTTTTAGTGAGAAATGGAGGATAGTTTAAAATTTAGGGTCTCCGGGCACCAAAATCTTTATTGTGGTCCAGGTGTTTCTACAGTGGTTTATTTTTGTTTCCTTGTTTAGTTTTTAAATACGGCACCATTCAATATTTCCCCCATAATGAACTTGCAAAACAACTAGCTTGGGAAGTTTTCCTTCAGTCTGTTGTTAAAGGTAGCATTATAGAATACTAGCGTACACCCGAATTGGCACCTTGAAATATAGGTGCATCCATGTGCCAGGTCAGTGGCAGATGTGGCATGCAACATGTTTAGCTTATAGTATTCTATAAATTACTCATGTAAGTTCAAGACACACCCATGCCCCTCCTGTGATCTGCGCTCGTGTATGCCCCCTTGCAGTTATCAGCTGTAGCACTTCTGTGCTCCTTTAAAGAATAGTTCATAGTGCACTTATATGTCATGGGACATGTAACTGCACTCACCCAGTTTCTATGTATTGCAAGCAGTGGCATAGCGAGAGAAGTTGGCATCCAGGGCAGAAGTGCCTGGCATCGTTGCCCCAGGTTAACCTCCCCCTCCCGATGTGCTCTTCCCCACCTCTCTGGCATGGCTGCACCCTCCCTGCTGTTCCCCACCGCTCTGACATTGCCCCCGGTACCTCTTCACACTTTTGCCTGCAGCAAGCAGTCTGGAATACCTGCTGCTTGTGCTGGCTGGGCCTTCCTTCTGATGTCACTTCCTGGTCCTGCAAACAGGAAGTTACGTCAGAGTGAGGGACAAGGCCAGCGTGAACAGTGAGTAGAACATCCTGCTCACTGCTGGCGAAGATTTGAAGAGGTAGTGACAGGGGTTGCCCTTCAGAGATCTATCCTATCCGGTAGTGTTGTGGGGGGGTGGGTGTAGGGGAGGAGAAGTGCCAGCGCCCCTGCAAACTTAGTGCCCAGGGCATTCTGTCTTCCCACTCCCCCCTTGCTATGCCACTGGTTGCAAATAACACGGATATACTTATTGCCACCCATTAAGGTGGCATTTTGCAATATGCACGGACTATTGCAATAAAAGTTTACATACGGTGAGTCACTGGGTGTTAATTGCATGGTACAGTCCACACCCATTTCCTGTCTCATTAAGAGCTAAACATGAAGTCACGGTGTTAGCTGTTGGCACCTGATTGTGCTGCGAGTTAACTTGCGCTAATTCACGTGCCACATGCTGGTTTCAGCATATGCCATACCATTGCCTAGATTGCACAGATGCATTTAAATTGTGTTTCCTATTTTTTTTTTTTTTTGCACAAGTCAGTTACAGGTCAGTTTTCAGAAAGTGTTTAGCTGATGCGGATATTTCTCGACACGCCAAGGCCTTGGAGGAGAGTGTGGCTTAAGTGGTTGTGGGTTCAAACCCTGTTCTGCTCTTTCTGACTCTGGCCAAGTCACTTAATCCCCTCCATTTGCCCCAGGAACATTAGACAGATTGTGAGCCTGCCAGGACAGACAGGGGAAATGCTTAAGTACCTGAATGTAAACTGCTTTGAACATAGGGCGCCTTTCACGAAGGTAATGCTAGCGGTTTTAGTGCACGCTAGCCGAAAATCTACCGCCTGCTCAAAAGGAGGTGGTAGCGGCTAGCGCGGGGGGCAATTTAGCGTTCGCTTTTCCGCGCTTAAAGGCCCTAGCGCGGCTTTGTAAAAGGAGCCTATAGTTGTAAAATTACAAAAAGGTGGTATACAAGTCCCAATCCTTTTCCTCTACTGTGTCCAGAAATTTTACTTAAGGGCACTGAAGAAGCAGAAAAAAAAAAAAAAAGAATTGTAAATCACATCTGGCCAAAAGGTGACAGAGAGGGGATGAGATTTGATAGTTTTACTGTTTTATTATAAGAATTTTTATTATTAGAATTGTTATTATTGAGATGTTGATTGTTATAGTATTTTATGAAAAAAAAAAAAAAATTTAACACCTCAGAGGTACACCAATGTGAGGTAAGATGAAAAGGTAAGAGCTACACTTCTCCCTCCGTATTCGCGGTTTCGATTATACATGGGTTTTAGCTTGCTGGCTCCTCCCCCCAAATGACATCAGCTTGCATAGAGAAATCGCTGATTCCAAGCGTTTACAGAGAAAATCGCCGATTCCCAGCACTTTCTTCACCGTGTTTTGCCTCTCACACCATGTTGCTCGCGGTTTCACCATATTCACGATGGTTTTTAATAGAAAACTGAATAACATTTGAAAAAGTTATTTGCGGTTTTTCTGTATTTGTTAATCCCCTATCGCGGCGAATACGGAGGGAGAAGTGTACTGTCAGTGTAGAGTGAAGTCTTTAAAGTGATTTTGGGGCCAGGTTTTTCACTTTTGATTGTAAAAGTAACCTTTCTTTATACAAATTAGTAATGCAACAATGTTTTTAGAGCTTTTCAGTTTTTTAGAATTTTGGATAAACAGAGTAACATAGTAAATGACAGCAGAAAAAGACATGAATGGTCCATCCAGTCTGCCCAATCGTACCCTCTCTTTAAATTACTGATTTAATTTCAATTGCCCCTTTCCCTAGATATTTCTGGGCCAGAAAGCCAGAGCTCTGCCCGGTACTGTGCTTAAGTGAAGTGTCTGTCAAAGCTCACTCCAGCCCATCCTCAACTGAATGGCCATATACGGAACGCAAGACCTTGCAAGTCTGCCCAGTACTGGCCTTAGTTCTTCAAAGGATCTTGTACTGCCTTTCTGTGGCTTACATTTTTTTGTATGCCGCTGACCCTAGTGGGCTCACAATATGAGATTTTGTACCTGGGCGGTGGAGGGTTAAGTGACTGGCCCTGGGTCACAAGGAGCCCCAGTGGGAATCAAAAAAACAGTCTCCTACTGTACATGTTATATTTAAAATTATTCCCCACCCCCAGTTAATTTGTATTGCTATTCTTACATCTTTACAGGCCTTGACACTACAATTGTACATCCATCTGGTTTTGTGCACTTTTTAAAGACTCTTTCATCTATGGTAATTTGGTTTACTATTTTTTTTTTTCTTCTCCTTTTCTGCATTGAGGAAGTAGGGGAAGGGTAGATCTTTTTTTTTTTTTTCATAAAAAAAAAAAATATAGTGTATCCAAATGAAACTAATCCAAGCCAAAAACAACCCAAACCTATTTATAGTCTTGGAGAGAACTACCATTTAAGTTTGTGTTGGTGCAAAGAATTCCTTTGGGTCTAACTTCTCAGTTAACCACTGACAGGAGAATTCCAGTTTGTCAGCTGGATTTGGGTTTCCTCATTTCGCTAGCCCTGTGGTTTTCTTCTGCCCTTGAGTGGGCCAAAATTAAAATGCTATGTTAATCAGGTTTTCTATTGCACCTTTAGCTATTCCGTTCAAGGTTGGATTACATTACAAGAGGTTGGGTCAGTTATCCAGGAAGTTACAATGGACAGATTGACGCGGACATTCAGTAGGGTTGCTAGCACAGTTAGATCAGTATAACTCTCGTACAGTTATGATGTTTAGGCTGCCTGAAATGAGATAATAAACTGAACAGCTACAGCATTGAAGACTAATATCACGTTTCCCCGAAAATAAGCCCTAGTCGCCGGCAGCAGCAGCAGTGCTCTTCCCCCCCCAACCCATCTCTCCCCCCAAAATAAGCCCTAGTCGCCGGCAGCAGCAGCAGTGCTCTTTCCCCCTAACCCATCTCTCCCCCCCAAAATAAGCCCTAGTCGCCGGCAGCAGCAGCAGTGCTCTTCCCCCCAACCCATCTCTCCCCCCAAAATAAGCCCTAGTCGCCGGCAGCAGCAGCAGTGCTCTTCCCCCCCAACCCATCTTTCCCCCCAAAATAAGCCCTAGTCGCCGGTGGCAGCAGCAGTAGCGCTTCCCCCCCCCCGACCCATCTCTTCCTCGCATCGGAACTGCGAGTCAGAAATAAATACCTTATAACAAACCGGCAGCGTCGGCAGTAATCTAGACAGGCTTCTTTGTGGCCTGGGCCATTCCTCTGCCGAGTTGCTGATGACCCTTTCCTCCATTAAATCTCTCTTATTGACACCATATGACAATTTGTTATACAATGCTGTTAACTAGAGGCTTGAGTGATGCTTGTGGTTTCCTAATACCATTTAATTTATAAGATAAAGCAGCATAGCAGAGAAACTGAAAGTAAACCATAACCTTCTGAGATCTGACTTTCAGTTGTAGAGTCTTATTATTTACGTGACTGTGGCTGAACATTACTGTTTAATTTCTACTCTCTTTCTCACACCCAGTCATTTTATTTTTTGAATGTTATTTCCAAATACATTTTAATACTAAACATAGATGTTTAGGACTATTTCTATTATAGTCTCTAATAACAGAAACAAACAAAAAAAGATTAAATAAAAACATATGTATACATAAGAAATAGAGAAATCGTAACTGAAATCAGGAAGCAAATCACTGTGGAAAAGGCATGCATGCAAGATGTTGTTGAAAAGTCCAGCTCCTATGCTGGCAGCTCTCAAAAGGTCTTTAATCACAAACAGAAAGTGCTAGAGGCTATTAAACCTTCTAAACCTCCTGGCAACCCTTAAAAGGGATTTTTGTTGAAAGATAGTAACTCAGCCTCTCTACTCAAGTCCTACAAACTCCAAATGTTGAAAATATTAAACCCCCAAAGCAAGTTGCTCATTTTGCACGTTCAGCCCTAGGCCTCGGGTTTGTGGTTTACCAACCAACCATGCAGACAGCTGCTGGCACTTGCAATGTTTTCTTTGAGGGTGGGAGAGAATATGGATACTCACCTTAGAGAATGACACAGGGACAAATTTTTCCCCGTCCCTGCCAGAACGCATTTTCCCGTCCTGGCGAGTTCTTTTCCTGTCCCTGCTCCATTCCTGCAAGCTCTGTCCTCATCTGCACAAGCCCCAAACACTTTAAAATCCTAAGTTGCAACATTCTAGAGCTCAGATTGTGATGTCATAATGCCTCATTCCACCAATGCCTAAGCTCCGTCCTCATCTGCACAAGCCTCAAACCCTTTAAAATCATAAGTAGCAACATTCTAGAGCTGAAATTGTGATGTCATAATGCCTCATTCCACCAATGCCTCAAACACTTTAAAATCATAAGTAGTAACATTCTAGAGTTCAGTTTGTGATGTCATAATGCCTCATTCCACCAATGCCTAAGCTCCGTCCTCATCTGCACAAGCCTCAAACCCTTTAAAATCATAAGTAGCAACATTCTAGAGCTCAGATTGTGATGTCATAATGCCTCATTCCACCAATGCCTGAGCTCCGTCCTCATCTGCACAAGCCTCAAACCCTTTAAAACCATAAGTGTTTGAGGCTTGTGCGGTTAAGGCAGAGCTTATAGGAATGGGAGTGTGACAGCGAGAAAACGCATGGGGACGGGACGGAGAAATTGAGTTCCTGCGGGGACGTGGACAAATTTATCGCCATGTCATTCTCTTAACTTGTCTTCTAGGTCCACAGCCCATACTGGTCTTGGTAAATAAATCAGAAAGCGAAGACCATTATTTTAGAAACATTGCTGTAACCCATGTAGATAGATTGGAATGATATGGGATATAAAATTGATAGATAAATAGATATGATGGAAATTACTGAAAAGCAGGAAAGGTGAAAGCCAACTGCTTTTTCCATTTCATGGAGACTTTTGAGGGCAAGTGTATAAGAAGCCACCTAATTGTTGGTGATATGAAGGCGTCAATGGTAGTATTCTAGTATTTAACGGGCATAAGTGACCTCTTATTGAATTCCAACTATTTATTTATTCATTCAGTTTTCTATATCGTTCTCCCAGGAAAGTTCAGAACAGTTTACATGAATTTTTCCCTGTCTGTCCTGGTGGGCTCACAATCTATCTAATGTACCCAGGGCAATGGGGGGACATTAAGTGACTTGCTCAGGGTCACAGGGAGCAGCGTGGGTTTGAACCCACAACCTCAGGGTGCTGAGGCTGTAGCTCTAATCACTGCACCACCCTAGAAACCAAAATGTAGCAAAAGTGAGCCAAGTGGAGGACAATGAAGCCATTGTGACATCACCGATGAGGTTGGCTCTTATTGGTGGAATGAGGCATTATGATGTCACAATACCTGCTCTAGTTATCAGAGGCTGAAACTTGTCACACTGTTTATTGATTCAGTTTTCTATATCGTTCTCCCAGGGGAGCTCAGAACGGTTTACATGAATTTATTCAGGTACTCAAGCATTTTTCCTTGTCTGTCCTGGTGGGTTCACAATCAGTCTAATGTACTTGGGGCAATGAAGGGATTAAGCGACTTGCCCAGGGTCACAAGGAGCAGCTTGGGTTTGAATCCACAACCCCAAGGTGCTTTAACCGCTATGCCACACACTAGCGGAAAAGTACACAACACAATTTAACGGTGTGTATTTTCCTGATGAGCATGTGAATGGAGCTAGGATCGGACAACAGGGTACGTACGTAATTTATTGAATATTATAAAGTACATGCTTTCTACCGCACGGGTGTGGGCATTTATACCAACTATAGGGCTGGTGTAAATGCGTTTTCAACTGTTTGCACTAGTGTTCTACAAAGAAAAGTAGGTTTCCCATGTTTCTTTCATCGTATAGACTTGAAATGGCCACCATAAATATCGAACTGCCCTCCAGGTTCGGGCGGGTCTGTGGGAGTCTGAGGAGTGGCTTCCGGTATCTCATAGAATAACTTATAAATTATGCTTACTTACTTTCAAATCCTTACTTTATAAAACTCCTGCGTTTATTTTCAAATTATTAATTCCTTACTCCTCGAATAGAATATTACGGTCAAACGAACAACATCTATTGACTATTCCTTCTCTCAAGATCATCAATACTAGACGACAACTTATTTTTTCTGTTACGGCCCCACAAGTCTGGAACTCTCTTCCTATTTATTTGAGAGAAGAACACAACCTTGATAAATTCAAGACTAGTTTAAAAACATTTCTTTTTAAAGATGCTTTTGATTGATAGTTTCCCATCTTGGATTTAGTTATTGAGTTGATTTTGATTATGGAATTTTACATCCCCTACCTTGTGTTTTTTCCCTGACTATTCTATTTTTAATATTTTGTAGTTCAATTCCCTTTTTCTTGTCTGTAAAGTTTGTTAATAGTCCTGTTTGATTTTAAATTTATGTTAAGTATTGTTTTACTCCTTAATACTGTAATTTTAATGTTTATTATTTATGTTCATCGCTTTGAAGTATGTTTAAGCGATTAATCAAAAACACTAATAAACTTGAAACTTGAAACTTGAGTGTGTCCGATGTAAACATGTGAAAGGTTCCCTGTTAAATATGTTGGTCGACCGCGCGGAGCTGAGTCCTTATTGGAATAGTATATTAGACAGGGCGTGGTGCGACGGTCCTTTCAATGGTCCTACAAAATCTTAGTGCTGGGTTATGAGGGGGGACCTGTCTGTTCAGGGCCTGTCACCGGACCAATGCCAGTTTCTCCTGTTGGTTAAGCGTCATATCCTACGCGTATGGATGGATGAGTGCTCGCCTGTCCCGCAGGCCTGGGTGGGCTCTATGAGAGAGATGGCGGGATGGGAATTGAGGGTGAGGGCGCCGGGATCAGAGAACCCGGAAGAAGAATTATTGGGCCTTGTGGCATGAGTTTCTCTCCCACCCGTTAGGGAGTGTTGACCCCCGTGTGAATGCCCTCAGCTGGAAATCTCAGCCCATGGCTTGATAGAATCCGCGGGCAGTCGATGACAGCAAATAGAGAATGCTCGCAAGGTTTGAGGGCAATGGGGTGCCTTTAAGGACTCTGGGCTCAACATACTGTATGTCACAGCTGGACAATATAATTAAGGGTGGATTCCTTATTATGTGCTTTCTTGCTTGCAAGAAATGTGATTTTTTTTTTTTGGTAACTTAAATCTATAACTGTATGAGCCACAAAAATGCAAAACCAAAACAAATGCTGGCACTTTAGCAAAGCTGAAAACGAATGGTTCTGTTCGGCCTTTAGAATGTGTGGATCAGCTGCTGTTTCTTACCGTTTGCTTTTCAGCCAGGCGTTCATTCTAAGCATTCGTTCATTCTAAGCATTAGCAGTGATCTGTCCTTTAATTAAATTCAAGACTCTGCGTTGCAGTCCCCGTACAAACTGGCCAGCCTTTTAGACTTTCCATTTACTTGGCTATGTAATCAGAGCAAACTGTGCCTTTTGAAGGCTGTAATTCATTGTCTGCTATTGTTTTTTCATCATTTCCTGAAGAGAGTGAATTCAGTAAGCTCTATCAGTTGTGTCTGGAGTCAGGAGAATAGTCTTGTGTCTGCTGCGGCTGACAGCAGCAATCTGCGTTTTGTCACTGCCATGTCTTTGCTACATTTTGCTGACCAGGTAGGGGTTGTTGTTTTTTTTTTTCTATCTTTCAAGCTTCAAAGTCACATTAGAAGCTAGGGTTGCACTGAAATTTTGTATTTTAGTTCGATTTGGCCCTGAATACGTTCTTCGTATTTGGCTGAATAGTGCTTTAAATTCAGATATGAAAAATTTGGGGCTCTGCTGTGCTAAATCCTTCTTTTATTATTTGTTATGTTAAAGCTGAATACCTGTTATTTGTGTTCACCTGAATCGTAAAATATGGTGTTTGTTACAGCTGAAAGTTATTTGACTGGATAATTTTCTACTTTCTAGTATCATTTTTATTTTACACACGTTCTCATGAGCTCTATGCGTAGAAAGAACTTTTGAATATTCTGATATAGAGGCTCATTTTCAAAGCACTTAGACACACAAAGTACTATAGATTTCTATGGTAATTTTGTGTGTCTTTCTCATAAGTCCATTGAAAATAAGCCTGATGGTCTTATCTGTTTTTAAAAGGAGAGTACCGTGCTTTAATTTTTCATATTTTCATATGATATTTGAAACGATTAAAATATGTGAAAATCTATGCACTGTCCAGTCTTTGCATAAATGCTATATTTCTGTGCACTTATCTACACTAAAGTCTTAAGATTTAATTTAACATGTAAGAGAAGGATTTCCCCCTTAGAATTCCATCTAGACTGTAACTTAATAAAGATTAATATCACTTTTTACATAGATTCATGCTGTATAGAGTATACATGACAGGCAGGGCTAAAGAATGTTCCTAATGTTTTTTGCCTGCTAAAGGGAAATGACGACTACTACTTATCACTTATATAGCGCTGAAAAGCGTATACAGCGCTGTACATTTTGACATTTATAGACAGTCCCTGCTCAGAAGAGCTTACAATCTAACTTGGACAGACAAGACATGACATATAGGGTTGGGGATGCAGAACCCAAGGTGAGAGGAGTTTCGAGTCGAAAGCACTCTCAGAGAGGTGGGCTTTTAACTGGGCCTTGAACCCTGCCAGAGACGGAACCCGCCTTAGGGAATCGGGCAGCTTCTTCCAAGCATACGGCGCAGTAAGGCAGAAGGGACGGAGTCTGGAGTTCCCGCTTTTGAGGAATCCTCCTCCGTGCAGAGTTACGTGTTCTCATAGGGATCCCTGAGGAAGACAGCCTTGTCGCAACACGGACCGTGTTGGATCCATAGCTCCCAATGGTTTGGGTCCTAGATATATTTAATGTGGATTATCAAATTGTACATTCTTAAATAAAGCCTGCATCTTGAACATCACCATCTCCACAGAGTTTTTGTTTTAGTTGAAGAGAAGGGCACAGATAGGAGGGACTTACCAGCTGAGCGGAGCTTATGGGGTGTGATGGTGGGAGGGGGGGGGGGGTCACAGGAGGAGATAAGAGAAGAGAGATAGTGGGGGGCAGCTGAGTGAGTACATTTGTAGGTCAATATTCGGAAATGGATGGGAAGCCAATGAAGTGATTCTAGGAGAGGGGCAACGTAAAGCATAGCGGCTCTCCTGGAGCATGAGTCGTGCAGCCGAATTCTGGATGGCACGTGCTTAGTGAAAACTGATTTTTTACCAGAAAGATAATATTCTCAGGAGTATTCAATGACATTGTTTTAGGATACCAGTCAATGTTTTAGGATATTTTTCAAAGTCTTTTCTGCACATAAAGTCATGCTTTATAGACAGGAATGGTCTGCAGTTTGTTTTATTTTAATACATCCCTAGTTAATTCAGCATATTATAAGCTTTAGTTATAATGCATTAGTTACAACACTGTTTACCTTTCATAAAGATAAGCTTACACGTGTATAAACTGTGCATGCCAGCTTGTACTTTCATTTTGAGGAGCCCATTTCTGAGTGTGGAGTTCAAGTGGGGTCTGAAAAGTTAGGCACCTGTACATGGATTAAATGGAGGCGCCCAATCCAAAGGCCTAGTGATGGCCTACAAACTCTTCCGTTCCATTTCTAGACCGCAAAACCTCGCGGATCGATGCGGTTCACAAAAATAGAAAACTGGACGTTCCCAGTGAACTACAAAGTGGACATCAATCAGTTCCACGCTCTAAAAATTTTACAAACAAGAATGATTTCAGTCATTTTCTGTAATGTATATAAAAACAAGACGTAACTCCTTATCCCAGTTAGATGCCTGAAATGCTAATAGACGTTGCTGGAACTTCTTATACACGCAACCTTGAACTGGGGGGGGGGGGGAGGGAAGGAACAAATAAAGCAGTATTATGTAGTGGATGGTTTGGTTTGAATAAAGTAAATAATTCTAACAGGTTTTCAGGCGCTTGACCACAACATAGTACTGGCCTATATGGCCTCCAAACTCCACTCTACGCCCTGAATTGACTGCTTCGCTCGCAAGAAGAAAAGCGACTACACGCACCCTTGGGACACGCCCTCCTCCATGTGAGTGCCCGCAAAAGATCTTACATTACCTACCACGCCTCTGGAACCAACTACCTACCAGCATAAGATCATTAGGAGGCCCTACTGAACTTCAGGAAGGCTGTACAAACTCGCCTCTTCCCCTGATCCTCTATGAGAATGCGTCAATCCAAATCCCCCCCGACCCTCTCACAAATGGCCCCGATCGCTCCACTATCTTGAGTCTCTAAAGCCGATGAGCTCCATCCTATGTCTGACATACCATGTTCCGTCAGACAATGTTCGGTGTCAGGTCAAAAGCGCGCCGGGACAAACTGAGCGCAACGTGGAGGTGCGCCCCAAAGAAAATGACTGTTTTAAAGGGCTCGGACGGGGGTGTGTGTGTGTGGGGGAACCCCCCCACTTTACTTTATACAGATCGCGCCGCGTTGTGGGGGCGTTGTGGGGGGTTTGGGGGGTTGTAACCCCCCACATTTTACTGAAAACTTCACTTTTTCCCTAAAAAACAGGGAAACAGTTAAGTTTCCAGTATAATGAAGGCGGTTACAACCCCCCAAACCCCCACAACGCCGCCGCGATCTGTATTAAGTAAAGTGGGGGGGGGGTTCCCCAACAAAACCCCCCGTCGGAGCCCCTAAAAACAATCTTTTTCTTCGGCGCGCGCTTCGGTCTTGCGCTCAGTGGTCGGCACGCACCTTTGTCTTCGGCGGTTTTGTCTATGAACCCAATGTTCTACCATTCTATGTCATACTGTTCACCACTGTCCTCCTATATGCCGTATTTACCATAGTGTCTGCCATGCTTCTATCTCTCATGCCATGTTTGCCACTCCATGTCTTCCGTGCTGTGTTTCATCATGCACGCTTGCTTTACCCTTTTGCCATCATATCATTCTATACTAACCATGCTTTACCATGTTTACCAAACTATACTCACCACGCTATGTCTCGCCATATCATATTTTATCATATAATGTTTTACCATGCTTTTTTTTTTAACCATACTATGTCTGAGAATATAGCACCATGGTTGGAGCTGCAGCCTTGGTACCCTAAGGTTGTGGGTGATGGCCCATGCTGCTCCTTGTGCCTCTAGGCAAGTCAACTGCTCCCCCATTGCCTCAGCTACATTAGACGGTTCATAGACAACGGCGCGAAAGACAAAAGCGCGCGCCGACAATTGAGCGCAGCGCGCGCCGCTCTAAATTACAGTTTTTAGGGGCTCCGACGGGGGGTTTTGTTGGGGAACCCCCCAAGTTTACTTAATAGACATCGCGCCGGCGTTATGGGGGGTTTGGGGGGTTGTAACCCTCCACATTTTACTGTAAACGGAACTTTTTCCCTAAAAACAGGGAAAAAGTGAAGTTTTCAGTAAAATGTGGGGGGTTACAACCCCACACCCCCCCCACAACGCCCCCACAACGTGGCGCGATGTCTATTAAGTAAAGTGGGGGGGGTTCCCCCCACGCCCCCCCATCAGAGCCCTAAAAACAGTAATTTTCTGCGGCACACATCTCCGCGCTGCGCTCAATTGTCTGCGCACGCCTTTGTCCCGGCGCGCTTTTGACCTGACACCACATTAGACAGATTGTGAGCCCACCGGGACAGGCAGGGGATTACGCTTGAGTACCTGTTTCTGAGCTCCCCTGGGAGAATAGCTTAGAAAATTCAATACATAAATAAATACAGGATTGCCCCCCTCAGGTCCTGATTCTGTAAAGTCTGCCTAACTCAATTGATCGATAGGCTTAATTTGTGCCGATATCGGCACTCGCCACCTCACAACTGGCTTCAATTGGGCTTAGTTGAAAGCTAGGCACCTAACTCAAAGAAACTTGATTCTGTAAAAAGTAGGCGTCTAGCCCAAAGCGACTACACTAAAAGTTGATGTGGTTAGGGGGGCGGATCGTGGGCGTGTTTTATAGTGAGGCGCCTCTTTGTGAATTAGGCCCCAATATCGACGCCTAACCTTTTAGGCAAATAAAACTGTAGCATAAATTGGGGTGCCTTAATATTAGGACACTGAGCCCCACCTATGCACGCTTTGGCGACACTAAGCATGATTCTATAACGGGTGCCTAAATTTTAGGCGGATTTTATAGAATTGGAGCTTCGATGTCTTCTAAGACCCTTCAAATTGGGGGGAAAAAAAGTTATGCAGTTGTTATCCACTGCTGGCCGCATTAATGGTTTCGAATATTGGTCGCATTGTAGATTTTAGAATGTTGGGGAGAATTTCTATACTGTGACGTTGGAAGGATCCAACCCAGCGCATAGCATAGCACAATTGGGCAGGTTAGAGTCTCATGCTCTAAAATGACTTTTTAAAAATTCTTATTTAGAAACATAGAAACATAGAAATAGACGGCCCATCTAGTCTGCCCACCCTAATGTCCCTCCCCTACCTTTGCCCTGTGAATAGATCCCATGTGCCGATCCCATTTGGCCTTAAAATCAGGCACGCTGCTGGCCTCAATCACCTGTAGTGGAAGACTATTCCAGCGATCAACCACTCTTTCAGTGAAAAAGAATTTCCTGGTGTCACCTCGTAGTTTCCCGCCCCTGATTTTCAACGGATGCCCTCTTGTTGTCGTGGGACCCTTGAAAAAGAAGATATCTTCCTCCGCCTTGATGCGGCCCGTAAGATACTTGAACGTCTCGATCATGTCCCCCCTCTCTCTGCGCTCCTCGAGCGAGTATAGCTGTAATTTGTCAAGCCGTTTTTCGTATGGTAGATCCTTGAGTCCCGAGACCATCCGGGTGGCCATTCTTTGCACCGACTCCAGTCTCAGCACATCCTTGCGATAATGCGGCCTCCAGAATTGCACACAGTATTCCAGGTGGGGCCTCACCATGGATCTATACAATGGCATAATGACTTCCGCCTTACGACTGATGAAACCCCTTCGTATGCAATGAGATGCTCCAAACCATCTGACATGATAGAATAGCGGTGTTGTGGCCTGTGCCTGGTGTTGCGCCAGAAGGGGGATGATAATCCATAGGACACAATGAGGCTTTACGAGGGTCAATGTATAGCAGAGCTACTCAAATGAGTTGATAGGCCAGTTGAGTTCTACTGCTACTACTTATCACTTATAGTGCTGAAAGGCGTACGCAGCGCTGTACATTCTGACATTTATAGATGGTCCCTGCTCGGAAGAGCTTACAATCTAACTTGGACAGACAGTCATGACGTATAGGGTTGGGGAGTTAGGAGCTTTCAGAATATCTCTATTGAATATACATACACTTCTCCCTCCGTATTTGCGGTTTCAGTTTTCGCGGTTTTGATTATTCACGGTTTTTTTAGCTTCCTGGTTCCTCCCCCCCAAATGACATCAGCTTGCGTAGAGAAATCGCTGATTCCAAGCGTTTACAGAGAAAATTGCCGATTCCCGGCACTTTCTTTACCGTGTGTTGTCTCTCCTTCAGGAACAGGCAAGGTCTCCCACCATGTTATTTGCGGTTTCACTATATTCACGATGGCTTTTAATAGAAAACAGCGAATAACATATGAAAAAAGTTATTTGCGGTTTTTCTGTATTTGCGGTTCTGTTAATCCCCTATTGCAGCGAATGCGGAGGGAGAAGTGTACACTACAAAGCAGGGTACAATTAACCAAATTACCTATCTCAAAAAGTATTTAATACATATAACTAGACAGGTTATATTATATGTATTGAATATACATGAGAGAGATTTGCATATAACAGAGATGACAGGCATGCAAATCTCTCTCATGCATATTCATTAGGGGTATCCTGAAAACCCAGCTGGCTTGTGGACCCATTTGAGTAGCCCTGGAGTATAATATGGGGTTACAATGGTGGTGGAAAGTAGCATGTCTTTGTGGTTTGCTATATTGTTATTTTTACTTATGCATGTTTTCTTATAAGCTGCATCGATTTCAGACGCATGGGCTGTAAATATTTTAAATACCCTCACTTCTTTATTTAAATGCATTGCATACCTTTCCCATTGTATACTGTACAGTGCACATGGCTAATGGATGGCTTATTTATGGAACTATGGTTAAAGTTAGCACAAGGGTGATGATGGCGACTGTTTAGGCTGAATTTGAATAGAGTGAGGCATCAGTGTAGGACAGTGGTCTCAAACTCAAACCCTTTACGGGGCCACATTTTGGATTTGTAGGTACTTGGGAGGGCCGCAGAAAAAATAGTAAATGTCTTATTAAAGAAATGACAATTTTGCATGAGGTAAAAACTCTTTATAGTTTATAAATCTTTCCTTTTGGCTAAGTCTTAATAATAATATTGTCATTTATAGCTAAATAGACATATTATCAAGAAACTGTTTTATTTTACTTTTGTGATTATGATAAACATACCGAGGGCCTCAAAATAGGACCTGGCGGGCCGCATGTGGCCTCCGGGCCATGAGTTTGAGACCACTGGTGTAGGAGTTAAGAAGGTTCATGTCACACTGACCCTTCATCAGTTATGGTATGGTTCATACTCTTTTGTTTTACTTTGCCAAGTTAAATTCAGTCATTTCCTACAGGAGTTGCTAAGCCGAACATCCCTTGAGACTCAGAAGCTGGACCTCATGACTGAAGTTTCAGACCTGAAGATAAAGTTGGCTGGCCTAGAAAAGGAGCAGAATGACTGCGAGGAGAGACAGAGCAAAGTGGAGGTTGGTGGTGCTGAATGCCTCGTTTAAACATTTTGGCACTTGTGTCCTTATATTGCTGATAAAAAAAAAAAAAATCAGACAGCACACCTGCTCCTGTGTTTATGGAGTTCTTCCTCGACCCTTTTCCAGAGAATGAAGGAAAGATTTCCTGTCTAAACTGACACCTCTAACTTTAAAAGGTACCAAATACAAAGAGGAAAAATTGTATATATGGTTTTAGCAGCTGCAGTGCACAGTGTTATGGTAGTATGCAGTAGAGAATGACATGGGGACAAATTTTCCCCCGTGGGAGCTCATTTTCCCGTCCCATCCCAGCGAGTTCTTTGCCTGTCCCTGCCCCATTCCTGCAAGCAAGCTCCGTCCTCATCTGCGCAAGCATCAAACACTTTAAAATCATAAGTAGCAACATTCTAGAGCTGAGATTGTGATGTCATAATGCCTCATTCCACCAATGCCTAAGCTCCGTCCTCATCTGCATAAGCCTCAGACACTTTAAAATCATAAGTAGCAACATTCTAGAGCTCAGATTGTGATGTCATAATGCCTCATTCCACCAATGCCTAAGCTCCGTCCTCATCTGCACAAGCCTCAAACACTAAAATCATAAGTAGCAACATTCTAGAGCTGAGATTGTGATGTCATAATGCCTCATTCCACCAATGCCTAAGCTCCGTCCTCATCTGCACAAGCCTCAGACACTTTAAAATCATAAGTAGCAACATTCTAGAGCTCAGATTGTGATGTCATAATGCCTCATTCCACCAATGCCTAAGCTCCGTCCTCATCTGCACAAGCCTCAAACACTAAAATCATAAGTAGCAACATTCTAGAGCTCAGATTGTGATGTCATAATGCCTCATTCCACCAATGCCTCATCTGCACAAGCCTCAGACACTTTAAAATCATAAGTAGCAACATTCTAGAGCTGAGATTGTGATGTCATAATGCCTCATTCCACCAATGTCTAAGTTCCATCCTCATCTACACAAGCCTCAAACACTTTAAAATCATAAGTATCAACATTCTAGAGCTGAGATTATAATGTCATAATGCCTCATTCCACCAGTGCCGAAGCACTGTCCTCATCTGCATAAGCCTCAAACTCCTCAAAATCATAAGTGTTCAAGGCTTCTGCAGTTAAGGCAGATCTTACAGGAATGGGGCAAGGACAGGGACAGTGATAAAACAAGCAGGGACAAATGAATGATCTAAAATCTCAGAAGGTGGATAATGTGCCATATAAAGAACCAATAGCATTCTATATATTGTGTTCATAACTAGTCTTGCCAAAACTCCCAGTACTTACACGGCTTATTTGATAGACAGTAACTTTCTTACCGGAATGTGGGACTCAAAGACGCATGGCAAGTTGCCCAAAGAGCTTCAAAATTAGCACGCAAGTCCTGTGAGATTTAAAATGATCATCAGGTTACGTAGCACATGAAAGTCCATGTTTTGTTTTGTTTTTAACCCGGGTAACGTATTAGTCCTTACAAGATTGCACTTGGATTAGAGTTAGTTCATTACTATTTGTCCCAGATTGGAGTTGGATTAAAGTTGTTGCAATACTGTGTGTGTCCCGGCAGGTTTCAGTTGGATTAGAGCAGTGTTTCCCAAGTTGATCCTGGAGTAGCTCCTTGCCAGTGGCGTAGTAAGGGGGGGGTGGTCTGCTCTGGGCTCCATGTTGGAGGGGGCACCAATACCCCTCCTCTTTTCCACCCTCACGCCTCTTCCCATTCTTCCCTTCCACGTGCGCGCCTCCCCTTCTCCTATACCTCTAGTTGAAGTTGTTATTCGCAGCGGTCAACAACTTTGTGACCCCTGTCGGCTCTCCCGGGTACTATGCACAGGAAGTGACATCAGAGGGAGAGCTGAAGAGGTTGCGAGGAGCACATTGTTGACCACTGTGAGCAACAACTTCAACCAGAAGTATGGGGGAAGGAAAGAGGAGGGCGGGGTGACAGGGGAGGAGGGAAGGAGCAGGGGGGGGGTGCCATGCATGGCAGATGGGAGCAGGGGGGGGTGGAGATGAGGGCAGTGGAGGAGCATCACCGCCGCGGGCACCTCTAACCCTCACTACGCCACTGCCCCTTGCCAATCAGGTTTTCAAGATATCCACAATGAATATGCATGAAATCTATTTGCATACACTGCCTCCATTGAATGCAAATCTCTTCCCTGCATATTTATTGTGGATATCCTGAAACCTGACTGGCAGGGAGTACAATGGATTAAAGTTGATGCCTTACAGCATGTGTCCTGGCAGGTTGGCATTGTTGGCATTTTGGAAGCTTGTCTATGTTTATTGGTATTTATAGATTGCTGTTCGATAAATCATCATAGCGGTTTGCAATAGTACAAAACAGAAAGAAAAGAACTGCATCATCAATAGGAAAGTAAAAATTCGAAAAAATAATGAATTACAGAGTAAAATTCTAATGAAAATAAAAAAACAGAATTAGAAAAACCTTAAAAGCAGCAGCTTCAAATCTTTTCCTCAGTGTTTGTGCCAATATGATACTAACCTCCTCTTTTACTTAGGTGCGCTAATCAAATTAGCATGCGCTAAATGCTAACGCATGCGTGTTAGTCTATGGACGTGTTGGCGTTATCGCACGCTAATCGGCTAGCGCACCTTTAGTAAAAGAGGGCTTAAATCGCCTGTAATGGAAAAAGAGCAATCAAGGATATGCTAATTCCATTACATTAGGGATTTCTATTCCGCCATTACCTTGCGGTTCAAGGCGGATTACAAAAGAATTATCAAGGATGTATTACAAAAAGATATTACAAAGAGATATCTGGTCATTTTCAAGGAGAGTAAGAAATGAGCATGGCTAGTTGTTTAGGTGGGGGGGCTTTTGTGAGAGGCGGGATTTGAAACTTGCGGTGTTATTTCTTTTTTTTCAGGGATTTCTTGAAGAGTATTGTCTTTATTTCTTTTCTAAAAGTCTTGTAGTCGAGGGATGCCATCAGTAGATTGGCGATTTGGTTGTCTAGTTTGGCTGCTTGAGTGGCTAGGAGGCCATCATATAGTTTTTTTCCGTTTAACCTCCTTGATTGGGGGGGGTGAATGGGGTGTGAGTTTTCCTATGTCTGGTTGAGGTGTTGTTGATGAGGCGGTTGTTCAGGTAGTTTGGGCTGTCTCCATATAAAGTCTTGAATAGTAAACAGTAGAATTTAAATTGTATTCTTGCTGGGATTGGAAGCCAATGCGATTTGAGATGTGCTTCTGTAATGTGGTCATGTTTCTTCAATGAGTAGATGAGTCTTAGTGCTGTGTTTTGGATAATTTGTAGTTGTTTTGTTATTGTTGCAGGGGAGGTAGAGGATATTACAGTAGTCTAGTTGGCCTAGTATTATGGATGGTACTATGAGCTGGAATTGTGTTTTCTCGAAGAATTTCCGAACTTGTCTTAAGTTTCTCATGACTGAGAATGATTTCTGTATTGTTTTATTGATTTGCGGTTGCATGGTGCAGCATCTGTCGATTGTTACTCCTAGTAATTTTAGAATGGGTTGTATGGGGTAGTTGATTGCGTTGATTTCAATGTTGGTTATGGTTGGTATTTTGTTATTTTCGAGGAGGATGAGGTTTGTTTTGTCTGGGTTCAATTTCAGTTTGTGATTTTTCATCCAAGTCGCTACTGTTTCTAAATTTAATATATGAGAATTCACTGCCTAATTCCAGTTGGCAAAGAATTCCATAGATAGGGTACGGAAGCGAAAAAAGCAGAATTACATTTAGAGGTTAATCTCACTAAGTGGACTGAAGGCAGAGATAATTGATGACCCTAAGTGGGTTTTGGGTGACGTGAAGGCAATCGCCATTTATGCCTGGTTTGTGTATGGTATGTGAGTAAATTTGCATTGACGACTTTTTGAGCTGGTGCTTCACTTCATTCCGCTGTAAATTCTGCAGCTTTTATGGGGCAAGTGGCGGATGTTTTTGATTTTTACTAGTACGTCTTGTGACTCGGTCTTCTGATTGCGCAACTTTTAATAGGAGAGTTAGTTACTTTAACACAGATGCTGCAGGCATAGTTCGACTCTGATGCAGATGAAGTGCTGTAACACGGCCCACGTTGCATCCCCTAACTTAAATAGCACCTTTTGAATAAAGAACTCTTTTTTTTTAAGGACCTGAGCATGGTGACCTTTTCGGTATTATTCGGACCCTTTGGTTATCACCATATGTTTTGTATAAAATACGCTCTTCAGTTTCTGAAGCCTGAGGACAGAAATGGAAAGTATTTTAGTAATCAACGATCTGTAAGTTTGATTGGACATTTTGTTTTATTAAAGTAATTTCTTGTCTTTGAAAGCTGAAGCGTATCCAAAAGGTTGTGTAGTGATAAAACCACAAGGAGGTCTCCCTGTATTTATTTACTTATATGAGGGCATATTGTGGACATCTGTATGTCATTTCGAACTTGAGTTGATATTCATCCAATCAGTACTCAGTGTTTTCCTGACTGCTATCGGCATTATATAAACAAAAAACGGGAAAGAAGAATTTGCCTCAATAATATCGCAGAAACCCAGAAACAAGAGGCAAAGGAGATGTCAAAATATCAACCAAGGGAAATACTTTATTGAGTCAATAATAAAATACTATAAAAATAGACACAGTCTATAGTGTAATGTCCTTTTTGATGTGAGTATAACTGAATCTAGGTCATGCCTAGATTGTCCCAACTAGGATCCCAGTTTCGGCATCCGTAGATGCCTTCATCAGGGGATGAATGGACACTGCCATGAATGAGGGACAGCAAAAATTGGCAGGTTGTTGACGGTTGTCGGTTTCCTGTCGGTTTTTGCTGTCCTTGGCCTAATATACCGGCACCTAATTTGAATTAGGAGCCACTGGGCATGATTCTAGAAGCAACGCCTAGTAGTAGATTGACAACTTCGCCAAATAGCACATAAGAGTTAGGCGTTGTTGATAGAATCAGGCCCTTAGGCCCGTATTCTGTAAACAGCGCTGCAGTGGTAGGCGCCTGGATCGCATCTGCTGTCTCCTAACTTAATTGCTTTAATTGGCGTTAATCGGCGCCGTAATGGACCGTGCCATTTAAAACCAATTAAAGTCTTGTTAAAATAAAGTTGGCACCATTTGGAGTAGGCGCTGGAATCCTGCAGAATGGTATCTAGCGACGTCTAAGGTCAAAGTAGGCATGGAGAGGGGCGGAAATGACCTTAGGCCCAATTCTCCCAAAAAAACTTAAGCGCCGGTAATATAGGCCTTTAAAATCCTACATTACCAGCGCCTAAGTTTTTTTTCTTTGGCGCCGCTAGCCCTGATTCTGTTAACGATGCCTAAGCATGACTGACGTGCAGCTTGCGCCATTTTTCAAGGCTGGTTTGGGCACCATTAATAGAATCTGGGCCTTAGTGCCGATGAAAATAACCAGCTAACACTGAACTGGGGGATGATCTGGGGGCAAAGTCGTGCATAACTAGGACCGAGTAAAAATTAGTCCTATCTTTGACCCCCATTATGGTTTTTTATTGCAGGCTGCTGCGGTAATAGTTTCAAGTTTAAGTTTCACATTTTATTTTAGTTTGATGAATCACTTATTTAATATTACTAAGCGAGGTACAGAATTGATAAAAATATAAACATCTATTTAGACATACAATTTAGAATTTAAAATACACTTCTCCCTCGTTATTTGCAGGGGATAGGGGAGAGCCAGACCGTGAATGGCGAAAAACCGCGAATATCCGGCTCTGACCCATCCCCGCCTCCCTTCCGCCTTCCCCTGGCATCCCGGCCTTACCTGGTGGTCTAGCTGGTTTTCGGGGCAGGAGCGATCTTCTTATGCTCCTGCCCCGTGCAGATAGCCATTAGGAAATGGCTGTGGGGAGTTCCCGTAGTCCCTTGAAAAATGGCGCCAGCTGCTCGAGACTATGGGAACTCCCCACAGCCATTTCCTAATGGCTATCTGCACGGGGCAGAAGCGTAGGAAGATCGCTCCTGTCCCGAAAACCAGCAGGTAAGGCCGGGATGCCGGGGGGAAGACAAAAATATGGGGGTTTTTTCCCTCCTCCCCCCCAAAAAAAAATCACGATTATGTGAAATCGCGAGTAGGGAAACCGCGAATGGGGAGGGGGAAGTGTAATGGGTTAGACAAATAAATTTACAGACCGACTAATACACAAGGTAAGAAGGAAAAGAACTACAATTCAATGTTTTAAAGTATAGAGGAGAACCATTTATGGAAAAAAACAATAGGGAGGGAAAAGTGCAATCAAAGAAGAAAACTAATAGAAAGTTTGAACATAATTTAAAAATTAAAACATCTTTTAAAAGAAAACTCTTTAAATAACTTTTAAAACGGCTCTGACACTCATAGAATTCCTATGAGTAGGGTTACCAGATGTCATGTCCAGGGGTCCAGATGGCATTTTGTCCGGGTTTTGAAAAGCTTGGAATAAATCACTGTCGGGCAGGAGCGCATGCGCAGACGCCACTCAATGATATCACAAGCACACCTGCATGCATGTCTCATCGCATTGCATGTGCAGATGTGCTCCAGCCCGACGAGAGCAGGCAGCAGGGGGCGGTGCTAGGGTGGGATTGCGGGCATGGATGGGTGGAACTGGAGGGCCTGGGGGGAGGGGCAGGCCTAGGGGGTCCAGATTTTCCAAACGGAAAATCTGATAACCCTACTTATGAGCATCGGAGCTTTTACTGCAGCAGCCTGCGATTAAAAAACAAAATCCCTAACGCAGCTTGATAAAAGGGCGGCTTTTATGCGGTAACCCTGTAGCTAATTAGGTTCTGAATATCGCACTTAACTGGCCATACATTAGCCAGCTCCGGAAACCCGGAAATTCAATGCTGATGCCCAGACATGTCCCGGAATTGAATTTCTGGGTTTAATGTTAGCAGTAGTCAACAAAAGGCTGATTGCCGCCGACTGAATGGTGACGGGATAATCGCGCGCCAGACACCAGCGCGCAGACAATCCAGCGCTGACAATTCAGTGCAAGAAAGAAGCGCGCCGCCGAAAGCCGCAGAAAAACTTATTTTTAAAGAGCTACGCCGGGGGCGTGGGGGGGGGAAAACCTCCCACTTTAATGCATAGTGTTCGCGCTGCCGTTGGGGGGGTGTGGGGGGTGCAAACCCCCCCCCATTGTAGAGAAAACGGAACTTTTTCAGGAAAAGTTCCGTTTTCTCTACAATGTGGGGGGTTGCGCCCCCCACGCCCCCCCAACGGCAGCGCGAACACTATGCACACACCCCTGTCGGAGCTCTTTAAAAATAAGTTTTTCGGCGGCGTGCTTTTTTCTTGCGCTGAATTGTCAGCGCTGGATTGTCGGCTTGCTGGTGTCTTGCACGCCACTGACTATGAACTGATTGAATATCGGCCCTGTAGTTCATAAGGTAGGAGAAATATCCATAAAGACAGAGTGAAATGGGCGAGTAAATGCATTACTGAACCAAAGCTGACTTTCTGTACTTAACAACAAAAAGAAAAATCCCCTGGAGTTGCCTTGAGCACCTCCCTCTTGCTTTTCCTTTCCCTCTGATGAGAACGGATTGATTCACACAGGTTTTGAATGCAGCATTTTCTCCCTCTGCTAACTTTTACCTTTTTTTTTTTTTTCTCCTTATTGTTCCCTTTCGTTTTCTTTGTCACCTGCTGTGTCTCTTCCCTTTTTGCAGTCAGTGTTGAGTCTGATCCGTGAGCTGCAGGAGCAGATGCGCAGCCTGCAGCAGGAGATCAATAGTAAATTCCAGGAGAGAGAGCCCCAAGATAGCAAACCTGCCACAGATGCCCTGGACAACACTAGCCCAGTAATAGAGGTCCCCCAACAGGAGGAATTTCCCCAGAGTGGCATGGAGCGCGCAGGAGAAGTATATCAGAGCATGAGTCTGTGCAGTGTCTCTTGCAGCTTGATGAAATTAATATGCACGAACAAGAAGTTCCCTGTGGAGCATGCAGTTGCTAATCATTTCTCTGGGGTGTTTTTCTTTAAAGGCATGAATATGATCCATAAATGGACTAGATCAAGGGGTAGCTGGTAAACAAGAAGAAACTGGAGGTGCATTCAGTGGTGTAGGGAGGGCGAGAGGTGTTCGGGGAGGTGGGGCCCCCACCCCCTCGTCAACATCCTCCCCTGATCCACCTGCCACGTGTTCTCCCCCTCCTAGTTGAAGTCGTTGCTCGCGGCAGTCAACAACCTCATCGGTTCTCCCTCTGACATCACTTCCTGTGCGCGGCACCTGGAAGTGATGTTGGCGGGAGAGCAGACAAGAAAAATAAACTTTGGCTAATTATGCTCAAGTCCTCCAGTGAAATCCAAGATGTTAAGATTTAGCGAGCACAAAAGGAAAATATATTAAAGATTAATACTAGATATAGAGCTGAGCACGAAGGTGCATATTTCATTTTACTAGGGCTCAAGTTTTTTCCATCTCCAAGCAGGATAACGACAAAAAAGTTGTCTACTGACTTGGCTCAAAAAAAAAGACATATTTAACACCTCTGTCATAGGTTTCTTAATCATAAAGTTGGTGTAGTTTTGTCTCCCATTAAAACTTTGTGGCCGCAAACGTCAAGGGCGGCAGAATACCTTTCTGGTTGGAGGGGCCAACAAACCCATCTCTGCTCTCTAGTTATTGATCCTCTGTTGGGCAAAATATTGGTGGGACCATGGTTCCCCTGGCCACCCTATTTTTCTGCTTTTGGCTATGGCACCCTATCTCGGGGGTTACAGTGCTGTAATGTTTGCAGTTATTATTAGGAATGTTGGCATAAAATAAATACATGGCAGCTTGTGATAGGAAGTTTGGAGTCTTGGAGGGTTTGAGCACCTTCTGAAGGGCCAGCTATTGTATATACCTGAATATATGGCCCAAAAACGGGGGTCTCGGTTTATATTAGAGTCTTCCCCTCCGCCACTGCAGCAACCCCCCTGAACTGGCTGGGATCAGCGCCGCCCATGCTCCAACCCCCACCAGAACATCAACTACTACTCCCTCCCTCCCTCCCAAGCCAGAGGAATACCCGCACCCCCACCTGACCTAATTAACCAGTGCCTAGTGACTTCTAAATGAACTACGCCTATTCTCTGCCCCCCTAACCACACCTACTTTTCAGATAGGCATCATCAGATGTCAGAGAGAGAGACGTCAGAGGATGCCTTGACATGGGCATCACTAGGTCCTAAGAGTTCCATGTGGAGCTCTTTAATTGGTGATTTAATTTTTTTTTTTTGATTGGATGAAAACTGGCGTGGTCAATTACCACACCAATTAAGCCAATTAAAAAAAAAAGTTTTGCACAGATTCCGAAGTTAGGTGTCGCTAGGCGTCCTTGATTAGGGTGCCTAATATATGCACCTTATACAGAATCTGACCCCGAGTGCCAATTCTTGAGTGACATAGGCCCAGATTCTGTATTGTGCAACGCAATTGTTTAACAAGCTAATCAGCGCTGGTAATTGGCAATTAATCTAATCTACAATAGGGCAGAGTACGGTACTGGGGTTCAAGAAAGGATTGGACAATTTCCTGCTGGAATAGGGGATAGAAGGGTCTAGATAGAAGATTACTGTGCAGGTCCTGGACCTGTTGGGCCGCCGCGTGAGCGGACTGCTGGGCGCGATGGACCTCGGGTCTGACCCAGCGGGGGCAGTGCTTATGTTCTTATGTGACGTACAATTCTGGTGTTAAGCAAACAGATAAGGGAGAAAGGAGACATTAAGAAGGAGGAGGAGAGGGAGGGGTGAAGACACTGCTACGGGGAAGCAAAAAGGAGATATTTGAAGTACGGCTTACATTGGATAAGCATTGAGGAGATATTAGAAATACAGTTTACATTGGAGCGAGGAAGAGATCTTTGAGTTCGAACAAGCTGTTGATTGTCAATGGAGTATTTTGTCTCGAAGAGAAGAGTCTAGTTTCTTTCGAAATCCGAGATAGCACTAATTGGAAATTACACGTACAACTTTTCTAAGTGCATTTCTGTAAAGTGCTGTGGGTAAATTCTAGTGTGTGAATCTCAAAAGGGGGTGTGACCAGGGAAGGAGCTTGGGTGGAAGTTAGGCACACTGTTATAGACTACACCTGATCCACACACATCTTAGGCCTAAATGGGCAAGCCAAAATGTTAGCCATGCATACGGGTGCTAAACTTGAGTTTATATATGGCGAGTTCCTTTTATAGAATCGCGCTAAGTGCCGTTCTGGTCGGCACTGATTTCTTAGGTGCCGTATATAAAATTTGGGGGAAAGTGGCTAATGAGATTTTACCTCTTCAGAGATTGAAATTAGTATAATGAATCAAGAATCGTCTCAAAAGGAGATGTTCTTTTACAGCAGTGGTTCCCAAACCTGTCCTGGAGGACTCCCAGGCCAGTCGGGTTTTCAATATAGCCCTAATGAATATGCATGACAGAAATTTGCATATAATGGAGATGCCAAGAATGCAGATCTGCTCCATACATATTCATTGAAAACCCGACTGGCCTGGGGGTCCTCCAGGACAGGTTTGGGAACCACTGTTTTACAGTCTATATTCTCCCAATCCCTCTGCACAAGCCGGAACATGCATCGTTCCAAAATGAAGCTGTCTTGATTTTTTTTGTTGCAAGAATATGTGTAAATTCCAGTGTTCTAAACATTTATCCGTGTTATGTGGACACACATTCATCAGTGACCACGTTCTGGCTTCAAGCTGTTCTGTAAGTATGCACCGATATTTGATGCAGTGGTGTAACTAGAGGTGGGCCTGGGTGGGCACAGACCCACCCATTTTTGGTATAGGCCTACCCAGAAGCGGCACCGTGGTGTCCTGGCATCTGCTCTCCTATCCCTCGAGCCTGTCCCTCCCCCGGTATACCTTACGTGCATCCCTGGCAACTGCAGCAACTCATTTTTTGCTGCCAACGCTGGCCCCAAAGGCATCCCTCTGCTGCAACCTGCCAAACAGGAAGCAAAATCGGCGAGGATGGGACGCAACATTTCTGCGGACAGCAGAAGAGTTTGCTGCAGGTGCTAGGGATGCATGTACGATATACCGGGGAGTGACGGGCTTGAGGGATGGAAGGGCAGATGCCGGCATGCCATAGAGAAGAGAGGGGAGAGATGTCGGAGGGGTGTAAATAAAACCTTTTAAAAAAATTTTTTTTATTATCTTCGAGAAAGGGGGTTGTGGAAGGGCCCATCCAAAATACTGGGACTGGCCAAGGCACCGATTCGATGACACCCACTTTGCCTTGGATCAGTAGCATGGAATGTTTGCTACTATTTGGGGTTTTTTTTTTGGCAGGTACTAGTGACCTGGATTGGCCACCGTGAGGACGGGCTACTGGCCTAGATGGACCATTGCTCTGACTCAGTAATGGCTATTATGTTCTTATGTGCGTGTTCACATGAGTGAGGTTTAGACAGAGCAGGGTCAGCGCAAATACTTTAATCTATGCGCATACCTTCACAGTCTAGGAGCGAAAACCTAGACCACCTCTATGGATGATGTGAGTGCTCATGAATAAAATATAGGCACCTATTTGTTCTGTTAGATTAGTATTCCAAGGCAAGGCAAATCATAGGTTGCATACGCAGGAGTTTTGTCAGCCGTAAGCCTGAAGTCATTATGCCATTGTATAGATCCATGGTGAGGCCCCACCTGGAATACTGTGTGCATTTCTGGAGGCCGCATTACCGAAAGGATGTGCTGAGACTAGAGTCGGTCCAGAGAATGGCCACCCGGATGGTCTCGGGACTGAAGGATCTCCTGTACGAAGAACGGTTAGATAAATTACAGCTATACTCGCTCGAGGAGCGCAGAGAGAGGGGGAGACATGATCGAGACGTTGAAGTATCTCACGGGCTGCATCGATGCAGAGGAGGATATCTTCTTTTTCAAGGGTCCCACGGCAACAAGAGGACATCCGTGGAAAATCAGAGGCGGGAAACTGCGCGGTGACACCAGGAAATTCTTTTTCACCGAAAGGGTGGTGGATCGCTGGAATGGTCTTCCACTTCAGGTGACTGAGGCCAGCAGCGTGCCTGATTTTAAGGCCAAATGGGATTGACACGTGGGATCTATTCACAGAGAAAGGTAGGGGAGGGTCATTGGGGTGGGCAGACTAGATGGGCCCTGGCCCTTATCTGCCGTCTATTTCTATGTTTCTATGTTTCTTTGATGGAAAGTAGTCGCCCAGGTACCTACTTTTATTTTACAGAATATGCCTCCAATAGGCACATTCTTCACGCCTAAAATTAGCCCCGCCTTTCTCGGCTTGTTCTTGTAGCGCTGTGAAGAAACGGGGGACGGGATTGCAGCGAGGCCTTGTATTGAGTTCCCTAGATTTTCAGGCTGTGAAGCGCAGCTAAAATCCTTCCACAAGGTATTACGAGAAACAAAGGCCAAGCGATCTGGCTTACGATAAATGTTTGGAAGTATTAAAGATAGTCGTGTTTCTGGCATCTAGTCAACGAACGCTCTCTGGGAGAGTAAAGCTTTAGGCTATTTTCCTTCTCGTGTCCTATGATATAATACGTCAGCAGCTGACAATCCTGTGTCTAAATTTGCACTCAAAAGCAAGCATTAATGCTCTGTTCATATAAAATACTATCCTAGAGCGGAAGTAATAGTGGAACACTCCCCCCTGCATGAACTCGTGTATCTAATCTAGAAACAGAACATACGATGGCAGATAAAGACCACAAGACCCACCACGTCTGCCTGTTTTCCTTTTCTGTTTCCATCCTGCACGCCCTACTCGAGCTGCCTAGCCACAGCTAATGTCCTTTATACTTATCCCATGCTTGTACTGTACTGTAAAGATGAGCCTAAAAATTTGGTTTCCCCTTTTCCTTGCCCCTTCCTCGTAGGACGTACATATTCACAAGTGAGTGTTTTTAACTGCTTTTTTTTTTTTTTTTTTTTTTAATAATTTCTCATTGTTTATTCCTTACTATCATTATTAGTTCAATATGAATTTGTTTTGTGCATGCCATGGTGTGAATGAACCTCACTTTTAAACCTGGCTCTGCTGGCCACATCGCAGTTTCAGATTTGCAGGTGAGGCCTGCAGACCTCTTTGTGGCAGGGGCATAGCAGTGGGGTTGCCCACCCACACTGCAGTCACAGGCCACCAGCAACAGCTCTTACACGTTGCCAGCGGCTGACCCGGAAGCCTTTCCTCTGATGCATCAGAGGGAAGGCTTCCGGGTCAGCTGCCGACCGTATGTAGGAGCTGCTGCCGGTGAGCTGAAGAAATCTGCACAGGCTGGGGGTTTGGAAGGGAGGGAAAAAGAGAAGCTGCATGGGCTGGGGGGTGGGAACAGAGGGAAAGAGAGATGCTGCTTTACAGGCTGGGGGGGGGGGAGTGGGAAGGGAGGGAAAAAGAGAGAGATGTCCAGGTTGGGCTCAGGCCTGCCCACACAGCAACCACAGGATGCCAGCAACGGTTTCTACATGCTGCTGGCAGCTGACCCGGAAGCCTTCCCTCTGATGCATTTGCGTTTTTGTGCGTCAGAGGGAAGGCTTCTAGGTCAGCCGCTGGCAGTGTGTAGGAACCACTGCCAGCGACCTGAAGAGAAATGCTACACAGGTTGTGGTGTGTGGGAAGGAAGGGAAAAAGAAAGGCTGCAAGGGAAGGGAGGGAGAGAGAGAGGCTGCTGCACAGGCTGGGGGGGAAGGGAGAGAAAAAGAGAGAGAGAGAGAGAG
The DNA here is from genome assembly GCF_902459505.1 of Geotrypetes seraphini. Classification (NCBI taxonomy): domain Eukaryota; kingdom Metazoa; phylum Chordata; class Amphibia; order Gymnophiona; family Dermophiidae; genus Geotrypetes; species Geotrypetes seraphini. Next base: position 14,738,001 of record NC_047102.1, read on the forward strand.
ATGCCCTCCCAAAATTGACTGTTTGGCTACGTCACTGCTTTGTGGTTCTTCACAAGCACTCTGATTAAAGAAAATTGTAATGTTATGAATAAAGATATGGGATAGAAAGCGGGAGCTTACTTTGTTAGTAACTGAATTAGGTGATGACTTGCTTGCCGGTATTCTGCATTACTTTTTAGTACAGTGGTATTTGTTGTTTTGTGTTCATTATTATCATTGTACATCGCTTTGACCTGTCTTTTACAGGAAAGGTGATATAGAAAGTTTAAAATAAACATTGCTGTTTGTCCTGCATGAACCTGTACAATTGCTCTAGCCTTCTTTTTTTAAAAACTTTTAAATAAAATAGGTAGACAATCGGGCCTTCTCCTGTTAATTAGCGTCCTTTGTCTTTTTTTCTTTGATAGGGATTACTACAGGAACTCAAATCACTTAAATTTAAGGTGGAAGAGCTGGAAAATGAAAGAGCCCAATATGAGTGGAAATTAAAAGCAACCAAGGTAAGCAGTACTTCTGCCACTCACTGGATAGAGAGAGGTTTGTGTCCTGCCGCCATGCTAGGTGGGAGGTATTTCTCTGCAAATTGACACTTACCTGCATCTGCTGTAGTTCATTCACAGCTTTAAATGTGCTTTGCTGATATTAGTTGATAAGTAATTAGTAGTTTTGAATATTTAATAAAAACTTTACTGCTTTTACTGAGGAGTAGGTCTGAGTAGCTTACAATAAAAATAAAGAATATTAAATACAGTTAAAGATAGAAAGAACACCCTAAAATCAATAGGAAAGACACAGAATAAATGACTAATCATTAAAGTAAATAGCAGGAGATCCCACTCGAACCACAATGTCCAAAACTAAGCATTTTAATGTTCCTCTAGGTTGTGTTCTGTTGTACATCATCTTTTGCTCATTTGGTCTATGTTTGCTTATATGTCTCTGTTTTTCTCTTTATTTTATATTAACCATTCCCTCACCCCTTTCAAATGATGGCAGTACACCCAAGTAACCAAAGAATCTCTCCTATAAGATTATCCAACCTTCTTTCCTTTCCCTCCCAAAAGCTTAAAACATCACCTCCCTGATTATCTTCAGGCATTGATAGTCCAGACAGAGAGATGCCACTGTATAGACTCGATTTAAGATTATCAGATTGTTTAACACTTTAATTGGCAGATGGTGAGTTGGCTGCTTTACGTAACTTGATATTGAACGAGAGCAACGGTGCCAAGTAGCAGTAATTTGGAAATGTAGTTCTCCTATAAGAGCCATGGAAAACACATGTTGCTTCTGAGCAACAAAGCCAGATAAAGGGTTAAAAACAGCAAGGCTTGATCATTCACGTTGTGCACTATATTGCCTAGTAATTTTGCTATAAGATTTTGGAAAAGAGACGGCTGAGGGGGGGGATATGATTGAAGTCTACAAAATCCTGAGTGGAGTAGAACAGGTACAAGTGGATCGATTTTTGACTAGGGGACATTGGATGAAGTTACAGGGAAATACTTTTAAAACCAATAGGAGGAAATATTTTTTCACTCAGAGAATAGTTAATCTCTGAAACGTGTTGCCAGAGGATGTGGGAAGAGCGGATAGCGTAGCTGGTGTTAAGAAAGGTTTGGACAAGTTCCTGGAGGAAAAGTCCATAGTCTGTTATTGAGAAAGATACGGGGGAAGCCACTGCTTGCCCTGGATCGGTAGCATGGAATGTTGATATTCTTTGGGGGTTCCAGAATCTTATTATGCTTTGGGATTACGGAATCTTGCTTATTCTTTGAGATTCTGCATGGAATCGTGATACTCCTTGGGTTTTGGCCAGCTACTAGTGATCTGGATTGGCCACTGTGAGAACGGGCTACTGGGCTTGATGAACCATTGGTCTGACCCAGTAAGGCTAGTCTTATGTTCTTATGAATATGAAGAAATTTATACAACAGTTTCAGTAAGCTTTGCCCACTTTGTAACTTCTATGTGCGTTGACCAACTGGTATGGATTCTAACATGTAGTCCCATAGGCAGTGGAATGCTTTTTTGTTTTTTTGGGGGGCCCCAAAAGCTCCGCTCTATCCCCAGCAGAATCCTGCAGCATGACCTCTCTCTCCAGCTCCCTACTTCCCCTCACCTACCTTCCCCGGTCGCTGTAATTTTAAATCTTCTGGCAGCCACCGCGCAGTGTCAACAAGCAGGTCTGCCCTGGAAGTCTTATGTAAGAACATAAGAATTGCCGCTGCTGGGTCCAGACCAGTGGTCCATCGTGCCCAGCAGTCCGCTCCCAAGACCAGCGCCCTAACTGAGTCTAGCCTTACCTGCGTACGTTCTGGTTCAGCAGGAACTTATCTAACTTTGTCTTGAATCCCTGGAGGGTGTTTTCCCCTATGACAGCCTCCGGAGGAGTCTTCATTCTGCAGCGACTTCCTGTTTCCACATACGTAGGATACTGCAGAATGAAGGGTTCCGGGGTAGGCCTGTTCGTTGATGCTGTGCGGCGGCGGCCTGAAGATTTAAAATTACAGCGGCCGGGATGAGGTAGGTGGGGGAGTAGAGCCATAACTGACCACCAATTTTTGAGGAGGCCATGCCCCCCCACTTCTGATGCCTATGTGTAGTCCTACATAGTGCACTCTCAGTCCTGTAAAATCCCAAATCCCTATAAAAGCTGAACATTTTTTTGTTAAACATCTGAAAAGATATATACTCTGGTCTGGGTAATAATCAGATCTGTGGAATTAGTCCTCTGTCTCTACATCTATGAATTTTACAGACTTGGATTTCTCACAAATTCACAGATGCTCAGGAGCTTAGGATTTAGGCACTGAGAACCTCTCGACTTTTCTTCTCTATGATCTAAGTCAGTGGCCTCAAACTCCAACCCTTTGCAAGACCACATTCTGGATCTGTAGGTACTTGGAGGGCCTCAGAAAAAAATAGTTAATGTCTTATTAAAGAAATGACAACTTTGCATGAGGTAAAACTCTTTACAGTTTATAAATCTTTCCTTTCGGCTAAGTCTTAATAATAATATTGTCATTTATAGCTAAGGAGACATATGATCAAGAAACTGTTTTATTTTACTTTTGTAATTATGATAAACATACCGAGGGCCTCAAAATAGTACTTGGCAGGCTGCGAGTTTGAGACCACTGATCTAAGTATATTAGTGGCCTTCCATTTTAATACCGCATGGATGGATAGACTAGTAGATAGGGCATACGGTCTTTGTCTTTTGTAAATCTGTATTAAATTTCCAAACTACCATAGTGCAAACAAACAATTTCAATATACATAAGTTTACACGAAATGCACATTAACTTACAGACATTAACGTACAACCATTTCCCCCCACCCCCCATCAAATAATCAGAAAAAGACATTTTGGAGAGTTTGAAGTTGGCATAAGTGAAAGGAAGTAACGCGGCGCTCGACCTTTATTGTAGTAGTTGACGCAAGACACAATGAACGCATGAATCGGTGTGAAGGAAGAAAAATGCAGAAATTTATTGGGGGGAGGGGAAGGCATCTAAATCTTTGTACTTACTCAATTTAATTTTGTTTCATCTTTGAGGGCATGAGAGGTAGAAGGGATTTTCAAAACTAAGGGCCCCTTTTACTAAGCTGCGCTAACCTTTCCCCCCCCCCTTAGTAAAAGTGGGGGAGAGGGGGGTAAATGTAAAAAAAACAAAACCAAAATCTTCCTTTTTGCAACATAAACCTTGCTTTATTCTTCTCTTGTTACTGCGCATTTCTGATTTTAACTCAAATCCCACCCCTTTTGGCTTTTCTTCCCTTTCCTTTCTAGCTGTCTGTTTCGTATTCCCTCCATGTCTCTTATCAGTCCCTAATGAGCAAGCTCTCTAGCTTGCAGGTCTCTGTCGAGCAGCTGCGGGCAGAGAAACAGCAGCTGGAGGAGAAATTCAAATCTGCTCAGGTGCCGTTCGGCATTGTGGGCCTGTAATCCTGCACGTGACAGAGACACCCAGCCCCTCTTATAGCTAACCTGAAGTACCTCATAGCTTTTGTTTGAAAAATAACAATTTTTCAATTGAATTGCCCATTTGCCGCTCCTTCACCCGATTCTAAAACAGAAAGAATGCTGCATGTTGTTTTTGTGAATTGCATAAAGCTCTATATTTTGTATAAAAGCAACCGTGTTTCTTCGGTGGCATGTTGTTTTTGTGAATTGCATAAAGCTCTGTATTTTGTATAAAAGCAACTGTGTTTCTTCGGTGACATTTTCTTTTAAAAGCACTTTTGCAATGGAAAAAGCACGCGCGCTTCCCCCCCCACCTAAAATCCGTGGAACTTAAATGGATCATTTTGACTTCTTAGTTTAAAAATTAGGGATGGGGCTCGGGTGAGCCAGGGTTGGGGCATCAAGTCAGCAGCAAAATTCAGCTGTTAAACGGGTAACCTACGTAAGGCTTACCTCATTAATTGTATATATTGTTATGCTTTTAACAGAATTCACATGTTATGTCAAGTTGTACCTGCTATATGTCGCCGTGGATGAACCTCTTCAGAAAGGTGGTTAATTAATCCCAATAAAGAAAGAATGTAAGGGATTTGAATTTAGTCATGCCTTTCTCGGTAATTAACCCTTTCAGGACCAAGGGACATATTTGTCCCATAACTTTAAAATCCTATAAATTTTGATTGGGATAGTCTACAGTTCTAAATTTGATATGTACGGATTCCATAGGATACTGCCTTTATGTAAACAAACTGGTTCCGACATTCATTCATTAGCGTCGTTGCCAGATTGACGAGAAGATTCACTTGCCACACTGTCCATAAGCCAGAAGTTTGATTTTTTAAAATAAAAATAATGATATTTCACAAAAAAAAAAAATCAATTTTTTGGCATCTGCAAGCCCTTTTTACCATAAAAATGTCGTCAAAACCACAAAAATTGGCCTACGATCCTTATGGTCCTGAAAGGGTTAAAGTGGTATTCCCCTGTTCCCGGAGGGCTCACAAGCTACGTTTGTACTTCAGGTAATGGAGTATTAAGTCCCTTGCCCAAGATCATAGTGAGATCTGAACCCCTGATTCCCGGGGGACTAAGCATTAGGCTTCTTCTAAAAATCAGGTATAACTTTAAATGGATAAGATATCGCATATTTATTTATTCATTCAATTTTCCAGGGGAGCTCAGAACGGTTTCACATGAATTTATTCAGGTGCTAAAGCATTTTCCCGGCGGGATCACAATCTATCTAATGTACCTGGGGCAACGGGGGGGTTAAGTGACTGGCCCAGGGTCACAAGGAGCAGCGTGGGGTTTGAACCCACAACCTCAGGGTGCTGAGGCTGTAGCTTTTAACCACGGCGCCACACTCTCCTGAGATAAACTTTCAGTGGTCCGTGGACCACATAACGTTAGACAAATAAGATACCTATTTAAAGTTACATGTAAATTTTCAATGTGCCATGTGGGCAGATTGCGCCAGAAAAATCCACATAAATTTGAACAGATATATGTCATCTGTTTGAAGCTATGCAGTCTGGACACCACTGAAAGTTGACCTCAGTGTGCCTGAGACACCTGCAGAGTATTTCTCTAAAGTGTATGTGAACAGATTTTGGCTATGGAGAGGGGGTTCTTAGTTCAATTAACAGTGGATGCATGATGTACCTTATGAGCATTTAAACCCCCAACTGCCCGGTAAAATTGACTGATTTATTGAGTTACTCTTAATGTAAATCACCCTACAAAGCCCAATTTGTCTGGATGGATAGAATCCATAAAGTGGTGGGTGCATGGAATGCTCTCCCGGAGGAGGTGGTGGCAGAGGCTACTGTTCTAGGTTTCAAACGCAAGTTGGATGCACACCTTCTTGCAAATCATATTGAGGGATACGGGAAATCCGGGTCTCCAACTAGGAGCACCTGAATGGGCCTCCGCGTGTGCGGATTGCCGGACTAGATGGACCTTGGTCTGTTCCGGTGAAGGCGCTTCTTATGTTCTTAAGTGAGATTTTCTTTTAAACACACAAAGTTTGTGCTCTTGCGGAAAAGCTGATATGAAATTTTTCTTTCATATCCATCGGAAAGCTGGTTTTCCTTCCTGAAATACATTTCCTTGTCAAAGAAGTTATTCCATTAGCTATTGGGTTTTTCATAACAAAGACATTTTTGCATTCCTTTGTATTAATTTCATGACTTAGTTGAATAAATAACTCAAGAAAAGACAATCCGTACCACATAACAAAAAAAAATAAGAAGCGCACACTGGAGTGTAGGCACCATCCCAAAGAATTTGATCTTCAGAACTGGAAGGAGCCAAAACGGTACAAAACTCGCCATTTCTGGATGCAGGTCACAGCAACTTCAAATCAAATCAAATCAGAAGTGAACAGAGAAGAAATCCATTTCAAATAGGAACTAATACAATCAAGCGCTCAAATTAAAAATAAATTTAAAAAATACCAGCCAAAACCCAGGTTGCAACAATCTACAAGCTGTCCAGGAACTCCAAAAGCATACTGGAAAACGTGAGACTTTTAAGAGAACTTTAAATTTAGGAGATGAAAGTTCTGAATGAATGTGAGATAGCAATTTCAAGAGAAATGGCGATGTGAAGAAGAAATCCAAGTTACGTGTAAACTCATTATTGGCCAATGTAGGAAAAGCGAAGACTAACTAGTGAGCATCAAAGGATTGCAGAGCACGACCAGGTGTGTATGGAATTGTCAGGGATGAAAGGTAAGATGGAGAACCTAGGTGAAGAGATTTGTGGGTGATGCAAAAGATTTTAAACCAAAGATAATATTTATTTGGTAGCCAATGTAATTGCATTAGAAGGGAAGTAACATGATCCTGTCTCTTATATTAGTATTGCATAAAAGATGTACTGCCAAATTTTGGAGAGTTTGAAGTTGGCATAAGTGAAAGGAAGTAATGCGGCACTCAACCTTTATTGTGGTAGTTGATGCAAGACACAATGAATGCATGAATCGGTGTGAAGGAAGAAAAATCCAGAAATTTATTGATAGCATGGAGATGACAGAGCCAATACGAACAGATCAGAACAACCAGAAAATTTTGCTTATCAGAAGAAAGATGAGAAATAAGTACTCCAAAATAAATTGTTTTATGGTGGCTTTTTGGTCATTTTCAGCAGCACAAAACCAGTTAATGCTAATGAAAAAGTCTGGCTAGGGCCGAATTTCAAGCTGGCTATGTCAAGGGCATTCTGGAGGCGGAGTCTAGTTATGCCCCAATATTCAGATGTAACTGCCCAGATTTAGTGGATAAATAAGGCCATATAACTAACTGTCCTATCTTTATCTACCGACCTAAGGATGGCTAAATTTGAAATGGGTCGTTCCATGCCAGGTGGTCCATGACCATCTCAGAAATTGCTGAAATTTTTTTTCAGAATATACGTTGGGACCTCTAATGAAGATATCCAAAGTTCTAGGGCATTCTCTTGACCAGGTCCAGAGTTAGTGGCCCCTTTATTTGGGCCCCTTTTTTGTATCTTCAGAAGATGTCAAGTGTGGGCCCTTCTTGGAACTGGACCAGTTGACATAGAATTATCCAAATATTAACTGGTCGTGCACTAACTGACTTTAAAAACGGAAATTCAGTGCCGAAGCCTGGACAGGACCTGGTTACTGAATTTAAAATTTTAGTGCTGGTGGTAAAAATAAACATTGTCCACCCCTGGCTAAATTTTGGTTGGGGGGGGGGACGACGGAGGAAGGCAATTTTAATTGAAAGACAAGATTCAGTTTATTAATCATCTCCACTTTTAGAAAAATGCTGTAGGAGGGTTTTCTCTATTTGCGCTCGCCCATGATGTGCTTACACAAGTCAGGATTTTCCTCTGGGCAGATATGTTGGCTTTGATTGCATATGGAAGACGGGCTGCGAGTGACGCATGCTGTGCCTGCTTCTCTTTCTCACTGCGCAAAAAAGCACCTTGCTGCAAATTTGCTGTATATAATAAATGTGAGTGGAGATATTTGGGTTGCCTGCAGTGTAATACTAATCACTTGAAAAAAAAAATCTCAGGCTTCTTTGATTTGAAGCTATGGTTTAAGAGAGTGGGAGGGGGTTATTTTTCCTAAATACTTGCGTGCTTCAGAGTTTTTAAGCTTGCATCCATAGTGTGAGGATGTGGGTTTCAAGAGGTTACAAACTGTGGTTGTGATGAGAGGTTGTGAATGTTGTTCTCTACCCAGGCTGAAATAGCACAGCTGCAGGAACAGTTAGCATTGAAAGATGCAGAAATTGAGCGCCTGAAATGCCAGATTTCATCCAGGACATCGCCGGCCAATGAAAACGCAGAGAGAGGTAAGAAGATGCCATGTGCTGAGGGCTGAGTTGTGTAACAATGAACCTTCCATATTCTACCCATAGGAAAGACAAAGCAATGTGAGTAGCTTAATGAACCTTTTAATTATTACTCTAACTATACACTGAGGTTTAGCAAAAATAATGACAAAGAAAGGTACTGCAGGCAACTGTACAAGATGCAGGCAAAGTTATTTTAAACAAACAGATTGTTGTCTACAAGTAGCCCACTTTATATAAGCTAAGGGACCCAAAATGGTCCATGTTTTGAACACGTCTTCATCAGGGGTCCTGGTAAGAAAATAGGTTAAATTATTACAATGTGGGTTCAGAGTGTGTTGGAAAGTGGTGACGGAGTGATTGTGTATAGGGTAAGGGGAGGGCAAAGTGATTTATTGGAACAACAATTTACACGTGGTGAATTCACGTGTTGCAGGAGAAAATGGGTGATCATAAAAGATAGGAGTGGACCATATAGAGCAGGGATCTCAAAGTCCCTCCTCGAGGGCCACAATCCAGTCGGGTTTTCAGGATTTCCCCCATGAATATGCATTGAAAGCAGTGCATGCACATAGATCTCATGCATATTCATTGGGGAAATCCTGAAAACCCAACTGGATTGCGGCCCTCAAGGAGGGACTTTGAGATCCCTGATATAGAGGGCCAGAAGTGCTCATTGATGTTTCAATTATGCTTTAATTAATGATTTTCACTACCACTCTCTGTCTTCTTCCTGGTTTCCCTTTATGTCTGTTACTTCTGCCGTTTTAGCCCTCCCATTTGTTGTCCGCAATGTATAATTTATTTATTTTTTTTATTTATTTATCATTTTAATGCATCCTATACAAGATGTTTAAAGAAATACAGAAATATATTATTCTCTTAGTCATATTACATACCAAGAATTGAAATTTAAACATCCATATAAATCATATAATACAGTCCACAACTTAAGGAGAAGAGACAAGATGAAAGTAAAACCCCTCGGGAAAGGGGAATATACAAAGGAAACTAAAAACTTTAAGAAATAGAGCAGTCAGATCTTACCTATCCAAAATAAACTTAACCGCATTATTAACCTGTATCATTCGGACTGTGTAGAGATACCTTTACCTTCAAGGAAAAAACCTAATTGGGAAGGTTCGAAAAATATATATTTACTTCCTTGATAGGAAATAAAACATTTACAAGGAAATCGCAACTGAAAACTTGCCCCCAAAGCAATCACCTTTGATCTATGTAACAGAAATTCTTTCCTTCTGGACTGCGTCCACCTTGAAACATCAGGAAATATATATACCCTTTCCCCCAAATAGGAAATCTGCTTTAAATTGAAATATAATTTCAGCAACATCTCTTTATCTTGAAGAAATACCAACGAGACCAATCGCAATGTATAATTTAAATGATCTTTACTCTTATTCATTTTTAGCTTATTTGTCACGTGATCTTTGTTGCCACCATTTTATGGTTATGCACCCCGTCACCACTTTGCATCACGTATATTAGTCACTTCCGGCCCTCTATACGGTCCACTCCTATCTCTTACGATCACCCATTTCTCCCGTTTTCTCCTCCAACACATGAATTTGCCACAATTTAAATTGTTGTTCCAATAAATCACTTTGCCCTCCCCTTATCCTATACACATCACTCCGTCACTACTTTCCAATGCACCACTTCATTCTGAACCCACGTGGTAATAATTTAACGATTTAACATATTTTCTTACCAGGACCCCTGAAGAAGATGTGTTGTTCGAAACACGGACCGTGTTGGGTCCCTTATCTTGTTTAAAGTGGTTTACTTGTATGTAGTTGTGGGTCAATAATTCAGCCACAGTGGTTGGCATCTTTTTTTTTTTTTTTAAACGCTGTTGCAATGGTCAAAAGATATCTAGATATTCAGCTGAATTTCTGGATAAGGTGGTCAGCAGCAGAATTTATCTGTATCGTGGCAGTATTGAGTTTGCTATCCAGATAAGTTATCCAGGTAACCAGTGGTATAGCGAGGGTGAGAAGCGCCCGGTGTGGTGGTGCTCCTTCCCCATCTCCTTCTGCCGTGCGTGCGCCATACTGCTTCCCTCCCCCCCTACCTCTGTAATGTTCCTGGCGCAAGCAGCAACCCCCAACCTGCTGTCGCATCAGCGTTGACTTTTCCTCTGATGTCACTTCCTAGTCGCGGATCCAGGAAGTTACATCAGAGGAAGAGCTGACACTGGCGCAACAGCAGCTTGGGGGTTGCTGCTCGCACCAAGAACCAGGCAGTGGAGGTGGGGGAACGGAGATGAGGGCAGGTGACTGCACCCTCTCCAACATGGCACCCGGGGAGGACTGCCCCCCCCCCTTCCCCTCCTTACTATGCCACTTCAGGTAAGTTAAGATAGCTTTCAGGATTCAGGTTTATTTAAAAAATTGATATACTGCCTTATCAAAATTCAAAGTGGTAATGTCTGTCTTCAGTTATCTGGATAAATTAACCAGGCAGGACACTGAATATCCCTGCTATCCAGATAAGTTTCAGGACTGCCCTGACGCCACCCGTGTTACTCCCCAGCAATGCCCTCATAAAGGTCAGTTTTATAAAAGTGTGCCTATATTTTGGTTGCTACAGGGCACCTGTTCTATAAATTTTAAAGCAGCGGTCTCAAACTCAAACCCTTTGCAAGGCCACATTTTGGATTTGGAGGTACTTGGAGGGCCTCAGAAAAAATAGTTAACGTCTTATTAAAGAAACAACAATTTTGCATGAGGTCTTTATAGTTTATAAATCTTTCCTTTTGGCGAAGTTTTAATAATAATATTGTAATTTATAGCTAAGGAGACATATGATCGAGAAACTGTTTTATTTTACTTTTGTGATTGTGATAAACATAGCGAGGGCCTCAAAAATATAGTACCTGGCGGGCCGCGAGTTTGAGACCACTGATCTTAAAGGCTTAATTCAGGATCCGATGTGGATGAATGTGGGTTTTCAGATCAGTTCTTTGTTTTAACGTCTTCACCTTTTCCCATTGTAGAAGAAGTATTTAAGAGAAGGCTAAAAGAAAAATGTAAGACCCCCTTCACTATTGGCATATTTCTAATATTTCTTTCATCACATAAATTATGGTTCAAATTGGTTTTTCCCCAGCGATCCCCATTTTTACTTGATTCCATTCTGTGCAGCAAACAGACAGTTTTCAGTAACATCACAAGCCAAAGTGAACGCGACTCGGTTGTCCCGGTCCTCAACTTGAAGCGCAGTAAACTCCAGTGCTTATTTGCATAAAACAAGTTCCACGCTCTTTGATTTTTTTCTTGCACTGGACTTCTGGGATGTTTGAAACCTGTCTGATTGTTTGCTCACACGCTTTGCTGATTTTAAGTTTGCATTGTACAGTAAAGGACTGGCGATACTGGTCACAGTGCGTGATTTCTAAAAGCAACGCATTCTCATTCCTCAGGCCGCAGTAACGCAAGTCCCTTCTGTAGCTGGGCCATCGCTGTGCATATCTTGACCACGCGCTTTTTTTGCTTTCTAAATTGGATGTTCCAGCAATAATTAACAGCAGCCTGTGCAAGAGATGATCAAAGAAGCTCAGCATTTGCAAATGTGTGATGATCTCCGAGTAATTGAAAATGATTTTCAAATGGTATAAATATAAGTTTTTAAAGAACAAATTTGGCTAATCCATTAGTAAAGGAAATTAATTTGAAAGGGATGTGAACATGTAAAACACTGTTTTGCTTTCTCGAACTGCCTTGGAATAGAAATGTGTAAAAAGTAGGTTTTCTTAGAATAAAACACCTTTTTTTTGCTTGACGTCTTACGCCTGTGGGTGGAGAATAGAGAGGAAATGATGGGATTGATTAATCTAATCTAAAGTTTAGACTTGTATACTGAATCTTCACCTAAAGCAGTGGTTCCCAAATCCTGTCTTGGGGGACCCCCAGCCAGTCGGGTTTTCAAGATATCCCTAATGAATATGCATGAGAGAGATTTGCATATAATGGAAGTGACAGGTATGCAAATCTCTCTCATGCATATTCATTAGGGATATCTTGAAAACCCGACTGGCTGGGGGTCCCCCAGGACAGGGTTTGGGAACCACTGACCTAAAGGGAGCTCGATTTGGTTAACAATAAGATAATATAATAAAATAATTTAGAAAAGAGAAAGAAAGGAGAGAATACAAATATCATGTTGTTATTCAAGATCGAGAATCTAAATATTGTTGGAATAATAGTGTTTTCATAGATTTACAAAAAACTTGAAAAGAGGTACCGTATTTTTCGCTCCATAAGATGCAGTTTGTCCACCCCCAAAAAGGTGGTGGAAAATAAGGGTGCGTCTTATGAAGCGAATACCCAAACCCCACCCCCATTGCCTTATCTCAATTCCACTGCCCTCCCTTGCTGGACACGGCTGCCTCCTCTTCTCTAGCAGTGCGCGGGGCTGCCTGCCCGGTCCTGCGCATGAAGACATTCATAATGCTACCTCAGTTTTACAGAATGTTAAAAACCTGGCTATGTATTTTTGAAATGTTATAATTATAGAACTATGGGGACCTGATTCTGTAAATGGCGCCTAATGGAGCTTTGACGGAAACTTCAGTACTTGGAACCTAAGCACAGGACCGGGCAGAGCTTTGGATCCTTGGCCAGAAATAGCTAAGAAGAAAAAAAAAAAAAAATTAAATTAAATCAGGTTGGGCAGACTGGATGGGCCATTCGGGTCTTTATCTGCCATCATCTACTATATTAACTCAGTAGGTGCCTAGCAAAATGGCACCTACCACGTGCCATTCAAAGTTGAGCGACGTTTGTAGAACCGCGCCTCACGGCACCTAAATCGCTAGGTGCCGGTATATTAGGCCAGTGGATTCTTGGCCTAAAATACTAGTGCCTGACTCAATCCATGCCCAAACTCCACCCCCTCCAACATGCCTACTTTTCAGGTTGGCGTCATGAGGTGCTGATACGCACCTTGGTGTAGACGCGTTGATGGCACCTACCAAGTTGGACGCCGACCGGAAACTTTTTTAAAAATTGTTTTTAATCGGGTGTTTAATGGCTTTTTCCAATTATCAGTGCCAATTAACCAATTAAAAAATTATTCTAACGGCCTAACTTGGTAGATGTCCTGATCTAGGCTTCTACCAGTACATGCCATTTAGGGAATCGGGGCCTGCTGCAATTCCAGTTTCGACTCAAAGCTTTCAGACAGTTTTGGTGGCAGTTCTGGTTTCGGCTGAAATGGGAAAAAAGCAGATTCGGTCAACTTCTAATAGATTCTAGCAAGGATTTTAGTTCAGCTGTAAACCATAAGAACATAAAAATTGCCGCTGCTGGGTCAGACCAGTGGTCCATCGTGCCCAGCAGTCCGCTCACGCGGCGGTCCTTAGGTCAAAGACCAGTGCCCTATTTGTGTCTAGCCTTACCTGCGTATGTTCTGTTTCAGCAGGAACTTATCCAACCTGCTCTTGAATCCCTGGAGGGTGCTTTCCCCTATAACAGCCTCTGGAAGAGCGTTCCAGATTTCTACCACTCTCTGGGTGTAGAAGAACTTCCTTACGCTCGTACAGAATCTTTTCCCTTCTAACTTTAGCGAGTGCCCCCTCGTTCTCTTCACCTTGGAGAGGGTGAATAATCCCTCTTTCTCTACTAAGTCAGTTCTCTCAATATCTTGTCTCCTCTTTTCAAGCCTGATCTGCAGGACCAGCCAGTTGGGGGTTTCTGGATATCACTAATGAATATGCATGGGAGAGGCTTACATATTATGGAGACGACAGGCATGCAAATCTGCCTCGTGCATATTCATTAGGGATATCATCAAAACCCGACTGGCTGGCGGTCCCCAAGGACATGTTTGAGAAACATTGCCGTAAACCTTTTATGGAAGAGCATACATTTATTAGATAAGACTCATAGCCTTGGACAAGTGTGATAAGCTGATTAATGCTGAGGCAAAATATGGGAATGTTCCTTGCCACTAAGGGATGTGCGCTCTCGTTTTATTTTGGGGGGGGTTTATGCAGGATTTTGTTTTGCGTTTTTCAGGTAGTTTTGTTTCAGTTCACAGCCTGTTTACAAAGGGCAAACACAATATGCAAGTTTCATGCCCTAAAAACAAAGAGCAAAACTGGGATTCTTAGCTTCAAACAAGCTTTCGTTATTTCATACCAAAACACATCCTTAATTGTCAGCGCTTTCTGGAGTTTGTTTGCTCCTGGATGTCCAGGCTACATGACAGGCAGAATAAATTTCAGATGCATCAGAATATGTGCATTTGTAACCTCTCTGCCACTCCAGCCCCTTTCCTCTGGAATTTACCTTACAAACTTGTATTTATTTTTTAAATTTATTTATTTATATTCCACATATCCTAAAATTCTATGCGGATTACAAATTATTCAGGTACTCAAGCATTTTCCCCTATCTGTCCCGATGGGCTCACACTCACCTGAGACAATGGGGGATTAAGTGACTTGCCCAGGGTCCCAAGGAACAGTGCTAGATTTGCTGTGGCTCTAACCACTGCAATTTAAGCAGCCAGGAGAGGCCTAAGCACTATTGTGCCGCTGAATATTATCATTAACTGCTAAAGCCGTAGCCTGTTGTTTTGTGGGTAGTCTGGGGGCGGAGCCAGAGTTAAGTGTCGATATTGAGCCCTTATTACCATAAAAATGTCGTCAAAACCACAAAAATTGGCCTACGATCCTTATGGTCCTGAAAGGGTTAACCACCGAATAGAACCTCATAAAACTCAGTCCTGTCTGTATCCGGTTTCGCTTAGGCGGTTAAGTGCCGAATATTGCATTTGTCTGGATAAAACCTAGCCAGTACAAACCTGGATATTCAGTGCCAGTGCAGATATGGCTTAGCATTGAGTATTGGGACACTGCTGCTGACCCCTAGGGATTAATGCTTGCATTACACTCTCAAACAATTTTAGAAGCCTGTTTACTGAAGAGATATTTGGTTTGAGGCTTTGAGTCTGTGCAAAAGTCCAAAGCCCTGTTAAGATGCCTCGGGAGATGAGAACAAAATACTGCATAAAATTTTGGGCTTTTTTGATTTATGGAGCTGAATATATGTGACTGCAATTGATTTCAGGTGTTAAAAAATCCAACACAATGTGTAATCTGTAAGAAGAAGCAGATGTGTTTCACTTAAGATGGTAATTATCTCCAGGTACAATTAAAAGAATCATCTCCATAGTTGTTAAAAGAAAGGAGACTCAGTACATCAAAGATTTTCTTTTTAAGAAAATTACATGCAAGCTATAGAACAGAAGGGTTGGCATTCTCTGTTAAACAATGTACCAAAAAGTGGGATTGCTTGTCATCTAACCCTATAGTTATAACAGTCAGTTGGCAATTCAGTTCATGAAAATTACAATTGTTGACCTATTTTTTTTTTTTTAAACTTTCTAAATGTTTGAACTCTTATAGATCAAGAAGTTCAACGACTGAAAATAGGAATGGAATCGCTATTATCTGCAAATGAAGAAAAGGTAAAAAAAAAAAAGACTGGCCATAATTGTATAGGAACATAGAGCTCTGTGGTCTATGGGAAAACTGGTAATGTAATACCACAGGGTAGCATGTTCCGCAGAGTTTTTAAGCCAAACCTTTCATTTTATAAATTCCAGGAGGGTGCATCATTTACAGAAGTGGCTGCTAGAGCATTCCAGTTGGCGAATAATAAGGCGTTCTCATGAGGGGTCCTTTTTCTAATCATGCACAATTTGGTCATTTGGAAGTTATGCTTTACTGGGCTGGGTGAGTGCTGTGGTCCTCCATGGCACAAATATGGAGAGGTGAAAAAATGCTTCCAGTCCATGGTCTCCTCTTATTGGCATTGGTAGAAACATAGAAACATAGAGTATGACAGCAGAAAAGGGCTGACGGCCCAACAAGTCTGCCCACTCGAATAACCCACCCCCCTAAGCACTTCCTCGAAGTGAACCCACATGTTTATCCCATTTATTCTTAAAATCGAGCACGTTGCTGGCCTCTACTACCTGGAGTGGAAGATTATTCCAATGATCAACCACCCTTTCGGTGAAGAAATACTTCCTAATGTCCTCATGAAATTTCCCACCCCTGATTTTTTGCGGATGCCCTCTTGTCGCCGTAGGTCCTGTAAGGAAAAAGGACCTACGGCGACAAGGTAGGGTGCTTTGGTGACTATTCATAGCAGTCAGTGATCTTTGGCGATATAATCTGTTATTTCTCCAGTTTTTTTTGTGACAAAATTTTCTTTTCTTTTTTACCATGGACCCCTGATGAAGGTTGTCTGAAACATGGACCGTGTTGGGTCCAACGTTTGGTAAAAAGGTTTTTAGATACATTTTTATTGTCACAATAAATTATTGCCTGCTTCTTGTACACGTCTGCAGTTTTGGTTTGTTTGCTTCTTATTACATTACAGGCCAAAAGTTATCTTTAGATAGATTTTTCTCAGAAAAGCATTTTATACAAAAAAAAAAAAAAATCCAATTTTGTTTTAAACCATTAATTTTTATCCACCCTAATTTATTGGGAAGACTTGCACGGTCTGTGTCTGTATATGGCCTTTTGGTTGAGGATGGGCTCGGGAGGGCTTCAGTGGCTGGGAGGGTGTAGATGGGCTGGAGTAGGTTTTGACGGAGATTTCGGCAATTGGAACCCAAGCACGGTACCGGGTAGAGCTTTGGATTCTTGCCCGGAAATAGCTAAGAAGGAAAAATTAAAAAAAATTTAAATTGAATCAGGTTGGGCCGACTGAATGGACCATTCGGGTCTTTATCTGCCGTCATCTACCATGTTACTATGAATGTGACATTTTTATGGTCATCATCAAAATGTATCAAGCTTTGCTGCCATTGCTTCTTCTTTAGCGTTGAGGAAACAATGGTTCTGGCATTTATCAAACAACTGATCTGAGCGAAGCCTTTTGCAAGCTTTATCCTGGAGTATGAGATCAGCCAACTATTACATCAGGATTTGGGAGACGTGGCCTTATTCCTTGGCACAGCTGGGCTCCTGGAAAAAGCACTGAACTGAGGAAACCAAAGCGCAAGAGCACAAAACTTTATTATTATTTTTTTCTCCTGGCTCAGTCGCATTGATTTCATGTGTAGTTGCATGGCGGTTATGGAATTCATCAGAAGTCTCCATAACTTTATTCTTTGAATGCAGTACACTCCATTTTTCTTCATTAAAAAAATCATAGAAAACAGGTGTTTCTTTTTTCCAGCTTGGGAAGAGAGAGGAAAATGTTTAAGGAAAGATGGTGTGTGATGAGCCTGATAGTGGAAAAGATTTATCCAGGTAGCACAGTGGTCTCAAACTCGCAGCCCGCCAGGTACTATTTTGAGGACCTCGGTATGTTTATAATAATCACAAAAGCAAAATAAAAAAGTTTCTTGATCATATGTCTCTTTAGCTATAAGTTACAATATTATTATTAAGACTTAGCCAAAAGGAAATATTTATAAACTATAGAGTTTTACCTCAAGCAAAATTCTAATTTTTTTAATAAGACATTAACTATTTTTTTCTGAGGCCCTCCAAGTACCTACAAATCCAAAATGTGGCCCTGCAAAGGGGTTGAGTTGGAGACCACTGGCTTAGAAGGATCAATGGCTGTCAGGGGTGGATCTATGAGAGTTTATTTATAATGTACGCACAGGTAGGTGTCAATGTTATTTTATAAAATAAGTGCTTTTTTTGTGATGTCTCACAAAGGTCTCCAGTTATAAAATTACTCTTATCACTAGAGTCTGATTAGATCTTTTTCTTCTTTGTTTATTTTTAGGACCGGCGAATAGAAGAACTCAAGGTATTACTCAGTCAATATAGAAGGGTAAAGGACTTCATGATGGCAGCACATGGTAATATATTAGAATTTTGGTTGCTATTATATAATTAGAATCCCAGTGAATTCTTGGCAGGGAAGGTTTTGAGAATAGGCTGCAAGGATTGCTTTTTTATGATGGCACCACACATCCAGGGGTGGATTCAAAAAGAGTGCCAAGATGTAGGTGCTGGGATGATGTACACTAAGGCCCTGATTCTGAGGCATGTGAAAAATCTTAAGGTAGGTGCCTTTCGTAGAATCACGCCGAAAGTGGACTTAGGCGCTGGTAGGCATCCTAATCTTGGGTGCTCCCTATTTATTCACCTCTTTAATAAAAACTCCCTATTTATGCCAGGGTTTTCTTGGCCGAAATACCAGTGCCTAAGTCTAAAACAGGCGCCCAGATGCTAAACACACTTTCTGGAAGGGGCCTTGGACTAGGTGCCTACCTAAAAGTGGTAGCTATCTGGCATCCAATTAGTTTTTGATTTTTCTGATTAAATCTCATTGGCTCCCATTAATCATCGTATTACTTATAAAATCTTATTACTAACATTCAAAACTCTTGATACTCCTTGGAGTAACAGTAGACAGAGGTTGCACTCTTCAGGTGCAAATCAACAAAATCACACAAAAAGCTTTCTTCACCATGCACAACCTTCGCAAAATCAGAAAATTATTTGAAAAAGAACAATTCAGACTCATAGTTCAATACCTAGTCCTAAGTCTATTGGATTACTGCAATATCCTCTACCTTTCTTGTCCTACCTACCTAATAAAACAACTACAGACCGTGCACAACACTGCCCTCAGAATGATCTATTCCCTTGGAAAATTTGACCACATCACCAACGCCTTCCTAGACTCACACTGGCTTCCAATACAAGCCCGCATCCAATTCAAACTATACTGTATGTTATTCAAAACCTTAAACGGAACGGCACCCACCCACCTAAACAACCGTCTAAACAGGAACCTCTCAACCAGACAGAGGAGAACCCAATCCCCTTTCTCCTTCCCCCCTTTTAAAGGAACTAAACGCAAAAAGATGTATGACAACTTACTTGCAACACATGCAGCTAAATTGGACCCCTCCATCACCAACCTACTGACAGCATCAACTGACCTCAAGGCTTTCCGCAAAGAAATCAAGACCCTACTATTCAAGAAATTCACCCAAACGTCCTAATCCCTTCCTTTTCCCCTCTCTCCCCCTCTTAGAATCTACTCATCAAAATTGCTTTAGACCTTACGCCTTAATTGTAATTTGTATTTCTCTTCCTGGAAATGTCCAGTTATCGTTCTGATGTAATCCGCTTAGAACTGAAAGGTACAGGCGGAATATAAGCCAGTAATGTAATGTAATGTAATACTAATGAGCCTCAATTCATAAATAAAGTACTTATTCCATATAGTACCTCACGTTCTCTACAATCAACCAACCATAAACTCTTAACGATTCCCTCCTTAAAAATTATTGGAACCCGCCGACAAGATATGTTCTCTGTATCAGCGCCGCAACTCTGGAATTCATTACCTTTACAGTTAAGAGATGAAAATAACTTAAGCGATTTTAAAAAGAATTTAAAATGCTTTTTATTTAAGGATGCTTTTAACTTATAAATTACTTTTGAGCTCTTCCTCTCTCCTTTCTTCTTCTTTTCCGCGCATTTTCCTAATTCTTCCTTTTTTATGTTGATATCTTTTTCATCATTGTATAAATTTATTAGCCCATCATATATACTTATTATGTAAATCCTCCTTTTTTAAAAAAAAAAATTGTATTCATTGTATAAATTGCTAGTTTTATAGTATTTTATATGTTATTTCTTATTTTAATATTATGTTTAATTATATGTCACTTTTATATATTGTAATTCGCTTAGAAACAATTTTAATTAAGCGATTAATCAAATATAAATAAAACTTGAAACTAGTTTTCATTCAAGCCAGTTATGAGGTGCTAATTGCCCATTATCAGCGCTGATTAAGCTTTTTAAATAAGTTAGACGCTTAGATCGACTAGGCATAGCAATCTAAGGGCTAGATTCACAAAGCAAACCGATCGTGTACCGATCGGTTTGCGACCCCTTAGCGACCCCGGCCCGTTTCACTTACCTGCCTTCTGGCCATCCTCCGATCCGCACATGCAAATGAGGGCAACGGCAATGCAAAGTAGGCAGGGACGTGATTCACTAAACAAAACCCTGCGACACCGACTGGGCTGGCCGGTCAAAAAAAAAAAAAAAGCGACTTCCGAGGACCAGTCGCTGAAGCCCTTTGTGACTGCCCTGCCCTTCTGCCGCCCTGCTCTCTGCCCTGTCAGCCCCGATCTCCTGCTGCCCCGAACGTGCCTGCCTGCCCCGTTTCCAAGTGGGGTCTGACCATTGCTCTATAAAGCGGCATTATAACTTTCTCCGATCTACTCGTGATTCCTTTCTTTATCATGCCTAACATTCTATTTGCTTTCTTTGCCGCCGCCGCACATTGTGCCAACAGCTTCAGGGTCCTATCTATCAGTACACCCAGGTCCTTTTCTTGTTCGCTCTTACTCAGAGTTGCACCTGACATTCTATACTCGTGTTCCTTATTCGTACTGCCTAAATGCATTACTTTGCATTTCTCCACATTGAACTTCATCTGCCATTTCTCCACCCATTTCTCTAACTGACACAAGTCGCTCTGGAGTTCCTCGTTATTCTCCTGCGATCTGATTGCCCGGCATAGCTTTGTGTCATCTGCAAACTTGATGATCTCACTGGATGTTCCTTCTTCCAGGTCATTGATATAAATATTAAATAGGATCGGCCCAAGTACCGAGCCCTGGGGCACACCACTAGTCACTTCCTCCCAGTCTGAGTACTTCCCATTTATGCCCACTCTCTGCTTTCTGTTCTCCAGCCATTTCCTATCCATCTTAGCATATCTCCCTCTATTCCATGGTTTTGTAGTTTCCTGAGAAGTCTTTTGTGTGGAACTTTGTCGAACGCTTTCTGGAAGTCTAAGTATATTATGTCCACCGGTTCTCCACTATCAATTTGTTCGTTCACGGTCTCAAAAAATTGAAGTAAATTCGTTAAACATGATTTCCCTTTCCTGAAGCCATGTTGACTGCCTTTCATCAGGTCGTGTGTATCCAAGTGCTGGACTATGCTATCCTTGATCAATGCTTCAACCATCTTTCCAGGGACAGACGTAAGGCTCACATTGCATTAAATTTACTCTGATGATTTTCCTAGTTGGATAAGGAATTTACTTTATTGTATTATGATTCTATTTTCATGTCAAGATTTGTGCTTGTAAAATTTGAAGAAGTAAGTAAAAAATTTTAAAAATAAAGTAGAATCGTTTGTTCTAGGCTCTGCTGAAAGGATTCTTCCTGAAAATACGACAGAAGAAGTGGGAAATTCAAGGAAGTGGGGTGCGATCGATAAACCACCAGCGGAAATGTTCAGAGGTCCAGAGGTATAGCCACAACTTTTATCGACAACTAAGAGCTTAGTGTAAAAAGAAAAAAAAAAAAAAAAAAAAAAGTTTGAGTTATTGCAAATGGGATTGAAACCTGTAACTCTTACATGTGACACAGACATTTTCAAGCAACTCCACCCCAGCTGCAACATCACCTCTACTACCAGAAGCCAAGTTACATACCAGGTGAGAACAAAATCCACTGAAGCTTGTGTTCTTGATTAGGCAAACGCCCCCAATTGATCTGTGTTTAAGGCCCTGATGCTTAAAAGCTTTCCGTGGCAGTAAAACTCGTTAAAGCAGTCTTACTGCCGCGGAGAGCTCTCCTGGCGATGTTCAAAAGGCTTCTCTGTGGCTGCTACTGATCATTCTGGAAGTGCATCGCAAGGAGCTCGTTAGCATTTAAATGAGCTCTCCTTGCAATGCACAGAAGGGAACATCCCTCCCTTTCAGGATCATAATTTTCTGGCAGCTCCAGAGCTGCCGGTAGCTGTGGTGCCTATGTTATGAGAGGCGCAAAAAGCAGTGCCCATTAAAAAAAAACATCAAAACATTATAGAGTCGGCAGGGAGAGCAAGGGCTGATGAATGGCTTTTTTTTTTTTTTTTAATGGGCGCAGCTGTTGTGCGTGCGTTGTACACTCACACAACATATGCACAACAGCTGTGCCCTTCTTAGAAAAGAAAAAAAAGAAAGAAAGAAATGATCATGGCTCTGGAGCCACCATCAACAGGGCGGACGATGGCAGGTGCAGGCAGGAGGAAGAGCTGTACCTAGTGACTGCTCTTCTGAGCAGGTGCCAAGCGGAATTCCTCCCCCTTTTACCAGGACTGCTCCGCACAAATAGCATGCATGTAATTTGCTTGCTATTGTGCTGAGTAGAGAATGATATGGGGCCAAATTTTTCCCCATCCCTGCAGGAACTCAGTTTCACCGTCCACGCTAGTTTTGTTGTTGTCACTGTTCTTGCCCCATTCCTGTAAGCTCTGCCTTAACCGCTTAAGCCTCGGACACTTATGATTTTAAAGTGTTTGAGGCTTGGGCTGATGAGGACAGAGCTTAGGCATTGGTGGAATGAGGCATTATGACATCACAATCTGAGCTCTAGAATGTTGCTACTTAGGATTTTAAAGGGTTGAGGCTTGTGCAGTTGAGGACGGAGCTTAGGCATTGGTGGAATGAGGCATTATGACATCACAGTCTGAGCTCTAGAATGTTGCTACTTATGATTTTAAAGGGTTTGAGGCTTGTGCAGATGAGGACGGAGCTTAGGCATTGGTGGAATGAGGCATTATGACATCACAATTTCAGCTCTAGAATGTTACTACTTATGATTTTAAAGGGTTTGAGGCTTGTGCAGATGAGGATGGAGCTTAGGCATTGGTGGAATGAGGCATTATAACATCACAATCTGAGCTCTAGAATGTTGCTACTTATGATTTTAAAGGGTTTGAGGCTTGTGCAGATGAGGACGGAGCTTAGGCATTGGTGGAATGAGGCATTATGACATCACAATCTCAGCTCTAGAATGTTGCTACTTAGGATTTTAAAGCGTTTGAGGCTTGTGCAGATGAGGACAGAGCTTGCAGGAATGGGGCAGGGACAGGAAAAGAACTCGTGGGGATGGGACGGGAAAATGAATTCCCATGGGGACGGGGAAAAATTTGTCTAGTGCTGATGAAGAAAAATCGCTAAAAACATGTTATTTTATATAGTAGAGTTAGATCTTTGAGCATTATGTCAATGCCACTACTGGCACTGTTTCTGACTTTTTATGTTGGCACCTCATGTACAGTTGAACTCCCCCCCTCCCATCCCCCTCATTCCCCAGAACTACTGGGCTTATGAACAGACATCTTGGAACGCCATAGTTTTCGTGTTTGCTCTACATTTTAGAGGTTCTTGCTTGGTGTTATGTCAACCTGGGCAGCCCAGATCTGGGTCTTTCGCCCATCAGACAGACAAGTTAATGTACATTCTGGCATTCAGGAAGCATCTTCGGACAGCAAAATGCTAACCGGGAAGCTGAGGTTCAATTCCCACCTCTTCCACTGGTGCTTTCTGTGATCTGGGCAAGTCGCTTTGCCCACCACAATCTCAGGTACCAAATTAGATTGTAAGATCTCTGGAGCAGGCAGGACAGTATTGTGGCAAAAACGCTCCCGATGCCCTGCCCAATCTCCCACTTTTTTATTTATTCAATTTCCTATACTGTTTTCTCAGGGGAGCTCGGAATGGTTTACATGAATTTATTCAGGTACTCAAGCATTTTCCCCTGTCTGTCCTGGTGGGCTCACAATCTATCTAATGTTCCTGGGGCAATGAGGGGATTAAGCGACTTGCCCAAGGTCACAAGGAGCAGTGTGGGTTTGAACCTACAACCTTAGGGTCCTGAGGCTGTAGCACCACAGTCTCCTCTCCCCTTGAGAATGGTAAAGAGATGTGGGATAGTTGTGGCAAAGGTAGTGGTGCCAAGCAGTGCTTTTATTTAAGGAAGGCCAGTGGTAATACGATTGCAAGTAATTTGCATGTCTAGCAGTGGTTGTGCACTTGTTCCCCTCTTCATGGCTTGGATACAGCCATAGGAACGCTGAAGGAACATCTCTCACTGCCTTCCTGCCTTTACTCCCTCTGCCCCCTCCTGCTCAGATCTGCATGGTCTCCTCAGCCTCTGTTCCTCCCCTCCCCTCTCTGCAAGTTCAGTTTCCGAAAGAGCTCAGTGACTGGTGGCATACAATGGGTGTCCAGGGGCCAGTGTTTACATGTTTGCCTTTCCCCATTTCCAGCTTCTCCTGTCTCTCATCTCCTCCGTCCTTCATTTTGCCTTTCTGTCCTCTCTACCTCACTCCCATCCAGCATCATTTTTATTGTTAGTGCTGCATTTCCCCCCCCCACTGCAGACTGCTATGCTTATTTTTATTTTCAGTGATTGCAGCTGTTTTTAAAATCAGAAGGTTTTGTATGTGTTAACTGGCCTTTGTTTCTGGTCATAGACATTTTCCTATTCTTAACATATGCCAAATATTTTTTTTTGAAAATACTTGTGTGTTTTGTGTTAAGGGAATACAAACATTTTTTTTTTTTTCATTAAAAACCAGATGCTACATTTTTTTTTTCTCCTATAAGACAGGGGGTGAGTTCTCTCCTTTCCTGCAAGTCCAGAGCGCTTTATGACCGGGTTTTCTTCTTTGCTGAGCTCCAAATATTGAATCTCCTCAGCACTGTTCCTTTGCCTTCATAAACTAATCATAAGAGGCTCTTCCACCCCAACTTTTTAGTCTTTGAACTAATTTTATCTTTCTTTTTACAATTTTTTATTTTTTTTTACTCCCCTTTCCTTATGTGTCCACCTTGCTTGTTTTTTCAACTTCCACACAAATTGTAACTTTTTCCCATCTCTCCCCTATGTTTCTAGTTTTGTTAAATTTGTCAATAGTCTTGTTAGTCTTATTTATTATCCCCCTTATATTGTAATTTTATCAGTATGTACATCGCTTAGAATTTAGATTAAGCGATTAATCAAATTATTATTAAACTTGAAACTTCTGTGTAGTGGATATGTTCGTATAATATATACTGCTCATTTGTTTTATATAATTTTGCCCCACAGTGGAAGCATTCCAGTTTCTTCAGATGATCAGAGTCCTTCTCTTGAAGAGGTGCCTGAAATCATGGACAGGTAATTAGCGTCCCAAATGATTATTGGTAAGGTCGGTGGAACTCTGCAGGATATTGAAAGAAAAGTTTGCAGCTGCAGATTCCAAAACACAGAGAGGAAATGGACATATGCTTTTATTAATATTAACTCCGGTACTAGGCCCCTGGAGGTCGGTGATTGTTTTAAAACTGACCACTGTGGACAGCAAAATCCTGATATGTGGTAGCAGTATGCAGAGAGTGGCTACCGCTGAATAAATATCCAGATACGGAATTGAACTGGTGGCACAATCCAGATCGGGGGCAGCAGAGCACAATTTTGGTTGGAGGGGGGGGGGTCCAAACAAATTTATCTCCAGTCCTCATTCCCAAGCTCTCGAGTTCATGATGCTGTGTTAAGGGAAAATATTGATGATGCCATGGCTCCAGTGGCCTATCCCATTCCATTCCCGATGATCCGCATATCCATCCGCCATCGGAGAGCTTATTGATATACACATAGAACAATGCTTTGGCTATCCTACGTTATCCAAATGTTACCAATATCACTGTTAACTGGATAATCTCTGGCGCTACCCACTGTCCAGAGCTTAGCTATTCTTTGAGTGAAAAAATATTTCCTCCTATTTGTTTTACTTCACTGAGTGTGCCTTACTCTTTGTAATTTTTGATAGAGTAAAAAAATCGATTCACTTTTACCCGTTCTACACCATTCAAGATCTTGTAGAACTCAATCATATCTCCCCTCAGCTGTCTTTTCCAAGCTGCCAATCCCTCACCTCATTAACCTTTCTTCATATGAGAGAAGTTCCATCCCCTTTATCATTGTGGACTCTCTTCTTTGCATAAATATTAGCATGTAAAGTACACATACAAGTCACAGCTATACCTGTGCTCCATCCAAACTCTCAGAACATGCATGAAAGTCTTCTTGTAACCCCAAGGTGTACAAAATGGCATTTACACACAAAAATCATTTATAAAATTACGTCCTTTGCATGTAACTTTCAAGAAAAATTGTGCAAGGACTGTAGATTAGAGACTGACACCGAGCCAAATTTTTTCTGTCCCCGCCAGAACTCATTTTCCCGTCCCCGTGAGTTCTTTTCCTGTCTCTGCTCCATTCCTGCAGGTTCCATCCTCATCTGCACAACACTCAAGCACTTTAAAATCATAAGTGTCCGAGGCTTGTGCGGTTAACCCTTTCAGGACCAAGGGACATATTTGTCTCATAACTTTAAAATCCTATAAATTTTGATTGGGATAGTCTACAGTTCTAAATTTGATATGTACGGATTCCATATGATACTGCCTTTATGTAAACAAACTGGTTCCGACATTCATTCATTAGCGTCGTTGCCAGATTGACGAGAAGATTCACTTGCCACACTGTCCATAAGCCAGAAGTGTGATTTTTTTAAATAAAAATAATGATATTTCACAAAAAAAATCAATTTTTTGGCATCTGCAAGCCCTTTTTACCATAAAAATGTCGTCAAAACCACAAAAATTGGCCTACGATCCTTATGGTCCTGAAAGGGTTAAGGCAGAGCTTACAGGAATGGGACAGGGACAGTGACAAAATTCACAGGGACGGGGAAATTGAGTTCCTGTAGGGACGGGGACAAATTTGTCCCCGTGTCATTCTCTACACTGCACCACTCTAGAAATCAAAATATAGTAAAAGTGAGCCAAGTAAAGGACAGTCAAGCCATTGTGACATCACTGATGAGGCATTAGGCACTGGTTGAATGAAGTATTATGATGTCACAATACCAGCTCTGCTTATCAGAGGCTGAAACTTTTCATACTATTTATTTATTCATTCAATTTTCTACACTGTTCTCCCAAGTAGAGAATGACACGGGGACAAAACCCCATTCCCACAGGAACTCATTTTCCCATCCCGGCGAGTTCTTTCCTGCCCCATTCCTGCTGGCTCCATCCTCATCTGCACCAGCCCCAAACACTTTAAAATCATAAGTGTCCGAGGCTTGGGCGGTTAAGGCAGAGCTTACAAGAATGGGGCAGGGACAGCGACAAAACTCGCGGGGACAGGATGATGGGGACAAATTTTGTCCCCGTGTCATTCTCTACTGTAGATTAAACACTGGTGTGAACTTTGCACCAGTTCAATTAGTTTGAAAATTGCTCCACACTTCTTTGAGAAATAATTGTGCTAGCTGAAATCTAGGCAGGCTGTGTACCACCTTGCAAGAGTACAATTTCAGTTACAAAGCAAAAGCCCTTGATGCTAAAGTTTCAAGTTTTCAAGTTTTATTAGTTTTTAATATCCCGATCATAAAACGAATATCTGACCGGTTAACAATAAAATTTAAAATAGGTAAAAGGGAGAATAGTTAGGTGTATTGAATATTTAGAGTAAACATATATAACATATACAGACAAACTAGAAAGTGAGGATAAGTGGGGAGGTGAGGAGAAGTTACATAATATTAGAGAAAATGAGATAGAGGGATAGGGGTAGAACATGAGGCTTGCACCAGAAGACATATGAGGAGAGACTGGAAGCCCTGAATATGTATACCCTAGAGGAAAGGAGAGACAGGGGAGATATGATTCAGACGTTCAAATACTTAAAGGGTATTAACGTAGAACAAAATCTTTTCCAGAGAAAGGAAAATGGTAAAACCAGAGGACATAATTTGAGGTTGAGGGGTGGTAGATTCAGGGGCAATGTTAGGAAATTCTACTTTACGGAGAGGGTGGTGGATGCCTGGAATGCGCTCCCGAGAGAGGTGGTGGAGAGTAAAACTGTGACTGAGTTCAAAGAAGCGTGGGATGAACACAGAAGATTTAGAATCAGAAAATAATATTAAATATTGAACTAGGCCAGTTACTGGGCAGACTTGTACGGTCTGTGTCTGTGTATGGCCGTTTGGTGGAGGATGGGCAGGGGAGGGCTTCAATGGCTGGGAGGGTGTAGATGGGCTGGAGTAAGTCTTAACAGAGATTTCGGCAGTTGGAACCCAAGCACAGTACCGGGTAAAGCTTTGGATTCTCGCCCAGAAATAGCTAAGAAGAAAAAAAAAAAAAAAAAAATTTTAAATTGAATCAGGTTGGGCAGACTGGATGGACCATTCGGGTCTTTATCTGCCGTCATCTACTATGTTACTATGTTACTATGAGGGATGAGGGTACATGGTAAAAGTGATATGCACTGAAGGAAAGTTAGATTTATGAATTACAGGTAAACTGACCATAAAAGAAAGAGAAGGAGAGAAAAAACAAAAAAATAAAAAATAAAAATTAATGATTGGAGATTAAAATTTGTCAAAAGCATCTTGAAATAGGAAGGTTTTGAGATTGGTCTTGAATTTTGGTAAATGAAGTTCATCGCGGAGAAATTGAGGGAGAGAATTCCATAAGGTGGGGACAGTTATAGCGAAATTAGTTTTCCTAGTATAGTAGGATTCTTTTAAGGATGGAATAAAAAGAAGTTTTTGGTCGGTAGATCTTAAGGAACGAGGAGAACTTTGGGGTATTAATAATTTATCAAGAAATAAGGGTAAGTGGGAGTGTTTGATTTTAAAAGAAAGCAGAATAATTTTATAAATTATACGGTGGGTGACAGGGAGCCAATGAGCTTCTTTTAGAAGAGGGGTGACGTGTTCAAATTTACCTATTTTGTAGATGAGTTTAATTGCTGTATTTTGTATGAGTTGTAAACGTCGAAGTTCTTTTTGGGGTAGTCCATTTAAAAGAGAGTTACAGTAATCTAAGTGGGAAATGACTAAGGAGTGAATTAGGATAGTAATCGAGTCGGTATTTAAAATTGAACTGAGTGAACGGATGATACGTAATTTAAAGAAACAGGTTTTTACTATGTGGTCATGAAAGCTAAGCTCTCTGTCTAAAGTAACGCCTAGTAATTTTATTTTAGTGTCCATAAGTAATGGTGCAGATTTAATGTAAATTGTTCCTAGTAAATGCAGTGGAAAAACAGCTTCAAGAAACTGATTCCTGTTCTTCTTTACCTGTTAGACCATTTCTGCGTAATGCATATTTTGTTTAATGCTGAAATATTTTGTTTCCCTTTGTTTATATATCTCCAGAGCTCATCAGAAAAAGCTTTCAAGCAGTCTGGAGGACCTGCATAGTGGATCTTTGGAAAAGGTTGGGACACAAACAGAACAGGTTCTCAGTAATGAATGCTAGAACTGAACTATGACCATTAAATATTTTCATATTTGCTGGTACTAAACTTTAATCCATTGCATGTCTAACTCTGCTCATCATGTAAATGTCTTGTCATGTGAAATATTAAACATCAAGAGAGTTTGTTGTAATATATATATATTTTAATATATATATATTACATGTAGAGCCAACAATTCCTGTAGCAGCTCATTCACAGTCTGCTTTGTGAATGCAATGTACTTTTTCGTGGAGAATTGACTTCCAACTTGAAGTGCCTCAGTGTATAGTCAGAATATGTATTTTTTTTTTTTTTTTTGGGTGGGGGGGGTTGCAATGTTTGATTAAGAAGGAGACTATTATTCCCCAGCCAATGCCGATGCTGCTCCTTGAGCACAGAAACTTTTTCAGGGGATGTAAACGCTCTCTACTGTCTGCTCAGGAGATGATGTCATTGGTTTCACCCAGGATGTGCTCCTAGAAACAGGAAGTCAGAGCAAAATTTAGCAATAACTATGCAGAGAAATAAACATGATCCTCTATATATGAACTCAGCGATAGCATGGAAGGTAATTCTTCACCAAACACATAAAGGTTTGTGGTGTTTTATAAAAAAATTTTAGGGGTTTAACTTCTGTGTCTCCTGAGGATGGCTGTCTGACTTTCAAGAATTCTGTCATGGGAAATGTTTATTTATCATGGCTGTTTTTATTGAGATCTACAATTTAATTAGACATTTACATTCTGCTCCATATTATTGGGGATCTAGATGGCTATTGCCAGTGCCTGTGTGGGTTGCTACGTTCTTTTGAACTAGTCATGTGAGGGGATACGTCATTGCTCAGACTTTGGTCAACTGTTCGTCTTGTGCTTGATGTTTTATGTGGATGCTTACAGTAACATTTATCTTTCTTTTTCGGTTCCGTTATGAAATTACCCTCCCTGCAAATCCGTAGCATGTAGACGAGACTCCTGCAGAGCCTGTTATTAAACCAGAGGTATATTAACTGACCTACTCGTATTAACCTTTTCCTTTCGTGTGTCCCGGATGACGGGACATTCCAAAAATGTCGTTGCCATCGTGGATAAACAGTCTGTATGGACTAATAAAGAGCCAGGAACACAAAATATTTGAATTTACAGACTTATAACTTATTTACATTATGTTTACAATAGCCGTAAATGATAACGGTGGATAATACAAAACTTTGCTAAACTAATTACGATTGGAACCAGCGTAACGTCAAATTTATTACGATAGGAAAAGGTTAATGCTTGCTCAGTGTCCATGCATTTCTAATATGCTTGCAATTTAACACTGTGGATAGAATTTTCTTTGCAGTCTTTAGTTGTGTTTGTAAAGGAGGCGAGGAGAGTGGATAAGACCGAGAAAATAATTAAAAATGATGCTTATTTCTATGCATTACATGGAAAGGTAGAGCGGAACTTAGATAGACCAGCTCCTCAAAAACCACCCCTTCATCTATGCCCCATCCCAGCCCCCTTCCACATCCCAACATCAGCACACCAAACCCAACTGATGGTGAAAATTAGCCACAGCCCTCATTATGGCACATTACAAATTAAATATATAAACAGCATACTATCAATCTAACACAATATTCCCGAGCTACCTTAAACAACAAGTTATGGCCCCCAACCCTGCCATGCCAGCAAGGATCTGAGAAGTGGCATGTCCCCCATGTGCCCCATTCTCCAGGGTCACCCGACCCACCAGACACGGCTCCCAGCTGGCCCACCGCTCATCCCCTGATGAGCCCAGCAGCCAGTAGCTCGGGATACAGAACCCTGAGCCACCAAAGCACCGCTCCCAGAGCCAGAACCCAAAGGGCTGGCGGGTAAAGGCACCTCAGAGGATCAGGTAAGCCTTGAGTACTCCGAAGTCACGGCTTTTAAGCTCTCGGCCACAGCCCACCAATAGCGAGTCTTCCCCACGGCGGGAAAGACCCGCCAGCCTATCCCAATCCACCAACCCTCTACCCGACTGGCCCCGCATCTGTGTCTGGCAACCACGCGGGCCTCCCAGCTCCGCATTAAGTTCACCCGTCGAGACAAACTCCCGGACTTCCTATTCATACAACTAAGAATAGGGTGGACTGAAATTCCTGCTTGTACAAACTATACTGGTAACTTTAGCATTGCCTCCTTTATTTGAAGGGTGGTACTTAGCAGTAATCAGTAATCTCAGTGGGGTTAATTTTCGTAAAAGCCAATGCAATTTTCGTTTTGGCTAAATATTGGGTCAAACTACGGCTGACTTTCTGGTTAAATCTAACCAGACAACAGTTGTGCAGTTAAATTTGAGGCACGCGTTTATAGCCGCACTTAAGTAGAAAAATCAAATTAATTAGTATAAAATATTAGGTCAGTTTGAGAACCCCATTGTGGTCACACCAACTCAAACTTTTTTTTTTTTCTCCAGCTAAACCTGTATACAAAGCAGTGTTATGTAGACAGATTGTAACCAGACCCAGAAATAGAAGGGGTGCTTAATCTGTTAGTTTTATGTTGTTAAAACCTGACTTTTTACATAAATATTTTGGTTAAGAACATAAGAAATGCCTCTACTGGGTCAGACCTGAGGTCCATCGTGCCCAGCAGTAATGTAATGTAATGTAATTTATTTCTTATATACCGCTACATCCGTTAGGTTCTAAGCGGTTTGTGCAGCAATCCTCTATCTATACCCCTCTATCCCCTTTTCCAACAGGAAATTGTCCAATCCTTTCTTGAACCCCAGTACCGTACTTTGCCCTATTATGTCCTCTGGAAGCGCATTCCAGGTGTCCGCCACACGTTGGGTAAAGAAGAACTTTCTAGCGTTCGTTTTGAATCTGTCCCCTTTTGGCAACATTCTAGAGCTCAGACTGTGATGTCATAATGCCTCATTCCACCAATGCCTAAGCTCCGTCCTCATATGCACAAGCCTCAAACCCTTTAAAACGATAACATAAGAACATAAGCAATGCCTCTGCTGGGTCAGACCTGAGGTCCATCGTGCCCAGCAGTCCGCTCACGCGGCGGCCCAACAGGTCCAGGACCTGTGCAGCAATCCTCTATCTATACCCCTCTATCCCCTTTTCCAGCAGGAAATTGTCCAATCCTTTCTTGAACCCCAGTACCGTACTTTGCCCTATTATGTCCTCTGGAAGCGCATTCCAGGTGTCCGCCACACGTTGGGTAAAGAAGAACTTCCTAGCGTTCGTTTTGAATCTGTCCCCTTTTGGCAACATTCTAGAGCTCAGACTGTGATGTCATAATGCCTCATTCCACCAATGCCTAAGCTCCGTCTTCATCTGCACAAGCCTCAAACCCTTTAAAACGATAACATAAGAACATAAGCAATGCCTCCGCTGGGTCAGACCCGAGGTCCATCGTGCCCAGCAGTCCGCACACGCGGCGGCCCAACAGGTCCAGGACCTGTGCAGCAATCCTCTATCTATACCCCTCTATCCCCTTTTCCAGCAGGAAATTGTCCAATCCTTTCTTGAACCCCAGTACCTTACTCTGCCCTATCACGCCCTCTGGAAGCGCATTCCAGGTGTCCACCACACGTTGGGTAAAGAAGAACTTCCTAGCATTCGTTCTGAATCTGTCCCCTCCGGAAGTCCTAACATGAGTAGTATGTAAGCCATGGATTTGTAATTCAGCCCCTGAAGATGAAGCTATCCATATTTTTTTTATTTTAAAATTCATTATTGATTTTATAAAGCATATAAAAAGTACATTTAAACATTCAACATTTTAATAAACAGCATTTAAATACTTGCATTAAACAAGAATCAATTAACCATACCATCCTTCCCTCTCTCCCCGTCCTGGATGTGCGTGCATAACAATAAATTAAATCTGGCAGGTAAATTATTAATCTTTAAGGTATTTATTTATTGAATTTTCTATACCGTTCTCCCAGGAAAGCTCAAATTGGTTTACTCAAATTTATTCAGGTACTCAAGCATTTTCCCTGACTGTCACAGCGGGCTCACACTTTATCTAATGGACCTGGGGCAATGGGGGGATTAAGTGACTTGCCCAGGGTCACAAGGAGCAGCGTGGGTTTGAACCCACAACCCCAGGGTGCTGAGGCTGGAGCTTTAACCACTGCGCCAACCTCTCCCCCTCTTTAACATTTTTGATCTTTCCTGATTGCTCTGCTAACATTCTTTCATATCGGTAAGATAAACCGAGCGTTTCCCACCAAAAAGTAAAATTTAGACGATCTCAGTTTTTCCAGTTTCTAGTAATTAATTGTATGGCCACACCTGTCATAATAACAAGAAGTCTATCTTTATTGCCATCCATATTTTCAAATGAAAACCAATTTGGAAAGATACAAGGCAGCTTTTTAGTAAAAGCTTAGTCAAACAGCCTCACTCTGAGTATGACTGGCGTTTCAAATTCCTTTGTTACGTAACAACATTTAAAGCAGCCTTTTTGTTCGGATAATTTTTCATAATTAAAATCTTTTTCCACAAATAAGTATTAATACAGAATGTCTTCATCATAAAATCTATATATATAAAATCGGAGGTATGTATGTGTGTATGTATGTATGTGCCGCGATCACGCAAAAACGGCTTGACCGATTTGAACGAAACTTGGTATGCAGATCCCTCACTACCTGGGATGATATGTTCTGGGGGTCTCGCGGCCCACCTGCACACGTAGGCGGAGCTACAAACAGAAAATCACATTTCACCCATTCATGTCAATGGAAAAAATGTAAACAGCTGCCATTCTCACAGTAAATCAAAACTGGCTTGACCGATTTGAACGAAACTTGGTATTCAGATCCCTCACTACCTGGGGTGATATGTTCTGGGGGTCTCTTCACCCAAGAATTTATATGTTCTTGCTCCTGGAGGTGAAACTAAAAATGTTGTTTATAATCAAGTTTTGTGTTTGTTGTATTGTATTCATTTTGTCAAATATTTCACATTATAATTTGAATATTGTACTTTTTATAAAGCTGTAAAAAAATAATTTCATTCACCACTATAAAGTATCTTTATTTGAATCCATTTACAGTGTTATTGCTATAATTAAATACCCGTGCAACGCCGGGGCTTCAGCT
This sequence comes from Geotrypetes seraphini, assembly GCF_902459505.1. NCBI lineage: Eukaryota > Metazoa > Chordata > Amphibia > Gymnophiona > Dermophiidae > Geotrypetes > Geotrypetes seraphini. The sequence goes on from NC_047102.1 coordinate 14,772,504, forward strand.
AGTACAAATATAAAAATGAAAACCAATCAGTGTTCAATAATACATTATGTAATCCGCCTTGAACCGCAAGGTAATGGCGGAATAGAAATCACTAATGTAAAGTAATGTAATATAAAATGACCCAGATAACTGAACCCGGTAGTATGTTGCTGACAGTGTTGGTAAATATTCGGAAAATGATCTCAAAAAATGCCCAAGTGTCAATGTCCTAAACACTCAAAATTGGGCTGCAGATGTTCTCATTGGTCAAAAAACCTTGTGAAAATGCAAATGAGGAAGCCATTACGTGAAACAGACTGGCCACCGTAGGGCTTAAGTTAAGCGCTTTTTTTTGTTGTTGAAATTAAATGTTTCTTTGTTGGACACATGAAGAGGAAGTAAAGAAATACAAAAGTATAAAAAATAGAGTTGAATTTTCATGAGGTTTTTTTGACCAATGAGAATATCGCACCGGATTAGCACGCGCTATAGCGTGCGCTATTCCGCACGTTAAGGCCCTAACGTGCCTTCGTAAACGAAGCCCTAAGTGACTTACCCAGGGTCACAAGGAGCAGTGTGGGATTTGAACCCACAACCTCAGGGTGCCAAGGCTGTAGCTCTAACCACTGCACCACACATTCCCTATAACATGCCTATATTATATATTGTTATACTGTGATTTTAGAAATCAATAAAAGTTATTTGTTATAAAGTATAATTGCCGTTTTATGATGAAATGACCCAGATAAATGAACCCGGTCATACGTTGCTGGCAGTGTTAGTAAAAATGAGGAAAATGACCTTAAAACGCCCAAGCGTCAAAATCGGGGTGTAGATATTCTTGGTGACGGGACTAAATCGCGCGAGACAACGGCGCGCAGACAACTGAGCGCAAGGTTGACGGCGCGCCGAAGAAAAGCACTATTTTAAAGGGCTCCGACGGGGGGTGTAGGGGGGAACCCCCCCACTTTACTTAACAGACATTGCGCTGGCATTGTGGGAGGTTTGGGGGGTTGTAACCCCCCACATTATACTTAAAACTGAACTTTTTCCCTAAAAAACAGGCAAAAGGTTCGGTTTCAAGTACAGTATAATGATGGGGGTTACAACACCCCACACCCCCCACAACGCCAGCGCAATGTCTGTTAAGTAAAGTGGGGGGGGTTCCCCCCCACACCCCCCGTCGGAGCCCTTTAAAATAGTGCTTTTCTTCGGCGCGCCATCAACCTTGCGCTCAGTTGTCTGCGCGCCGTTGTCTCGCGCGATTTAGTCCCGTCACCAAGAATATCTACACCCCGATTTTGACGCTTGGGCGTTTTAAGGTCATTTTCCTCATTTTTACTAACACTGCCAGCAACGTATGACCGGGTTCATTTATCTGGGTCATTTCATCATAAAACGGCAATTATACTTTATAACAAATAACTTTTATTGATTTCTAAAATCACAGTATAACAATATATAATATAGGCATGTTATAGGGAATGTGTGGTGCAGTGGTTAGAGCTACAGCCTTGGCACCCTGAGGTTGTGGGTTCAAATCCCACACTGCTCCTTGTGACCCTGGGTAAGTCACTTAGGGCTTCGTTTACGAAGGCACGTTAGGGCCTTAACGTGCGGAATAGCGCACGCTATAGCGCGTGCTAATCCGGTGCGTGCGCTAAAACGCTTAGCGCACCTTCATAAAAGGAGCCCTTAATCCCCATTGCCCCAGGTACATTAGATAGAGCGGGAGCCCACCGGAACAGTTAGGGCATAATGCTTGAGTACCTGGATAATTTGTAGTCCGCATAGAATTGTACGATTTGTGGAATATAATTTTTTTTTTTAAATAATTATAAAGTGTTCAAATAGGCAACAGATTTTAACTGGGAATATTGTAACGCAGTGGTTCTTAACCTTGTTGGAGGTACTGAACCCCACCAGTTTCATATGCGTGTTCACCAAACCCTTCTTTATTCCCTTAGTTTTGCCGGAGCTAGACTAGAATTACTCAACTTGGCATTGCAAATCATGCAATTAGGACGCTGACTACCATCACGTTCCGTTATACATGTGAATCCATATTGTACATATTCGTCTGACCACTTTCGGATTTTGCTCGACATAGTTAGTAAGGGATTGAAATATTAAGATAGGTTATCACACGACGTACCATCACAACAGTTACAATTCGACTACTGTGCGCATCAAATCCACCGCAGCACAGATAGGCCAAGCGATGTTGCGTGATCACCTGCAGCCAATTATGGACAAGCGGGGCGTATCATCACGTATCATAAGCGCTTCGGTCACGTTCAATCATCTATCAGTTAAATCACAAATTTTGATCAGGAATAGATTGATGTCTATAAGGCGTTAGTTACAGATTGATAGATCAAGAAACCGAGTACACGATCAGTCTTGATCAAAATCACTGAATAACTGATAGATGATTGAACGTGACCGAAGCACTATATGAGTCGGAGGTGTGTTTTGACCTCCGCCGAACCCGCGAGACTGACTCACTGAACCCCTGGGGTTTGGTCGAACCCAGGTTAAGAACCACTGTTGTAAGGAAATCTTGATATCTTTTTTCTCCCTTTTTGCAGAACAAACCGCATCTAGATGACATCCGATCCATGACTTTGCCTGGCAGGTTACCTCAAGCCACTGTGAATGGGGAGCGAGAAATCTCTATGACGCCAACAAACCAGAATGTTACCAGGGAGAAGAGCCACAAGGAGGAGAACAGTATTCAGAGCCTAAGTATGTCACCTGGATAACACTCTTCCCAGAAATAAAATTATGGAGCAAACTTGCAACCGAGTGACTGACGGCGGTTTCTGATAGAAACATAGAAAATGATGGCAGAAAAGGGCTATAGCCCACCAAGTCTGCCCATTCCAATTATCCACCCCCCAGAGTTCACTCCCCTAGAGATCCCACGTGAATATCCCATTTCCTCTTAAAATCTGTCACGCTGCTGGCCTCAATCACCTGCAGTGGGAGTCTATTCCAATGATCCATCACTCTTTCGGTGAAGAAGTACTTCCTGGAGTCGCTCTGAAATTTCCCTCCCCTGATTTTCAGCGGATGCCCTCTGGTGGTTGAGGGTCCCATGAGACAGAAGAGATCATCTTCCGACTCGATACGTCCCGTGATGTACTTATACGTTTCAATCATGTCTCCCCGTTCTCTTCTTTCCTCAAGTGAATACAGCCACAATTTTTTTAGTCTTTCTTCATACGTGAGATTGTCTTGTGAGCTTAGGGCAGGTGTAGAGGGAGGCAATAAGACCAAAGAAGGGAGGTGGGTGAAGAGTGGAGAAAACGGGCCTACTTCTGTCGTAGAGGGCAGTAATTTTCAGTCTATTTTCGATTCATTCAGGCTTTTTTAACATTTGTTTTAATGATAGTTTTTCAACAGCTTTTTAATACACAGTAGTCAGCTTAATATGCATTCATTCATAGTGTCAACCATCAATCCACAACGGCATATAATAAACTTCAAAGTGCCTAATTTCTAAGTGATCTTTTTTTCAGATAATACCTTTCTAAGTACCTCTATGGTCTTCAGTTCCAGCCAACCACCAGCCAAATTATTTGAAGGCTTGTTTCTCTTTCTGGCTTTTATTCATCATCAGACCTTAGTTTTTTTTAAAGTGCTTGTGCTCTATATTCTATGTTTTGTGCAAATCGATAAACTTTTCTTATACAACTTTAAAACTTTTGTACTTAGCTTTAGCTATTTCTTCATTCTTTTTTTAAACCTCGGGAAGGACCTGGATACGTTGAAAACAACCAAGGGGATGACGCTGGAGGACCTTTCCGGCCTAGCACAAAACCGATTTTTTTTTTAGATCCGCAATTCATCAAGTTGCTAGGACTTGAGCAAGTGTCGATGGCACTTGACAACGATTCAAAAACACATGCAGGAATGGATGTGTGTGTGATGGCAGCACCCATTTCACAAGGGTCAACTTCTAGAATATCAACAGGCCAACATGGCAACATACACTTATGTTTTTGGAGAAGTAGCCTCTTCAATCCATCTAAAATTCTGCATGACTTAAATTCCGTGAGAGCTGCCATACTCACATTACCCCTTTCCTCAAATCACTTCATTGGCTCCCCATCCATTTCCAAATACATTTCACAACTCCTCTTAAGAACATAAGAATAGCCTTACTGGGTCAGGCCAATGATCCAGCAAGCCCAGTAGCCCGTTCTCACGGAGGCCAGTCCAGGTCCCTAGTACCTGGCCAAAACCCAAGGAGTAGCAACATTCCATGCTATCGATGCAGGGCAAGCAGTGGCTTCCCCCCATGTCTTTCTCAATAACGAACTATGGATTTTTCCTCCAGGAAATTGTCCAAATCTTTCTACGCTATCTGCTCTTACCACAACCGCTGGCAATGCATTCCAGAGCTTAACTATTCTCTGAGTGAAAAAAATATTTCCTCCTATTGATTTTAAAAGTATTTCCCTGTAACTTCAAGTGTCCCCCTAGTCTTTGTCATTTTTGACAGAGTGAAAAATCGATCCACTTGAACCTGTTCTACTCCGCTCAGGATTTTGTAGACTTCAATCCTATCTCCCCTCAGCCGTCTCTTTTCCAAGCTTAAGAGCCCTAACCTTTTTAGTCTTTCCTCATACATGAGGAGTTTCATACCCTGGTCGCTTTTCTTTGAATCTTTTCTAGTCCTGCTAAATCTTTCTTGAGATGAGACTAGAACGCAATATTCCAATTGAGGTTGCACCATGGAGCGATGCAGGGGCATTATAACATTCTTAGTCTTGTTAACCATCCCTTTTCTAATCATTCCTAGCATCCTGTTTGGTTTTTTTGGTTGCCGCCACACATTAAGCTGACGGTTTCATCGTATTTTCTACAATGACACCCAGATCCTTTTCTTGGGCGCTAACCCCCCAAGGTGGACCCTAGCATCACTTTGCATTTGTCCACATTAAATTTCATCTGCCACTTGGACGCCCAGTCTTACTGACCTACAAGTGTATTCACTCGGCCGTCCCTTAATATCTCTCTTCACTTATCTCCCCTTGTGCTCCTTCCCGCAAACTCAGTTCATCGAGTAAGTCCCTCCTATCCGTACCCTTCTCCCCACTGCCAGCTCCAGACTCCGTCCCTTCTATCTTGTTGGACCATATACCTGGAACAGACTGCCTGAGTCATTACATCAAGCTCTATCTGTAGCAGAATTCAGATCCAACTAAAAGTTCACTTTTTCGAGGGTGCTTTTAGCTTTTAACTCCTAACTCCTACTCACTATAAGACACCTATGCCCATCTTAGCATTCTCTCTGTGAGAAACTCCTCAACTCCTCTATGTCCTGTTTGTCTGTTTAAATTAGACTGTAAGGTTTTCTGAGAAGGGACTGTCTATTACATGTAAAAATACAAATGTAAGACCTTCAGCGCTTAAGAAATAATAAATAGTGGTAGTAGTGGGTTGAGAACCAGAGAAGCCCATTTCAAATCCCTCTGCGGTTCCTTGTGACCTTGGGCAAGTCACTTAACCCTTCATTGCCTTGGGTACAAACTTAGACTGTGAGCTCACTAGGAAGATGATAATACCTTCTATACCTGATTGGAGCTTGTTCTGGAAAAATGTGTCAGCTAAATACACGAAAGAAACATACTGGGCTACGTTTCCCTGAGATGTCGCTAGCAAATGATCTTGGCTGCTGTATCGCTTTCGGTAGAGACGGGGGTTGAAAAACTCGGAGGAATTACAGGGCTGACCTCCTCTAATCCCTCATGTAGGGTGCTGCACAATTTTAGCACTTTTATATAAACTAGACATCTCCAGGAGCAGATTTAAATCCCGATATTGATCTTGGGGTACATAAGCGTGCACTCCCCGGAAATGGGGTCTCCATTTACCCCTTTGCTTCAAAAGGCCCACTGGTTGCCAGTCTCACACAGGGTAACTTATAAAATCGCTCTTCTGGCATTTAAAACAACGCAGACCAAACACACCAGCTTTCATAGATAGACTTCTGATTCCATATGACCCCCCCAAGAACTTTAAGATCCATCTCTCAATACAACCTTAATATTCCCTCTTTAAAAATCATTGGCACGCGTCGCACCTCCACGTTTTCTGTTACAGCCCCTACAATCTGGAACGCTCTCCCTTTGTATATAAAAATGGAAAAAAACCTAAAAAATTTTAAAAGCAATTTAAAGTGCTTTCTTTTTAACGATGCTTTTAACTGAACTACTTTCCCTTAACTATTAATTTTATACTGCTCCCCAGTTCCTAAGTGTTTTTCCCTTATATGTTCCTCACTTTTCTATTACAAGTGTATTTCTTCCCCCTTTTCCTTACGTTTCTATGGCCTACGGGTCAACATTTACCCAGTTTGTACGGTCTGTAGTCTTGTAGTTTACTATAGGAAAGTATGTTTAATTGTCATTTTTGTTAAATGTTAATACTTTTTACTTTGTACAACGCTTTGTAGTATCGAAAAGGCGTTTAATCAAAAATTGAATAAACTATAAACATTTTTGCCTTTTTCTAGTTCTGCTCAACAAAGATACAGACCGTGCAACATATTTGTAATCTGTGCATGTATAACACTTCTTTCTAAACGTGGGATTTAGATATCTATGCAATAGACATGTCCAATTGCGCAGAAGGTTTGTACAATAATCACTCGAGTCTCTGTAATAATAACAGTTTATCTACCGCAGGACCGTGAAGTTCTATGCGGTTTACAATGATTAAAAGATGTTACAGATTGAGTTAATTTGTAATTAACATCTTCCTCTTGAGCTATCTTAAGGGCCTCCTCTATTTTCTCGACAGAATTTCCTATAGTGTAGATTACTGGGTTCCTATTTGTGGGTTTGAATCCTACAGTGAAGGTAGTATAATATGGGGCCCTAACATGTAAATTATCCCCTACCTGTCTTATTTAATATCAACAACTTGTATTTCTTTCCCCGTTTTTTTCCTTTTGCTTAATATGTTTTGTCAGATTAGTCATATTCGTTCGTTTTGTTTCCCCCAGAAATTTGTAATTTTATTGTTTTGTGCATCGCTTGGAATTTTGAATATGCAATTAATCAACTTTATAATAAACTTGAACTTATTTTCATAGGGGAGATTTAATTTTAAGGCCTGGGATCTACCGTTTTAAAAATAGCACTTTCTGATATAATGGATCTTCTGTGATCTCTTAGGTGGGTCCTTGATTATCAAGTCTGAGACTTATTAAACAGTTTTGGATAAAGTTATATGGTGCTATTTTAGTCCACTGGAATGCACAGAAATAAAAAGAACATAAAGGATAAGATGATACTTCAGTTTTACACACCTTAGTTTTTTTTTTTGTTTGTGTTCATTAATCTTTATTTTTTGAACAGTTTTGTAATCTTGTATTTCAACGTTGATCTGTATAAATGAACTAGCATCATGTCAACACTCAGAGGAGGGAGGGGGAGAAGTAATTTAACATGACATTAATTAAACGTGATATTTATTGTTTGACTTGTACAGCTGGTCAGTTGCTGTTAACGGGTTTCCACTTCTCTCTGTGGTGGTTTTCTTTTGCTGGGTGAAGCTTGCAAATATATTTCTTTGCCTTTCTTTAATTTTTATTTTGCTGCTTTGTCATCTTTGCATCTTCCTGTGGCTTTCTGCTGCTCTTTGGAATGGTTGAAGATCTCAACAGGAGTGCCAGCGCTCCGCTTTTAGGTACTGTAAACCTTCAACGCACTTCTTTTTCTCCGAATGGCTCGCTTTCTGGATGGCTACTGTATCTATATTTAGCAAGACAATTAGGGCCCGATTCTGTAAACAGCCTAACTTTTAAATGCCAGTCCACACGGTTGTCAATCAACCACTTGGCATCCTTTATAGAATCGTGCCTTGTGGCACCTATGCAGACTTGGCCTTCCCAGAGGGAGGAGCTGGTGGCCGCCTAACGATGCCGGTAAGCCATGCCTACTTTTTAGGTAGATGTCGGAGGGTGCTGCGGCTTAGGCGTTGCACTGTTATCTGTGCATAAGTTCAATCATCAATTAAAATAATTTTTTTAATTGTTTTTTTTTTTAATGGTGTGGTCAGTTACCTTGCCATTTAACTAATAAAAAAAAAAAAATTAGCTTGCATGCGGATTTAAGTTTGCGATTAGAGCAATCGATTAGTTCTAACTTAGGCACAGTTTATAGAATCAGGCCCTTAGTGAATCAACAATTTGTTTTGCTAATTCCTGGTGCTACAGAAATGATACCACTCTTATTACCATCATAATTATACTACTCTTAGTCGTACTAAAAACTCTTCTAGACATGTGTAACGCTCTACAGTTGCACATAAGAGAAGGCCTTGTCCTGTGGAGCTTCCAGCCTAGTCTAGACCAGGGGTTCTCAACCCAGACCTCGGGACACCTCAGGCTGGTCTGGTTTTCAAGATACTATCATCCAACAAAACTCTCCCAATATCATCAAAACGCAAGCTAGACAGGGCATATTAACTTACCCACGTTCATTATTCTCAACACCACAGAGCTAAAGTGAAAATTATACGCTAAAATGGAAGAAAAAGCCTCAGCGCCCTAGCTCCAACAGTAAAGTTTAGCTAGGCTTTATGGGCAGTTACTTCATTGATATATATATATTTTTTAAACCCTGTAAATGATTCATACTCGGCCAAAAATCATTAGAAACGTACATGACTTATCTGCTTTAACTGAAGATTCAGTCCCACCGATTGTGACCAGCGTTTTTCTAAACTGCTGCTTCAGGGATTACGACCTTAGCGATCGTTGAAAATCACACCGGCGTGGAAGTTGGAATACAGGGCTGAGCCAGACCCAAAGTGACTGCATGCGTCTTTCTGAAGTGTTGTGAATGTGGAAAAAGTTACTAGAATTCCACTTCTTGAGCGCTATAAGACCTTTACTACTACACTGTCCTCAGCTGGAGGGAGCATGTCTTTGTTTGTGGTTCCTACAGATTTCCTGTTTCCCTATGACCTTGTATTGGTTGCATCTTAAACACTGTGGGCCAGATTCTGTAAACGGTGCTGTTTTTTCAGAATCACGGTTCCCGTTAAAGGTAGGCGCCAGTAATGAACCGGCGCCTACCTTCTAATGGAGAATCGCACCTAATGGCAACTAAGGTCATTTCCTTCCGAAATCACGCCCACTTTGACCTTGGGCCCTTTTTGTCACTTTTTTTTTACAAGATTTTAATTAGTTTTTAATCGGTGCAGTCAATTAGTGCACCAATTAAACTAATTAAAACAATTAAGAGGTGTCGATAGGCACTTAACTTGCGGCGCCATCTGCAGAATCTGCCCCTTACTGCCGTCATAGGTGTGTCTGTATAATTTTCTCTTAAAACAAACACTTGCACTTCACTTCCAGGAGACTCGGAGAACAGCGTGGATGTTACTGTCGCATCGAATGAATTTTCACCTTACTCTTCTGGAATGGAATCGGGGCCGCAGTCGCCAGTGTCTCCGGAAAATAGAAGAAGCCCCAAAGGCATCAAGAAATTCTGGGGAAAGTAAGACCTCATGAATGACCTTGGATTAATTCAGCTGGAAACGTAATTGCACTCAACAAAGACAGAACACACTTTAAACAGGTTTATTATTCAGGAGTACGAACACAGCAGAAGGGCTTTGCGTAACCCTTTTACAAAATAACCTGTTATTTTTCCACTTATTGGAATGCAGAAATACTAATGAGTAAGTCAGAAAGAGCTATAGAAATGGAGAACTGTTTCCGTGTTCAAAATGTCAGTATGATCGGCTAGTTGACTGTTTAAGAAGCTACATGCACCACGCATGTATTATAAGGTGCATTGGCCATTAACCTGTAATAAGTGCAATAACCTAACACTCGTTAGTAAATATGCCCCTATGTCTGCATAAGAGAGCCCAGAAAAACTGTAGAAATTATGGCTAAAACGACAGATATAAACATTCTCACAAACGCACGTATTTTTTTAAGTGCAGTGCTGTTTGCATGCTGCCCAAAACTCATCCCCAAACACACCTGCACCCGAAAGTATAGGTAATTTGTCTTTAAGCTCACTTTTACATGTAACTTATTTTGTGCTGGCTTGTTGTGGTAAGAGTGGCTAGCGTAGCTGGTTTTAAGAAAGTTTTGGACAAATTCCTGGAGGAAAAGTCCATAGTCTGTTATTAAGACATAGGGAGAGCCACTGCTTGCCTTGGATCGGTAGCATGGAATGTTGCTACTATTTGAGATTCTGGAATCTTGTTGCACTTTAGGATTCCAGAATCTTGCTATTTTTTTGGGATTCTGAATGGAATGTTGGCCAGGTACTAGTGACCTGGATTGGCCACCGTGAGAATGGGCTACTGGGCTTGATGGACCTTTGGTCTGACCCAGTAAGGCTATTTTTATGTTCTTATGTTAGGTGCAGATGTTGTCATAGACATGCAAAAATTCCCTTAAACTTACTCTTTGTGCACATAATTCATATGTGTAAGGTTAAGGGTTGTTACAGATTAATCGTTGAGGCCCTGAATTTGATGTTTTCTCATTCGTAGTAGAACATAAGAGCATAAGACTTGCCATACTGGGACAGACCAAAGGTCCATCAAGCCCAGTATCCTGTTTCCAACATTGGCCAACCCAGGTCCCAAGTACCTGGCAGAAACCCAAGTAGCAACATTCCAGAGCTGCTATTGTGACATCATAATGCCTCATTCCACCAATGCCTAAGAGCCAACCTCAGCAGTGATGTCACAATGGCTTGACTGTCCTATACTTGGCTCACATAAGAACATAAGAGTTGCCATACCGGGACAGACCAAAGGTCCATCAAGCCCAGTATCCTGTTTCCAACATTGGCCAACCCAGGTCCCAAGTACCTAGCAAGATTCCAAGTAGTTAAACAGATTTCATGCTGCTGATTTTAGGAATAAGCAGTGGATTTCCCCAAGCCATCTCAATAATGGCCTATGGACTTCTCTTTTGGGAAATCATCCAAATATTTTTTTAAACCCTGCTAAGCTGACTGATTTTACCATATGAATAGCATATGTGCAATTTGAAAGAGGTTTGTATTTTAAAATATATATATTTATTCATAACAAGACAATGATTCTCATACATAAAGATCAATGATATACAATCCACGCTCACATCGCATCTGTATTTTTTTAAAGATGCAGGGATATAAACTAGTTGAAAAATATTACACCCACCTTTATGTTGAGATTCTATATAATAGGATTTATAGAGGCAAGTTGATTTTTATAGTTGCTTAAATTAATTGAAATTTGACTAGATTACATAACTGTTCTATTTTGTAGTTCTGTGAGGAAGGTTAATCTATTAATTTCAAAAAGTTCATGAACAGATTATAGCAAAATGGAAGAAATGTTATATATCTGTAGTTCTTCCTTCAAAAATGTTTGAGTTCTAATTTCGAGTGTTTCCCCCTTTGTTTTTCCAAAAAAGAATAAAGAGAACACAATCGGGCAACTTTCATACAGATGATCTGGGTTTGTCAGAGTTTCGAAGGGGTGGACTCAGGGCCACGGCAGGTCCCAGATTGTCCAGATCCAAGGATACAAAGGGTCAGAAGAGGTAATGGTGGTTCTCTTTCTGGTTCTCTGACTTTTGCAATACTGTAAAAGGGGGAGGGGTGGGCTGGTTGCAGAGCCGACACAAAGGTTACTGTGGAGAAGGGAGGGAGGGATTGTTTCAGCTTCCCACACCACTGGACCACCAGGGCAGTAAAGGAGACCAGGGAGGGGAGGAAAAGGGAGGGGGAGCTGGCTTGCTGCAGAGCTGGAAGATAGGATTCCTCGGGGAAGGAAGGGATCACTCCTGCCCCGGTACTTGAATATAAACTATTGGTTCATTTTAGAGTTAACATTCCTCTCCCTGCCACCCCCCCTACACACTTTTTTGGGGAAAAATGTTATCTCGGTTTATATTCACGTATATATGGTAAATGCAGTGGTTGATATTGCTTTAAAATGCCATTTGTGGAGTTTACATATTGAGGGGCACTGAATTTTAAACATGAAGCTCCTCTATCAGATGGCAGCAGTTTAACAGCACAGTAGAATATTTAAGAGCCATTTAATACATTGGTTATTAACTCGGCGTGCAATTCCGTACCATTCCTCTGTTTTTCTTATTTTCAGCGATTCCAATGCACCGTTTGCTCAGTGGAGCAATGAGCAAGTTTGCAACTGGCTTGAAGACTTCGGACTTGTTCAGTACGTGATTTTCGCAAGACAGTGGGTGAGTTCTGGGCACACCCTGCTAACAGCAACGCCTCAAGATCTGGAAAAGGTAAGAATTGTTTCTCAGCCAGGCCACCAGAGGGAAAGAGTTGCAAGTAAATCAATGGGCCTCGACACGCACAAAAATCCAATGAATCATCTATGCTTTTATCTATAGGGTTAATAGTCAGTTTTAAAATAATAATAATATATTCTTTTATACCGCCAAAGCCATAATAGTTCGAGGCAGTTTACAATGAGAAGTACTGGACAATCAATGAAAAAAATACAATACAAATTATCAGAAATACATACAAGATAAAAGGATAAAAGATTCAAAACAGTGAATCAGGTTACAAATGGATCAAACACGCATAATAATATTACCCAACCAGTCATTCAATTTGCCTGCCCGAAATGCAAGAGTGGTTGATCATTGGAACAAGCTTCCAGTGCAGGTGATCGAGGCAGACAGCGTGCCAGACTTTAAGAATAAATGGGATACCCATGTGGGTTCCCTACGAGGGTCAAGATAAGGAAATTGGGTCATTAGGGCATAGACACAGGGTGGGTAAGCAGAGTGGGCAGACTTGATGGGCTGTAGCCCTTTTCTGCAGTCATCTTCTATGTTTCTATGTTTCTATTTTCAAGCGACAAGCATTTACTGTTGGGTAAGCAAACCTACGGATTCTGTATGTAGGCCTGTTAAAACGGTCTAGAAAAAAATGAGAGATCAGGTATTCAGGAGCCATACCAAATATTGATTTAAAACAGATACAGGAAAATTTAAACAAAACTCTTGCCTCCATCGGTAACCAATGTAGTTTTTGATAAAAGGGAGTAATATGTTCCCATTTTTTCAAACCAAAAATCAGCCGAACTGCTGAATTTTGAATAACTCGAAGCCTTTTCAGTGTTTTCTTATATGTACCCAAATAAATGATACTGCAATAGTCAAGCATATGTCAAATGATTTTGTACGAATTAATTGATTGAATATTGTACACTTGTTGCAAGATTTGAAAATGAATAAAGAATATTAAAAAAAAAAAAAAAAGATGGCAGACGAAATGATGCTACATCAAAATATTTTTTAATGGTTCGGAGTGTTTGGGTCTCGATCTAGTAACACTTACCCACCCCCACTTTTACAAAATTGTAGCGCAGTTTTTGAGCACTGGAGCTGTTACCGCCGCGGCCGCTGCTAAGCACCACGTTACAGTTTTGTAAAAGGGAGAAGGGGGTTAGGGAGGAATCCCACTATATTCCGGTGGGTGTCTTAGCATTTAGTAAACGCTAAATCAGTTAGCGTCCCTTGATAAATTCCACCCCGCCCCCTCCACACACACACACTTACCGGGGCTGGGAGTTAACGTGGGCTGTAGTTAAGTCAAAATATTTTAGCCCAGGGTCCCATTTTACACCATGAGACGCTATTCTAAAATACCCCTATTTCGGGTAAAATAATCCAACTTAACAGTAGACCATGTTGATAAAATCTCTTTGTATGTGATAATGGTATTATTGCATGCTATTTGCCACAAAGCCCATTCTATGCAGAGGACACAGATAATGTGTGGTAACGCTGTTATCATATGCTAAACTTTAGTAAGTTGGGAGGGCGTTAATATATAAAGTATGGTATGAAATTATACATTTTTACAGAACTATTATTGAAGGGGGATGTTGGGGTTGTTGAATACAATTATCAAAATCTCACGGGGAGCCTAAGGGTCAGAAAGATTATATAACAGAGGGGGTACAAGACTGAAAGTATGCCTAGTCCAGTGTCTCTCAAACTGTGCCCTGAAAAGATTCTGGGTGTGCCACAAGAGATTCCAGAATTTTATTTTATTTTTAAAAATTCCCTAGAATAGATGACATGTACTTTGTGCACGTAAGAGTCTATCAATGGTATGAACATCTGGGTGCATGAGGATACAGCTGCCCAAACAAGCATCATTCTTTGCCGTGATTGATCCTTGAAAACTAATGGCAAGTTAATTTTAGTTTTATTTTTTTATGCAGTAGTTTTCCTAACTTGAGGAACAAAGCAATCAAGGTTTTGTTACCGTTTGGATCTTCTTACCGTCGCAAATTTGGATTTTCAGCCCTGACACAAATTAAATTGAAAAAAAAAAAAAGAGAGAGCGACTGCAGATGGTGGATGATGAAATGCGTGTTTGCTTGTCGACTATCGAGCTGTGCTTTGAGTTAATTTGCACTCAAAAACAAGCATATCCATTGCATTGATTAGCAATTCTATTCTATCTAGTTTCATTTATGTGACAATTACTCATACATAGCTTAAAGAACTTTAAATAACTTAAATTTAATTTTTTGTTGGTTTTGCAATTTTATAATTTCAATTATAATGCGCCATGAAAAACTTTAGTGTGCCGGATGTAAAAAAGTTTGAGAGACACTGTACAGGTTATAATAATCTGATTATTCCTCCCAGTGTGTATTACATTCTTCTCTCGCTTTGCATCTTCCTACTTAAATAAGAAAGTAAGTAGAACTCAGCTGACCATGTGTATGGCCTGTACCTCTCAAATTACAGGAGTTGGGAATAAAACATCCTCTTCACAGGAAGAAGCTACTGCTGTCTCTTAAATCTATAAGTACGAAACAGGAAGAGAAGTCAGGACAACTGGATCATTTGTGGGTGACTCGTAAGTGTTAACAGCTTTTACTTGGTAGTGGAGGTTGAATGGAAGCAATTCTTTTTTTTTTCATTCGCATAATGATCCCAGTATTGTGGCCTACTGATATAGCTTCTATGGAGAGTTGATGTTCCTGTATAGGACTTTATTAAAAATTATCTTGATAATCCACATAAAAACCTAAAGACATATAGGACCCAATCCACTAGAAACATGGGACCCAACACGGCCTGTGTTTCGACAAAGATGTCTTCCTCAGGGGTCCTTATAATCGATAAGTAAAAACTTGTGGATTATCTATTGATCTGTTGGCTGCATAAAGCTTCTATAAAATTATGGACACATACACAGCTGCAGACTGCGAAAGTCCCTTTCTGCCCACTCTTCCTTATTTGCTTTCTTAATTGGCTTCACTTAATTGACGCATGTCCGTTTGTCATTACCACACTGGGAGGGGTGCTCCAAATACCACCTGACTTATCTGCACCAAACATGCCTTTCCCGGGGCCACCTCAAAGGTTATCCAGGCATGACCTCTTGTCTTTCCCAACTGGCCTTTCCCTCCTTTTCTTCCTCTTTCCATCTCTGCTATTGATGCTGTGGTGACTGTGTACGTGCTCAGGCCACACATGCATGGTTTTATAACTGTCTCTTCCGTGTAACTGCCTAGCACCAGCTTATGTTCACTCTTCTGCTTTCTGTGTGCTGGCTCGCTCCTATCTTGATGGCAGCCTTGCTCTGAAGCTGCTACGTAATTCACGGAAACAGGAGAGAGACTGTTGAATCTGAAATCACACAGAAACCATTTTAGTGTAGCTTGGCCTGTTTTTCTGTCCTTAGGCCTAATATCCAGGGCCTAATGAGAGAGAGGAACTCACAGCGGTCCTCCCTCACACTGAATGGCCATGCAGTAGATAATCCAGGAGTTTTTGCATATCGATTATACGGACCCCTGAGGAAGATATCTTTGTCGAAACATGGACCATATTGGGTCCCGTGTTTCTAGTGGATTGGGTCCTATATGTCTTTAGGTTTTTCTGTGGCATATCAAGATAATTTTTAATAAATCCCAATTCAGGAACATCAATTCTCCACAGAGTCTTTTGTTTTGGTTGGACTTGCCTACTGATATAGCTTCTCATTCCCATTAGATGTTCAGTAACACAAATAATTTAGCTAGTTAGTTTCGTTTTTACATGGCCGTGATGGAGGAGTGTGTTGTTATCAGGAGGGGGAAACATTCTTGAAATTCTGTGGAATGAAGGAGAGAGGAGATAGACCTGGGAGTAGGGTTACCATATGGCTCCAGGAAAAGGAGGACAAATTGAGACATCCGGGTTTTACTTCCACTGCTGAGACGGATCTGTCAGCGCTAAATTGTCATCGAGGTCTGTCAGATCCAGAAAATACAAGTGGCGCGGACCTCAGATTTTTAAGGATGTGCGGTTTTAGATCCGCCAGGTCCGTCAGGTCCACGTTTTACCCCTTCCCCCTCTTTAATCTTGTCATTATTCCTGAATTTCTAGGGTGGCTTGATGATATCGGTTTACCTCAATACAAAGACCAGTTTCATGAAGCGAGAGTGGATGGGAGAATGTTGCAGTATTTAACTGTGGTAAGATGGGCTTTATTTATTTATGTTTAAAATTTCTATACTGTTTAAAACTAAACGGTTTACATAATATATATACATAAAATTGTAAAAAAACCACAATTAGATATCTACAAAGTAACACAGGCTTATTATACAAAGAGTCATGAATGATTCATCAACAACAATAAAAAATAAAAAAAAATCCTTGACTAGAAAAAGGCGTCTACAAATAATTGCGCCTTGAGTAATTTTCTCAAACTACCCTTTGCACGACATTTTCGTATTTGGCCCACAAGGGAGTTCCATATTTTAACTTCTGCACAACAGAAGGCCATTTTACCAGTCTCCACAAGCTTCGGGTTAGCATTTGTTTCCAGTAGAGCTAAGTTCTCAGAACGTAATGATCTATCTAATATAATAAAACGGTAAGCCGCGCATACACACTTCCTATGCGTGCGTCCGTTTTCTGTGAGCTGTAGCACACATAGGAAGTGCGCATGCGCGGCTTACGGTCCGGCCGCAAGTGACATGCGTGCCCTTCCCTGCTCTCCACCGCTGCCGGCCGCTAGCACCCCCTGCCCTCTCCGTCGCCTCCCGGCTCCAGCGGCGTAGGCAGCACTATAAACACGCTGCTTCACGCCCTTCTCTGCCGATTTCCTCTGCCGCGTTTCTGATGACATCATCGGAGACAGACGCGGCAGAGGAAATCGCCAGTGGAAGGCCGCGAAGCAGCATGTTTAAAGTGCTGCCTACGCGGTTGGAGTCCCGAGGTTTGTCGGCGGTGGGAGGGTCAGGAGCAGGCCGGATCGACAACGGCAGTAAAAGAATGGGGAGGGGCCGAACGGAGCAGGGAAGATGAGGTAAGAAAAGGGAAAGGGGGAGTGGGGGAAAATGCTGCTACTGCTTCTACACAGGAAAGGGGGGGGGATAGGAGGGAAATGCTGTTGCTGCTGCATAGGGAAGTGGGATGAAAATGCTGCTGCACAGGGAAATGGGGAAAAATGACAGACAGACAGCAGGAGGGAGGGAAACAGAAAGAAAGAAAGACACAGGGCCAGGGAGAGGGACAGAAAGACAGACAGAGAAAGGGGGCCAGAGAGAGAGTCAGCGGGAGAGGGAAAGGGGGCTGCTTTGGGGGGAGGGGTGTGCTTGGGGCAAACAGCTTTGCTCTAAGGGAAAGACAGAAGGGGCCATGGAGAGACAGGGAAAGGGATAGGGGGCTGCTTTGGGGGGAGGGGTGTGCTGGGGGGAGACAGAAGGGGCCATGGAGAGATACCCCCCTTGTACCTTTCTAATCATACCCCCCCTTGTACCTTTTTATTCATACACCTCTTGTACCTTTTTAATCATACCCCCTTGTACCTTTTTAATCATACCCCCCTTGTACCTTTTTAGTCATACCCCCCTTGTACCTTTTTAGTCATACCCCCTTGTACCTTTTTAATCATACCCCCTTGTACCTTTTTAATCATACCCCCCTTGTACCTTTTTATTCATACACCTCTTGTACCTTTTTAATCATACACCTCTTGTACCTTTTTAATCATACCCCACCTTGTACCTTTTTAATCATACCCCCCCTTGTACCTTTTTAATCATACCCCCTTGCATCTTTTTAATCATACCCCACTTGTACCTTTTTAATCATACCCCCCTTGTACCTTTTTAATCATACCCCCCCCTTTACCTTTTTAATCATACCATCCCTTGTACCTTTTTATTCATACACCTCTTGTACCTTTTTAATTATACCCCCTTGTACCTTTTTAATCATACCCCCCTTTTACCTTTTTAATCATACCCCTCTTGTACCTTTTTAATCATACCCCCCCTTGTACCTTTATAATCATACCCCCCCTTGTACCTTTTTATTCATACACCTCTTGTACCTTTTTAATTATACCCCCCCTTGTACCTTTTTATTACATTACATTACATTACATTAGTGATTTTTATTCCGCTTGTACCTTGCGGTTCAAAGCGGATTACATAAGAAGAGAACTGGACATTTCCAGGATGGTACATGACAATAGAGAATACAGTTTGAGGATAGAGACTTAATAACAGAATGATGGTAAAGACTTAATAACATCGGAAGATGTTTTGGACGGCAGTGTTTTGGTTTCTTAGGGGATGGGGTGAGGGAGGTTAGGTAGATTGTATATGCTTTTTGAACAGCAGTGTTTTGATTTCTTTACGGAATGTCTTGAGGTCTGATGTTGTGGTTAACAATCTGGTGATGGAAGGTTCGAGTTTTGCAGCATGTGTTGCCAGGAGGCTATCATAAAGCTTTTTGCGGTGAGTACCCTTGAGTGGTGGGTATGTGAATGATGTCAGTGTTCTTCTTGTTCTGGTTGGAAGGTTACGGTTTAGGCGGTCATTTAGGTAGGTGGGTGCAGTACCGTTAATTACTTTGAAGAGTAGACAGTATAGTTTGAATTGAATTCTGGCTCGAATCGGTAGCCAGTGTGAGTCTAGGTAGGCATTGGTGATGTGGTCAAATTTTCCGAGTGAGTAAATTAGTCTAAGGGCTGTGTTCTGAACAGTTTGAAGTTTTTTGATCATGTTTGTAGGGCATGGTAGATAAAGGATATTGCAGTAGTCCACGAGACCTAGTACCAGGGATTGTACAATTATCCTGTAGTGTTCTTTGTCAAAGAATTTCCTTATTTTTCTTAAGTTGCGCATTGTGAAGAATGCTTTTTGGGTAGTTTTGTTGATTTGGGTCTGCATAGTGCAGCATCTGTCTATCAGCACTCCCAAGATTCTGAGTGAGGTCTGGATTGGGTATTTGGTTGCTTTAATTTCTAGGTCTGTTATGGATGGGTTTTTGTCCGTTTCAAGCATTAGGAATTTGGTTTTGTCCGAGTTTAGTTTAAGTTTGTGGTTTGTCATCCATTTTTCTACTTCTTCCAGAATTATTTCCAGGTGTCCTGTTGAGGTGTGGTCTTGGATTTCAAAGGGGAGGAGAATAGTTATGTCATCTGCGTAGCTGAATGATGTTACATTTAGGTTGTCTAAAGTGGTGCCGAGGGAGGAGATGAAGAGATTGAATAGAATAGGCGATAGTGGTGACCCCTGCGGGACTCCGCATGGATTTGACCATGGGTTAGATTTCGTGTTGTTTGTCTTAACTCTGTACGTTCTTGTTTTAAGGAATCCTTGGAACCAATTGTAAACCACCCCTGAGATCCCGATTGCATCAAGTATCTGGAGTAATATGGTGTGATCGACTAGATCGAAGGCGGCGGAAAGATCTAGTTGGATAATTAGGATCCTGTGTCCTTTACTGAGGTGTTGTCGGGCTATGTCTAGTAGTGTTGCTAGTAGTGTTTCCGTGCTGTGGTGAGATCTAAATCCTGATTGAGAGGAGTGAAGTATATTATGGTCAAATAGGTAGTTGGTGAGGTATTGAGCCACAAGTCCTTCAATCAGTTTGACATATAATGGGATCGAAGCGATAGGTCTGTAGTTGGTAGGAGCGTCTATAGGGCCTTTTTGATCTTTCAGTAGGGGTGTGATTATGATCTCTCCAAGATCTTGTGGGAATTGACCTTCTATGAGAGTGCTTTGAATCCATTGCATGAGGTTGGTTTTGAATTTAAGGGAGGCATTTGTAAGCAGATACGATGGGCAGTAGTTCAAGTCGCATGAGGAGTGGCTGTATTTTTTGTATAGTCGGTTCAAATCAGACCATTGTAGGGTTGGGAATGTGGTCCATGTTCTGTCTGCAGATATGGCTTCTTCCGTTGTGGGGGTTATTATCTCGTAGAGTTTGGTGGTTGAGTTGTTGAAGGTATTTCTGATTGTAGTGATCTTGTGTTTGAAGTGGTCTGCTAGTTGAGAAGCTGTTGGTGGTTTATTGCCTTGAGTGGCAAGGAATGGGTTTGTGTCCGTAAGTTTTTTTACTAAGTTGAAGAGTGTTTTTGTGTCAGAGGTGTTTGTGCCAATTAGTTTAGAGTAGTATGTTTTGCGCTTTTCTTTAAGTTTGATGTTGTATAGTTTGATTTGGGTTCTCCAAGCGGATTTGGTTTGATCATTTTTCTTTTTTCTCCAAGATCTTTCAAGTTGTCTGCAATGCCTTTTTTGTAGGAGGAGTTCGGAGTCGAACCACTTGTCTGAGGATCTGCAGGTTCTATGTTTGGTTTTTTCAGGGGCTAGCTCGTTCAAGGTTGTTTCACTTAGGATGCGCCAGTGATTTACGAAGTCAGTTGGGTCGATGGGGGCGATTATAGGATCAACTTTATCCCAGAATGTGGCAGGCTCAATTTTCTGTCTAGATTTGAAGGTTGTTTTTTGTGGCTTGGGTTTTGTGTTATTTTGAGGCCAGTTGATGGTGAAAGTGTATTTGTGGTGGTCTGACCAAAGAGAGGGATGCCAGGTACCATTGGTGATATGAATTTTTGGGGTGTGGAGGTTATGAGACGTGAATGCTGCTATATCAAGTTGGTGGCCTTTTTCGTGCGTGGGTTCAGGATTGAGGATCTGGTAGGATAGGGCGTCGAGGTATGAGAGTATATCGTCTACTTGTTTGGATGTGTGGTCCTCGAGGTGGAGATTGATGTCTCCTAGGAGCAAATTGTATGTGGAGGTTAGAGAGTTCTGGAATATGAATTCTTCGAGTTCAAGTTTTGAAGTGTTCCATTTTCCTGGAGTGATGTAGCATAATAGACAGTTCAAGGTGTCTGTGAGTGTATTGTCGGAGAGTTGGCATGCAAGAAGGTCTAAGTGAGGGGTTGAGTGTTTGTGTAGAACTTTTAGGTTGAGGTTGTTTTGTACTAGAATAGCTAGTCCTCCCCCTTGTTTGTTTTCTCGACAAACCAGCTCTAATTTGTACCCTTTGGGGCAGAATTCGGTTATGCATGGGTCCGAATTGGATGTTAGCCAGGTTTCGGCTAGGAAGAGACAGCTTAGTTGTTCTTCAGTCAGCCAGTCTTTAATTAGGTTTGCTTTTGGGCTAATTGATCTTATATTCATGTAGGCACAGGTTAACGAGGTATATTTTGTGTTGGAATTAGGATTGCAATTAAGGTAGAGGATATTTTTTAGTGGTGTGAGTTGTTTTTGAGTAGTAGTCTTGTGCTTTGGTGGAGGTCTTTTTCCCCAGGTGGTGGGAATGTGGTCTTGGCTGGTCAGTGGGCAGGATGTTAGGGTTCTCGTGGTGTGGATTTTTCTGGGTGGTTGTGGTTGTCTGTAGGTTGTTGTCAGAATTGGGATGGGTGATAGGTGATATCCTGTGGTTTGCCAGTTGGAAATGAGTAGTGAAAGTATTAGGATGGCAAGTGTGGTTTTGTATATGTAATTTTCCATTTTGTTTGTGGAGTGGCTTGAGTGGCCTGTTTGCAGGTCCGATGCTCTCCTTCTCGGCGGCGTGGGCTGGCTCCCGCTGCTGGAGTTCCCGAAGCAAAAATTAAGAAAGTAAAAAAATAACTATAAAATAACTGAAAAAAGTCTCCTCTCCCGTCTGGCAATGGGGAGGAGGCGGATCGGGGCTTGAGTGGCCTGTTTGCAGGTCCGATGCTCTCCTTCTCTGGCGGCGTGGGCTGGCTCCCGCTGCTGGAGTTCCCGAAGCAAAATCAAGAAAGTAAAAAAAGTAAAAAAGTAAAATAAAATAAAATAAATAAATAAATAAATAAATAACTAACTAACTATAAATAACTGAAAAAAGTCTCCTCTCCCGTCTGGCAATGGGGGGGAGGCAGATCGGGGCTTGAGTGGTCTATAACAAGGTATAACAAGGTATACCAACTAATAAGAATGGCACGGTATATTGCCGGCAAGGTATACTGAATAACTGTTAAGAATAACAAGGGATACTGCAAGCAAAGCAGTTCGCCGGTGTGGGGCTCTAAAATCAAGGAGACCCCGCTGGTTTCGGGGGAGGGGCGGACTGCCTCACGCTCCCCTGCAGGATCGGGCTCCTCTCTCTGCTTTTCCTGCCTTCCTGCTGTTTAGAGTGCAGGCAAGGCAGATCGCCGGTGTGGGGCTCTAAAATCAAGGAGACCCCGCTGGTTTCGGGGGAGGGGCGGACTGCCTCACGCTCCCCTGCAGGATCGGGCTCCTCTCTCTGCTTTTCCTGCCTTCCTGCTGTTTAGAGTGCAGGCAAGGCAGATCGCCGGTGTGGGGCTCTAAAATCAAGGAGACCCCTTTTATTCATACCCCCCTTGTACCTTTTTATTCATATACCTCTTGTACCTTTTTAATCATACCCCCCTTGTACCTTTTTATTCATACACCTCTTGTACCTTTTTAATCATACCCCTCCTTGTACCTTTTTATTCATATACCTCTTGTACCTTTTTAATCATATCCCCCCTTGTACCTTTTTATTCATACATCTCTTGTACCTTTTTAATCATACCCCCCATGTACCTTTTTAATCATAACCCCCTTATACCTTTTTAATCATACCACCCCTTGTACCTTTTTATTCATACACCTCTTGTACATTTTTAATCAAACCCCCCTTGTACCTTTTTAATCATACCCCCCCTTTACCTTTTTAATCATACCACCCCTTGTACCTTTTTATTCATACACCTCTTGTACCTTTTTAATCATACCCCCCTTGTACCTTTTTATTCATACACCTCTTGTACCTTTTTAATCATACCCCCCCTTGTACCTTTTTATTCATACACCTCTTGTACATTTTTAATCATACCCCCTTGTACCTTTTTAATCATACCCTCCTTTACATTTTTAATCATACCACCCCTTGTACCTTTATATTCATACACCTCTTGTACCTTTTTAATCATACTCCCCTTGTTCCTTTTTAATCATACCGCCCTTTTACCTTATTAATCATACCCCCTTGTACCTTTTTAATCATACCCCCCTTGCATCTTTTTAATCATACCCCCTTGTACCTTTTTAATCATACCCCCTTTGTACCTTTTTAATCATACCCCCCTTGTACCTTTTTATTCATACACCTCTTGTACCTTTTTAATCATACCCCCCCTTGTACCTTTTTATTCATACACCTCTTGTACCTTTTTAATCATACCCCCCTTGTACCTTTTTAGTCATACCCCCTTGTACCTTTTTAATCATACCCCCTTGTACCTTTTTAATCATACCCCCCTTGTACCTTTTTATTCATACACCTCTTGTACCTTTTTAATCATACACCTCTTGTACCTTTTTAATCATACCCCACCTTGTACCTTTTTAATCATACCCCCCCTTGTACCTTTTTAATCATACCCCCTTGCATCCTTTTTAATCATACCCCACTTGTACCTTTTTAATCATACCCCCCTTGTACCTTTTTAATCATACCCCCCCTTTACCTTTTTAATCATACCATCCCTTGTACCTTTTTATTCATACACCTCTTGTACCTTTTTAATTATACCCCCTTGTACCTTTTTAATCATACCCCCCTTTTACCTTTTTAATCATACCCCTCTTGTACCTTTTTAATCATACCCCCCCTTGTACCTTTTTAATCATACCCCCCCTTGTACCTTTTTATTCATACACCTCTTGTACCTTTTTAATTATACCCCCTTGTACCTTTTTATTCATACACCTCTTGTACCTTTTTAATCATACCCCCCTTGTACCTTTTTATTCATATACCTCTTGTACCTTTTTAATCATACCCCCCTTGTACCTTTTTATTCATACACCTCTTGTACCTTTTTAATCATACCCCTCCTTGTACCTTTTTATTCATATACCTCTTGTACCTTTTTAATCATATCCCCCCTTGTACCTTTTTATTCATACATCTCTTGTACCTTTTTAATCATACCCCCCCTTGTACCTTTTTATTCATGCACCTCTTGTACCTTTTTAATCATACCCCCCATGTACCTTTTTAATCATAACCCCCTTATACCTTTTTAATCATACCCCCCTTGTACCTTTTTATTCATACACCTCTTGTACATTTTTAATCAAACCCCCCTTGTACCTTTTTAATCATACCCCCCTTTACCTTTTTAATCATACCACCCCTTGTACCTTTTTATTCATACACCTCTTGTACCTTTTTAATCATACCCCCCTTGTACCTTTTTATTCATACACCTCTTGTACCTTTTTAATCATACCCCCCCTTGTACCTTTTTAATCATACCCCCACCTTGTACCTTATTATTCATACACCTCTTGTACATTTTTAATCATACCCCCTTGTACCTTTTTAATCATACCCTCCTTTACATTTTTAATCATACCACCCCTTGTACCTTTATATTCATACACCTCTTGTACCTTTTTAATCATACTCCCCTTGTTACCTTTTTAATCATACCGCCCTTTTACCTTATTAATCATACCCCTTTGTACCTTTTTATTCATACCCCCCTTGAATCTTTTTAATCATACCCCCCTTGTACCTTTTTAATCATACCCCCTTTGTACCTTTTTAATCATACCCCCCTTGTACCTTTTTATTCATACCCCCTTGTACCTTTTTAATCATACACCTCTAGTACTTTTTTATTCATACACCTCTTGTACCTTTTTAATCATACCCCCCCTTGTACCTTTTTAATCATACCCCCTCTTACTTTTTTATTGATAGACCTCTTGTACCTTTTTAATCATACCCCCCCTTGTACCTTTTTATTCATACACCTCTTGTACCTTTTTAATCATACCCCCCTTGTACCTTTTTAATCATACCCCCCTTGTACCTTTTTATTCATACAACTTTTGTACCTTTTTAATCATACCACCCCTTGTACCTTTTTATTCATACACCTCTAGTACCTTTTTATTCATACATCTCTTGTACCTTTTTAATCATACCCCCCCTTGTACCTTTTTAATCATACCCCCCTTGTACCTTTTTAATCATACCCCCCTTGTACCTTTTTAATCATACACCTCTTGTACCTTTTTATTCATACACCTCTTGTACCTTTTTAATCATACCCCCCTTTTACCTTTTTATTTATACACCTCTTGTACCTTTTTAATCATACCCCCCTTGTACCTTTTTATTCATAGACCTCTTGTACCTTTTTAATCATACCCCTCTTTGTACCTTTTTATTCATACACCTCTTGTACCTTTTTAATCATACCACCCTTGTACCTTTTTAATCATACCCCCCTTGTACCTTTTTATTCATATACCTCTTTTACCTTTTTAATCATCTCCCCACTTGTACCTTTTTAATCATACCCCCACTTGTACCTTTTTATTCATACACCTCTTGTACCTTTTTAATCATACCCTCCTTGTACCTTTTTAATCATACCCCCCTTGTACCTTTTTAATCATACCCCCCTTGTACCTATTTATTCATACACCTCTTGTACCTTTTTAATCATACCCCGTTGTACCTTTTTAATCATACACGTCTTGTACTTTTTTAATCATACCCCCCTTTTACCTTTTTAATCATACTCCCTTGTACCTTTTTAATCATACCCCCCTTGCATCTTTTTAATCATACCCCCCTTATACCTTTTTATTCATACACCTCTTGTACCTTTTTAATCATACCCCCCCTTGTACCTTTTTATTCATACACCCCTTGTACCTTTTTAATCATACCCCCCTTGTACCTTTTTAATCATACTCCCCTTGTACCTTTTTATTCATACACCTCTTGTACCTTTTTATTCATACCCCCTCTTGTACCTTTTTAATCATACCCCCCTTGTACCTTTTTATTCATACACCTCTTGTACCTTTTTAATCATACCCCCTTGTACCTTTTTAATCATACCCCCCTTGTACCTTTTTAATCATACCCCCCTTGTACCTTTTTAATCATACCCCCCTTGTACCTTTTTAATCATACCCCCCTTGTACCTTTTTATTCATACACCTCTTGTACCTTTTTAATCATACCCCCTCTTGTACCTTTTTATCATACACCCTCTTGTACCTTTTTAATCATACCCCCTTGTACCTTTTAATCATACCCCCCTTGTACCTTTTTAATCATACCCCCCTTGTACCTTTTTAATCATACCACCCCTTATACCTTTTATTCATATACCCTCTTGTACCTTTTTAATCATACCCCCCTTGTACCTTTTTAATCATACCCCCCTTGTACCTTTTTAATCATACCCCCCTTGTACCTTTTTATTCATACCCCCCTTGTACCTTTTTAATCATACCCCCCTTGTACCTTTTTAATCATACCCCCCTTGTACCTTTTTAATCATACCCCCCTTGTACCTTTTTAATCATACCCCCTTGTACCTTTTTAATTCATACCCCCTCTTGTACCTTTTTAATCATACCCCCCTTGTACCTTTTTATTCATACCCCCCTTGTACCTTTTTAATCATACCCCCCTTGTACCTTTTTAATCATACCCCCCTTGTACCTTTTTAATCATACCCCCCTTGTACCTTTTTATCATACCCCCTTGTACCTTTTTAATCATACCCCTCTTGTACCTTTTTAATCATACCCCCTTGTACCTTTTTAATCATACCCCCCTTGTACCTTTTTATTCATACACCTCTTGTACCTTTTTAATCATACCCCCCTTGTACCTTTTTAATCATACCCCTCTTGTACCTTTTTAATCATACCCCCCTTGTACCTTTTTAATTCATACACCCCTTGTACCTTTTTAATCATACCCCCCTTGTACCTTTTTAATCATACCCCCCTTGTACCTTTTTATTCATACCCCTCTTGTACCTTTTTAATCATACCCCCTCTTGTACCTTTTAATCATACACCTCTTGTACCTTTTTAATCATACCCCCCTTGTACCTTTTTAATCATACCCCCTTGTACCTTTTTAATCATACCCCCCTTGTACCTTTTTAATTCATACACCCCTTGTACCTTTTTAATCATACCCCCCTTGTACCTTTTTAATCATACCCCCTTGTACCTTTTTATTCATACACCCTCTTGTACCTTTTTAATCATACCCCCCTTGTACCTTTTTATTCATACCCCCCTTGTACCTTTTTAATCATACCCCCCTTGTACCTTTTTAATCATACCACCTCTTGTACCTTTTTATCATACCCCCCTTGTACCTTTTAATCATACCCCCCTTGTACCTTTTTATTCATACCCCCCTTGTACCTTTTTAATCATACCCCCCTTGTACCTTTTTAATCATACCCCTGTACCTTTTTAATTCATACCCCTCTTGTACCTTTTTAATCATACCCCCCTTGTACCTTTTTATTCATACACCTCTTGTACCTTTTTAATCATACCCCCTTGTACCTTTTTAATCATACCCCCCTTGTACCTTTTTATTCATACACCTCTTGTACCTTTTTAATCATACCCCCCTTGTACCTTTTTAATCATACCCCCCTTGTACCTTTTTAATCATACCCCCCTTGTACCTTTTTATTCATACACCTCTTGTACCTTTTTAATCATACCCCCCTTGTACCTTTTTTAATCATACCCCCTTGTACCTTTTTAATCATACCCCCCCTTGTACCTTTTTAATCATACCCCCTCTTGTACCTTTTTAATCATACCCCCCTTGTACCTTTTTAATCATACCCCCCTTGTACCTTTTTATTCATACACCCTCTTGTACCTTTTTAATCATACCCCCCTTGTACCTTTTTAATCATACCCCCTTGTACCTTTTTAATCATACCCCCCCTTGTACCTTTTTAATCATACCCCCCTTGTACCTTTTTATTCATACCCCTCTTGTACCTTTTTAATCATACCCCCCTTGTACCTTTTTAATCATACCCCCCTTGTACCTTTTTATTCATACACCCTCTTGTACCTTTTTAATCATACCCCCTTGTACCTTTTTAATCATACCCCCCTTGTACCTTTTTAATCATACACCCCTTGTACCTTTTTAATCATACCCCCTCTTGTACCTTTTTAATCATACCCCCCTTGTACCTTTTTAATCATACCCCTCTTGTACCTTTTTAATCATACCCCCCTTGTACCTTTTTAATCATACCCCCTTGTACCTTTTTAATTCATACCCCCTTGTACCTTTTTAATCATACCCCCCTTGTACCTTTTTAATCATACCCCCCTTGTACCTTTTTAATCATACCCCCCTTGTACCTTTTTAATTCATACCCCCCTTGTACCTTTTTAATCATACCCCCCTTGTACCTTTTTAATCATACCCCCTCTTGTACCTTTTTAATCATACACCCTCTTGTACCTTTTTAATCATACCCCCCTTGTACCTTTTTAATCATACACCCTCTTGTACCTTTTTAATCATACCCCCCTTGTACCTTTTTAATCATACCCCCCTTGTACCTTTTTAATCATACCCCCCTTGTACCTTTTTATTCATACCCCCTTGTACCTTTTTAATCATACCCCCCTTGTACCTTTTTAATCATACCCCCCTTGTACCTTTTTAATCATACCCCCCTTGTACCTTTTTAATCATACACCCTCTTGTACCTTTTTAATCATACCCCCTTGTACCTTTTTAATCATACCCCCCCTTGTACCTTTTTAATCATACCACCCCTTGTACCTTTTTAATCATACCCCCCTTGTACCTTTTTAATCATACCCCTCTTGTACCTTTTTAATCATACCCCCTTGTACCTTTTTAATCATACCCCCCCTTGTACCTTTTTAATCATACCCCCCTTGTACCTTTTTAATCATACCCCCTTGTACCTTTTTAATCATACCCCCCTTGTACCTTTTTAATCATACCCCCTTGTACCTTTTTAATCATACCCCCTTGTACCTTTTTAATCATACCCCCCTTGTACCTTTTTAATCATACCCCCTTGTACCTTTTTATCATACCACCTTGTACCTTTTTAATCATACCCCCTTGTACCTTTTTAATCATACCCCCCTTGTACCTTTTTAATCATACCCCCTTGTACCTTTTTATCATACCCCCCTTGTACCTTTTTAATTCATACCCCCCTTGTACCTTTTTAATCATACACCCCTTGTACCTTTTTAATCATACCCCCCTTGTACCTTTTTAATCATACCCCCCTTGTACCTTTTTAATTCATACCCCTCTTGTACCTTTTTAATCATACCCCCCTTGTACCTTTTTAATCATACCCCCCTTGTACCTTTTTAATCATACCCCCCTTGTACCTTTTTAATTCATACACCTCTTGTACCTTTTTAATCATACCCCCCTTGTACCTTTTAATCATACCCCCTTGTACCTTTTTATCATACACCTCTTGTACCTTTTTAATCATACCCCCTTGTACCTTTTTATTCATACCCCTCTTGTACCTTTTTAATCATACCCCCCTTGTACCTTTTTAATCATACCCCCCTTGTACCTTTTAATCATACCCCCTTGTACCTTTTTAATCATACCCCCCTTGTACCTTTTTAATCATACCCCCCTTGTACCTTTTTAATCATACCCCCCTTGTACCTTTTTAATCATACCCCTCTTGTACCTTTTTAATCATACCCCCTTGTACCTTTTAATCATACCCCCCTTGTACCTTTTAATCATACCCCCCTTGTACCTTTTTAATTCATACCCCCTTGTACCTTTTTAATCATACCCCCCCTTGTACCTTTTTATTCATACACCTCTTGTACCTTTTTAATCATACCCCCCTTGTACCTTTTTAATCATACCCCCTTGTACCTTTTTAATCATACCCCCTTGTACCTTTTTAATCATACCCCCCTTGTACCTTTTTAATCATACCCCCCTTGTACCTTTTTAATCATACCCCCCTTGTACCTTTTTAATCATACCCCCTTGTACCTTTTTAATCATACCCCCTTGTACCTTTTTAATCATACCCCCCTTGTACCTTTTTATTCATACCCCCTCTTGTACCTTTTTAATCATACCCCCCTTGTACCTTTTTAATCATACCCCCCTTGTACCTTTTTAATTCATACACCTCTTGTACCTTTTTAATCATACCCCCCTTGTACCTTTTTAATCATACACCTCTTGTACCTTTTTAATCATACCCCCCTTGTACCTTTTTAATCATACCCCCCTTGTACCTTTTTAATCATACCCCTCTTGTACCTTTTTAATCATACCCCCCTTGTACCTTTTTAATCATACCCCCTTGTACCTTTTTAATCATACCCCCCTTGTACCTTTTTAATCATACCCCCCTTGTACCTTTTTAATCATACCCCCCTTGTACCTTTTTAATCATACCCCCCCTTGTACCTTTTTAATTCATACACCTCTTGTACCTTTTTAATCATACCCCCCTTGTACCTTTTTAATCATACCCCCCTTGTACCTTTTTAATTCATACCACCTCTTGTACCTTTTTAATCATACCCCCCTTGTACCTTTTTAATCATACCCCCCTTGTACCTTTTTATTCATACACCTCTTGTACCTTTTTAATCATACCCCCCTTGTACCTTTTTAATTCATACACCTCTTGTACCTTTTTAATTCATACCCCCCTTGTACCTTTTTAATCATACCCCCCTTGTACCTTTTTATTCATACACCTCTTGTACCTTTTTAATCATACCCCCCTTGTACCTTTTTAATCATACCCCCCTTGTACCTTTTTAATCATACCCCCCTTGTACCTTTTTAATCATACCCCCCTTGTACCTTTTTAATCATACCCCCCTTGTACCTTTTTAATCATACCCCCCTTGTACCTTTTTAATCATACCCCCCTTGTACCTTTTTAATTCATACCCCCCTTGTACCTTTTTAATCATACCCCCCTTGTACCTTTTATCATACCCCCTTGTACCTTTTAATCATACCCCCCTTGTACCTTTTTAATCATACACCCCCTTGTACCTTTTTAATCATACCCCTCTTGTACCTTTTTAATCATACCCCCCTTGTACCTTTTTAATTCATACACCCCTTGTACCTTTTTAATCATACCCCCTTGTACCTTTTTATCATACCCCCTTGTACCTTTTTAATCATACCCCCCTTGTACCTTTTTAATCATACCCCCTCTTGTACCTTTTTAATCATACCCCCCTTGTACCTTTTTAATCATACCCCCCTTGTACCTTTTTAATCATACCCCCCTTGTACCTTTTTAATTCATACCCCTCTTGTACCTTTTTAATCATACCCCCCTTGTACCTTTTTATTCATACACCTCTTGTACCTTTTTAATCATACCCCCCCTTGTACCTTTTTAATCATACCCCCCTTGTACCTTTTTATTCATACACCTCTTGTACCTTTTTAATCATACCCCCCTTGTACCTTTTTAATCATACCCCCCTTGTACCTTTTTAATTCATACACCCTTGTACCTTTTTAATCATACCCCCCTTGTACCTTTTTAATTCATACCCCCTTGTACCTTTTTAATCATACCCCCCTTGTACCTTTTTAATCATACCCCCCTTGTACCTTTTTAATCATACCCCTCTTGTACCTTTTTAATCATACCCCCCTTGTACCTTTTTAATCATACCCCCCTTGTACCTTTTTAATCATACCCCCCTTGTACCTTTTTAATCATACCCCCCTTGTACCTTTTTAATCATACCCCCCTTGTACCTTTTTAATTCATACACCCTCTTGTACCTTTTTAATCATACCCCCCTTGTACCTTTTTAATCATACCCCCTTGTACCTTTTTAATCATACCCCCCTTGTACCTTTTTAATCATACCCCCCTTGTACCTTTTTAATCATACCCCCTTGTACCTTTTTAATCATACCCCCCTTGTACCTTTTTAATCATACCCCCCTTGTACCTTTTTATCATACACCCTCTTGTACCTTTTTAATCATACCCCCCTTGTACCTTTTTAATCATACCCCCTTGTACCTTTTTAATCATACCCCCTTGTACCTTTTTAATCATACCCCCCTTGTACCTTTTTAATCATACCCCCCTTGTACCTTTTTAATCATACCCCCCTTGTACCTTTTTAATCATACCCCCTTGTACCTTTTTAATCATACACCCCTTGTACCTTTTTAATCATACCCCCCTTGTACCTTTTTATCATACCCCCCTTGTACCTTTTTATTCATACCCCCTTGTACCTTTTTAATCATACCCCCTTGTACCTTTTTAATTCATACCCCCCTTGTACCTTTTTAATCATACCCCCCTTGTACCTTTTTATTCATACCCCCCTTGTACCTTTTTTAATCATACCCCCCTTGTACCTTTTTAATCATACCCCCCTTGTACCTTTTTATTCATACACCTCTTGTACCTTTTTAATCATACCCCCCTTGTACCTTTTTAATTCATACCCCTCTTGTACCTTTTTAATCATACCCCCCTTGTACCTTTTTATTCATAACCCTCTTGTACCTTTTTTAATCATACCCCCCTTGTACCTTTTTAATCATACACCCCTTGTACCTTTTTAATCATACCCCTCCTTGTACCTTTTTAATCATACCCCCCTTGTACCTTTTTAATCATACCCCCCTTGTACCTTTTTTAATCATACCCCCTTGTACCTTTTTAATCATACCCCCCTTGTACCTTTTTAATCATACCCCCCTTGTACCTTTTTTAATCATACCCCCTTGTACCTTTTTATCATACCCCCCTTGTACCTTTTTAATCATACCCCCCCTTGTACCTTTTTAATCATACCCCCTTGTACCTTTTTAATCATACCCCCCTTGTACCTTTTTAATCATACCCCCTTGTACCTTTTTAATCATACCCCCCTTGTACCTTTTTATCATACCCCCTTGTACCTTTTTAATCATACCCCCCTTGTACCTTTTTAATCATACCCCCCTTGTACCTTTTTATTCATACACCTCTTGTACCTTTTTAATCATACCCCCCTTGTACCTTTTTAATCATACCCCCCTTGTACCTTTTTAATCATACCCCCCTTGTACCTTTTTAATCATACCCCCCTTGTACCTTTTTAATCATACCCCCTTGTACCTTTTTAATCATACCCCCCTTGTACCTTTTTAATCATACCCCCCTTGTACCTTTTTAATCATACCCCCCTTGTACCTTTTTAATCATACACCCCTTGTACCTTTTTAATCATACCCCCCTTGTACCTTTTTAATCATACCCCCCTTGTACCTTTTTAATTCATACACCTCTTGTACCTTTTTAATCATACCCCCCTTGTACCTTTTTAATCATACCCCCCTTGTACCTTTTTAATCATACCCCCTTGTACCTTTTTAATCATACCCCCCTTGTACCTTTTTAATCATACCCCCCTTGTACCTTTTTAATTCATACACCTATTGTACCTTTTTAATAATAATAATAATAATAATAATAATAACTTTTTTTTTTATATACCGCAGCTATCTTGCGACTTCTAGGCGGTTTACAGTAAAAGAGAATGAATACAATAAAAGAAACATGTAAATACAATAAACAGAAGCTTTACTTACAATGAATTAAGGAGTTTAGCAGTGTACATCTCAATATAATAAAGAGAAACTTTACTTACAATGAATTAAAGAGTATAGCAGTATACATCTCGTACATGCAGTCTACATCTGATAATATTAATAATGTTAACAACAGTTTGTGTGTTGCAAGGCAGGAAGTGCCAAGCTGTTTGCGCAGAAGTAGAGATATTCCGTGACTTGAATAGAGTGTTCGTAGATAGTGATTAGGGGTTGTGGTTAACACTTTGCGAGTTTAGTTATGTGATGATGTTACGAGGTGGGTTGTTGTTCCGGTTATCCTACCCACTTATACCTTTTTATAATTCATACACCTCAGTTGACCTTTTTAATCATACCCCCCTTGTACCTTTTTAATCATACCCCCCTTGTACCTTTTTAATCATACCCCCCTTGTACCTTTTTAATCATACCCCCCTTGTACCTTTTTAATCATACCCCCCTTGTACCTTTTTAATTCATACCCCTCTTGTACCTTTTTAATCATACCCCCCTTGTACCTTTTTAATCATACCCCCCTTGTACCTTTTTAATCATACCCCCCTTGTACCTTTTTAATCATACCCCCCTTGTACCTTTTTAATCATACACTCCTTGTACCTTTTTAATCATACCCCCCT
Source organism: Geotrypetes seraphini (assembly GCF_902459505.1). Taxonomy (NCBI): domain Eukaryota; kingdom Metazoa; phylum Chordata; class Amphibia; order Gymnophiona; family Dermophiidae; genus Geotrypetes; species Geotrypetes seraphini. The sequence continues at coordinate 14,806,875 of NC_047102.1, forward strand.
TGTACCTTTTTAATCATACCCCCTTGTACCTTTTTAATCATACCCCCCTTGTACCTTTTTAATCATACCCCCCTTGTACCTTTTTAATCATACCCCCCTTGTACCTTTTTAATCATACCCCCCTTGTACCTTTTTAATTCATACCCTCCTTGTACCTTTTTAATCATACCCCCCTTGTACCTTTTTAATCATACCCCCCTTGTACCTTTTTATTCATACACCTCTTGTACCTTTTTAATCATACCCCCCTTGTACCTTTTTAATCATACCCCCCTTGTACCTTTTTAATCATACCCCCCTTGTACCTTTTTAATCATACCCCCCTTGTACCTTTTTAATCATACCCCCCTTGTACCTTTTTAATTCATACCACCTCTTGTACCTTTTTAATCATACCCCCCTTGTACCTTTTTAATCATACCCCCCTTGTACCTTTTTATTCATACACCTCTTGTACCTTTTTAATCATACCCCCCTTGTACCTTTTTAATCATACCCCCCTTGTACCTTTTTAATCATACCCCCCTTGTACCTTTTTAATCATACCCCCTTGTACCTTTTATCATACCCCCCTTGTACCTTTTTAATCATACCCCCCTTGTACCTTTTTATCATACACCTCTTGTACCTTTTTAATCATACCCCCCTTGTACCTTTTTAATCATACCCCCTTGTACCTTTTTAATCATACACCTCCTTGTACCTTTTTAATCATACCCCCCTTGTACCTTTTTAATCATACCCCCCTTGTACCTTTTTAATCATACCCCCCTTGTACCTTTTTAATCATACCCCCCTTGTACCTTTTTATTCATACCCCCCTCTTGTACCTTTTTAATCATACCCCCCTTGTACCTTTTTAATCATACCCCCTTGTACCTTTTTAATCATACCCCCCTTGTACCTTTTTAATCATACCCCCCTTGTACCTTTTTAATCATACCCCCCTTGTACCTTTTTAATCATACCCCCCTTGTACCTTTTTTATTCATACCCCTCTTGTACCTTTTTAATCATACCCCCCTTGTACCTTTTTAATCATACCCCCCTTGTACCTTTTTAATCATACCCCCCTTGTACCTTTTTATTCATACACCTCTTGTACCTTTTTAATCATACCCCCCTTGTACCTTTTTATTCATACACCTCTTGTACCTTTTTAATCATACCCCCCCTTGTACCTTTTTAATCATACCCCCCTTGTACCTTTTTAATCATACCCCCCTTGTACCTTTTTAATCATACCCCCCTTGTACCTTTTTAATCATACCCCCCTTGTACCTTTTTAATCATACCCCCCTTGTACCTTTTTATTCATACACCTCTTGTACCTTTTTAATCATACCCCCCTTGTACCTTTTTAATCATACCCCCCTTGTACCTTTTTATTCATACACCTCTTGTACCTTTTTAATCATACCCCCCTTGTACCTTTTTAATCATACCCCCCTTGTACCTTTTTATTCATACACCTCTTGTACCTTTTTAATCATACCCCTCCTTGTACCTTTTTAATCATACACCCTCTTGTACCTTTTTAATCATACCCCCCCTTGTACCTTTTTAATTCATACCCCTCTTGTACCTTTTTAATCATACCCCCCTTGTACCTTTTTAATCATACCCCCTTGTACCTTTTTAATCATACCCCCCTTGTACCTTTTTAATCATACCCCCCTTGTACCTTTTTAATCATACCCCCCTTGTACCTTTTTAATCATACCCCCCTTGTACCTTTTTATTCATACACCCCTTGTACCTTTTTAATCATACCCCCCTTGTACCTTTTTATTCATACACCTCTTGTACCTTTTTAATCATACCCCCCCTTGTACCTTTTTAATCATACCCCCCTTGTACCTTTTTATTCATACCACCTCTTGTACCTTTTTAATCATACCCCCCTTGTACCTTTTTATTCATACACCTCTTGTACCTTTTTAATCATACCCCCCCTTGTACCTTTTTAATCATACCCCCCTTGTACCTTTTTATTCATACCACCTCTTGTACCTTTTTAATCATACCCCCCTTGTACCTTTTTAATCATACCCCCTTGTACCTTTTTAATCATACCCCCCCTTGTACCTTTTTAATCATACCCCCCTTGTACCTTTTTAATCATACCCCCCTTGTACCTTTTTAATCATACCCCCCTTGTACCTTTTTAATTCATACCCCTCTTGTACCTTTTTAATCATACCCCCCCTTGTACCTTTTTAATCATACACCCCTTGTACCTTTTTAATCATACCACCTCTTGTACCTTTTAATAATAATAACTTTTTTTTTATATACCGCCAGCTATCTTGCGACTTCTAGGCGGTTTACAGTAAAAGAGAATGTAAATACAATAAAAGAACATGTAAATACAATAAACAGAAGCTTTACTTACAATGAATTAAGGAGTTTAGCAGTGTACATCTCAATATAATAAAGAGAAACTTTACTTACAATGAATTAAAGAGTATAGCAGTATACATCTCGTACCATGCAGTCTACATCTGATAATATTAATAATGTTAACAACAGTTTGTGTGTTGCAAGGCCAGGAAGTGCCAAGCTGTTTGCGCAGAAGTAGAGATATTCGTGACTTGAATAGAGTGTTCGTAGATAGTGATTAGGGTTGTGGTTAACACTTTGCGAGTTTAGTTATGTGATGATGTTACGAGGTGGGTTGTTGTTCCGGTTCGTTGCCTAGGTGTTTCACGAATAGGTAAGTTTTTAGGTGTTTCCTGAATTCTTCATAATTGTTTGTGTGTGCAATGAGTTATTCATACCCCTCTTGTACCTTTTTAATCATACCCCCCTTGTACCTTTTTAATCATACCCCCCTTGTACCTTTTTAATTCATACACCTCTTGTACCTTTTTAATCATACCCCCCTTGTACCTTTTTAATCATACCCCTCTTGTACCTTTTTAATCATACCCCCCTTGTACCTTTTTATTCATACCCCTCTTGTACCTTTTTAATCATACCCCCCTTGTACCTTTTTAATCATACCCCCCCTTGTACCTTTTTATTCATACACCTCTTGTACCTTTTTAATCATACCCCCTTGTACCTTTTTAATCATACCCCCCTTGTACCTTTTTATTCATACACCTCTTGTACCTTTTTAATCATACCCCCTTGTACCTTTTTAATCATACCCCCCTTTTACCTTTTTAATCATACCCCCTTGTACCTTTTTAATCATACCCCCCTTGTACCTTTTTAATCATACACCCCCTTGTACCTTTTTAATCATACCCCCTTGTACCTTTTTAATCATACCCCCCTTGTACCTTTTTAATCATACCCCCCTTGTACCTTTTTAATCATACCCCCCTTGTACCTTTTTAATCATACCCCCCTTGTACCTTTTTATTCATACACCTCTTGTACCTTTTTAATCATACCCCCCTTGTACCTTTTTAATTCATACCCCTCTTGTACCTTTTTAATCATACCCCCTTGTACCTTTTTAATCATACCCCCCTTGTACCTTTTTATTCATACACCCCTTGTACCTTTTTAATCATACCCCCCTTGTACCTTTTTAATCATACCCCCCTTGTACCTTTTTAATCATACCCCCCTTGTACCTTTTTAATCATACCACCTCTTGTACCTTTTTAATCATACCCCCCTTGTACCTTTTTAATCATACCCCCCTTGTACCTTTTTATTCATACACCTCTTGTACCTTTTTAATCATACCCCCCTTGTACCTTTTTAATCATACCCCCCTTGTACCTTTTTAATCATACCCCCCTTGTACCTTTTTAATCATACCCCCCTTGTACCTTTTTAATTCATACCCCCCTTGTACCTTTTTAATCATACCCCCCTTGTACCTTTTTAATCATACCCCCCTTGTACCTTTTTATTCATACACCTCTTGTACCTTTTTAATCATACCCCCCTTGTACCTTTTTATTCATACACCTCTTGTACCTTTTTAATCATACCCCCTTGTACCTTTTTAATCATACCCCCCTTGTACCTTTTTAATTCATACCCCTCTTGTACCTTTTTAATCATACCCCCCTTGTACCTTTTTAATCATACCCCCTTGTACCTTTTTAATCATACCCCCCTTGTACCTTTTTAATCATACCCCCCTTGTACCTTTTTATTCATACACCTCTTGTACCTTTTTAATCATACCCCCCTTGTACCTTTTTATTCATACCCCCTTGTACCTTTTTAATCATACCCCCCTTGTACCTTTTTAATCATACCCCCTTGTACCTTTTTATTCATACACCTCTTGTACCTTTTTAATCATACCCCCCCTTGTACCTTTTTAATCATACCCCCCTTGTACCTTTTTATTCATACACCTCTTGTACCTTTTTAATCATACCCCCCTTGTACCTTTTTAATCATACCCCCCTTGTACCTTTTTAATCATACACCTCTTGTACCTTTTTATTCATACCCACCTTGTACCTTTTTATTCATATACCTCTTGTACCTTTTTAATCATACCCCCCCTTGTACCTTTTTAATCATACACCCCTTGTACCTTTTTATTCATACACCTCTTGTACCTTTTTAATCATACCCCCCTTGTACCTTTTTAATCATACCCCCCTTGTACCTTTTTAATCATACCCCCCTTTGTACCTTTTTAATCATACCCCTCTTGTACCTTTTTAATCATACCCCCCCTTGTACCTTTTTATTCATACACCTCTTGTACCTTTTTAATCATACCCCCCTTGTACCTTTTTATTCATACACCTCTTGTACCTTTTTATTCATACACCTCTTGTACCTTTTTAATCATACCCCCCTTGTACCTTTTTAATCATACCCCCCTTGTACCTTTTTATTCATACACCTCTTGTACCTTTTTAATCATACCCCCCTTGTACCTTTTTAATCATACCCCCCTTGTACCTTTTTATTCATACACCTCTTGTACCTTTTTAATCATACCCCTCTTGTACCTTTTTAATCATACCCCTCTTGTACCTTTTTAATCATACCCCCTTGTACCTTTTTAATCATACCCCCCTTGTACCTTTTTAATCATACCCCCCTTGTACCTTTTTAATCATACCCCCCTTGTACCTTTTTAATCATACCCCCCTTGTACCTTTTTATTCATACACCCTTGTACCTTTTTATCATACCCCCCTTGTACCTTTTTAATCATACCCCCCTTGTACCTTTTTAATCATACCCCCCTTGTACCTTTTTAATCATACCCCCCTTGTACCTTTTTAATTCATACACCCCTTGTACCTTTTTAATCATACCCCCCTTGTACCTTTTTAATTCATACCCCCTTGTACCTTTTTAATCATACCCCCCCTTGTACCTTTTTATTCATACACCTCTTGTATCTTTTTAATCATACCCCCCCTTGTACCTTTTTATTCATACACCTCTTGTACCTTTTTAATCATGCCCCCCCTTGTACCTTTTTATTCATACACCCCTTGCATCTTTTTAATCATTCCCCCCCTTGTACCTTTTTAATCTTACCCCCCTTGTACCTTTTTATTCATACACCTCTTGTACCTTTTTAATTATACCCCCCCTTGTACCTTTTTATTCATACACCTCTTGTACCTTTTTTAATCACACACCTCTTGTACCTTTTTAATCATACCCCCCCTTGTACCTTTTTATTCATACACCTCTTGTACCTTTTTATTCATACACCTCTTGTACCTTTTTATTCATACCCCCCCTTTTACCTTTTTAATCATACCCCGCCTTGTACCTTTTTTTTTTTTTAACCCGTACCTTTCATAATTCTTTTCTCCCTCCTTTGACGGCTCCTTACTATTTTCAAGCATTAGGCCTACAAGTCAGGAGCGTGGCAGTCAGGCCCAAGCTTTACACGCTTCCTGCTTGGGCTCGTGCCGCTTTCCAAATGGCTGCCAGCAGTTCTCTCTAGTCTCACGAGAGCTGCAGTTAGCCTTTCAGAATGTGGCGTGGGCCCAAGCGGGAGCGTTTATAGCTTGGGCCTGAGTCATGCACCTAGTGCCCAGAAATAATACAGAGCCGTATTCTGGACCATCAGTCTTGGAAAAAGGTAGTTTGACGACGACATCGGGGTGTGTGTGGTTGTTTTACAAAAAAAGAAGTGCAGCTGTGGCGCTGGTGTTTTGTAATTGTACGGGGGGGGTGGGTTTGATGTTGTACAGTGGGTCGTCAGGCAGTTAACAAGGTGCGCAGTGGGGGGGTGTTGCAGCTGTGTGTTGGATTCAAATTTTGTACCTTCGCTTCATAGGATGCACTGAGATTTCTACCCACTTTTGGGTGGGAATAAAAGTGCATCTTATGGAGTGAAAAATATGGTATATGTTCTTAATAAATTGGTAGTGCTTAAGGCTAATGTGTGGTGTCCCTTCCCCACTCTTTTTGCCCTGCATTGCCAGATGTGGGGTTGTGCTTTCTTTTATGTTGTAGAATACTTAATAGTAACATGCCAAAGAATTTCTTTATAGAAAGGGGAAAGAAATTGGGACTTGTATACTCTATTTTTTGTAGTTATACAACCACACTCAAGGTTGTTTACATCCAGGTACTTCAAATATTTTCCCTATCTGCTCTGGTAGGCTCACCATCTATCAAATGTACCTGGGGCAGTGGAGGATTAAGTGACTGGCCCAAGGTCACAAGGAATAGTGTGGGGTTTGAACCCACAACCTCAGGCTGCTGAGGCTGTAGCGCTAACCACAACGCCACACTCTCCTCTGACGAAATAATATTGGAAGCACAAAAATGCTCTCCAGTGGTGTTGGCTCCTCATGGTAAAAGGGGAAGGCGAGGACCTGGGGGCCCACCTAGGGCTGGATGGACACTGAGGCCCAAATTCTTTCTATAGCGTCATAAGTCACACATAGTCAATTTGTGCGTGAAACGTAACATCTAATAAATTGATGCTAATTAGAAGTTATATGCACAACTATGTAGGCGCATTCTCTAAAATGGTGTTTGTCAAGGGGGCATGGCCTGGGGCCTTTGTAAAAGTATCTGAGCAATATTCCACCTTATCTGAAGAGAAGAAAATCTGGCGAATTTTGATTTGTTTTCACTTGGTTGCTGCTTTGGAGCCCTGGAGTACTGTCACAACCATGAAATTTCCTGAAATGTGCTGTGTACTGTGCTTGGGTTCCAACTGCCGAAATCTCCGTCAAAACCTACTCCAACCCATCTACACCCTCCCAGCCATTGAAGCCCTCCCCTGCCCATCCTCCACCAAACGGCTATATACAGACCGTGCAAGTCTGCCCAGTAACTGGCCTAGTTCAATATTTAATATTATTTTCTGATTCTAAATCCTCCGTGTTCATCCCACACTTCTTTGAACTCAGTCACAGATTTACTCTCCACCACCTCTCTCGGGAGTGCATTCCAGGCATCCACCACCCTCTCCGTAAAGTAGAATTTCCTAACATTGCCCCTGAATCTACCACCCTCAACCTCAAATTATGTCCTCTGGTTTTACCATTTTCCTTTCTCTGGAAAAGATTTTGTTCTACGTTAATACCCTTTAAGTATTTGAACGTCTGAATCATATCTCCCCTGTCTCTCCTTTCCTCTAGGGTATACATATTCAGGGCTTCCAGTCTCTCCTCATACGTCTTCTGGCGCAAGCCTCCTATCATTTTCATCGCCCTCCTCTAGACCTCTGCACTATCATAATATCTCTATCTCTATCATACAATCATCATCAATGGTATTAGCCTCCTTTACACAAATATTTAGGGGTTTTACTAGATTCTTGTCTGCTGTTCAGGGGGTATTTTTAAAATTGCGTCTGCTGAGCAGTTTGCGCCCATATTTGTCTGCCTCTATGCTTAGGACGGTCTTGCAGAGTGTGGTATTATCATGGTTAGACTACTGCAATTTGGTGCTTCTGGGTTTGCCTGCATCGGCACCGAGTGCGCTGCAGGTAGCCCAGAATGCAATTGTTCGAACTCTGTTTCGATAAAGAAAGAGTGATCACGTGACAGAATGCTATATATGTTTGCATTTGGTAAAATTAGAATTTATAAATTACTGGTCATGGTGCATCTTTGTCTACACAGTAAGGCACCGAAACATTTGGTGGATAGCATTCGGCCATACGAACCACAGCGCATGTTACGCTCGGTGACTCTCGATGACCTATGTATTCCGACAGTGAAACAGCTAGCCGTGTCTAGAGCTAGCTTGTTTTTGTGTGTGTGGGACCTCAGGAGTAGAATAAGCTTCCGGGATATTTACGACAGCAAACATGTTTGAGTAGGTTTAAGAAAATGTTGAAGAAACGCCTCTTCTGCAAGATGAAATATGGCATTTAATTTATATTTTTTTTTATTCGAGGCACAGGTAGCCTCTTTGTAATTTTAGGAGGCTTTACATTATCATTATTATGTTTTATTCATGTTTGATTTGTTGTAATGTATATGATTCTGTACTCTATTGAGAAAGGCGGGGTATACAACCACAGTCAGAAACCCTTCCCGTACAAAATGCACTTTTTGTTGTTTTTTTTACAGAAATTTATGACATGTCCTTTTTATTTTGGCATGCACATGATTTAGCTGCAGTCAGACCAGTGTGTACTGAAGGCTACAGGTTAGTAGCACACCAAAAAAAGAGAAAAGAAAGAGATTTTTAGGACCCACATTCTTAAAACACCCTCCACAATTAATGCAATCATCCTAAAGTCATTTCTAAGGCACCGCGCACATTGTGTTGCTTTGGCAGCTCTGAATTAAAAAGTTCCTAGTTAACAGGAGAAAGTCTTCCAGCTTACAAAAGAGCTCATAGTCTGCAGGCAGCTTCCGGATTACATGTACACCGCCAACACTTAACATTTCAGGGATTTAAGGCTTTTTAAGAACAAAAACATGCAGGGTCTAAACCAGTTATAGAGAGAAAAATAAGATTAATGCAAACATTTGCCCCCCTCCAATGATCCAAACCATTAAATAGCAAAAAAAAAACAATGCGACAATGCAGTGTACCAGATTATAGAAAACCTGTACCTAGTTTGTAAATTGTACGTTTCAAAATAGTCTTTTCGTTACACAAATACAAAATCACAAGTTTGACAATTAAATGACAGATTTAAAGTAGTTTTCATCTTGGAACACCAATTACGAACTCTCTTCAGGCTGCTACAATAGTGTCTCTGTGGGCTGGGTTGTCGGTGTTAAAATCTTCAGAGTCCTGTGAGGAGGCAAACATTAGTCCGCAGAGTTCACAGAGCATAAACTCGAGAGGTTAACCAGCCTTAATCTGCTTTCACGGACCCTGGCAATTAGGGATCTCAATATCCATAGGATATTAAACACAACAGTCGCTTCTCTTTTTACGACTTCCAAACTTTTAAAGAATTCAATCCATGTGATGTATTTAGTTAACACACAAGAAATACTACTCAGTGGTCGGCAAACTGCGGCTCTCTTTAGCCACTCGAGTGCGGCTCGTCTAAAGCAGGGGTTCCCAACCTGCTTCCCTTCTCACTGCCCTCCCCTAAGCCACCGCCATCAGGGAATAGGCCGCCACTAAGTTCTGAGCTCTCCCTGTTTCCCTTCCCCGCAGGGCCGACCAACTCTCGCCACCCAACATCAATTCTGACGTCGGAGAAGACGTTCTGGGCCAGCCAAATAAAAAAAGAGCTGCGAAACCATAAACCCCTCCCTCCAATATCCCTGTACCCCCTCCAAATCCCCCAACATTCCTGGATACCCCTGACACCCCCCGTACCTTCAGATGACAAATCGGCAGGAGGGAAGCCCACTCCCTCTTGCTTATAGGGCCGCATGTTCAGAATGACGGGCCTCCCACCTCTCCTCCTAATGTATCTTTGGATGCAGTAGGAGGAGCCTATGGCCCTGCTTGGCTCATAATTGAAAATGCCTCTCTAATTGTTTAGGAAACACAGCAATGAGTAAGCTTTCTTCTTTTGCAGAATGATCTTCTCTTTTTGAAAGTCACAAGCCAGCTGCATCATCTCAGTATTAAATGTGCGATCCACGTGTTACATGCAAACAAATTCAACCCCCATTGCCTGCGTCGACGGCCGGTGGATGAGGTGAGACCGAGGGATGTTTTTACTTGCCAGCGGGTGCTTCTGTGAAAACACTTGTGTGCTGTCAAATTTTGTCCTCCATCTGCAAAGGGTAAAATATTAAGGGAAATCTTAATCTGAAAACAACTTGGCTAATAATGATTTATGAACTCTTCTTCCAGGATTTTGTCTAGACACTTTTTAAATCCTGCATGGATTTTAGGGGAGGGGGCGGGGGTTAACAGGACAGCTGCCCTGGTCCCCACATCGCCAGGGGACTCAATGGTCTGGTATATCTTCCCCTTCTCCCCACCAGGTCAGATATCTCCTTTCCTGCTCCTCACCTTCCCATTCTGCCTTAAAGAGTGTTTCATTTCCCAGAGGCAGTTGGAGAATACCAAGCATGATCCCACACCTGATAGGCAGCACCCGCCGGCACCACGGCTGCCCCTCTCTCCTGCCTTCGATTCACTACAAAACCGTATTCGCGGTTTTTCCAAATTCAGGAACCCCCGCAAATTGGGGAAGGAGTACTGTACTGCTTTAGCTAACAAGTAGTACAAAGTGGTATGAAATACATGGAGGAAAAATAACTCCAAATAAGTACAGGAAAGAAGACAACATACACTCACAACAAAGAATTCATAACGAATTACAGGGAGGTAAACATCCTAGCACCAGATCCAATCTAGTTGCCAAAGACTTGTAAAAAAAGAAAAAAAAAAAAGGGGGGGGAATTGGGACTTGTATACTGTCTTCTTGTAGTTTTTAATGTTGTAATTGTTCATAGTCATGCTCTTTTTTTTTTTTTTTTTTACTGTAGATAAGAAATTGGTGAGAACAGCAAGTTAATTAGAACTAACTTTGAGCCAAATGCTCCCTCTAAGGATTGGCTGGGTGCGTGCAAATTATTTTCTCACGTGAGCGCCAAAGTCTAAAAACCATAAATTTTCCAGATTTGCAAGCATTTTTGCCAGAGAACTGGTGAAATCTGTGAGCGACACTCCTGCCCAGCTTAGAGGGAACATAGGTTACTGGTCTCACTAATATGCATACGTTGATAAATGCCTCGTACTAATAATTCTCTAAGTTGCTAGTTCTTTTCGTCTTTCTATACTGTTGACTGAGATTGAACTAATGCGATTGCTCTGCTTCTTTACCAGAATAATATTTCGCTTTCTGAAGTCGTGCAGTGGTCCAATCACAGAGTGATGGAGTGGCTGAGATCGGTAGACTTGGCGGAGTATGCGCCCAATCTCCGAGGCAGCGGTGTTCACGGTGCTCTTATTGTGAGAACTGTTTTATTTATTAAAGCGGTTTAGCCTGCTGCTTCTAGTCAACGTGGGTAAAACTAACATAACGTAACCCCCCCCATAAAACAATTACAATATCAAATAAAATATCAATCCAAAACATTACGAGCACTAACCCCCTAATTGAATAAAATTGGAGTGCACAACTTTATGCACGGAAAGTTCCTTGCACGATGTATAGAATAAGGGCGGTTGTGCATGTAAATTGGAGCTAACACCAAGTATTGGCCGCAATTGACCTTATTTGGTGCTAATTAGCACCAATTAGTCGCTATTATTTAAATTGCGTGCTCAAGTTCCAGGGCGCACGAGGCCAGATTCTGAAAACGGCGCCGTAATTGGCAGCCGCCTATCAAACGCCACCAATTGCGAGTCAATCATGCTGCAGCACCGTTTGCAGAATCACAACTAATGTCAAAGGTAGGCGCTGGAAATGTAGGCCGTGTTGTGGGCCTCCATTTCCAGTGCCTACCTATGATGAGAATTGCGTCTATGGGGACGCCTAACGGTTCCTAAGGTTATTTTTCAGCGTAAACCATGCCTACTTTTAACCTTATATGCTGTTAGGTGTCGCTAGAGGCGTTATTATGGCATCCTTTTTTGCAGGCGCCTCTGGGTGCCTAAGTTTTTTTAAAGATGGTCAACTACTGTACCGATTAACGCCAATTAAAATGATTAAATTAGGCAGCAGTAGGGCTCCTACCGTCGCCTAACTTAAGGTGTAGTTTAGAGAATTTGATCCAAAATATCCAGCTTAAGCCTCTGTAGAAGATAATGTGATTTGTATTTGACGCAAGTGTGTGCTGGGGTCAAATCTGTTTTTTATGCCTTGTGCCAGATCAAGACATTGGGATGCTTTTCTGATCTTATTACATGCTCTGGTAATAAATCAGCTGGATGACTGTAACCGTTCTTTATTTAATGCTATTTGGTGCTCTCTTCTCAGTTGATCGCAGCTTTGCTCAAAAGACCACTCTCAGATGTTCCTAATTAATGCATTTTGTAACAGATCCTCGAACCTCGTTTTAATTCCGATACGCTGGCTATGCTTCTTAACATTCCGCCGCAAAAGACGCTCCTGCGACGCCACCTGTCGACGAATTTCATCATGTTGATTGGTCGTGAACTTCAACGAGAAAAAAGAGAAAGCATGGACGGTGCATCTTACATGCCCCTCACCACCACTGCCAAAGTCCGGGTGAGCTATCATCAGATGTTGGGTCTCTTCTAGGGGTCTTGCTTTGTGTTTTTAGAAGATACTTTTAGAACGGGGCACCTGGGCAGGGAAGATACAGATGTTGCATCAATTTTATAAAAGTTTAGAAATCCAAAAACTTCAACAAGAAAAAGAAAAATGCAAACTGCCCGAGTAAAATTCTCCTTTAAAAGGGGACAGTAGTGCCAAATGAGATGTATATAACAATAGTCGAGTATAATAGCGTTTGAAGGGAAGACCATAGTAGACACCCCTATTCTTTGTAAGGGCATCTTGGTCGCCTTTTATAAAATTGGCTTTGTGGACTTTTCTCAGACTTTTCTCTCTTATTTCTGAGCATCCATATCCTGGGTACATTTATAAGCAAAAAATAACAGTATACAAGCAGAATATCAAAAAAATCATATAGCCACCAAAAGATATTCTTAAAGTAAATCCCGTTATCAGAGACTAAATAGAGCAGGTACCAAGATAGTAACGGAGAAAAAGCCCTCAGTGTTTCCTGAGAACAAACTCAGGAAACTACTATGACAAGTACAAAGTTTCCTCGGTCAGAGGAAAACTCCGTTAAAGTTCAATCAATAATATTCCACCAAAATAAATATTTTCAAAAATTATAGGAAACCCGCATTTACCTTAATAATATCCTCTGGTACGGGAAAGGTCACCGCAGCGCAGTCGAGTACACCCTCCCAGGGCAGTTTTTTTTCAATTTAGCATAGCATGGGAGATCTTTCCATTGTTTGGGTGGGTGGGGAAATGAATGGTTATGAACACGAGAAAGATGAATGTGCTTTTATTGTATTACTATTAAGTTGCATTGGTTGTATTGCACTGTTGTAGTTTTGAAAATTAATATAGAATTAAAAAAGAAAATCTCATGCTTTATTTACATTCCCATCAGCTAAGGGATCAAAAAGTCAGAAATATCATGGGCATACTCTCTCCTATCAAGCAGCCTATTATGATAAAGATTTTAGATTATTGCTACTTAGATCTACAGATCCTCAGTTTAGCAGATTCCAAAACTCCTTTAAAAGCTTTCTTTTTGTATCAGTCTGATTGTGTGTTTGCCTTAACTTTTTTTTAAAAATGTAAATTGCTTAGAAATTTTTATAAGCGTATTATCAAATTAAAAAAAAACAAAATATACAGTTCCATTCCCCACTTGTTTTCTTGCTTTGGTTTGTCTGACACGAGGTTGTCGGTTCATAGACATAATCGCGGAAGACAAAGGCGCGCGCCGAAGAAAATTACTGTTTTTAGGGGCTCCGACGGGGGGTTTTGTTGGGGAGCCCCCCACTTTACTTAATACAGATCGCGGCGGCGTTGTCGGGGGTTTGGGGGGTTGTAACCCCCCACATTTTACTGGAAACTTAACTTTTTCCCTAAAAACAGGGGAAAAGTGAAGTTTTCAGTAAAATGTGGGGGGTTACAACCCCCCAAACCCCCCACAACACCTCCACAACGCGGTGCGATCTGTATTAAGTAAAGTGGGGGGTTCCCCCCCACGCCCCCCCGTTGGAGCCCCTAAAAACAGTAATTTTCTTCGGCGCACGCCTCCACGCTGCGCTCAATTGTCTGCACGCGCCTTTGTCCCGGCGCGCTTTTGACCTGACACCGAGGTCGTCTTACCTTATTATTTGCATTTTTTTTTTCTTACTGGCTCAGCAGTCTTTAAGGTTTAATAAGAGAAATTTTGGAACAGACATTAATCCTTCATGGATGGGGAGCTAAAACAGCTAAATTTCTTCATATGTTGCAGCCAAAGAAACTTGGATTCTCACATTTCGGACACCTCAGGAAAAAGAAATTTGACGATTCTACAGACTATGTTTGCCCCGTGGATGCAAATCAGAATGCCACAAATGGCGCCCAGAGGATGAAAGGACTGAGCCCCGTTTCTGACAGGGAACTGGATAAACTGGAGCAGGTGGGACAGAAGCATCTCATCTAGCATCCTCATCTTCATCGCCATGCATACCAAAGCTTACCAGTACCAGTGTGATACCATGTAACACAAACTGCCTGCCCGTATCTGCATGAACTTGGTGAGCATGCTCAACCGTGGACCCTCCGCTTCAGAGAGTATTCATATTTAGATATGGAGAATTATGTTTTTATGGGCCAGGTTGCTGATACTATGCCTCTCTATGAGGAGCGCGCAGCCTGGATGATGTTTGAACTCATTTTCACTCTTCCTCACTTCAGAAGGAGGGGAATATCAAATCTCTTCTATTTTTTACTTAACATGGAGATTGCTCTGATTTAAAAAGATTCTTTCATGATTTATTACACTTGTATTTAAATAGAACCATTTTAAACAACTGAATAAAAAACTTTCTTTGCATTAATTTGTACAGACATAAAACTGTATAATTGTATTTTATTCTCATTAAAGTTTAACTGCATTTTATGAGATCAGCATTCAAACTGCAGTTATACATTTTGCAGTGTGCTAAGCTTTTAATGCCTTTAAAATAAAATATCCAGGAGCCTTACGGAGAGGTCCCTTAAACAGGCACTAAAAGGAAATTCAGTATAGAATGCTCAAAAATTGGTGCCCGATTAATATTCTATAAAAGACATCTGGGATCAGCGCCCTTTCCAAAATAGTACATAGCTCCGGGTTTCATGCTCAGTTTTGAGGACAAGGAATTACACACTCACTAAAAAAAAAGGACACATATACACTTCTCCCTCTGTATCCAAGGGGGTTAGGTGCAGAGCCGGACCGTGAAGTGTGAAAAACCGTGAATAACTTCTCGGCCGGCTCTGACCCACCCCACGCCTCCCTCCCGTGCGTTAAATACAAACTCTCACTCAAACAAACCATCCCGGGCCTTACCTGGTGGTCTAGCGGGTTTTCGGGGCAGGAGCGATCTTCCTACGCTCCTGCCCCGTGCAGATCACTCATAGGAAATGGCTGCGGGGAGTTCCCGTCGAGGTCTCGAGAGACTACGGGAGCTCATGGCAGCCATTTCCTATGAGTGATCTGCACAGGGCAGGAGCGTAGGAAGATCGATCCTGCCCCGTAAACCCGCTAGACCACCAGATAAGGCTTAAAAATAGCCCAAAAAAATTAAACTTGGCCCCCCACCAAAAAAAAAAAAAAAAAATTGCGCATAACTGAATCCACGGATGCTGAAACCACGGATTCAGAGGGAGAAGTGTAATCACTCCTACTAACAGCTATGTCCCAAATGGAAACACAGGGGACCTCAAAGACATTGCAAGGCCGCACACCCCACCCATACACACATGGGCTCACACATAAACATCCCGAGCACTCAAAGTCAGAAAAAAAAAATAAAGAAAAGTGGAGAAAAAGCCTCAGTTCAGCTTCATTTGGCAAAAAAACTCCACTTTCTAGAAAACACTCAAAGGTTGAAGATACTTGCACACATGTGGTGGTAATTCTAGGTGGAAAAGCCAGCACTGTAGCAGTCCTCAGAGGAACCACCCACATATAAAGGCATGCCAAAATCAAAAAAACTAATTGGGTGACCAAGATCTGTACAATAACAAAGTCACCAACAACTTAAAAAAAATAAAAAAAATCCAAAAGCTGAAAAAGACAGACCATTTTGGCAGCTAAGTTTCTCTGAGTAGTTCACAGAGCACTTCACTCGGTACTCCACCCTCCAGACATCGTAGCCAGTAAACCCAGTTGAAATCAGGCATAAATCCCAGCACACTGCATGTATTTTAAGGGAACGCCCATGCCCCGCCCATGATCACGCCCCCTTTGCAATCTGCTCAGGAACATTTACACACTATTCCATAAATGGGCATGCAAGTGTGCTTTATAGTTCATTTGCATCCCGCCTTTGCCAAAGCAGAAATGCATGCAAAATCATCATCATGACAACACACCTAACAAAAACAATCACAAACAATAAAATAGCTAATTAAGCGCCCAGTGCTCCTTCTCACAACATAAGATGCAGAATTCAGGTTCCATACTTCATTTTACAAAAAAGGTGGGTTTTCAGTAATTTTTTTTTTTAATTCTGCAAATTCATTCTGCTTTCGTGCGCTGCTGCCATTTTTGCCCTAACTTGGCACCTTGCATCTGCTTTTTTGTGCTAAAACTTCAGCGTGAAAGTAGCGGCTGCTGTTCGCTGTTTCTGCGCAGAATATTAGCCCAAGTCCGCATTTATGTGCCTAACTTTAGGTGGACGCAGTTACACCATCAGCTCTCCAGTGCATGCCCCTTGCACTTGTGTGCTGTGGATTTTGTGCACACATTTTATAGAAACCCGAGATCAGTTGCATGTGTAGGTGCTAATTGGTGCCAAGTAATACTACTTAGTGGTCCATATTGTTAGCTAGCACTCACTGGGTAATCACCATACAATACAATACATAACAATACAAAGTAACAAATCACCAAACCCTGATTAGCAAATAATTATATACGAGGGTTGTTAAAAAAAAGTATCAGACCTTAATTTTTTTTGCGTAAACAAATAAAGCTAGGGAGGCGTGGTTTGGTGCACGTATGTAGGCGACCCTAATGCGCGTGCTTGAATTTTTTTTCCCACCTACGGAAGCTGTCAGTCACTGGCAGACCGCCGATGAGTGAGGAAGTGTTAAGCGAGCGCCGTCCGATTTTCATTTTTGACAAAATGACAGAGAGAGCGGAACGCTGCTGCATTAAATTTTGGGTAAAGCTTGGCGATTCCCACGTGGAAACGATCCGCAAGATTCAACAGGCTTTCGGGGACCACACAGATAAAGGAGTGCTGCAAATTTGAAAATAGGGTGTGGCCAGGGGAGGGGCATGGGCGGATCTTAGGTGTCAAAATTTATGCGCTCTTTGATAGAGTAAAGCCCGATGTGCGCACAAGATAGGAGCAGATATTTAGGCTTGGTTTAACCCTAAAAGTTTTAATGCACACTGGTGCTTAGATTGATTCTGTAAGGTTTGTATACTCGGAACTCTGGAATAACCTTACAACCCCACTTCGGAATGTGGTTCTCCCTCCAACTTTTCCGTAAACATCTGAAAACTTGACTATTCTCAAAACTGTAATACTCTTTGGTATACTAAGCCCCTCTAAACATTCTTTATACTAAGCCCTGTAACCCTTCATTGGAGTTCCTTTTTCTATTCCAGTTCCTGTAAACCATGCCGAGCTCTACGATTGTGGAGAAGATGCGGTATACAAACTTAAGGTTTAGTTTAGAATATGTAGGGTTTTTTTTCGTTTTGCTTGTTAGCTTATGCTCTAGCACACAGTTTAGCGTACAAAACCTTTATTATGCATGCAAGGAAAGTGACATTTTCAAGGGTTGGGGTTTTTGTATCTTTTTCAATGGAAAATAACTTGCATCAGTGTCTCTGTTATGTCCCTCTTGTTTTAAAATGACAGCACTTCCTCACATTTAGGCTAGTAGAGAATTGTATTAAATATACAGTGGTACCTCGGAATCCAAACGCCCCAGAACTGGAACGACTTGGAATCCGAACCTTTTTTTGTAGTA
This sequence comes from Geotrypetes seraphini, assembly GCF_902459505.1. Classification (NCBI taxonomy): domain Eukaryota; kingdom Metazoa; phylum Chordata; class Amphibia; order Gymnophiona; family Dermophiidae; genus Geotrypetes; species Geotrypetes seraphini. The sequence goes on from NC_047102.1 coordinate 14,824,909, forward strand.
AATTTTGTCTTGGAATCCGAACTCTGCTTTGGAATCCGAACGCCCTGCCCCAGAATCTGAATATTTGTTAACATTTTACCTTAAAATCCAGTGTATTTCCTATTAAAATTTGGGTTTGTGGGACCCAGGAACGGATTAATCCAGTTTCTATTATTTTCAATGGGAAAAATTGTCTTGGAACTCGAACGGGGTTCTGGAACGGATTAAGTTCGGATTCCAAGGTAACACTGTGTTGTAATAACCGTACAGAGGGAGAATAGACCACTTGCGGTAGGAAAGTTAACCTTTTCGTTTGCATGACTCGGTGCAACTAACAAGCCTCGTTTGCAAGGCTCGATATATTTGCCTGGAAATGCAGCATACAGCGTAGCTTTTGCATGTACAAGAGTAATCCTGAAGACGTTTTCTGGCGTCTGCCATCATGAAAAATTAAAAAGCTCTTTTAATTTCTGTGAGAGCGCCTGCTTGCCTAGAACCCACATTAACATCCTAGGTTGAGTGGTCATGCTGTCTTTATTTTCTGCAACAAAAGAGAGAGTTATTGGAAATACCGTTGCTCGTGGTCAGCTGAAGCCTCTGGACACTAGCAGGTTATCCAGAATGCTGCTGTAACTCATTTGTTTTGGATGCTACATGCTTTTACAGATGGAGCACTCGGAAGGCACCGTCATACAGATAGGGGCATTTTCTCAAGAAATTAACAATCTCACGGTACGTATCATTGTACAGAATTGTTGTTCAGATAAATGACTTAGGGCTCTAATGCGCAGAATAGCGCACGCTAGAGCTTAACGCCAGCATTGAGCTGGCGTCAGTTCTAGCCATCTAGCGCGCGCTACAATGCAGTAGTAAAAGGAGCCCTCAGTTGGGTCTATGTAATGTTCTATCTGGATAGTGCCGGAGCAGGTTGGGGAAAGCAAAGCTGGAGCCGGAAGTTTTCCAATCGACAGTGAAATCCGGTCTGTTAACTAAGATAACTATCCAAAATAATATTAGGGCAGGCAAAAGTCTGCCCTAACTTAGAGGTTACCAGCCGTCCAGGAAAACTCGGACTGATCCTCTTTTTAGAGGATCGTCTGGGTGCCCGGAAGGATTTCCAAAACCCGGGAGTTTGTCCAGGTTTTGGAAGTCCCCCCCAACCACCTCAGGGCTGCATCTGGAGGGTGTCTGCGCAATGCGCGGACTTCGAAGCAATGATGTCATATGCATGCACGCGTGTGCATCACATGGCATCGGCATCTGCACGTGCCCTCCAGCTGTGGTCCCAATCTCGGGGAGCTTCATGGGGGGGGGGAAGCTGGAGGTGGACGGGGTGAGACCAGGTGTTCTCTTTTTTAATAGAGGAAATCTGGCGACCCTACCCCTTTCTCCGATTAGCTCTCCGGATAGCAATCAGTGGCTCTTTCAATTACTGGGACTTTTTCTAGTTATGGCGATTAGGGTATAGAAAAATGCCAACGATTAGGGCTTGGATATCAGCCCGATTGTAAGCTGTTGCCAAAGTCTAAACTGGCTGAAATCCTACTATGGAAATACTGATATCATCCTCCCAAGGATCCTATTTTCTATTGGCTTTATCCCATTCTATAGCTACAGAAAATATAAAATGCATAAAAATATACAATAGTTGAAAATATTTCTCTCGAGGTAATTGAAGGCTGACTGCTTTTTCGGCGTCAGGCCAAAACCTATTGCACTGCTTCATGTAAATTCTCTCTCTGACAAGCTGAGTGCTATGTTTATTCTTTCAGGATATGCTAAGCCAAGATGATATGCTGAATAACTGCACATTCGTACCTCCTCCTTATGAAGACTGGAGATGATAACGCTACATGACAAAGAATATTGTTTCCTATCCCTCAGCACATGCCCTGGGGCAAGACTGGTACAGTAATACAGAGGAGTAATAGAAAACTTATACTGAGGAAGCACTGCATATTTATTTTTGCACAGTGACTATTTCATTACTGAGGAATTTTTTTTTTTTTTTGTACGGGCAGAGCTTATTTTCTGTAAAATTCTACTGGACCTTCGTTTTCCTAAAGAATTTCAGGTGTTTTTTTTGCCAAGGAAAGCCCATAGGATGGACTGCAGAGGGCACCTGTTTTTTTTTTTTTTTTAATGGAGGCTGGTGAAATCTAGGTGGCCGGGAGGGGGGGGAGGGGCAAGATACACACCTGTTTCTAAGTTACCAAATTTCATGGCTCTTGAGAATGGCTACACCAGTGGTTCCCAAACCCTGTCCTGAGGGACCCCCAGATATCCCTAATGAATATGCATGAGAGAGATTTGCATACCTGTCACTTCCATTATATGCAAATCTCTCTCATGCATATTCATTAGGGATATCTGGGGGTCCCCCAGGACAGGGTTTGGGAACCACTGGGCTACACGCACAAGCCTTCAGAATTTGTTTGTTTTTTATTAAGTGTTTTGCAAAATAAAATAATGTTTGTAGACACTCGAATGAGGGTTTTTTTTGGTATTCAGGTATCATTGCACCAATATTTATGTTTGGCAGCAGCTCAAAATGTATAATAGCAAGACTTATCTTATGTTGCTTTGTTAGGACCCAGACATGAGCAACTAATCCCCAATGAATATGCATGAGGTCTATTTGCATGCACTGCTTTCAATGCATATTCATTGGAGAAATCCTGAAAACCCGATTGTATTCCAGCCTTCGAGGACCGGAGTTGCCTATGTCTGGTCTATACAAACTAACAAAGCAACATAAGATAAATCTTGCTGTTATACCTTTTGAGCTGCTGCCTAACAAATATTGGTGCAATGACAGAAACTTTACAAGCCAACGTTTAAAACAACCTTTAGAATTGTCCCCCCAATAGACATGCCCAAGGTCACAAAGAGCCTAGTGGGACTGAAAGCCTGGCCTTCCTGGTTCTCAGCTTACTAGGCAACTCCTCAGCTGTTCCAGGTCAGCCTTCTAGATGGAGCAAAAAAGTTTATTGGCAATTCAATGGTCATTGTTCAATAAAGATTCTTTCCGTTGGCATGGAATGGGGAAAGCCCATGGAATATGGTCCAGTGAGCACTCTTGCCTTGAAATATACATTCCGCTTTGAAAGCACTATCCCTGTTCACCTGCAATTGTAGATTTTTTTTTTTAAGGGAACTGCAAAATTTAGTAGAAGCTTAGGACCCTTTCTAAAGAAGTGTGTTTTTAGACGAATGAGATCAGAACAAACTATCCGTGAGGTAAACAGTTCACTGCTGCTGACCTAAATCCAATGCAAGATCCACAGAAGGTTAATTGACAGAAAAAATTATCAGTTATAATGATTTAATTAAACTAATGAAGGAAAGAGTCTCAGAATTACCACTCCAAGGATCATAATAAATATCATCCATATAGGAAATCGTGGCATGGGTATCTTTCTTTCTTACATATTTTTTGCTAAATCCAATGCAACCATATTTTAAAAAAAATATCTTATTATTTTGAATTCATTCAGCAACTGGAGTGGTTGATAGGTAGCTCCCTGATGATCTTTAAGGAAGCCCAGCTTCTTCCAACCCAAACTCTACAGGTATGGTTTGTGCATCCTTGTAACCAACTCAAACTTTCTTTTTTTTTTCCTACTTTCACTCTAATATAGGTGGGAGTGTGTGGTGCAGTGGTTTGAGCTACAGCCTCGGCACCCTGAGGTTGTGGGTTCGAATCCCGCACTGCTCCTTGTGACCCTGGGCAAGTCACTTAATCCCTATTGCCCCAGGTACATTAGATAAGAGTGGGAGCCCGCCCGGACAATTAGGGAATAATGCTTAAGTACCTGAATAATTTGTAGTCCGTATAGAACTGTAGGACATATGGAATATAAATTATTAAAAGAAAAAAAAAAATAGGCGTATTTCCATTTACTTGAACAATGACATCATCTACCCCAAAATACGGAACATGTTTGGGCTCATGTGATGGGTTATGTTTCCTTTCCCTCCCCCCCCCTTTTTTAACTTTTATAACTTAACCCCTTTTTAGTAAACGTTTTATACCTTTTATATATGTTTTAATCATATATCTTTTAACTTTTTATACGGATTAAAGTCATGACCTGTAATTTACTCATTCGGTTCTTTTCTTTTACTTTAATTTTATACCTTTTATTGCGGTTTACTTTATACCTTAGCAACCACGGTAGGTCTCCAGGTTTTTTTTTCTTGGTTTTTCTCCTTTTCTTTTTATCTTTTCACCTTTCTTGGTATTCCATTTTTCTACTGTCTGTCTCCACACAGAGGCAGGCACACTTTACAGAGCTCCGTAAAGAAAATGGTTTTGGCTTGTTGGGCTTCTTTCTGGTTGTTGATATTCTGAAGGTTTTGTACTTTATGAAAATAGATGATGGTGTTTTTCTAGGAAGAGTTGTGGTGTGCTGCAACATTGATTGCAATAAGCCTTGGAACGGGTAAGGTTTCACACTATACTCTTACTACACTTCCCACGTGGGATCCCTACGAAGGTCGAGCTAAGGAACTAAGTCATCAGCACTCAGACTTAATGGGGTGGGTCAGTAGAGTTGGCAGACTTGATGGGCTGTAGCCCTTTTCTGCCGTCATCTTTCTATGTTTCTATGTTCTATGTTTCTCCCTCAATATTCACCGGGGGTTAGGCGCAGAGCTGGCCCGTGAATATTTAAAAAAACATGAATAATATTCAGGCTGGTTCGGACCCACCCCCCGCCTTCCCCCGGAATCCCGGACCTTACCTTAAGCCCTCTGAGACTCCCCGAAACCATACCTGGTGGTCTAGCAGGCTTTTGAGGCGGGAGCGATCTTCCTACGCTTCTGCCCTGTGCAGATCACTCATAGGAAATGGCTGCCGTGAGCTCCCATCGTAGTCTCGAGGGTTATGCCAAATTAAGTACATAAGCGTTTTCTTCTTTTCTGCTAAGTAGAGTCTTGTCTGATCCGATGCCCACAATCTGGACCAGAAACCAAAAGGTTTTTTTCAAGCACTATAATCAAGGTGTTCCACTAGAAAAGACCTTTTTTTTTTTCTCAAAGGAAAATATTTATTTTTATTTGGTGGACTTCTATAACCGTTCCCAACGAAGTGGTCTCTCACCAAACCCCATTTCCTCATGGAAAATACTTGTGTCTTTTATAAACAATATCTTATTAGCTGCATTTCATTTAAACAGTAGCGTTTGTTTTCTGTGGAGCTCTTACATGTTAGAGGTAAACCATCCAGGGAGGGCATTAAGATCTGAAAGCGGTATGAGGTTGTCAGTGGACAGAAAGTCAAATGTACTTCATGCAAAAATTAGAGCATCCATGTTTTCAATAGCAGGCTAGCTACGCTTATGTGCAGGCCGGGTTAATTTAAAAAAAAACAACAAAAAAAACCTTTTGAAGACCATTATTTGTTAGTGTTTATGTGAGCAAGTGGGGAGTTGAACAATAGTGCAGGCGTTAAGATTGTATGTGTTATGGAATGTTTTTTTTAAAGTAATTTTGTATGTCTAGGTTTTTAGGTGGTGTATAAATTTTAAAATAATTTTCAAAAGCAGCACAGAGCAGCAGATGGACATTTTTTGGGGGGGAAAAAAAGTCCAAGTCAGGATTTTTGAAACTTACATGTCTCATCTAAGTCACAAGGGAGTGTGTTGTGGGCGAGATTTGGGGAGTTCCCAGAGTCTGGACATTTTTCAGTGATAATGAAACAAGATGAAAATGTCTAGAGCAAAAATTGGGACGATTTGATCAGGATCTGTTTCAATCATGACTAATTCACAAAAAAGTGCCCTAGCTGACCACTGGGGAATTTAAGGCATGACCTCCCTTAATCCCCCAGTGGGCACTGACCCACTCCCACCTCCCATCAAATGTCACAGTGACGGTACAGACCAAGCCCTGGATTGGTAGCATGGAATATTGCTACTCCTGGATTGGTCTGACCCAGTAAGGCTATTCGTATGTTCAGATGTTATGGCCATTCCTATTAGAGCAGCAACCTGGCCCTAGGAGTGGGCTAGTGGTTGGTGCAGTGGACTGGGACCCGTGTCCATATCTCACTCTTAACTAGTACACTTGTGGTGGCAATTGTGAGCCCTCCAAAAAGTCAAACACAAAATGCTTTGCCTACTCCACACGTTCTCAACCCAGAACCCACCACGACAGGATATCCACAATGAATATGCATGCACTAGTTCCATTATATGCAAATTATCTCATGCATATTCATTGAAGATATCCTGGAAACCTGATTGACCAGGGTGCCTCCAAGAGCTGGTTTGAGATCACTACATTAGCCATATGCTTTTTTAAACAACTAGCTGTTTCTCCACAATATCTAGTAATTTTTGTGCATATAGTGCAAGCAATGCATTAGTAAAAGGTGTTTTATCAGATTGTAGATGGTTTAATTTTATTTAATATATCTTCCCTTCCTTAGGCAACAGCAGGTAAGGTTTGCATTAATAGGCAAATCTCATATTCTCAGGATATCCCAACTTGGTGAGGTTATTTTGACATGCAAACTGAATCATGGGTGGAGGTCCACACATTAGAATCATGACATCATCCCCTGGAGGAGGCAGATGTTTTGTAATCATGTCTGCGGTCACAAATCCAGAACTGTATTTCCAATCTGAAAGAGAAAGATGAGGCATGGGTACTTATGATCTGGATTGGCTACCGTGACGATTGGATACTGGGTTAGATAGACCACTAGTCTGACCTAGTAAGGCAGGTGTCTCAAAGTCCCTCCTTGAGGGCCGCAATCCAGTCGGGTTTTCAGGATTTCCCTCAATGAATATGCATTGAAAGCAGTGCATGCACATAGATCTCATGCATATTCATTGCGGAAATACTGAAAACCCAACTGGATTGCGGCCCTCAAGGAGGGACTTTAAGATCCCTGTAGTAAGGCTACTCTTGTTTTCTTATAAAGGAATGGAGGAAGATCATTCTAGAGCAGGGTGTCAAAGTCCCTCCTCGAGGGCCGCAATCCAGTCGGGTTTTCAGGATTTCCCCAATGAATATGCATGAGATCTATTAGCATACCATGAAAGCAGTGCATGCAAATAGATCTCATGCATATTCATCGGGGAAATCCTGAAAACCCGACTGGATTGCGGCCCTCGAGGAGGGACTTTGACACCCCTGTTCTAGAGTCTTGGGGTGACGAAATAAAAAGCTGTATTTCTAGTGGACTCCTACTGAACTTGTTATGGGCCTGGAAGAACCAAGTGGTTTGCATCAAGAGAACGAAGGGCTCAGGAAGGAGTGCAGGGAATCATCAATAGGGAAAGATAGGGAGGTTGACCCGAGTGAAGCGTTCTGTATTTATGCCCCAAATACTTGTGAGAATGTGTAAGATAGGTGGAATTTTAAGTGGTTTTATATAAATCTTCATATGCAACATAGCGTAGATTTTACAGGTAGGCATATATGTAGACAATGTCTTTCATTCACACGCTTAACTGATAGAATATTCTAGGTTACATACGTGTACCTCTATCACTTAGGCCAGGGGTAGGCAATTCCGGCCCTCAAGAGCCGGAGCCAGGTCAGGTTTTCAGAATATCCACAATAAATATGCATGAGATAGATTTGCATCTCAAGGAGGCAGTGCATGCAAATTCATCTCGTACATATTCCTGAAAACCTGACCTGGTTCCGGCTCTCGAGGACCGGAATTGCCTACCCCTGACTTAGGCACAAACACTCAAATCAGCTCTACAACAGGTACTTGCACACGTGCTTAAATTATACACCTTGGGGTAAATACACAGCCTGCATTATTCAAGGTTGGGCCACATCTAGGCATTGAATATGTGAGTTTATGTGGCTGGGTAAGTGTGACATTCAACACTTAACTGCTTAAGTGAAACCAAATAAAGATAAGACAGAGTTTTGTGTGGTCCCATTTGTCCGCTTAACATAGACTTAAAATCGCTCTGAGCATCTCTTTCTTAATATTTTCCTCTATATATTAGAGGTCACCTACCATTAGGTGCATAGTTAAGGCTTATATCATTATATCATTCACGGAACTGACTCTCGCTCCCAGGATACAACTTACCTCGAGGAGGCCGGTCCAGGGTGTACCATAGTTTAAACTGATGTCGGTGATTTTCTGCTACATTTTCAAGCTCTGTTCTTAGCAGTATGTCTTCCTTCGTCTAGAAAAAGAAGCAAAAAAAAAAAAAGACAAGAAAAATTTCAGTCTACCTAATGACCTTCTTCCTATGCCAGAGTAAATCAGAGCTTGCTCATTAGCAGAAAGAGAATTGGTACATGTTGATATAATAATAACGGCATGGAAAAAGCCAAGTCAGTTCAAGTTCACAGTCGGATATGGGACTACCGTGCTTTACAGCCAGAACGCTACAGCTCCAATCCTTCAAGGAAAATTTAACTCTGGTTCAGGCCACAAATTTCACGACAGATCAGCAGCCAAGAGTTTCCTTCTTGTACCGAGGTCCTACCCGTCCCAGATTTTGCAGATGTTTGACTTTCCATCATTAAGGCAGTGGTTCCCAACCCTGTCCTGGCGGACCACCAGTCAGTCAGGTTTTCAGGATAACCCTAATGAATATGCATGAAAGAAGTTTGCATGTAATGAAGATGATAGGAATGCAGATCTGCCCCATGCATATTCATAATTCTATCTTATCAATCAAGTGTTAGAACTTAATATAAAATTACCAAGATGTTTATCAAATATACCAATCTGGCATTTAGAAAATTGTTAAAAACATACTTGTTTGGTAAAAGCTTTAACTAATGGCTTGTAATTCACTGTGAATATCCAGTATCTTTACTCTGTAAATCACACAGAACTGAGAGGTAGCTGCTTTATACAAGCGTATTGTTATGTTATGTCCTATAGCAGGGGGTCTCAAAATCCCTCCTTGAGGGCCGCAATCCAGGATTTCCCCAATGAATATGCATGAGAACTATGTGCATGCACTGCTTTCAATGCATATTCATTGGGGAAATCCTGAAAACCCGACTGGATTGCGGCCCTCGAGGAGGGATTTTGACACCCCTTATCTAGAGCAGGGGTCTCAAAGTCCCTCCTTGAGGGCGGCAATCCAGTCAGGTTTTCAGGATTTCCCCCATGAATATGCATGAGATCTATGTGCACACACTGCTTTCAATGCATATTCATGGGGGAAATCCTGAAAACCCGACTGGATTGCGGCCCTCGAGGAGGGACTTTGAGATCCCTGTCCTATAGCCACTTCCTTGTACTCTCCTCCGAACATTTCCCTTGAGATTGGACACCTCCCCCGCCATAACACCGGTATTATCTGTTAGAAACTGTAACAAGTCCTCTTTCCCCATCTCAAAGTCCAACACACGACAAATCTGAGCAAGCAGCAGAAACCGGTCACCTGATTGGCGAAGATGAGAGACAGTTTCGTATGATCGGTCGGATCACTGGTGATGTGACGGATCAGCTGCAGCATTGGAGTTATTCCTGGGTGTAAAAATAAAAAGGCCAGAGTAAAAGCAGAGAAATCAACACCAACACCTCTTCCTGAAGTTCTTCTCCCAACCTTCCTTCTGTTGCACTTGCTTTCCCTTGTTTACTCTATCTTGGTCAACATTTAAAACAAGACTTTTTGCTGCTTCAACGAACAACCCTGCATTTCTGCATTTTGTGCTCGTCACAGCTGTGAGTGCATTTTACCTGTTCCTCCAGCTATCATCCCAAGATGCTTTGCAAATCTCATCTTTGGTACTGACTTTTTGTCTGGCCTGACAGCAAGGGCACCTGGAAGGCAAACAACATCCATACTTTAACTCACTTTTGATGTGCAGCAGCAGAAGGGGGGTCTTTTTCCACCCCATCTTAAGGGTGGGCAGACCAAATGCTTTAGCTTTATTTTGACTCCCATGTCTTTTGATGCATTGCTTGTTTTGATTAGTCTTCAGTTGTGTTTTGGGTGCAATATCAGGAAGAATGCATCTTCTTTGTAAATAGTGGGGGCCTGTGTGGCAAAGCGGGCACACTCTGTACAAAGCGTGCATACTACTTGCAAAGAAGATACACTCTTATATAAAGATTGCACATTCTTTTCTATAATGCACACATGTACACACTTATTCACACATGCACAATGGTTCATGTATATGTGCTTTATCAGGAAAAAAAATGTGTACACTTTCCAAAAGAGTGTATCCTCCATAACAAAAGACTCTCAAGACACAGCTGTAGTTCTCCCAACTGTTTTCTGTGGCAGAAACATTAGAATATTTTTCATCCACCAAGGAATCCCACTCAGTCCCCCCTCCCCCTCCCCCCTACACAAGGAGCTACCCATCCCCCCCCCCCCCTGTCTTGGTGGTTTAGAGGGGATAGAAGCAATCCCTAGTTGCTCCTGCTCATGCCGGCTCTGCTGACAAAATGGCTACCGGGGCAGTCTTGTGAGATTGCAGCCAGAATGGTCAAGAGCAATATGCAGTATTCCTCCCCATGTCGGCTCCCAACTGACACAGAATCCTGAAAAGAGTTCATGGAATCTAATTTGGGAATCACTGGCATAGAGCAATGTACTCACCACTCCAAGCAGGTCACAACTCCGCAACTCTGGCCACTGAGTAAACGGTACGATATAACTCAAAGGAATAAATATAAACTCGGCTGAACTTTACTACCAATGTTGTATTCAGTTCATCAAATCAGTTAGACCGTTATCACACTTATGATCATCTCGGCCCTTTGACTAGCAAAATGTTATGTAAGCGGGATCTGCAAATTGAGAACTCAATCCCTTTCTCCGATTGAACAGCACCTTTGGTACGCTTACCTTTTCCTTTATATACCAGGAGCCCATTTGGCCCTCTGAAGTCAATTGTGTCTCCAATTTTCATGCCATCCAGGTGCTGTGACATTTTACCTCCATCTGGGTAGTTGGGGTGCACATTTTTGTAATAGACCTGAAAAATGTGAAACATATTCAGCAGACAAATAGAGACAGAACAATGTAACCAACAAAAGCTTAAATGGAAGCTTTTCAGACCATCCCCTACAAGAGGCGGCCATTTTGCTTGTTCACTAAGCTGTAAGGTGCTCTGAGGTGTCTGTCTGGGGCGAGTTGACAGCAAACACTTAACATTCAAGTTTCAAGTTTAATTAAAAATTTGATTAAATCACAATATTATAATTCAAAGCGATGTACAATTTAAAAAATAGGGGAAACCAATTACATTCAGATTGCAATAGGACGTGGACAAAAACAGAGGAAAAGCGAGTGGAACTACAATTAAAGAAAAGAAAGACCTAAAAGATAAAAACAGAAAGGGGGGCAATGGTGCAAATGTCAAGACTTCCAACCTCAAATATATTCATGATTCAAGAATAATAGCCAAGAAAAGTATATCTTTCCTTCACATTCGTTATCCAAGCACGTGGAAAGCGAAGGAAGTATTTGGTGGAGGTAGCTGAACTATGAGTGTTAATTAATGGGGCACAAATGACCGTAGCTAGGTCTGAAACCTTAAACTGGTGCTGTTTCTCAAAGGTTTCCACTTGGGGCCAATTCAATCGTTTCCTTCCGAGTAGGCTTTACCCTTTCACAGGTAATAATTATAAGAGACAGTTACCAATTTCTCTTTATTATCACTAAGACTCCTGAAGCAGGCCATTGGGCCGAAATATGTACATGACAAGTCTTAATATAAGTACCCTATGTGTTCTATCCTACAACGAATGTACTATGTTTTCCCAAAAATAAGCCCTAGTCGCCAGCAGCAGCGCTCTCCCCCCCCACTGTGCAGTTGAACCCCCGCTGCCACTTCCATCTCTCCCTCCCATTAGAACACCGCGAGACTGATATACATTGCAAATGACAGCAATTTAATCAGGCTGCTTTGTGGCCTTCACCCGCCGGGGCGTTCTATGTGCCGCATTGCTGATGCCATCATCAGTGATGCAGCACAGGAACGCCCTGGCAGGAGAAGGCCACGAAGCAGCCTGATTAGATTACTGCTATTTGCAATGTATATCGGTCTCGCGGTTGGAGGGGTTCGGATGGGAGGGAGAGATGGAAGGGTCATTGGGGTTCAGCTGCACGAGAGGGGGATAGCAAGATGCTGCACGGGGGGGATGGGAGAAGGGAGGGATTGAAGCTGTGCAAGGGTTCTGCTGCACAAGGAATGGGAGGGAGGGAAGAACAGAAAGATGCTGTAGAGGTGAAGGCACAAGGGGATGGGTAAGAGGGGAGGAAAGACGAGGCACATGGGGAGAGAAAGGAAAGAGGAAGAATTGGGGTGGAGGAGAGGAAGGGAGAGATGATCATTGTATTTGAAAAAAATAAGAGTACCCCGAAAATAAGACCTAGTGTGTTTTTTGGGCCCAAAATTTATATAAGACAGTGTCTTATTTTTGGGGAAACACGATATTTCTCCCTTTCCTTCACCTCCTTGTTTCAGTCAATTTGACTGTTTTTGCATTTTGTGTTAAATCAATATGTTTGTTTTAAATTTTATTGTACCATTTTAAATTTTTGTTCTTCGCTTAGAAACTTTGATAAGCGATTGAATCAAATTTACAGACTTCAGCGGATTCAGAACGCCGCAGCTAAGCTTGTTTTCGCGAAAAGCAAATTTGATCACGTCTCACCACTCCTGTCTAAGCTCCATTGGCTCCCAGTAATCCCCAGGATCCACTTCAAATGTGCGTGTCTGGCCTACAAGATCCTACATGGCATCCTTCCTGCCGTTATCCCTCTATCCTGGAACTCCCCAACCCCTACTTCCTCCAGATCCTCCCAAATTTTTAAACTATCCTTCCCTTCCATAAAAGGTATTTCCCATGTAGGCAAACTTGGGTCATCCCTCCCCTTTAGAATCACTGAGATCTGGAATAACCTCACCTCCCCTCTCCGAACCTCAAGCTCCCTCCAACTCTTCCGCAAACACCTAAAAACCTGGCTATTCTCAAAACTGTAACACTTCCCCCCTCTTAGGCCTCTCACCTTCCCCCTTTACACCTAACTCTTTAATCTCTCCACTGTAGTTCCTCTCTCATCTTTCTTCCTGTAAACCGTGCCGAGCTCCGCATTCGTGGAGATGGTGAGGTATATAAACCCAAGGTTTAGTTTAGTTTAGTTTAATAAAACTCGAAACTTGAACTTAATAAAGAAATTGAGCCCTCTGTGTCGCCTTCACTGGTTTTCGTGCCTTGGGAAGGAAATATCTCCTGTGTCTTTGCCTTATAATTCCCAAACCACCATCATGCTTCTCCATCCCAGGTGATAACTCATTTTACCAGCGACAGAAACTCCCCTTTGGCTGCTCTTTGGACTGAGCTCCTGCATCACAGCGATTTCACAATCCCAAAATGCAACACCAGAAAGGCCAACCCCAGCTGCAGAAAGTGATCTATAAAACCTCCAAGCTGTAATCATATTCTCGCACAGATTGTTCAAACAACAGTAAAATCTGAATCTCAACTGGATGAAAACAGGACCTATTTTTAGAAAGTGATACCGCTGTACAGATTTTCCGAAGAAAACCCTTCAGTTTCCAGAATTTCTGCAGTTAGAAGTCAGTCTTGTATTACTTACCAAAATGTACTGTTGCTTCCCATTCCATTCACACTGAGAAAGGGAAGGGAAGGGAAGAAGAGATTTGGATTTAACTTACCTCTTCTAGGAAAAATTGTGGATTTGTTTTCTGCTGTATTCACAGAGAACACGCTTATAAACTTATAAATTCTAATTAGTGATAATAATTGCTTGCTAGTGGCCAATTATGTAATGTAATGTAATTTATTTCTTATATACCGCTACATCCGTTAGGTTCTATGTGTGCTGATTGGCTCGTTAATTTAAAGCATCATATATAGAATCCGGCTCTAGGGCCCGGATTCTCAAACTGGCGTCGCTATCGGCAACTTCCTTAAACACGGCCACCGATCATGTGTCAATCATCCATCAGCGGCCATTTTGGAATCATATCAACATGAAAGATAGGCACTGGAAATGTAGGCCAGGGGTTTTCTGGGTCTACGTTTCTGATACCTATCTTTGTGTGAATTGTGCTTTAGGCCTACTAATGCCACATCTGGCATTGGCCACGCCTGCTTTGGCATTCAGCGGCCTATAGCGCCTATGTAGGTGTGATTCTGCCATTTGGATGGCGTTTTTAACTGAGGTATAGGCGCCTACTGGCGCCAGTTCCAGAATCTGGGCCTACGTGTATAAATGTGAGGTCCACCTTTACATATCTATCATCACACAAGTTCATAAACACTTATTTCCACACACAAAGCATTGTTTTATGTGTTGGCTTTTTAAAACTGTCCTTTAAGGATGCCTGTGGAGAACAGCATTATGGGTATGGGCTACTATACAAAACTTTATTTGGACAGACAGCGAAACGTACCTTGACAACTAAATCAACGTAGCCTTTCACTTCATCACTGGAGACTGGAGTGTATGCTCGAATCACCAAATTACCGCCGACTGTGGCAGAAAGGTAAACATGCTGTCCTAAGGAAGAAATAGAAAATACTTAACCTCAGTGGCATAGTCAAGGGGGGGGAGCGGTCAGTCCCGGGTACTGTCTTGGGGAGGGCACCAGCACCCATTCTCTTCTCCGCCCCGCCCCCCCCCCCCCCCCACCCCGTATCTCTAACATTCTGGGCATGAGCAGCAACCCCCCAACCTGCCCAACCTGCTACTTGCCTGAACCATCTTCAAAATGGTGGGCCTTCCCCTTCGCCGGTTGCGGCACACCTGAAATCTCAGGAGGCACTGAGTTCGCGATACGCTGACCGATTAGAACATGCTAAATGCTAACACGTCCACAGACCAACGTGCACGCGTTAGCAATTAGTGTGCAGTAATCGGTTAACGCACCTTAGTAAAATAGGGCCTTAGAGTAGGGGTAAGGAACTCCGGTCCTCGAGAGCCGTAGTCCAGTCGGGTTTTCAGGATTTTCCCCAATGAATATGCATTCGTGCATATTCATTGGGGAAATCCTGAAAAGTCGACTGGACTACGGCTCTTGAGGACCGGAGTTCCCTACCCCTGCCTTAGAGTATTAAATTCAATACTGTAACTTCTTATAATTCTTTCTGCATAAAACTCCTATATACATTCAGTAGATATGTTTGAGAAGCTTTGACATGATAGACCAGTGGTTCCCAAACCTGTCCTGGGGGACCCCCAGCCAGTCAGATTTTCAAGATATCCCTAATGAATATGCATGAGAGAGATTTGCATACCTGTCACTTCCATTATATGCAAATCTCTCTTATGCATATTCATTAGGGATATCATGAAAACCTGACTGGCTGGGGGTCCCCCAGGACAGGTTTGGGAACCACTGTGATAGACAAACTGAAAGAGAAATATATTTTGATTATAACACGAGCCCGTGTGTTACCTATAGGCAGGCCCAAAATGTGTTCTGAAGTTGGCAGTCCAAACCTGAACCTCTTGGTATCATGGCTGATTTCCTGATTGAATCAAAAAAGGTTAACAGATAAATCATTTCTCAGAAAATGTATTCCACTGGCATTTTTACAATCAAGTTATTTGAAATTCTGTGATGTTTAGATGATAAAACAGGCGACTGTGAGAGGCACAGAGATGAGTTTCATATTTGCATAAATACAGCGGTATATTTTATTACTGTAAAATCAAAGTTTTCCTAGTGTATTTTATACTTAATATACTAGCAGTTTACACTTATATCAAAGTGTTGAAATTTCATATTCAATCTACTCATTTCATAACCTTAATTATTAGTATAAAGACAAATTACTCAATTGCACAGTCACTGGGCAACTCCAGTGGTTACTAAATATGTACATTTCTTTCAATGTTCTTCTTGGACAGTTGCATTTATCTCCCTCTTCACTTAATTCCTCCTGCCAGCCATGAATATGGATTTGTCCTTGATTCCGTCCAATTTGCTGTTTGAAAATAATCTCCTGTTCTCAGCTCCTATTTCCTTGGATCTTTCAATCCTAAGGCTACGCCTCACAGGATTTTGCCGTGGGTTAGGAGGAGAGAGACAGCTAGGGAGGCTGGAGCTTGAGGAGGGGAATTCAGGCCTTATCAAGGGGAAATTCTGTACAGAAACACGACAAATCAACTATCCAGAATTTTTAAATATTGTGCACAGAATTCCCCCCAGATATAGAGTCTGTACTATTTAAACCCAGTGTAACTGCATTGTCTTTTCACCGACGGCGAAGAGAGAATAAATGTAGAAAGCTTGTCAAAGGTACACTGAGGATCTTTAACTAAAGACTGCTGTAAATTATCTGCCCCAGGGTCCAGTTTATTCTTATGGGCCCTGCTGCAGATAACTTGCTCTAATCGTTAGTAAAAGACTCCCAAAGACAGTCCATAAAAAGTATCACCTACAAATGAACCGTTGACAGAATTTTTCCAGTGGCTCAGCGAGAAACACAAGAGCTAGATTCACTAAGCAAACTGATCGTGTACTGATCGGTTTACGACCCCCGACCCGATTCACTAACCTTCTGGCCGATCCTGTCTGCACCCGATTCGATCCATGCATGCATGCAAATGAGGGAAATGGTATGCAAATCTAGGAAGGCAGTGATTCACCAACATTTTTCAGGCACACCGACTGGACTGGCTGATCCGAAACCAAGCGACTGATGAGGACCAGTCGCTCACTTCTTTCCTGCTCTCTCCCGCACTGAAACACCGGCCCTGCAGCCCTGAAAATCTACTCTCTGCCACCCTGCCTGCTGTGTTCAAGCAGCAAGCCTGCTTCTCCTTCCGCTAAACCAGCCTGTGGGGAAAAAAATGCCACCCCCAACTCTCCTGCTCTCTGCCGCCCTTCCCTGCAGTGCAGCCCCGCTTTAAAACCATGGGCTCACACTGCGGCGAAAGGGCAGCAGACAGCACGAGAGTCGGGGCGGGTTTTGTGTTCCAGTTCCATAGTTTGGCAGTTCCTCCCCTCGGCTTTTTTTTTAAAAGAGGCTGCAGGGAGTCCCCTCGGGAGACGAGATCGGGCCCGGCTGCTTTTGCCTGCCATTACTTCCTCCTTTTATTGACCTCGCTGGTGCAGGAGGGTGGCGCGTGCATGGATCACTTGTACAGCCATTAATGATGGTCTGCGCAAGCGTCGCGATCGGTCTTCAGCAATCCGTGGGATCGCTTGTGGGCGTGCTTCTGATTAGGTCATTTGCATGGGGATCCTTTAGTGAATGAGTTGCCCAGCAAGACTAGGAAACGGATCGGACAGGTAAGGGGACTTTAGTGAATCTAGCCATTGAGAGCTACACTTATCCTTCCACCTAAACCTCTTCCCCCCCCCCCCCCCCCCCACTTTCCATCTCAGTGCATAACACTCATCCTCCCGGTCTCATCAGCTTTAGGTTGCAACCTTGGGGGCCCCTCAAACCCGATTGGTTGGGGCTTGAGGCAAGAGGCAGGAAAGTCCGTTGGTCACCAAGCAAGATGCCAGCCACAGAAGCCTAAGAGAACATAAAACCCAGCTTCACAGGGAGAACATCTTTGAACTCACCAGAGAATGTTCTATTCTATGGGAAAAAGAGATCAACTGATTTCCCCACCAAAACTCAAATCTTTGACCAATGGCCTTTCACCCCCAAAATTCAAATTGGTGTCCAACGAACTTTCCTGCTTCATTCATCTCAAGCCCCAACTAATTGGATTTGAGGACCCATGATGTCTGAAACGTCGGTTCTCCCAGACCCGACGTGGCAAGACCTGGAAAACTCCAACAAGCAAAGCTGTGTGTGTCTGGATTCCTCTAGAATAAATGGGGAATTTTTCCGGGAACAGGTTTCTTAAATTTGCTCTCTGCATCAAAATTTAAAACAAACAAACAAAAAAATCTGTAATTTTCTGGTCCTATGTGTCTGAGTTTCCTGGCACAACTGCCAGAAATCATACGCCTTGTGCAAATGGCACAGCACCAGCACTAGGGAGAGAGACAATGCAAGACAAACTGCAATGAACCCTGCTGGTCAAAAAGCAGTAGCGAACCTAGTCCAGTGGTGTAGCGAAGGCGCCCCTCCCCCTCCACCCCTATATGTTCCTCTCCACCCCCACTGTCATGCACTGCTTCCCTTCCCATGCATCGGTAACTTTCCTGGCGCGAGCAGTAACCCTCAACGTGCTATCAAATGTGCGTGGGCTCTCCCTGATGTCACATCTTAGGTGCAGGTCCACGAAATGACATCAGAAGAAGCGCCGCAACAGGCATGACAGCAGGTTGGGGGTTTGCTGCTCACACCAGGAATGTTAACAGAGATATGGGAGAAAGGAAGCTGCATGCTTGGCAGTAGAGGGGAGGGCTCCTACCAAGATGGCACCCGGGGTGGACTGCCCCACCCCCCATACGCCACTGCTCCTGCCCACAGGCCAACAAGGGCTTCTGTGATGCCAAACACCTCTTTCAAGAGGGAGGTATACAAGAAGAAAGAGACAAAAATGGGTGGGAAAATATCGTACAGGAATCAACGCTAGAGTAGTAATATAATAACAGAGCCAATATGACTCCTTCAATTATCTGTAAAGATATGACATTAATATAGAGCATCGGTCTATATTTGCAGGGTCACATTTTGGCTTTGTAGGTACTTGGAGGGCCGCAGAAAAAAAATAGTTAATGTCTTATTAAAGAAATAAAACACAATGTGGAGAAATGATGTTCCTGAGATGGACTTTATTAATATTAAACTAATATTAAAACCTGGCAAACCACATAGTCCACCGAAAAGCTTTGGACCCTGGACCCCAGTACAGCGGAAACTCACAGTAGCCATTTTTGTTGACGACTCTGCATGGGGCAGGAGCGTAGGACGATCACTCCTGCCCTGCTTCACCGCTAGCCCACCAGATAAGGTGTGGAGAGGCCGGGAGGCAGGAGAGAGGCGGGGGTGGCCTAAAAGTTATTTGTGTTTTTTCAATATTTGCGGGCCGGCTCTGCCCTTAACCCCCGCGAATATTGAGGAGGACGTGTAATAGAAATTTTTAGCCATATCCTCCCTCGGTACCACTCTAGATACCCTAAACGTATTATCTTTCATCTATGCTGATGACATAACCATACTCCTCCCCTTCGATACCCAAGACCCCACCTCATTAGGCAACCTAAAAATAACTCTGGAAGCAGTGGAAGATTGGATGTTAGACCATAAACTGAAGCTGAACTCAGAGAAAACAAAATTTCTACTACTTGGAAAGGATAAAACCCCGTCCATAACAGAATTTGAGTTAAACACCAGCAAATACACCATACAGCCATCCCTAAAAATCCTTGGAGTATCGGTAGACAGATGCTGTACAATGCAAGTCCAAATCAACAAAATCACCCAAAAAGTTTTTTTCACCATGCGCAACCTGCGTAAAATCAGAAAATTCTTTGACAAAGACCACTACAAGATCATAGTCCAATCCCTTGTCCTAGGACTAGTGGACTATTGCAACATCCTCTACTTACCATGTCCCTTAAACTTGATAAAGCAGCTACAGACCATCCAAATTACAGCCCTTAGATTGATCTATTCTCTTGGAAAATTTGACCATATCACCAGTGCCTTCCTAGACTCACACTGGCTACCAATACGAGCCCGAATTCAATTCAAATTCTACTGTTTAGTATTCAAGGCAATAAATGGAATTGCGCCCACCTACCTGAACAATCGCCTAAACCGAAACTTCACACCCAGACTAAGGAGAACACAGATATCCCATTCTCCTACCCACCACTCAAGGGCACTCAACGCAAGAAGATGTATGATGGCCTCCTAGCACCGCAGGCGGCGAAGCTAGACCCCTCCATCTCTATTCTGTTGACAACCACATGTGACTTTAAATCTTTTCGAAAAGAAATCAAAATTCTGTTATTCAAAGAAACTATAAGAACATAAGCAATGCCTCCACTGGGTCAGACCCGAGGTCCATCTTGCCCAGCAGTCCGCTCACGCGGCGGCCCTTATCCCCCCCCCCTCCTCCATAAAATCCCCCTCCCTGCATACTCCACCATATAACCAACCCTAATCTCCTCCCTCCCTACAAGTTTCCTCAAATGTCCCCCCTTCCTTAAATTCACCCTCTTAGCCTCCACTTCTTTAAATTCACCCTCTTAGCCTCCACTATGTATCTAACCCTATCTCTTATTCTAGCATCTCTATGTATCTTTCCTTAAAATTTGTAACTTCCTGGAAATGTCCAGCCATCTTCAATTGTAATCCGCTTAGGTACAGGCGGAATAGAAGTCTCTAATGTAATGTAATGTAAAATAGAAAATGCATCTATTAGTGGAAAAAAAAATCAATCTAACAGTATCACCAAATGAGACTCAGTAAAGCCTTTATAAAGATTTTGAAAATACAGTTCTTACACATACATGTGCTGTTAGAGGATTCATTAATATTCAAATCAATTATTGCAAACAAATGCGCCGTTACCTGTTTTTCTATCAAAGGTAAGGGGTACTTGGCGTTTGGATCCAATAACGTAATAGTAGGTTTCTTGGTCCAAGAACCCCAAAATTTTAAAGTCAGTATTACAATGGATACCGCAATCACAGCCAAGGCAACGAGCAAAGGATAATCCTAAAAAAGAAGATAACGCCATATTTGTTGTTAAAACAACCCTCAGAACATCATATACAGTTCAAAAACACACAATCCTTCTCTAGCGCGCAGATATCTAGAGCATATATTCAATGGCGAATGTTTCTGCCATTGTGTAGCTTAACACCCGACGGCTGCAATCCTCATTAGTCCCACAGCACAACTGGCAATTAACTTTTCCCTCCTTATAGTATACTTCTCATAATGCTTCATCGTATCAAAATCTTGCCATAAATTATTGAAATGTTTTTTGAAATTTTTAGCTGAACTTTTTCATAAGTTATTTTATAATCTGAGGATCCTGCAGAAACACGGCATTTCTCCATTGAATATTTGCTCTAGATTAGAGAATGACACGGGGACCGTATACCGCAGTAAACTGTGGTCACCACAGTAAATCCGCAGGAATGGAGACATTTGCAACTGATTTACTGAAGGAATGAGGGACAAGACCTTTCACCGTCCTGCAGGAATGGGGACAAGACCTTTCACTGCCCCCTGGAAGCGGTGAAAAGTCTTGCTCCTGTGGTAAAAAAAATTGCACCCGTGTCAGATTCGGCATCTCCTCCCCAGCTCCTCTTGGGCCTATTTTACCTTCAGGAGCCAGCCATGCCACGATGAAGACAGAAGGAACCCAAAACCAAAGCCTGAGACCAATGTGATTTGAAGAATAAAATTACCAGACATCAAAAGGTAGAAAAAAAATAAATTTATTTTATATTTTGTGATTAGACTATTTCAGATTTGAAATATGTATCCTGCTAGAGCTAATATTAGACATAACTGGGAACCGCAAAGCCCAGGCTATGCTTCTTTAGCTTCCAGCTGGCTTAGGGCTCTCTCTCTGACCAGGGAGTAGTTACCATAGTTGCTCTCCCCCAACACTATTCTTGCCACGTGTGACTGAAGTATTCTGTTAGCTTGATTTTTCTATGTAGCATTCTGTAGTAATTTGGTTTGTTCAGTTTTCACAATAGTGGAGGGGATATTTGTGAAAGGAAGGGGAGACGGGGGTTTTGTTGATCCTTGCTCTGTAATATTTGTGTTTTTTATAAAATGACAATTGTACAGAATTTTGTCTCTTTGTATACTTTAATAAAATAAGTTCATAAAATAAGTTCAGTATAAAATCATAACTATTTGAGGCTTGTGCAGATGGGATCTGACAGTTTGCAGGGTGGGGAAGGGGACCGAGCTGACAGGGCAGGAATGGTGATAAAATGTTTTCCCCGTCTCATTCTCTACGCTGTACAGAGGGATTTGTTGTTAATCACGTTCAAATATATCTTGTCTGTGAAAGCATCCCACAGTCATTGCTACCATTCTACCATGTTAAAGGAAAATGAACCACCAAGGTGAACATTTTTACAAAAACATAAAGGAAATTTTCCAGAATTTCAAAGAGTGGTAAGTGTTTAAAAATGTGTGATGTGAGAGACTGCTGGAGTGAAGTCAGATGAGTGAAAAAGAGACCTCTGTAGCCCCCAAAAGCGCCTGATCTAGAATGGAAACTCCAAGGAGAAGAGAGTGTCCATTTTGTGTCTATGCAACAGCACTTGGGATGCTCTTGGGAAATCACAATCAGCTTTATCCAACTAGGTTATTTGCAATGCTCTAAGTTCATTTTAGAGGTCCTGAAGCCATGATTTTAAAAAAGAGTCCCAATCATAGGCATAGCTTGGGCTTGGCATGGGGTGGCAATGATCCACTCACAATCCTTGAAGTTACTAATGGTGAGTTGGTCCCCATCACCCCATTGATCTGTTATTGAGAAAGACATGGGGGAAGCCACTGCTTGTCCTGGATCAGTAGCATGGAATGTTGCTACTAGTTAGGGTTCCAGAATCTTGCTATTCTTTGAGATTCTGCCTGAAATCTTGATACTCTTTGGGGTTCTAGAATCTTTTGTTAGTCTTTGGGATTCTGGAATGTTGCTACTCTTTAGGGTTCCGGAATCTTACTATTCTTTGAGATTCTGCATGGAATCTTGATACTCTTTGGGGTTCTAGAATCTTTTGCTACTCTTTGGGATTCTAGAATGTTGCTACTCTTTCAGTTTTGGCCAGGTACTAGTGACCTGAATTGGCCACCGTGCGAATGGGCTACTGGGCTTGATGGACCATTGGTCTGACCCAGTAAGATTATTCTTATGTTCTTATGTATTCCGCCTTTACCTATTCAGATCAGGTTTGGATTACATTACAAGAGGTTGGCTCAGTTACCCAGGAAGGATACATCAGAGAGATTAAGAAGGGGATCATGAACAGATTGGAGAAGGTTATCATGTACCGGGCCATGGTACGCCCTCACTTGGAATACTGCGTCCAGCACTGGTCGCCGTACTTGAAAAAGGACATGGTACTGCTCGAAAGGGTCCAGAGAAGAGCGACTGTGATGGTTAAGGGGCTGGAGGAGTTGCCATACAGTGAGAGGTTAGAAAAACTGGGCCTATTCTCCCTTGAAAAGAGGAGACAGAGGACATGATCGAAACATTCAAGATAATGAAGGGAATAAACTTAGGTTGTTCACCCTCTCCAAGGTAGGGAGAAAGAGAGGGCATTCTCTAAAGTTGAAAGGGGATAGATTCCGTACAAACGTAAGGAAGTTCTTCTCCATTCAGAGAGTGGTGGAAAACTGGAACGCTCTTCTGGAGGCTGTTATAGGGGAAAACACCCTCCAAGGATTCAAGACAAAGTTGGACAAGTTCCTGCTGAACCTCAACGTACGCAGGTAAGGCTAGTTTCAGTTAGGGCACTGGTCTTTGACCTAGAGGCCGCCGTGGGAGCGGACTGCTGGGCGCGATGGACCACTGGTCTGACCCAGCAGCGGCAATTCTTATGTTCTTAATGGACAGTTAGTTGGACACCAACATTCATCAGAGTTGCTAGTATAGGTACATCAGTACAGTGACTTTTTAATTCTCTGCTCCACTCCAATCTACTTGGCCCTAAAGTGGAGGTTTTTGGAAGATTTTAGAGTGGCCGCAAAGGGGGGGGGGGCGGCTTTTTCCTGAGGTCTTCTTTCTAATCTAACCAGGGGAAAATACTCATAGGCACTCTTGTAGACTAGACCAAATATTATTCTAACCCATTATATTAAAAAAGGATTTTAATGACAAAGTAGGTGAAAAGGTACTTTTCTATTTATGATTTGCTGGAGTCTTTTTCCTTATCAATAGTACTCTTGACGGCTTCCACCTGCCTGTTAACAGAATTCAGTACAACAAACATTTAATACGTTATAAGCGATCAAGATTTAGCTCAGGCCTTTTTTCAGTTGTAGCTCAAGGTGAGACACATACAGGTAACACCGGGCTTTTCCCTGTCCCTGCAGAGCTCACGATCTAAGTTTGTGCTCTAACCATTAGGCTACGCTTAAGTGTGTGTGTGTTTGGTTTAGAGGGGCTGGGAGGGGAGGACGACAGATATATAGTCTCTGATGTGATAAGATTCAAGGATAGCCATATTCTGAGGTGCTGTGGCGAAATCCAGGAATGGGGATAGTCTCGGATGTCCAGCTGAGATTAGACTCCGCCTAGGACCCGATCTGGCTTCAGGCTGGGGAGCCGGAGACCGGCACGGCCGTTCAGAGATCGCCTCCAGCCTACCTGGGGCAAATCCCGCCCTGAAGTCAATGAAGCCCACTCCCACCACTTTTACCATTGTCTGCGCCGTCCCGAAGCCTGAGAAGTGGACTCTGCTCCCTCCGACTGTCCTTGTCCCTCCTCCCGAGCAGGAGGAGCTCGAGAAAGGAGGGCGGGGGGGGGGGATCGGGGCAACCAATCGCCAGCTTCCCCCCTCCCCAGTGAGCGTGATCGGTTTCAGGGAGATACATGTCACCCTTGAAATACCCAGATCCTACACTAAGAAACTTCCGGTTGCAGGAGATACACTTGATCGCATTCTTGTCGGGCTGGGTTTAAGGGAAGGGGGGGGGGGAGGAGGAGGAGAGAGGAGACTACACAGGAGTGAATTAAGGGTAAAGGGAGGAAGGGATGGCCGGTTACCTCCACCCAGAGCCAACTTTGCTCGTACAAATGCGTCTTGCAGGTTAAACGAGTCAGCTGGGCTTCTTAGAGCCCGGTTTAGTTAATCTCCCCAAACTAGGCAGCAAGGCAAACTGGCCCTAAACCCCTGAGAAACCCCAGCGTGTAAAGCTTCCAGATCTAAGGTACCGCTCCTAAAAACACATCACAACCCTGAAGAATTAGTGAGAACAATAAGTGGATGCATCGATTGCCCCCCCCCCAAAAAAAATCTAGAGAACAAAATATGTTTTTAAAAAGTCGTCTAAATAGATGAAAGGTGTTCCAAATGATTCAGGTCCTTGCCCCAGTCAGCTGGGGAGTAAAAATCAGTGTAAAATTCTAGGGTTGCCCCTAATTCATTTTCCAAAACACAGCTGAAAATATAGCATAGCATCCAAAGTGACAAATGGGCACAAGCTAACCGAGCACCATACTGGGGGACGGAGAGTGGGCATTCCTACATTACCATGCCCTAACTCAGACATGGGCAACTCCGGTCCTCGAGGGCCGGAATCCAATCGGGTTTTCAGGATTTCCTCCAGTGAATATGCACGGGATCTATTTGCATGCACTGCTTTCAATGCGCATTCATTGGGGAGATCCTGAAAACCCGAACAGATTCCGGCCCTCGAGGACCGGAGTTGCCAATGTCTGCCCTAACTGGTCAGGGCAGGAATAGTCCCCGAGCCCTGTGCACTTACAAAATGGATGGCTGTAAGTATACACACACTATCACTAATAATAATACCCTAAGCGCGCATGCGCACTCCTACCTGCGTGTTCTGTAATCCGTGGCCCTGACTCAGGGGTGGTTTCTTCTGCGCATGCGAAGCACATTAAGCAGGGACGCACGGACGCGACTCCCCCCTCCCGCCCTCACTCCGTCTAACTATTGTATGTATATATATATATACATACAAATACTATTATAACCAGCTCCTATATTTAGAAACCTCTCCAAATAGTTTATCAAAAATATCTTCACATATAGAGAGGTTTATAGTAGTTCAACCCACAGACCTCAGAAATGCCAAGGAGTATGTTCAGTTATCTTTAGAGAACATACAACCCTAAACGGCACCCATAGTCGTCATAGGTCTTTATTTTAATGTTTTTGCATTTATTTAGTAACTTATATATTTTTTAGATAATTGTATCAAAAGGTACTCATCTTAGCTTTCATCTATGCGGGTGGGGGTAGGCACTCCGACATAGGCTATGTTTCGCCCCAACGGGCTGTATCAAGGAATCCCCCTGCAATAATATATAGTTATTTAGCGTTGTAGCATTACAACATTATAATAATTCTTAACATATAAGCGTAAGAAAACATTCTACAATACCTTATATCCAGCGACTCATGCTTCCCGCTATAGAATTTTAAATCGGAAAACATGGCCGCGGCGTTTGTAGCTATAAATAGCTGATTTCGTTTCTAACGTAATGACGTCCTTCAGGCGTCAGACACACCCCCGGTCTAGTTAACCGCCTGAAGGACGTCATTACGTTAGAAACGAAATCAGCTATTTATAGCTACAAACGCCGCGGCCATGTTTTCCGATTTAAAATTCTATAGCGGGAAGCATGAGTCGCTGGATATAAGGTATTGTAGAATGTTTTCTTACGCTTATATGTTAAGAATTATTATAATGTTGTAATGCTACAACGCTAAATAACTATATATTATTGCAGGGGGATTCCTTGATACAGCCCGTTGGGGCGAAACATAGCCTATGTCGGAGTGCCTACCCCCACCCGCATAGATGAAAGCTAAGATGAGTACCTTTTGATACAATTATCTAAAAAATATATAAGTTACTAAATAAATGCAAAAACATTAAAATAAAGACCTATGACGACTATGGGTGCCGTTTAGGGTTGTATGTTCTCTAAAGATAACTGAACATACTCCTTGGCATTTCTGAGGTCTGTGGGTTGAACTACTATAAACCTCTCTATATGTGAAGATATTATATATATACATATGCATACACATATATACATATACATACACACACATACACATATACATATACATACACACGCACATACATATACATACCTATACATACACACACATACATATACATACACACACATACATACAGACATACACATATATATATATATATATAATTTATTT
This sequence comes from Geotrypetes seraphini, assembly GCF_902459505.1. Lineage (NCBI taxonomy): Eukaryota > Metazoa > Chordata > Amphibia > Gymnophiona > Dermophiidae > Geotrypetes > Geotrypetes seraphini. Next base: position 14,851,651 of record NC_047102.1, read on the forward strand.
ATTTTTTTTTTAAATGCCTGAGCTCAGCTTCACCTCACAATCTGATTGATATTGCTCTTGCTCCCCCGTCCTCTCTTTCTCTAGAACAGTGTTTTTCAACCTTTTCATTCCAAGTATCCCGTAAGCCTAACAAATACCAACCGAGTACCCCTGCCCAAACTCCACCTCTGACTCCACCCCCATAATAATAATACTAATTATAGTGCAATTTCTTCCATCCATTTTTCATATACACACAATGGTAACCACAAAGCACACGGTACGTAGAGAAAATGTTAATTATCATTTATATTCGGGGGTTTTCCAAAAATGTCAAGGCAGATGACTTTAAAATATGCAATGTCACCTCAGTAACAACTATTCAAAAATAGACAGATATAGTGCAAAATATAGACAACAGATATAAATTCTCAAAACGGACACAATTTGACCACTAAATTGAAAATAAAATAATTTTTCCTACCTTTGTTGTCTGGTGATTTCATGAGTCTCTGGTTGCACTTTCTTCTTCTGACTGTGCATCCAATATTTCTTTCTTTCTTTCTTTTTCACATGAAGAAGGAAAATATAAATTAAATCAGTAATTTAAAGAGTGGTACGAATTTGGTCTTGGAGGATGAAATGTACAGTGTCGGAATCCATGAGACAAACTTGTTTTTTTTCTGTTACATAGAGCTTTATGGACCCCTGTTCGTTTACAAAAATTGGATAGCTCTAAGTCTAATGAATGTTGGCACTGTCATCTCGAAGCAGGGACTTTAGATCATTTATTATTCTATTGTCCATTCATTATGAATTTTTGGAAATCAGTTTGGGACCAAATTAACTGTTTATTAGATAACCCTGTGGCATTATCATATGATACTGTGCTGTTTGGTATGGCAATGAGAGCAAAAAGTCAGATATCTACAAATAACAAATTATTACTTATAATGACTGGGGTTGCCATTCAACAAATTACATATAATTGGAAAAATTGGAATAGATTAAATTATAATTTTTGGTGGAACTCCTTATGTCATATTTATAAAATGGAGAGACTTATTGCGATACAACAGGGTTGTTTCAGGAAATTTCAAGATATTTGGGAGCCATTAACAAAGTATTGTAATGATTAGAAAAATCTTGTTTCCCTTAAATTTACAAGTTCAATTATGGGGTGGGAGGGAGGGTATTTTTATTGTTACATGTTGTATAAGTATTGATTATATGATAGATAAGGGTGGGGAGGGGGGAGATAAGAGAATATTATATGTATCATTGTTGATTATTAAGTGATATATTTATGGTTATTTGTATGGATATGTTATCACACTTATAAGTTTAAAAATGAATAAAGATTTAAAAAAAAAATAAAGAGTGGGTAGGGTTGGGTAGACTGGATGGACCATTCGAGTCTTTATCTGTCGTCATCTACTATGTTATGTTATTATGTTCCTCCAGACCTCATTCCATTCCCCAACCAACATCTCTCTCATCCTTCTATTCCCATGCATCTTTACCTCATTCCTCTCGATGCCCAATTTTCCTCTTCCTTTCCCCATGTGCACCATCTCTTTCCCTCTCACTCACACACTCAGGCCCAACAATTGTCCCTTTCTATTCCCTCCCTCCTGTGTACCAAGTTAGTGCCCCCTTCCTCCCTCCTTACCGATCGTAAAACCAGATTGCTCTAGATCTGTCGGTAACTGTGTTAATGACTAGTCTGTCTGGAGGTTTTTTTCAATGTCCCATAAAAAAAAGAAACAATTCCCCAACAGCCCTCCCCAATGACCACCAACAAATGCAGCACTACGACCCCTGACAGACACAGCTCCTCCCCCAAACTTAAAACAAACAGCAGGAGGGACCTTCCCCCCCAAAAAAAATGGCAGGAGGGATGCCCACTCCCTCCTACCTCAAAGGAACTCCCTCCCCCACCTGAAAAAAGGAAGGAGGGATGCACACTCCCTCCTGCCACCAGAGAACCCCCCTGTCCCTCCAGGTCCCCTTATCCCTTACCTCTTCCTCCCTCTGGCTATGACACAGGGCCTTAGGCCCCTCCCTGTGTATCATGTGATGCATGGGGAGGAGCCTAAGGCCCTGTTTGGCTCAGACACCACAGGCCTCTTGGGAGGGGCCTAAGGCATCTGAGCCAATCAGGGACTTCCTTAGGAAGGAGCCTAAGGATGTCCCTGATTTGCTCAGATGTCTCAGACTCCTCCCAAGAAAGGGGTTCTGTGGTATCTAAGCTAATCAGGGCCTTTGGCCCCTCCCCTTGCATCACATGATGCACCAGAGCGGGGCCTAAGGCCCAGTGTCATAGTTAGAGGGAGGAGGAGCAGAAGATGTTCTCAGTACCTCCTGCTCCCAACTTTTAAGATGTACAGGGCAGGGGGGCCTCCGGAGGCAGGAGGGAGTGGGCATCCCTCATGCCTTTTATTTCAGGCGGGGGGGAGGGAGTTCCTTCATGGCAGAAGAGAGTGGGCATCTCCTGCCATTTTGCTGCGGGTCAGCGGGTCAGGAGGGGAGGTGGAAGGTGGCTCGGGGTGCCAGTGCAGGGTGGGAGGGCATGGCACGGGAGACTTTTTTGTTTTTAATGGGACAGGTTGTGTTTAACGCATGCACAGCATCTGTGCCATTGAAAACAAAACCAGAAGCCCTAACAGCAGTGACAGGAGGCTGCTTTCCTTATCACTGCTGTTAGGGCTTTGCGTATGCAAACTTGTTAGTACATCGATTGCTTTTGGGGAATTGGTCAGCTTCAGCTAACAGTGATCCAGTCGGTAAGATTTTTGTGCATCTAGGCCTATGATTCTACCCTACACAAAGAATTTCCAGGAAGTCGGTATAGATTTTCACTGCCATCACACAGAATCCACAAACTAGCACTCATAAACAAAAAGTCAAATCAAAAGATGCTCAATCACAACCAACAATCAGGTTTGAACAAGTTATGTATTCAATTGTTGTGAAATAGAGGGAAAGACCTCAGTGGTTGCAAGCACACCGTGCTGCTGGACTGCCAAGATGCAGCCAATATGATGGTGGCAATACTGCGATTCTTTTCTCAGTCATCCATAATTGAATAACATGTAACAAGATGGTACAAGTTGCATGATCCATAACCATAAATTCCAACAGAAATACACAAAAATTCTACAGTATAACATGACCCTGGAAAAAATAACTGTTTATTTCTTTTAAGTGGAAAGGAGGGCTTTGAGGTAAATATTTAAATATACATCCTGTATCATGAAAGCCTTCCCCAAAATTGCACATTAGCAAATAATGAAGCAGTGATTCTGCAATACCCATTGTACGCATGAGAGTTGAATGCTGAAAGTGTGATGAATATAGTACTAATATATTAGATTTGCCTATATAGAGAGTTTTAATGACTAATAAGAAAAAGATCATTTGATTACATTTCTTGGTATACTTTCCTAATTTCTTCCCTTTTTACTCACACATTTGATCCCAGGAAACCTTCACTAGTGCCTCATTTTCTTGCTGCAAAGGAGCCCATCTCCTTATATGGGCCTTTTATGGGAGGAGCTAATCCAACACAGGAAGGGAAAAGGAAGACAGGAAGGGGAAGAGTAATATGGGACTGCCTGCAAGATTCTGATGAATCAGTGCATATAAAGCTTTGCACCTCTAGGGCTTAACACTATTACAGGAAAAGTATATCACTTAGTAATTCTTGGAGGAATCAACACTCTTCTACATCCTTGAGCCATTTGAAACAGTTCCCCCCAGATTCTGTCATTTTGAAAGTTTGACCACATAAATTGTATTAAAAGGTGAAGCAGGGAAATAAGTGAACATTATTACAGGTTGTATGTACCCAATGGGTATTTATAAAATATATATTCTAAATATTGGGTCTTTATGCCTTATTCAAACACACACACTTAAGGTTATTTGGTAACCTCAACCAAAATAGAAAATATATACAATTTATGAATCAGTTCAGGAAGCATAGAATATCACACTTCAGAAAAGCATGAGAGCATAACACAGAACAGTTACAATCCCAATCTATTCAAAGTTCTATTCATTAGATGCATTTATGAATAAAAAGACAAAACAGCATGGCTTGTACTCCACCAATTTCATAGGCATGCAATGCAGTAAAAATCTGTAGGGCAGAGAATTAATATTCGCCTTCACCAGTCTTTAGGAATATGCAGAATAGAGGCCTAGTGATATGACAGTTTTATTTTGAGTCCTGGAACCAATAATACATCCATAATTTATATGAAGGATCATGGGAAGACGTGAATATTTCCACTGTGACTGCAGACCCAGTGGACCAAATGGTAGAAGGAACATCTTCTTCAGTAAAGTTCCCTGTGAAATGAAAAGGACAAATGTCATGGATAGGCGAATCATTTGGTGTTTGTATACACATACATAACTACTCCCAGTTCTCCTACAATAAGTCTGATTAGGTAAGAGGGCCTAGACCAGGGGTCTCAAAGTCCCTCCTTGAGGGCTGCAATCCAGCCGAGTTTTCAGGATTTCTCCAATGAATATGCATTGAAAGCAGTGCATGCACATAGATCTCATGCATATTCATTGGGGAAATCCTGAAAACCCGACTGGATTGCAGCCCTCAAGGAGGGACTTTGAGATCCCTGGCCTAGACCCTTAGAATCAGCTTCTGTAAACAAAACTATAAGTTAGATGGCAGTAGGTACCCTACTGCTACCTAACTTAATTATTTTATTTGGTGCAGTATAGGTTCTCCCTCTGATGTCATTTCCTAGGCACGGGACCCGGAAGTGATGTCAGAAAGAGCCGACACCAATTCGGGAAAATTAAAGAGCTATGAGGAAAGGGAAGGAGCATGTGGCGGGGGGTTTGAGAAGGAGCTAAGTGGGGCTCCACCACCCCAGGCACCGCTCACCCTCACTACGCCACTGAGAAAAGCCTAAGTTTTAAATATATTTCTCTCATTCTAACTAATTCTAACTCATTCTCCTAACTCCTCTCACCTTGGGTTCTGCACCCCAGCCCTATATGTCATTGTCTGTCTATCCAAGTTAGATTGTAAGCTCTTCCGAGCAGGGACCATCTATAAATGTCAAAATGTACAGCGCTGCGTACAGTGATGAGAAGGAGGATGGGTGCTGGCGCCTGGGGAGGACTGACCCTCCCCCCTTACTACACAACTGGCTCTTCTTGACCCTCTGTCTTGCTAGCAGTATTTGTTCAAAGCTTGAGAGGCTAAACACCTAAACTATGCTAAGCTGCTAGTTCAGTTTTTACCATGCATTAGACATCGGCACAGACAACATGGGCTTAGGTGCTTATTTTTAAAAACTGCTAGATCTTTTGCTGTGTATGGCTCTTAAGTTTATTCTTACTAATTCGAAGTACAGTTCTTCCTTGTGTGTTATGCAATGGTGGAATCAAGCCTATCCATAAGAAATAAAAATCTGTTGCAGAGAGAGTAGGAACAATTTGTATTATCCACCTTCTTGGTTCTTTGTTGGTCTTTAAAAATATGAAGTAAAAAAGAACATTTGAAAAAAACCCAACCCTAGTTTTGCAGTCAGATATCCTCTATATAATTGTGAGAGGAGGGATCTTTGACTTGTCTGGGGAGGAAGTACAGTATTACCAAAGAGAGACCAAATTCTTCCAGACAATCACCGACACTCTCAAATCATGGTAGAAACAAATTCTGATCAACTGGGTTAAGCTGTTGCTTTAGATCAGGGTTTCTTAACCTGGGGTGCATAGATGGGTTTCAGGGGGTCCGTGAGGGTCAGATAAAAACATTTATATTCACTATACAGCCCGGTACTGTTGATTTATCTCACAGATAACGAGAGAGTAGATGTAGTAATGGTAGTGCAAAACGTCTGTTTTATTTTGCACAAGAGGTATGTTTTTTTATAATTATAATGAGTGGCCATTACTTTTTGCATTAAAAAGGGAGTGGTTTGTTTTTTTATATTGTTTACTTTAAAGTTTAATAATACTTTGTGTATGTCATATATGAATGAAACAATCAAGTCTCGATAAAGTACATTATATTCACTGCATGCAAAGTTGTGTTTATATGAATATTTCTGGGGCAGGGGGTCTACAGCTTTCATCAGATTCTTAAAGGGGTCCTTGATTCAAAAAAGGTTAAGAATCATTGCTTTAGATCAGCGGTCTCAAACTCATACCTTTTGCAAGGCCACATTCTGGATCTGTTAGGTACTTGGAGGGCCTCAGAAAAAAAGAGTTAATGTCTTTTTAAAGAAATGACAATTTTGCATGAGGTAAAACTCTTTATAGTTTATAAATCTTTCCTTTTGGCTAAGTCTTAATCATAATATTCTAATTTATAACTAAAGAGACGTATGATCAAGAAACTTTTTTATTTTACTTTTGTGATTATGATAAACATACCGAGAGCCTCAAAATAGTACCTGGCGGGCCGCGAGCTTGAGACCACTGACCTTTGGTCTGTCCCACTATGGCAGCTCTTGTGCTCTTATCTGAGCCAAGTATAAAAATAATCAAGCCATTGTGACATCATTGGTGAGGTTGTCTGTTATGCATTGGTGGAATGAGGCATTATGACATCACAATCTCAGCTCTGGAATGTTGCTCCTCTTTGGGTTTCTACCAGGTACTTGGGACCTGGGTTGGCCACTGTTGGAAACGGGATACTGGGCTTGATGGACCTTTGGCAGTGGTCTCCAACTCAAACCCTTTGCAGGGCCACATTTTGGATTTGGAGGTACTTGGAGGGCCGCAGAAAAAATAGTTAATGTCTTATTAAAGAAATGAAGTAAAACTCTTTATAGTTTATAAATCTTTCCTTTTGGCTAAGTCATTTATAGCTAATAAGCCATATGATCAAAAAACTGTTTTATTTTACTTTTCTGATTATGATAAACATACAGAGGGCCTCAAAATAGTACCTGGTGGGCCTCATGAGTATGAAACCACTGCTTTAGATGCATTTGTACCATTGGCTTTTACAGGTTTATATACAATCAATTTTTGCAGGGGGGGAAAATACATTTTCCTACCTATAAGAGTTTTCTCATTAGAAATTCCTTCGTATATGACCAGAAAAGATTTGCCAGACTTCAGATTAGTTTGCAATTGTTTAAGTTCTAACTTAATACGATCTTCTTTTGGAGCAATAATCCTCCATTGGCACCTGAAACCGGTAAGTAGAGAAAATAAGTCCAAGTCTGAAAGGAAACTTAATAATAATCTGCCTAGGAGGAGCTGGTATACTGCACATAGGCTGGGGTCTCGGTTAGATTTTTAGGATGTGTACAATGAACACAGGAAAACATACCTAGGAAAACCCCTACAGATGTATACAAGCCTCAGGAAAGGGAGTAGGGGAGGACCAATTAAATTCCAATGCACTACAGAGGTGAATAATCATACAAAAAGTAGTAATTATTAATAGAACACAAAACAATGATAAAAGTTGTCTAAAACCAATAAAATGCAAAAACAGATTGATTCAATTACAAACAGAAAAAAACAGTTTGTCAAACGCATGAAAATGTTGCCAGACTCGACAGAGATCTGCGCGCTTCGGCGATACTACCTAGGTTAACTCTTTCTCATGCATATTCATTAGGGATGCCCTGAAAACCAGTCCTGAACTGCAGCCCTGTTTTGGGATGAGGGGGGCAATGGAATTTGCAATAATTTATTGAGCGGATTATATTTTTGAGAGACAGCGTTGCAATTTACCTCTTAATGTTCAGCTATTTATCGAATGCCTCCAAAGAATATTAAAGAGATCCGCGATACAACGATGATGGGTACTCGTCTAAGTCAGAAGTATCCATCTTCAGGTCCTTGAGAGCTGCAACCCAGCTAGATTTTCTCAATGAATATACATGAGATCTATTTGCATGCATCGCCTCCACTGTATGCAAATAGATCTCATGCATATTCATTGTGGAAATACTGACACCCTGACTGGACAAGAGCTAATAAACTAGGTTTGAGTAGACTTTATTTGAATTTATGGTTAGGTGTGTTCAGTCTAAAAATTTTCATTTAGGGCTCCTTTTACAAAGCTGCGGTAACGATTCCCCCCCTGGAAAATGCACCAAAGTCCATTCAGTTCCTATGGGTTCAGTGTATTTGCCGTGGGAGAATCGTTGCTATGTCTTTGTAAAACGGATTCTTAGTTTCCTGGGTCAGTTATAGGACTTTTTCTTTTGTTACGATTTTTAGAATGGGTTTTTTTTTGTTGTTGTTTCAAAGGCAATGCCAGAACAGTATGCTGGTCTTTGGCGCAGTGATTAAAACTGCCGCCTCAGGACTCTGAGGTTGTTGGCTCAAATCCCACACTGCTCCATGTGACCCTGGACAAGTCACTTAACCCTTTCAGGACCAAGGGACATATTTGTCCCATAACTTTAAAATCCTATACATTTTGATTGGGATAGTCTACAGTTCTAAATTTGATATGTACGGATTCCATATGATACTGCCTTTATGTAAACAAACCGGTTCCGACATTCATTCATTAGCGTCGTTGCCAGATTGACGAGAAGATTCACTTGCCACACTGTCCATAAGCCAGAAGTGTGATTTTTTTAAATAAAAATAATGATATTTCACAAAAAAAATCAATGTTTTGGCATCTGCAAGCCCTTTTTACCATAAAAATGTCGTCAAAACCACAAAAATTGGCCTACGATCCTTATGGTCCTGAAAGGGTTAATCCAATCTCCAAAAACCCTTGAAATGCAATTTTCTTGTTCCCCAAAACAATGGGATGAAATTATATATAATATTTCAACTCTGGTTTGGCAAAACAAGTTGTTATAGAAATGAATGGCAAACCAGAGTTGAAATATTATATATAATTTCATCCCATTGTTTTGGGGAACAAGAAAATTGCATTTCAAGGGTTTTTGGAGTTTGAATAATTTGTCCCTTGAGTTTGTGATTGTGGAGTGTTTTACCGAGTCATTTAATCCTCCAATGCCACAGGTATATTAGATAGAGTGTGAGCCCACCAGGACAGACTGGTAAAAATGCTTGAATACCTGGATGTATAAAAATATTTAAATAAATAAAATACATTTTAAAAAATATTTTTGAATAGTGCATGCAAGTGTATAATATTTTCCAACAGAGTGCTCTCTTTGTGGAAAGGGTAATGTATGTTACTTATATTACTCCCAAAATGCAGCACACACCTTATTTATATCAGAAAAACCTTGAAATTTGGAGATTTTCCTGTCCTGGTATAAAAACATGATTATTTTTAATAATATATATGTTTTTTGAATTTAATTTTCTTGTATGTTATTAGACCCCTGATGCATACCATTGGCCGAAACACTGGCAGTGTCAGGTATTTGAAACTAAAGAATATTTGGTCCCAGTTCTGTAGGCTTGTATACTTTTTAGGTGTAAAACCATGAAATGACATTGCATTCATATGAAAGCAGAGTCTCTATAACTGTCCTATCAGATCTCCTGATGTAAATAAACACTTTCAGTTTTATTGGAATGTATACTGACGTTAGTGCAAGAGAGCATATCATATTGTTGTCTTCTAGAAATCCTGCTAGCCCTACAGATCGAGTATTTATGTCCAAATATGATGGGTGAGGTGATCTGAGTGGGTATTTCTGATACTGGGGTACTTTTTTCCCCTTGGTACTTATTGTCGATAGTAACTACAGACAAAAGCGAATAATTACAATGTGATGTCTTGGCTTGCAGTTCCGTGGATGGGAAAAAATGAAATTGAAAATGTATGGCTTGTTTATGGTTAATTCAAATGAAACTTCTGAGGGGCCTCAAGGGGGAAATTGTATAAGAGGGTCCCTAACTTACCTCCAGTTACTGAACCCCCACCCCTTAACCTCTCCCATCCCAGAGAAACTTGCTTGATGGTCTTTTGAGTTCTTTTCCAGAAAAGTGAATAATTAAATCAAGATTCCCTCCCACCCCCCCATTAACCACCCTCTAGGTTTTCGCTAATAGGTAAAGCAGGGTCATTAGATCATGGACAGGCGTACTAAACTTCAGGAAAGCAGTAAAAGCCCACCTTTTTACCCTACTCTCGCAAACACGCCCCTAACCTCTATTGCTACCTCAGCAACATTATTCTGCCACGCTGAAATGTGCTCTCCACTTGACATACAGGCAGAACTAACACCCTCTTCTACGAAACCGTGCTAGCGGTTTTTAGCGCAGAGAGCCACGCCAAATGGCCTGCGCTGCTCCCCGACGCTCTCCGAGTTCCTATGAGCGTCGGCAACAGCACGGGCCATTCGGCGCGGCTCTCTGCGCTAGCGCGGTTTCGTAGAAGAGGGGGTACATCTTGAGGCGCGCACTCGGTGCAAACACTATGCAAGATCTTATCTCCCTACTACGTGTACCCAAACCATAAATGCCAAAAACTGTCCTATACTTCGAATGCTTTACTTACAGGGCCTATCGGTTGCCATGCTACAGTGCTCAGCCCCCCAAATCTTGTATTCATTTCTCCATACAGTTCATAAGAATTATCCCTCTGCTGCTGTCCTTCCCTTTAATCTGCTGTTCTGACTATCTTATATGTGAATTTGCATCCTTGTTGCCCATCGTTTGCCATGTTACTGTACCCAGTACCCGGTACCCAAAGCACGTACATAGGAATTTCTAGTACTGCTCTTCATCCTTTTGATAAGTTGTTCTGTTTATGTGCTGTATGTAAACTTGTAACCCGTTCTGGGCCCTTCTGGGAAGAAGGGCTAGAAATTCGACTAAATAAATCAATAAATGTCTGCTTTTTTCCGTGTTACCTGAAGCCATTGGGATAAACAGCAGGTGAGGCAGACAGCTGAATTTCTCCTGGGGAATGCAGTACGACCACATCCTCACAGCCTGTTGCAAAATAAACTCTCTCAAAGTCGTCCGAATGGTCGGAAGCATTCTTCTTCTCCAGTGGAGCGTCTGCACAAGAACAAAAGTGAGCGATTGTGAGCTGTTGTAGGCTACTGGTGAGCTGGATGACATTACACCCTAAGCACCCCTGATAGACACTGGGATCTCAGCAAAAGGAGCCTTCAGGGGCACGCTAACAGGGTCTGCAAAATGTGACCCTAACAACAACACTTCCTGTCCGTTATCCCATAAGGATTTCTCAGAACATTGTCACCCGGCCTAGGGTTACCGTATGGCTTCAGAAAAAGGAGGACTGATAAGAGACATTTAGGTTTTACTTCCGTTGAAAGCAATGGAAGTAAAACCCGGATCTCTCAATCCGTGCTCTGTTTTCTGGAGCCATATGGTAACCCCAACCCATCCATCCCTGTGACAAAAATCATTACAGCTCCCTACCCCGACCCCGTCACCCAGCACTCTCTGCGTATGGGGGTGGTTGTTTTTTTTTCTCCGATGAACAGTTCAGTTCAACACAGTGAAGGACTTTTTAAGGACAAGATTTTGATATATTGAAAGTACCTTGCCCTCTCTCTGAGGATTTTTCACAATATGTAGGATGGATTCAGGGCCAGCTTTAATTATTGCAGGGCCCTGGGCGGACCAGTTTGGAGGCACCCTCCCGGAAGTCAAGGCAAAGTGTCAATAAAATGGTATTAATCTTTCTGATAAAAGCAAAACCAAAGGAGGAGGGGGAAGGGAAAAGACATAAGGGCTGGCCAGTGGTGCAGTGTAGAGTATCAGTGTACAGGAGCATGATTACTAAGGGAGAGGGGGAGGGAAGGAGATGGAAAAGGGCAGGGGTGGCAAAGTCCCTCCTCGAGGGCCGCAATCCAGCCGGGTTTTCAGGATTTCCCCAATGAATATGCATGAGATCTATTTGCATGCACTGCTTTCATTGTATGCTAATAGCTCTCATGCATATCCATTGGGGAAATCCTGAAAACCCGACTGGATTGCGGCCCTCAAGGAGGGACTTTGACATCCCTGATTTAAAGCAATGGAAGTAAAACCCGGATGCCTCAATCCGCCCTCCTTTTTCTGGGGCCATATGGTAACCCTAGATCAGGGGTGGCAAAGTCCCTCCTCGAGGGCCGCAATCCAGCCGGGTTTTCAGGATTTCCCCAATGAATATGCATGAGATCTATTTGCATGCACTGCTTTCATTGTATGCTAATAGCTCTCATGCATATCCATTGGGGAAATCCTGAAAACCCGACTGGATTGCGGCCCTCAAGGAGGGACTTTGAGATCCCTGATTTAAAGCAATGGAAGTAAAACCCGGATGCCTCAATCCGCCCTCCTTTTTCTGGGGCCATATGGTAACCCTAGATCAGGGGTGGCAAAGTCCCTCCTCAAGGGCCGCAATCCAGCCGGGTTTTCAGGATTTCCCCAATGAATATGCACGCGATCTATTTGCATGCGCTGCTTTCATTGTATGCTAATAGCTCTCATGCATATTCATTGGGGAAATCCTGAAAACCCGACTGGATTGCAGCCCTCGAGGAGGGACTTTGACACCCCTGGTCTAGGGTTACCAGATGTCCAGGAAAACCTGGACACGTCCTCTGGACTTTCCAAAACCTGGCAGTTTGTCTGGGTTTTGGAAAGGCCCAGACGGGATCCAGACGCATATGAAGGGCGTCTGAGCATGTGCGGATGACGTCACACACCTCTGCATCCAGGCTCTCCAGACACGGTTGGAGCTTCTCGGTGAAGAAGAGAGGAGGTTTGTGGGGGGCTGGGCTGAAGGCTGAACTGGGAGGGGCTAGGGCAGGGCCACGTGTCTGGATTTTTGCGGCTCAAAAAAAAAAAGGTAACCCTAGGTCAGCCACCCATTGCAAAGCCGACTCAGTTAAGTCCCGGGCCCTGTGTGGCCACCCTTGTCATCCCTGCTGTCCCTGGATGGATTCATACTATATGTACCATCATTCCTTTAAAAGCAAAGTGCTTGTTGGATGAATAATTTCAGAATACCTGCAATTCTACTCACCAAAGACGCATCTTGTCCATTTTATAGTACAAAACTTTGTGAATATTCAAGAAGAGAAATGGCTAAACATACCATCTGTAACGACATCTGTGTTTGTCAAATCTTGTGCGAGTGAAGATTCTTCCTTCCTGGCAAGATGTGTCCCAGTGGCAGAGTTATTTTTATCTGAAAGAATAAGAGCATGGAACACCATTAAACGGAAACTCCTTATCACTCACGGCTGATTGTTGAATTCTTCTCTTCTCTCTGATAGGGACGGGCCGGGGTGCAGCTGCTTTCCGGAGCTGCCCCAGTCCCACAGTCCCGTGCTCAAAAGATTTGCGGTAAAGGAAACCCTACTGTAAATCCAGCATTCAGCATTGAAAATTTTGCATGGTATGCTCAGAGTAATGAGCATGCAAATTTATGCTGCAATAAAATCGTGGCAGTAATTTGCTGCTCACCCCGACCTCCAAAACCCTAGCCCTGGTGGTCCGCTAGGACCCCCCCAGCAGGCCCGGACCTGCACCCTGAGGCAGCTCCCCTCAAGGCAGGATCTGACACTTCTATCAAATCAGGACCCGACACTTCATTTCCAAAGCAGGAACTGACACCATCTCCCTGGTGACCTAGGGGCCCACCCTGATACACCTGTAAAAAAAAAAAAATCCAGGAGGCAGGGATTTTTTTGTAGTTAGGCCCCACCTAGTACATCCCAGAATACACTGGGGTGCTCCCATTTTGTTGATGACACTCTGATGGCTCCTGCTAAAGAGCGCTATACCAAATAATTAATAAATTTGAAAAACTTTACTTGCTTACTCCCTCCTCCTGGATGTTTTTAAAGGTATGGCAGGGTGGGTCCGTAAGCTATCAGGGAGATGATTTTGGTTCCTGCTTTGGGGGGGGGGGCTATCCCTGGGTCCTGCTTTGGGAGGGAGGGATTCTTCAGGTCCTGACTCAGAGCGGGTATGCATCCTTGGGTCCTGACTGCATGGTTGGGGGAAGGGTAGGTGTCAGGTCCTGCCTCGGGGTCCCATTGGACCACCAGGGCTGCCCTGGACCTGATGTTATCTTTACCAGCACTAAATGTACCCGACAGCATTTTATTTTTTTTTTTTTTAGCTTTCCACAGGGTATTTAATGACCATGTTTAAATGTAGTCTCGCGCTGGCATTAAGTTTTGAGCATTGGCCCGCTGGTCTGTCATTCTGGAATGTTACTCTTCTCACCTACTCCATGGTGTGACAGAGAGGAGAGAAGGGTCCGTATTTTAAAATATGCATTTAAGCAGAGAAGATGATTTTTGCTATGCCAATACTGTGCCTCCTAAATCTGTAATTAATGTAATGTAATGTAATGTCATTTATTTCTTATATACCGCTACATCCGTTAGGTTCTAAGCGGTTTGAAGAAAATATACATTAAGATTATAAATGAGAAGTAAGAAGGTACTTAAAAAATTCCCTTACTGTCCCGAAGGCTCACAATCTAACTAAAGTACCTGGAAATTAATAAAGAAGAGAAAATAAAGATGGTTGAAAAAAGAAAAATTCTATGTGAACTTATAGGATGGAAATTAAACTGACAGTGAAGAACTGTATGAAAAATACATATGGAATGCAGTTAGAGAGGGTAGGTTACAATCTATTGATGGTATTTGTTTAATTGGAAGGTGTTAAGGTGGGTAATTTGGGGGAAGGTTATCTGAAGGTAGGTGAAACCCTACCCAGTTTACTGGGCAGGCTAAATGGGTAACATCTACTATGTTACCATGAGGGATCTTCAAAACGTTTCCACACTTATTTTATTTTTTTTAACATTACTTATTAAATAATTCAAAAGCAAATTACATCACTACCTGCATGGTGAAACCTTTTGAAGAACCCTCATAGTAAACATTGGCAATAGTTAGTTACATTTACAGTACTTGGTTTCTTTTTTTTTTTTTAGTTCAATTTATTTATTGAATAATGAAGAAAAGGAAAAAATGTGCATCATGTAACAAAAACAGAGTACAGAAATTGGCAGAGAATATCATAATATTGCGGGATATATAACCTCCGAGAGTACTTGCACAAAATGTATGATAATCACATAATTAAAGTGATTGTAAGTAGTTGTCAATGGGAGTCCAAATATCACTTAGTGAAATTAAAAGGTTAGGCCTCTTCTTGTCAAAAGCATGCTGTTCATATTTTTTATATAGGCATATAGAATTCCACCAAAAAGTGAAATTCAACAGAGAAGCGGATTTCCAATTTTGCAAAATATGTAGTAAACCCACAGATATCAATATATCAATCAATTCTGGCTCACAGGTACAGGTCTTAAAGCAAGGATGGAGAGATCTCATAATTATGATGTCAAATGATAAGTCAGCAGTACAATTGGTTACAGAACTAATTAAGGACCAAATTTGCGTCCAAAAAGGTAAAATCTTAGGACAGTTATACAGCATATGTGCTAAAGTACCTGGACATTGTAGACAATGCCAACAGAGATCATCATTTTTTAAATGTGCTAGCTTCATTCTATGTGGAGTCCACACCACTCTTCTCATAAGAAAATACAAGGATTGTGTCATATTTGCCGAGAGAAGAGGTCTATTCACCTTCGTCCAAAACCTAATCCATTCCCTGTCAGAAAGTTGTACATTAAGATCTTGTGACCATTTACGCTGGATGTTTATATCGGATAAGGGTCGTCCCCCTTGTAGTATTTTGTAGAAGTATGATATTGCTTTTCCTTGTGTCTCAAGCAGTGAACTGCATTTACTAATACATGAATTAACTGAGTAATGTATGGAAGAGAGTACGGAGGACAATAACGTCCACTGAGCTTGTTTGCCAAGAAGGGTTGGATAAGTTGCTATGAGATCTGTGATAGTATACAAAGTGTTATTGTGATAGAGCTGTTGGACCTGCCATATACCCAACTTACTCCAGGATGTCCAATTAAAAACTCTTTTGTTGTGTTTAATAACTGGGTTGTTCCAGAGGGCCATATTCCTCTGTGCAAAAATTGAGTGAGTAGCTTTGCGATCTAGCGTACGGAGTGCTGTGGTTGTGGCTGGGAATAGAGAGAAGGGTTTTAGTCTGGAGGGAGTAGACATAGTAGGAATGATATTAATAGGGATTGGATTGCAGACCGAGACTTCTAGTTCCAGCCAGGTGGGTAGGATTGAAGCGGATTGGGAGCGAGTATATGTGATCCATTGTGATCCATATTTAGCAAGTGATGCAATTTGATAGCTGCGAAAATCAGGAATATTTACGCCTCCATACATCCTGGGTGCCTTTAGCAAATTTAAAGCTATCCTAGGTTTTTTATTGCCCCATATAAATTCAGAAATTCGTTAATATACCATAGAGAATGACCCAGGAACAAATTTTTCCACGTCCCCACGGGAACTTATTTTCCCGTCCTGGCGAGTTCTTTTCCTGTCTGTGCCACATTCTTGCAAGCTCCGTCCTCATCTGCACAAGCCTCAAACCCTTTAAAATCATAAGTAGCAACATTCTAGAGCTCAGATTGTGATGTCATAATGCCTCATTCCACCAATGCCTAAGCTCCGTCCTCAGCAACATTCTAGAGCTCAGATTGTGATGTCATAATGCCTCATTCCACCAATGCCTAAGCTCCGTCCTCATCTGCACAAGCCTCAAACCCTTTAAAATCATAAGTAGCAACATTCTAGAGCTCAGATTGTGATGTCATAATGCCTTATTCCACCAATGCCTAAGCTCCGTCCTCATCTGCACAAGCCAACATTCTAGAGCTGAGATTGTGATGTCATAATGCCTCATCCCACCAATGCCTAAGCTCCGTCCTCGTCTGCACAAGCCTCGAACCCTTTAAAATCCTAAGTAGCAACATTCTAGAGCTGAGATTGTGATGTCATAATGCCTCATTCCACCAATGCCTAAGCTCCGTCCTCGTCTGCACAAGCCTCGAACCCTTTAAAATCCTAAGTAGCAACATTCTAGAGCTCAGATTGTGATGTCATAATGCCTCATTCCACCAATGCCTAAGCTCCGTCCTCATCTGCACAAGCCTCAAACCCTTTAAGATCATAAGTAGCAACATTCTAGAGCTGAGATTGTGATGTCATAATGCCTCATTTCACCAATGCCTAAGCTCCGTCCTCGTCTGCACAAGCCTCGAACCCTTTAAAATCCTAAGTAACAACATTCTAGAGCTCAGATTGTGATGTCATAATGCCTCATTCCACCAATGCCTAAGCTCCGTCCTCATCTGCACAAGCCTCAAACCCTTTAAAATCATAAGTAGCAACATTCTAGAGCTCAGATTGTGATGTCATAATGCCTCATTCCACCAATGCCTAAGCTCCGTCCTCATCTGCACAAGCCTCAAACCCTTTAAAATCCTAAGTAGCAACATTCTAGAGCTCAGATTGTGATGTCATAATGCCTCATTCCACCAATGCCTAAGCTCCATCCTCAACTGCACAAGACTCAAACCCTTTAAAATCATAAGTAGCAACATTCTAGAGCTCAGATTGTGATGTCATAATGCCTCATTCCACCAATGCCTAAGCTCCGTCCTCATCTGCACAAGCCTCAAACACTTTAAAATTATAAGTGTTCAAAGCTTGTGCAGTGAAGGCAGAGCTTACAAGAATGGGACAGGGACAAAACTCGTAGGGACGGGATGAGGAAATTGATTTCCTGCGAGGACAGGGACAAATTTGTCCCCATGCCATTCTCTACTATATAACACTGCCTAATTAGAGAGATTGGTCCTTCCACGGAACATCAGCCAGCACCTACATAAATTCTGGGTCCATCGAAGACCTATATTCAGTGCTGGTGCCTGGACATGACTGAATATCATAGTCTAATTCAGCTTGTGGTTGTCAGTGGCTTTAAAACTACTGACTACTCCAAGCTCCTTATTGCCCCATTAGTTTTGTATGATAGTCACCCAGTTTTTGTAGGCCAGTGTTCTTCAACCGCCAGTCTGTGGACCGGTGCCGGTCCGCAGAAATTTTCTGACGGTCCACAGGGCCGGCACCTCCATCGAGCCCAAGAGATTGCTCTGTAGCTGCCAGTCCTCGGTACGATCAATGTGGCGTCTTCGAGCTGGCTTCCTGAGTGCTGCAGTGCACAAAGCCGTGGGAAAAGGCTCCTACATGTGTCCTGCGCCTGAACCAGAAGCCTTCTCTCCGACGTCGCAACGTCAGAGGGAAGGCTTCCAGATGAGGCGTGGGACACTGCCCACAGCTTTGTGCAATGCAGCACTCAGGGAGCCAGCCCAAAGACGCTGCGTTGATCGCACCGTGGACCAGCCCGAAGATAATATCGGGGGGCAGGCCAGAAGGCAAGGCACATGGAGGGAGAGAGACAACAACGGTAGGGAAAATGCTTTTCTTTTTTTTATTTAGCGATTGATTTGTCTGTTCAGGAAGAAATGCATTTGTTTCTTTTCCTCTGGAGTTGTACTGCTTGCAGAGTCTTGCATCTTAGGGTTTGTTTGTATATATTAGTACTTTTAGTTTTTGGTCCTGCATTTGCATGGGGTTATCTGTTTTCTGGTAGGAATTAATGTTGAAAAGCATACAGTGTGCTTTGTGTATTTTAATTTTGTGGTTAACCATTATGTGTTGTTAATATGATTATATTGTATGTGTGTATATATGAAAAATGGATGGAAAAAATGGTGTTACAATTAGTACTATTATGGGGGCGGGGTCTGGGGCGGGAGATTGGGTGGAGATGGGCACGACTTAGCCCAGTGTTCTTCAACTGCCGGTCTGCGGACCGGTGCCGGATCCACAAAATAATTATTTTATTTCCGCCGTTCCATAGGTGTCACAGGGTTGAAGAACACTGTTGTAGGCTATTGCTGAAGTTTCTATGAGATAGCAATCAGGTTTCCGTAAGGTATGCTACAGTGTCACTGTTTCTTTCATACCGGCATCATAAACGTTCTGGCCAATCCAGTCAATGACAGCAGGGACACTGGCGTACACTCCTGGGTGGTTGCTCATTCCACAGCCAAAACCCCAGCTTGTGATTCCAAAAACCACATACAGCCCAGAATCCTCCTGACAGACCAAAGGGCCTCCTGAATCACCCTACAGGCAAAACACCAGAACAGCATTGATTATACAGTAGAAGTGTCAGTTCCAAGTAATTATTCTGTGAATCAGTTGGAGAGGAAGAATTACTGCTACTACTATTTAACATTTCATTAGTGCTGATAGGCATACGCAGGAAACGAAGGGGCTTAGGGCATTCTCAAAAAATACGTCTAGAATATATACATATAGTATATCTATATATTTTTTTTTATCATCTATCTGGACGTCCAGGCCATTGATCATCCAGACTGCGTATGTCTATCTTTATACCACATTTTCAAACAAAAATTTGTCTACGTCCCTAATGCCCAGAACAAGACCATTTGGACTTGGGAGGGGCCAGCATTGTGATGGACCATCCACAAAGACACGGAAACAGAGCCGTGGGGCACCTTACAGGGCACTGCTGTGAACTTCACAAAAAGGGTGCCACATAAACATCTCACCAGAATTCCCTTATAGAATATGGTGAGCCCCCCCCCCAAAAAAAACCCACACTATACCCACCTGTCTACAACCCCAATAGCCCTTATGACTGCAGGTGGCACCTAAATGGCAGTACAGTAGGGTTTGGGGGGGTGTTGGTGGGCTCACATTTTTCACCATGAAGGTAGTGTTTAGAGTGGCTTGTAGGCCTGGGTCCTCCTCTCAAAAATTTGTCTATGTCCCTAATGCCCAGAACAAGACCATTTGGACTTGGGAGGGGCCAGCATTGTGATGGACCGTCCACAAAGACACGGAAACAGAGCCGTGGGGCACCTTACAGGGCACTGCTGTGAACTTCACAAAAAGGGTGTCACATAAACATCTCACCAGAACTCTTTATAGAATATGGTGAGCCCCCCCCCCAAAAAAAAACCACACTATACCCACCTGTCTACAACCCCAATAGCCCTTATGACTGCAGGTGGCACCTAAATGGCAGTACAGTAGGGTTTGGGGGGGTGTTGGTGGGCTCACATTTTTCACCATGAACGTAGTGTTTAGAGTGGCTTGTAGGCCTGGGTCCTCCTCTCTATGGTTCACTAGCCCCTCCCCCCAGACTATTTAAGAGACCTGTATTCAGCGCTACTAGGCTTTCCTATAGTATGTGCTCATTTTCTGGAGACAGGTATGTACGTTTTTATTCCGATCTTTGCAGGGGTGTGAGGGGTGTCAGTGAACACTGGGGGAGAGTGTGTGTGTGTTTTGGGGAGGTCTTTTTTTTGTCTCTGCAGTGGTTATCTGGTCTCCTCCCTTTTCTTTTAAATTTTGTTTTAATAATGTACTTATTGACCCTCCCTTTCCCTTATTACCCCCAAATTCATCTAAGTTCTTGTTTATCGTCTTTTTAATGTTCACTCCTCCCCCATATATATATACAATTACTATTTTACCTTTTATTTTATTTTTTTTAGCATTGTAAACCGGCCAGATACACGTTGATGGTCGGTATATTAAAAACAATAAAACTTGAAACACTTATACCTGTTTTTACATCATCTAAGTTTGAGAACCACTGTGTTAAAGCATTTTGTGGTACTCTGCATGGCAGTGTGCGCTCATTTTGCGCTTTCGATTGTTTATTTATTTTACAAATTTATACCCCGCTTACAACTAAGAGACTTAGAATTTAAAACAGCGGTTCTTAAACCTGTCCTGGGGGACCCCCCAGCCAGTCGGGTTTTCAAGGAATCCCTAATGAATATGCACGAGGCAGGTTTGCTTATAATAGAGGTGACAGACATGCAAATCTGCCTCGTGCATATTCATTAGGGATTCCTTGAAAACCCGACTGGCTGGGGGGTCCCCCGGGACAGGTTTAAGAACCACTGCTTAGATAATAAGCTTAAAATAAACACCTATAAGGCCTTCATATATGGAGTAGATCAGGTAGTAACGGTGAGTCGGGTGCTAAGACTTTTTCAGGGATGCTGAAATCCCTGAAAAAATCTTAGCATCCCTGAAAAAGTCTTAGCACCACGAATACCTTTCCTTCATCCCATCTTCTTCCTGGCTCACCAATTCTACCTGATCTACTCTTTACCCTCACTGGAACTGACCAGTGATCTTCTTTTGTAACCCACCTTCTATAAATCTTTTGCAATCCGCCTTGAATCGCAAAGTAATGGCGGAATAGAATCTCTAATGTAATGTAATGTAATATAGATGGTTACAACTACCCTCTTTACGTCTGAGCTTTGAAAAAACATCACTAACTTGTTTTACTTTCTTCAGGAGCTATTTTGCTTTACTGGCAACCTCACTTGAACTGTGAAGCCTCATAATTTGGGGGGGGGGGGGGGGGAAAGCATCTCCATATCTCAGAATGACTTTATGCTGTTGTGATCGCACCCAAAACCTGAACGATGTTTTGCCTTTCAACATAAACACTAAGAAAATGTTACAGCTGTCTCCACATGTAATACAAATAAATTTGCAATCACTACCCTCTACCGATGGTGTTACGAAAAATGATCCCTGTTCAACCACATCTGTCTGTCACCACATTCATTTCAATTTCCTAGCGAAACACTTTAATGGTGGCCCGTGGCATAGTAAGGAGGTGGGCATTCTGCCCCAGGTGCAATGTTGGTGGGGGCGCTGACACCCCACCTACTCTCCACCCCTCCCCTTCCCCCAAACCTCCAGTTGTTCACCGCCACAAGCAACGATTTCAATGTGCTCTTCGCAATCGCATCATCTCTCCCGCTGATGTCACTTCCGGGCGCCGCACATAAAAAGTTACATCAGAGGGAGAGTCACAATTAGAAGTACAAGGGAAGGGGGGGGACACACGCAGCAGGGGGGAATTGGAGAAGGTGTGGGTGGGGGAGATGAGGGTGAGGCGCTGATGGTGGCAGCCAGAATACCCCATCTTTTGTAATTCAAAAAGAGGACATGAATGTTAAATGTAATATCATTTAAGATATTTGTTGTATTTAAGACAATTGAATTAAGAGGTACTAAATTATGATGATTTAGTGACAAATTCTATATTGTTCGCCTAAAGTTAGGTGCCTAGCCAATGTAGGTGCCTAACTTACCCTCCCCTTTTACTAAGCCATTGGTTTGTGGTTTACTTAGAATCTTCTTTGACCACTTCATTAGCCAATGGCTGCAATGGGAAAGTACAGGGTCCAGACGGCTCACTTTCTATAGTCACCAATTGCTAGGACTCACTGTGCAAGAGTCCGTGCCATTCCGTAGTGGAAATCCGGCGCAAAACATCTTCTCAGTGATTCCCCCAGGGTGTTGTGGGTAGTAGTCATTACAGGCTTCATTAGTGAGGATGGGAACCTCAAGTTGTTGCAGTTTATTAGGGTATTTTCCACCTGGGAAGGAAAGAGAGAAAGCAATTCAAAAGTCAAACATAGCAGGCTTAGAATTCTAAATGTTCCGCATCAGAACCTTTGCTTAATAATCTTTGCTATGTCTTTTCTTTAGTTATAAGATCAATAATATGCAGTGGTGTAGCAAGGGTGAGAGGTGCCCGGGGTGGTGGTGCCCCTCCCCCACCCTTGTCTACGCCCCCCCCTTCCCTTGTACCTCTAGTTGAAGTTGTTGCTCGAGGAGGTCAACAACTGCTCCTCGTATCCCCATAGGCTCTCCCTCTGACGTCACTTCCTGTGAACAACTTCAACTAGAGGCATGGGGGGAAGAGAAGGGGAGTTGCATACGAGGAGGGGAAGAATGGGAAGAGGCAGGGGACGAGAGGAGGAGGGATGCCCAAAATGGTGCCCAGGGTGGACTGCCCCCTCGCCCTCCCCCCACTTACTACGCCACTGATTACATGGGCTATTGCTTGCATCTTCTTTATCTACAGTGGAAACATATCAATGTCATAAAACTCTCATAACCAATTTAAAACATGCAGTTATTCTGAGCATTTCCAGGTCACAAAAGAGCACAACTTTGGACCATGCAAGTCCAGCGGTAAACGTACAATGCAAAAAAACAAACCCACAATCGTGTTATTTCTAGTACACGACATAAAAAATGAGTTAATCTATCATGCAACGCCACGTGTGCCCATTTCAATAAAGTCCTGCTGGCAGCTGTTCTATCAAGAACAGGAAAGTAAGAACGTAGCCAATGTGCCAAGTGCAATAACAGGGTGATTTACAAGAACATTCCTTTGGTTAAACTGCTCTTAATGTTGGAAGACAGACAGATACGTGCAGTAATGTACCTTGTTCCTGAGCACCCCATCCGGTGACTACACACAAGCTAGACGGCTGAACCACGCGATCAGTAGCTGGAAGACATGCAGGTCGTACGTAGGCAGTGAACTGGAAGGGTTCGCTCAGCTGCAGGAGGGCGACATCTTGTCCCATAGTGAGCATGTTAAATTCCGGATGGAGAACAATTTGCTTCACTGATCTTCTCTAGGAACAGAAAAGGAATGACCTAAGACAAGAGTCCATCACCTCCTTTACAAGCACCGTTTGATAAGTTGACGACTTTGGAGGGCTTGATTCTGTACACGTCAGCTAAGTCAACAGCCGCCTACAAAACCAGCTCTAGACACTGGTCAATCACGCCTAGGCACCATTTAAAGCAGGGATCTCAAAGTCCCTCCTTGAGGGCCACAATCCAGTCGGGTTTTCGGGATTTCCCCAATGAATATGCATTGAAAGCAGTGCGTGCACATAGATCTCATGCATATTTCATTGGGGGAATCCTGAAAACCCGACTGGATTCCGGCCCTCAAGGACCGGAGTTGCCCATGTTTGGTCTTGTCCAGTCGTCTCCAAAGTCCCTCCTCGAGGGCCGCAATCCAGTCGGGTTTTCGGGATTTCCCCAATGAATATGCATTGAAAGCAGTGCGTGCACATAGATCTCATGCATATTCATTGGGGAAATCCTGAAAACCCAAATGGATTGCGGCCCTCAAGGAGGGACTTTGAGACCCCTGATTTAAAGAATCAAGGCCAACGGTGCATATCACAAAACTCAGGGGCCGGTAATGTAGGCTAGTGTTTTACTGGCCTGCATTGCAGTTGCCTAAGTTCTTTTGAGAATTGAGCCTAGCGGTGCCTAAGGTCATCTCCACCCCTAACCACACCTACTTTGATCTTAGGTGACATTAGGCACTTTGCTGTAGACGCAATTATGACGCCTACCCTAGAAGATGCCTCCCAGTGACTACTTTTTTTTAAATGAGTTTTTAATTGGTTTTTAACGGCACGGTCAATTACCATGCCGATTAAAGTCAATTAAAAAAAAAAATAATTAAGTTAAATGGCAGTAGGGTGCCTAACTTACAGGGCCGTTTACAGAATCAGGCTCTTAGGGCCCGATTCGGTATAGGATGCCCGGTCTCAGCAGCCACCTAAGTGATTTTGAGAATCGCACTTGGGCATCCTGTACAGAATCGAGTCTGTCTTGATGGACAGAAGCCTAACCCAGTCTAAAAACCCCGATTCTCTAACTGGCGTCCATGTCACAGGCGCCAGTTAGAGAATCGCGTTGCCGCTGAGCTGATCGTGGCAAGGGAATCTCCCTGCCATGATCAGTTCAGCGGCAGTGGTAGGGAACTCCCACCCCCCATCATCTGCGGCAGTTGGAGTGCCCAATTCCTCCTGCCAGCCCCCAAACCCACCCCTCAAAGTCTCCCAGTAGCAGGGATGCCCACTCCCTTCTGCTAGAACCCCCAACCACAATAGGCATGAGGGATGCCTACTCCCTCCTGTTAACAGGCCATTCCCCCTGAGCACAAACCCCCATACGGGCACCCCCAGAACAGAGCTCCCACTCTGGCACCCCCCAAAGCAGAACCTCCCCCTAAACAGAGCCCCCACCCCAGCACCCCAACTCCCCCACTGTACCTTTTGGAGTACTGCTGGCTGGAGGGATGCCTACACCTCTGGCCAGCAGGCCCGCCTCTTCAGAATGGTGGGCCTTCCCCTTCCCGGTGCATCCTGGTATGCGCCTCAGGCCTCACCCACAGGAGGGGATTTAGGCACTTGGGCCAACTAGCGTCTTAGGCCTCCTTTCCAGTGCATTCTGGGATGCACTGGGAGTGGCCTTAGACTCCAATTGGCCAGATACCTAAAGCCACTCCCAATCAGGGCAGGATTAATTCATCGAGGGCCCCTAGGCACACAAGTACACTGGGCCCCCCTGCCCCCGCCCCACCCCACCCCACCATGCGCCCATGCGGAAACAGGAAGCTGCGTTTAAGGGAAGCTTTGGGCAAGCAGCACCGCTTGCATAATTACAGTTCCCGTTGCCTTTCTTACCCGCGTTGCTTGCTTGTCTTACTTTCCGTCGATGGGGGGGAGCCCGCATTGCCAATCGGGGTGGGGTCCGCGTTGCCGATCGATGCTGGAGGGGTCCATCGCCGTTTGGAAAAAAACAATGTTGATGCCCTCCTTCATTGGGCCCCTCTGACCATTTCGGGCCCTAGGCACATGCCTACTTGGCCTACAGGTTAATCCTGCCCTGCTCCCAATAGTATTTGGTTGCAAGTTGCACTTGAGTCAAACACTGGTACTGATACCAAAGCAAAACCTTTTACTACACAGTAGCAAAATTGAACTGTGCTCTCCATCCTACCTGATAATGTTCCAGTTCTCTAAAATCATGTATCCCTGCAATCACAAGCCATAAGTCATAATACCTTTCCCTAAAAAAACAAAGAAAGAGAGAGAGAGAAAATTCTTAGAGGAATATTTCAAGTTCTTCAAATGATGTGTGTTTACAATATCAACAGTGTAAAGTGAAAGTAGTACTCATACAGATTTTTAAATTTTCCCAAATGATGCTCTGGACCATTTCCAGCATTGTTAGAATTTCAGTTCAATAAATTTCTTCCTTTGAGAGCTTATACATTGTGGACATTTGAGGCAATAGAAGATAAAATGATTTGCCTAAGGTTGCAAGGCTCGTTAATGGGATTTAAACACTGATTTTTCTACTTCTTAGCTCTTTGTTCTAACCATTAGGCCACCACTTCTCAAGAAGCAAGACCCATTACAAATAAAAATATTTCTAGTTATCATATGACCCTAAACTCTGTACTTGCTGCCAAAATCTGTAGGTCAACATTTGAAAATTCTCATAGTGAACTTTCTCCAGGGAAGATTCCGTACAAACGGAAGAAAGTTTTTCTTCAACCAGAGAGTGGTAGAATTCTGGAACACTCTTCCGGAGTCTGTCATAGGGGAAAACACCCTCCAGGGATTCAAGACAAAGTTAGACAAGTTCCTGCTGAACCGGAATGTGCTCAGGTAGGGCTAGTCTCAGGGCACTGGCCTTTGATCAGAGGGCTGCCGCGTGAGCGGACTGCTGGGCACGATGGACCACCGGTCTGACCCAGCAGCGGCAGTTCTTATGGTTAAGTAAAAATAATTTTTGGAAGGAAGGAAGATGGAAACTGACATTTCTAGGCTAAATGAATTCAGATAGATGGTCACTCTTATCAGTACTGTTGTAATAAGGGGTGTGCGGGGAAGAGGGGGGGGGTCGGACCACCCAGGGCATGGCCTTTGTAAAGGACACAGGCACTCATCCTCCTCTCTGCCCCCCCCCCCGCCCTCGTCCCTCTTTAATTTTTCCTGCACAAGCAGCATTATGTACTTGCTGCCCAGGTCAGTGTCGCCTCTTTCCGATGTCGCTTCCAGGCCCTGCGCCTAGGAAATGCCGTCAGAGGGATAGCCAACACGACACGGGCAGCAAGTTCGTGCTGCTGTTCTCGCCTGGAAAATTAGAAAAGTACGGGGAAGGGAAGGGGGGCACGTGTGCGTGGCAGGGGGGGGGGTTGGGAAGGAGCGAGGGGGAGCGGAGAGGAGAGTGGGGGAGGGGCACCGCCGCCACCACCCTGGGCGCCCCTTAACCTTGCTATACCATGGCTTACCGTCAGAATTATCTAATCTAATCTGCGATTCTGTGTCGCTCTATGCCTAATCAGGCTTAAGGCAATTTACAACGCAAGAGAAGCACATTATGAATAGAGATACTGTAGAAACAGTAACATGATGACAGATAAGGCCAAATGGCTCATCCATTCTGTCCATCCGCAGCATCCATTATCTCCTCCTCTCCCTATTGGCTAAGGCTCTTAACATTTGC
The DNA here is from genome assembly GCF_902459505.1 of Geotrypetes seraphini. NCBI lineage: Eukaryota > Metazoa > Chordata > Amphibia > Gymnophiona > Dermophiidae > Geotrypetes > Geotrypetes seraphini. The sequence continues at coordinate 14,878,698 of NC_047102.1, forward strand.
ATCTCCTCTTCCTATAGGCTAAGGCTCTTTACACCTGCATTGTGATGTCATAGAACTTTATGGTTATAGAAACATAGAAACAGATAAAGGCCAAATGGTCCATCCAGTCTAACCACCACTATCTCCTCCTCCTCTCCCTATTGGCTAAGGCTCTTTACACCTGCATTGTGATGTCATAGAACTTTATGGTTATAGAAACAGATAAAGGCCAAATGGCCCATCGAGTCTGCCCATCCACAGTAACCATTATCTCAATTTACAGCTCAAAAGGATCACATATGTTTGGGGGTGTAGCTGACAATCACATTGCAGTAGAGATACTGGAGGGTGTGAAGAGGGATCTAAATAAAGGGAGCCAAGACGTGGCATTAGGAATATGGAGCATAGGTACGGCGTATTGTCAGGTTGAGGTATGTCAATGCTTGTTGTTAAGTGGGCGAGTCTTCAGCTTTTTTCCGTGGTAAATGCATGTTATTATTATCTTGCTGATTTACAAAGTTAGGGCCCTTTTTTAAAAAAAGCCGCGGTAGTGATGCTGCTGTGGTAAATGCAACGAAGCCCATTCGATTCCTACGGCCTTCGGTGCATTTACTGTGGCAGCATCACTACCACGATGAACTTAGCCGCTGGCAGCGTGGGCCAGGGCTTTAGAGGCCTACCTTTCCGGCACCTAGGTTCACTGTAGAATCACATCTTGCAGCGCTCAGCGACGCTTAAGGCCCCTAAACACGTCCACTTGGCTACGCAGCATCACTGAGCGCTGCTAGAGGCTGGGTGTTAGCTGCTGGTCCCAGGAAGTGCCTAGTGGCATCGGTTTGTTTTGTTTTTTTAGTTCAATCTTTATTAAATTTTTAACATCTTACAAAGAAATGCAATGCACAAATATATTATAAACATATGTAAATATACATTAGAAAATTCTTAACAGAAACATGTCGTTTTCTACCCATCCCACCCTCCTTTCCCAAACCCCCACCCTATCTCCCTCCCAATTGTCTGGCAGGTCAATCATTCCATCGCACACACTTTAAAGGGCTCCAAACTGGGGGCCTCAGAAGATTCATTACCTCCTTTATCACGAGTCTATTACTTACCTAATAAGATTAAATTACCAAAAAAGCCGTCGGATCAAGGACTATTGGATGTATCAGAGTTATTGGAAAAATCAGATAAAGAGGTTGTAGAATCGAGCACTTTGATTATAACAGTAGCTCTCTCTATTGATAAAGTATGGTTGTTAAAACTGTTCTTTAAAAATAGACAGAAAGAATTTATGGGTTGTAAAGTGCAGGTATTTCCTGATTTATCACGAGAGACTCAAAAGCGTCGTCGTGAATTTCTTATGTTGAAGCCAGGTGTTACATCTTTAGGTGCTACTTTTTATTTGCGACACCCTTGTAAATGTATAGTCCATCACCGATCAGTTAAATATGTTTTCTTTGAGCCTAATCAGTTGACTTCTTTTTTAGCGCTCTCCCGATTGGAGGTAGAAAAATCATAAGCTCTATGACTATTGGTTAATCCCAGCAATCAGCCTTCCAGCTAACTTTATGAAAGAGTGTACAATAAGTTCAATTCTTCTATCTTTGTTTTATTTTATAAGAAATCTTGGATCCAAATTTGAGGACTTGAGCATTTTAGTTAATACATGATTTAATGTTATTGGAATGTTTCTTGCTTTATGTAGAATTGCTAATTTGCTTTCTGTACAAGGTATTCTTGATTATATGATTTGAAAATCAATAAATATATTTAAACATAAAGGGCTCCAAACTTCCTTAAATGAGGCCATATTTCCAAATCTTTCAGCTAAATTAGCTTCATACTTATAGAAAAGATGCAGTTTCCACCAAAAATGAAAATTTAATGTGAAATCCTTCCAATTCTTAATAATAATAATTTATTTCTTAAATACCGCCAAAGCCGTACTAGTTTGAGGCGGTTTACAATAAAGAAGGGCTGGACAAACAGCGAAAATAGGTACAATCAGCGGAAGAAGATACAATTAAGAGGGCTGGACAAGCAGCGCATTTTTTGAACAGGATACAGGTACATAACTACTGACTGTATTGTCACTCCAGATAGTATCAAGAACAATTTGGGGTTTTTTTTTAAAAAGTGGTTTTTAATGGTGCAATTATCACCATTATCACAATTATCACCATTATCACAATTATCACCATTATCGATTATCACGTTACTTAAAGCCGATTTAAAATAATTAAGTTAGACACCGGCAAGCGTGATGCAAGTGCTCGCTGGAGTCTACCTTTAGGCAGTCCTTATAGAATTTCCCTCTTAACTGTATAATGCAGAGTTAATAAGGGAGTGTTTAGCTGTCTTTACGAGAGACGTATTTATTCAGGACAACGCACCTTCTCACGTACCTACCTGCCACTGAAGCAGTGGGCCGCTGTGAGGACCCACTCTTTCCCAATGATCGTTCCTCCACACACGTGTTCGGCCGCTAACTGTAGACTGATCTGCCACGGCCAAGAGAAAGGAACCGCTTCTTCCCCGCTGACTATTCGGTTAAAGAGAAACCGGGATGGAACTGCAGAAGCCCCGCAGATCTTGTCTAGTACAGAGGAGGCAGAATAGCTGAAACTGTGTTTTTTTTTAAAAAGAAAACATAATATGCAGGCGTAGAAAATAGCTGAAACGATTACAGTCTCTAATGGAATATTTACTACATTTAATCTTTCATAGTACACTTCTCCCTCCATATTCATGGTTTCAGCATTCGCGGTTTCGATTATTCACGTTTTTTTTTTGCTTGCTGGCTCCTCCCCCCAAATTACATCAGCTTGCATAGAGCAATCGCCGATTCCAAGCGTTTACAGAGAAAATCGCTGATTCCCAGCACTTTCTTCACTGTGTTTTGCCTCTCCTTCAGGAACAGGCCAGGTCTCCCACCATGTTATTCGCGGTTTCACCATATTCACGATGGTTTTGAATAGAAAACAGCGAATAACATATGAAAAAGTTATTTGCGGTTTTTCTGTATTCAGGGGTCTGTTAATCCCCTATCACAGCGAATACGGAGGGAGAAGTGTATGTTTATCGAAAATCTTATATACCGCTCTTCGCATTACCAGCAGAGCAGTATACAACACAAAGAAAATAGAAAAGAGCCACAATGTTCATAGGATAGGAGAAAAAAAAGAGAAAGGAAAGGGAAAAAAGAGGGAAGATCGTGCAAAATGCCAGCCCCCCCCATCCCCAAATCCTGTTCATCCCGAGTTTGAAGGAGGGCCCGAAATCTCATAAGAAGGCTGATGAAAATCTAAGATTAATATTTCTGGAGATAAAACAATATACAAATTGATTTGAGTTTGTTAGAAATAAAAAGAACTCAGTTTTTCCAATCCGTAGGGTGCTTAACAAAAATTACTAATGGGTCAGCAAGATAGTCTGTTAACTCTGTTGACCCCCAAAGTACTTTTGTCTATGAAAAGTGGGGGAACCTTGGGGTTAAGATGAGTGATACTCCTAGGTCAGTTTTCAAAAATTCTGAGCATCTAATTTTAGGTGCCTAGAGTTTTGAAAATAAACATTTTCTGACTGAGCACTTGTATTCATGTCATATCACACGATTCCCGAAATGCAGTTCCTACGAAAGGGTGGGGCCACGGACAGTAGATTCAGCCCAAAGCAACTTTATTGCATCTTAAATTCTTTTTTTTTTTTATTTATAAATTTTTCAAAATTTAACAAGCATACAATCTTGTACAGAAAAGTGCAATCAAGAAAACATATCATTAATTATTCTCAAACTTGAAAATAAACCAGCATTACATAAAAGGTAATAAAATTCCAACTTAATCGCACACTAGTCCTCAATATTGGATCCAAGATTGAGGAATTAGGAGTAAATATAATACAATAACAACTTAAACCAAATCACATCATCTGTTGCTGAAAGAGAGCTTAAATTAATTATTAAGACACTGATGTTTCTCCTTTTTCAAGGCGTTTCATGGAGAGGAAGGCCGTCAAATGAGACGGTTCAAAGAAAATATATTTAAGGGAATTATACCTGATTACACACTTACAGGGGTATCTAAGAAAAAATAATCCCCCCATCTGGGTCACACCTGCTTTTAATAATAAAAGCATCTTAAATTCTTTAATTGCCTTTACTTTCTGAATAGAAGCACTTAGGGAGAAAATTCAGTAAGGGGCGCTAACCGATTTGGCGTATCCTGATGAATTTCCCCCTTAATCCCAACCCTTCTTGAATATCAAGCACGTGGAGGGCACGTCTATAAAGAGGAATCTAGATTTAGGCATGGAGAAGGTGCGCAATTGGAGTGAATTCTATAAAGGAGAGTAGAGGCACTTAGCGGGGAACCCATCAAGAGGCGCTAACCGACTTAGATGGGACTGGGTGTGCCTCAAGGCCTGCGTTGAGAAGCCCTTCGTATGCTATCTCGGGAACCCTCCCCGATGACGTATAAAGAATAGTTACAAATGACTTGCTACTGAAATGTTAGATTTCTCACACCGAGTACTGTAAGAAGTCTGGCACCAGATAAAAATTGGCTTATGAAGAGTTTCTTTAAGTGTAAGCAGAAGTCCTTTTTAGGTTTAAAAGTACAAATGTGCCCGGATTTGGCCAGGGACCCCCAAAAACGTAGGAAAGAATTTCTGTTGTTGAAACCGAGGCTTCTGGCCTTAGGGGCAACTTTTTACTTCGGTCACCCTTGTAAATGTGTAGTGCGATATCGTTCACAAAAGTACGTATTTTTTTTTGAGCCTGCTCAGTTGACATCTTTCCTATCGCTGTCACGACTGGAGAAGGAAAACAAGACCTAAAGATAATTTAAAGCCCAGTATGGAGATATTAATGAGGTGATTATTTCAACTTGATTTCAGCCAAGTCAACCACTTGAGTTCTTCATTAAATATTTCTTGACTCCGTTAAGTTTAATCTTGGAAACTACTAATTGAGGACTAGTGCTAGATTAAGCATTTATTGTTGATTTATGTATTATTTTGCTTAAAAAATTACTTTATGCTTGATTGTTTATTATAAAAATGATAAATACATTTTTTTAAAAAGGAGTCTGTGCCTCTACTGTTAAAATTGACCTACCGTATCTTTATTTGAAATCGTCACCTATTATTGTATTATGGGCTCCTTTTACTAATGGTTTTAGCGCATGCGCAAAACGCTAACGCCTCCATAGAGCTTGTGCTAGTATTTTTCATTTAGCGAGTGGTTAGCGTGCCCTAAAAATGCTAGCGCATCTATTTGTCTTATCCTTATTTGTAGTTCTTGTTCCAACTATCATATGGTTAACTTCTATTATGTATGTAAACTTGTAACCCTGCCGGTAGACCTGCAAACTTACCAAAACTGTCCAGGTCGTAAACTGTGATATTTAGATTTTCAGGTTGCACTTTTTCATCCATTGGGCTCGAGAGATTTATATCTAGTGGGTGAAAAACATACAAACAAAAAAAAAGCAGCTTTCTCTCTGTGATTCTCCTTAAGCCATAACCCTCCAATTTATAAATGTCTTTCTTTGGTTTTAGAAATGAAAAGTGGGGTTCGCCGACACATTTTAAAAAATGATATAATACGGAAATAAATTGGAAAAATCAGGTTCTCCACTTTCACGTGAATTAGTCCCTTAGTGGAGTGAATTGAGTGAAAGCAAATGGATTGTTTACACTTTTTTTAACTTCTTTATTCATTTTTAAAACTATAATTGTGTGCAGTAAATGATGCATTTACATAAAATATTAATATTACAGCACAATAAACTTGTTAAAATAATAACAAAAATTATTTCCCCCCACCCCTTTATCCAATTGGCCAACTCATAAAATTACCTATAAACAACCTATCTATACCTCTTAAACAGTGTCAAAACATACCCCACCTCCCCAGGATGTGTATGTTTTCCTCAATTAGATAAATAAGTCATTCCTTACAATATTTAGTTAATGGTTCCCAAACTTCCATAAATTTTTTGTAACTTCCCTTCTGAATGGCCATGAATCTTTCCATTTTAAAGACATAACCTAGGGATTCCCCACCAGAATGAATAATTTAATCTGTCCCAATTTTTCCAATTCTTTAAGATAAACTGTGTGGCAACCCCCGTCATTATAGACAAAAGTTTGTTATTTTTTGCTGAAATTTGACTTTTTGCCCTCATAGATGTTCCAAATAAAATGGTATCATATGATAGTGCCACTGGATTTTCTAATAAATTATTAACCTGATCCCAAATCGATCTCCAGAATTTTAGTATCAGGGGACGTCCCTTAACTTCTAGATGACAGTGCCAGCATCTATTAGACTTGGAACTATCTATCTATGTAAACGAACTGGTACAATCCATGAAGTTACATTTAAAATAAATAGGAGAAATATCTATATTTTTTAACTCAGTGATGAGTTATGCTCTGGAACATGTTGCCAGTGGAAGTGATTAAAGCAGTTAAAGTAGCCGGGCAAAATGTTTTGGAGATCTGGGGTAGAGAATGACACGGTGACAAAATTCATCACCGTTCCCGTCCCCGCGGATAACCGCGGGAAATAATCCCATGTCATTTTCTAGTGTCTATTTCAACCTCGGTCCTTCTACACCAGCATTCTTCAAAGCAAAGCTTGCAGGTCAGTGACTGTGGCCAATCAAACTCTGATTCTTATGGGAGCCAAGGATAATGAAGCTATTGTGACATCACTGATGTGATTGGCTCTTAGGCACTGGTGGAATGAGGCATTATGACATCACAATATCTGCTGTAGTGTCTTTTTCAACCTCAGTCCTTCTACACCAGCATTCTTCAAAGCAAAGCTTGCGGGTTAGTGGTTGTGGCCATTCATATTCTGATTCTTATGTGAGCCAAGGATAATGAAGCCATTGTGACATCACTGATGTGATTGGCTCTTAGGCACTGGTGGAATGAGGCATTATGACATCACAATATCTGCTCTGGATACCAGAGACTGTCATTCTGTAGTGTCTGTTTCAATCTCGGTCCTTCTACACCGGCATTCTTCAAAGCAAAGCTTGCGGGTCAGTGGTTGTGGCCATTCATACTCTGATTCTTATGTGAGCCAAGGATAAAGAAGCCATGTGACATCACTGATGTGATTGGCTCTTAGGCACTGGTGGAATGAGGCATTATGACATCACAATCTCAGCTCTGGAATGTTGCTGCTCAATCTCAGCATTCTTCAAAGCAAAGCTTGCGGGTCAGTGATTGTGGCCATTCATACTCTGATTCTTCCCTCTCTCCTTAAAGAATGACATGAAGATGGTTTCCCGCGGGGACGGGAACGGTGATGAATTTTGTCACCGTGTCATTCTCTAATCTGGGGAAAGCCACTGCTTATTCCTGAGGTTCAAGTCACATGGACTCTTGCTACTTCCTGGGACTCTGCCAGGTACTTGTAACTGGTTGGCCACAGAACTATGGGCGATATGGACCCTTGGTCTGTTACAGTAGAGCAGCTTGATTTTGTTCTTATTAGCAGGATAATTTGTTTGTTTAGGTCAGTGTATCGCAAACTGTGTGCCGTGCTGAGATTTCTGGTGTGCCGCGACACCCTGACGAGGAGGAGAATCGTCCACACCGGCTGCCTGCCTACAGGATGTGCCTCTTGCGGCGAGAGGCACGTCCTGCAGGAAGTCAGCCTGCGCAGATGACTCTCCTCCTGGCTGGCGTCTCTCTTCCTATCCCCGCACTTCCCGGATCACTCCGCCGTCATCACGTGTTGACGTCCATGCATTTGCGGGTGCCTTCCAGCCAGGACACTGGATTTAGTGTGCCACCAACCGGAAAGTTTGCGAGACACTGGTCTAAGTGGTTTTACGTTCAGGTACTCAGTCATTTGTCACTTTCTGTCCTGGTGGGCTCACAATCCATCTAATGTACCTGGGATTGAGTGATTTGCCCAGGATCACAAGGAGCAGGGCGGGATTTGAACCCACAACCTCAGGGTGCCGAGACTGTAGCTCTAACTACTAGGCCACTCCTTCCTTACAGCGTAGCAGAAATATCTTCACCTGCTTTACTGATAAAAGCGAATGAGGCCTGGAATCCTCTGTAGTTTTCACTGTCATCCGAACGGAACATTATTTGCATCATGTTCGAGGAGCTCAGAAACGGAGCTGGAACCGCCAAACCACAGGTTTTAGCTAAATCACAAAACATTGGCATGAAGAGGAAGAGGATTAATATTCACTACAGAGTAATCCAAAATTGTGAAAGAGGTAACGTCCACATCATGGAGAAACAGCTTGAAATCAACTATGATCATACAGAAGAAAAAGAAAAAAAAAAGAAAAAAAAGGCTAGCCAGAGGCTTTAAGCTGATTTAGAACGCAATTAAACTATCCCACCCTGCTTCGTCACTAATCTAATAACGGTTTCCGGTTCGGCCAACGCTTTATCCCGCCAAAAAGCTTCCAATTGTAGAACACCCACAATTGTGTGCAATTATATTCTTATAAGTGACCAGACACTTGCATGGAAATTTAAAGGAAAAAAGTGGCCCAAACCAGTATTCTATAAACTTAAGTGTACAAAGGGAATACAAATGTTCTAGACCTGCCCTTTGTAGGTCTGGCTTTTGAAGCCAGAACCACAGGTCTGGGCAGTATGAGGAAAAGATGACAATATTAGAATATATGAGTGGTTTTTTTACTTTGGTTTTCATGTACTTGTGTACTAGGTCAGGGTTTTAAAGGCCTACATTATAAGTCCTTTAGTACAGAGGCCCCCAACCCTGTCCTGGAGGACCTCTAGTCCAGTTGGGTTTTTGGGATAGCCCTAATGAATATGCACGAGAGAGATTTGCATATAATGGAGATGACTGGCATGCAAATCTGCCCCATGCATATTCATTAGGGCTATCCCAAAAACCCGACTGGCCTAGAGGTCCTCCAGGACAGGGTTGGGGGCCTCTGTACTAAAGGACTTATAATGTAGGCCTTTAAAACCCTGACCTAGGCGCAATTCTGTAATAGACGCCTAAGTGTGATTGACAAGAGATAGGTGCCTATAGACACATTTTTTTCCTTTATCAGAAATTTCTCTATTTCTTTAGTTGCATTCACGTGATGCAATTGTAAAATTTGAAGTATGTAAACATAAAATTTTAATGTAATTTAATGTAACAGTCAACGCTAGCCATTTTGCCACTCAAAGCACAATTGACTTGCCAAGTTCTTCTTCTCGTTCGAGGTCCCCATAGGCGGCTACATAGTCATAGCGACAGTTTTCGTTTGGTTCCACTTCGAAATCTTCAAACGCAAGCTGCAAGGAGACCCAGATCATTAAGTGCAGCCTCATCCTATCAGTGAGAGTCGTTCTCTTTTTTTGTTAACTCTATTAAGTTCTGACAAATGTACCTCGGATAACATGTACTTAACAAGGAAGCGTGCACAGGGGCGGAGCCAGGGAAAAGCATGGGTGAGGCTCACACTCATGCATGCTCAAGTTTCAAGTTTATTGATTTCTTGGTATGCCATCTATCATATATATCTAAACGGTTTACAATAAAATACTGCAAATAAGTAAAAACAGTATATTCAAAAACATTAAAAGGGATTAATAATCAATCAACAAATAACTGACATGATACAAGGGGGAACAGGGCGAGGGGAGTACCTAATTACAATGAGATAAGTTAAAATTTAAAAAAAGGAAGAGGGGAAAGGGAAAAACATTAGGTAAGGGCAGGGAGGGAGAAAGGAAAAAAGCTGTTAGCCTCCAAGAAGAGGAAGATTCTCGCGTCTCGATTGCGTCCTTGAATAGGAACGTTTTGAGCTTCGATTTAAAGCTTATCATGGAAGATTCTAGTCTGAGATCTTGAGGCATGGCGTTCTATAATTGAGGGGCCATAACAGAAAAAAATCGTTTTGCGTGTTGTATCATACACTATCTGGCGGATTTGATGGAATTACTAAGAATTTTCGTGAGTTTGATCGTAGTCTTCTTGAGCAGTAAATGGGGCCCAAAGTTAGACGTTGGGATGATGTGCGTTAAGCATGAATTCTATCAAGGCAGTTCTACAAGGAGCTGTCTTTAAAGAGTACTAGCTTAAGTCATTTGTCGAACCTAACTTTAGGCATGAGCATTTACACCTGGTGTCAATGCTTATACTTAACTACTGTCAGTTGGAATACTTCTATTTATGTATTTATCACTCTATGGATAAATCCTGGTGCAGGGTCATGAAATGGTTAACTGTTGTTTAAAATATTGCTCTGGCCTACATAGCTGGAAACAGTGTACAATCTACTGACATCATCTGCCTGAAATGTATGTCCCTGCCTTACCACATTGTAAGCTAAATAGATTAGAGTTTGAGCCATGATGTACCCTACCCTCCTGTACATGTAACATTTAGAACTGTAAGATTTAGATAAACAGAGAAATGAGCTAGTTTCCTATAGGACTATAAGTTGTAGCCCTGAACCTATCATAAGTGCTGGCTTAGGACCAATAATAATTGTAGAAAAGTTATAGAAGTAACAAATGAGAAGTTGTAGTTTTTGCAAGTATTAGTTTGCATATGTTTAGTGAAAAGGGCATAAAAGTCCATGCATTTCCTGATTCTAACACTCTAGTAAGCAGGCTGTTCACTGCACTAGAGTCCGGCATGCTGTAAATAAGCCTCTTGTACTTTCTTCACGCCTCTGACTTTGTGTGTCCAAGTGACCTTTCACTGGGAACACCCATGACCCGCCCAAGAACCCCCCTTGGCCACATCCCCTTTGGAGTTGTGCATGAGATCAATTAGGCACTCAGGGTATTGAATAGGTTGCAGAGCAGTTACATATGCAACCAATAATTAGTGCCAAATAGTGTTTGGTAAGGCCAATTATTGATATCACTAATTTAATCAGTTACTTTATGCGGATAGCTGCATTCCATGCCCAAACTTGTATGCCTAACTTTGGGTAACCAATACAGAATTTAGCAGAATGTACAAGGTTCCTGACTGGGGCCACTAGATGGGACCATGTGTCCCCATTGCTTAAAGATCTACACTGGTTGCCAGACAAGGCAAGAGTCTACCTAAAACTTATTAGCCTTTGGTATTGTGCCTTATTCAGGGGCTAACTGCTGTAGGCTTAGCTTAAATTTGCCTGCACAGTCCTTAAGATTGGTTCAGAAGGAATCATTTGAGCTCGCTGCACTGTGGGAAGTCCATTACCATGTAACAAGAAAAGCATTGTTTAATGAAAGAGACCCGGAAATGTGAAATGCACTCCCAAAGGACTTGTGAAGAGAATTAAGTTAACCTTAGTTCTGCAAGCAGTTGAAGGCCTGGTTTTTTATGAGTGTTTGAAGGGGTGGGGCTAGGGTGAAATTGGGGGCAGGACTGGGGCATAATGGGTCAGGGATGGGTGGAATAGGGAGGGCCCGGAGGGCGGGTCTAGGGGAATCTGGTACCCCTAAGTTGAGGGAATTTTCTCTAATTATATGTGTGGGAGGTGGGTAGGGGGGAGTAGAGCTAGGAATGTCAGGGCTCAGTTTGCTGGGCTACGTTTTATGAGTGGATGTGCTCTGTAGTAATTGTAACTGGAGTTGGGTGACGGTAGAGAGAGTAGTGGGAACTTATTTTATTTTTGTTGATTGTTGTATACTGTTTAAATTGTTTAATTTTTTTGTAATAAGGAACAGTATCTCAAGTTTGCTAAGGAAGATAAAGATACAATATTTTAAGTGACCGTCTCTAGGAAAAGGTGACCACAGTAGCAAATCCAAAATGTCGAAAATAGCCAATGTTTCATAAGCCATCCGCCAAAGATAAATGTTTGAACTTCTGCGAGGTTTTAATTTTGTCACATAAAATGACGGGGTTTGGGCAGTTGTATTACAACTTTTATTTGCTCTAACAGAATCCATCAAACCCTCATGTTTTATGTTTCACGTACTGTATGTGAAAACAGATTCGATGGGATTCTAGAGTCTTCTTGAAGACCTCAGAATGATTCAGTCTTATACTTTTGTTTAACATACTACAGTAAAACCTTGGATTGCAAGTAACTTGGTTTGCAAGACAAGCAAAACATTTGATTAAATTTTATCTTGATGTACAAGCAATGTCTTGCAATACAAGTACATACAGTATACACACAATGGTTCTTCTCTCTCTGATGCTGTGGGAGTGTAGTGACTGATCTAAATGAGTGAGGTCTTGCAATACGAGTACATATAGTATACACGCGTCATATCATCACAACTGAGCCGATGGTTCTTCTCTCTCTGACGCTGCGGGGGTGTAGTGACTGTTCTACATGAGCGAGGTCTTGTAATACAAGTGCTTATAGTATTTTGAATTAAATTTTTGGGTTGTGGAACAAATCGCCTGAGTTTCTATGATTTCTTATGGGGGAAATTCGCTTTGATTTACGAGTGTTCTGGATTACAAGCATGTTTTTGGAACGAATTATGCTCATAAACCAAGGTTTTACTGTAGTTGGTCTTGCCATGCAATCTACACAGTCAACCTACCTTCACTATGTAATTTTCTGGAGCATGGATTAGCCAGCGACAGTCAACGGAAGGGCTGTAGTTTTCAGGATAGTGCAACGTTTGTATCACTCCTTCCTCAAAGAGGACAGCTACAGACCCACAGCCAGAATCTAGTAAAGGTAGTGAGCAACACACTTTAGAAACTCAATTCATCTTCCGGGTTGTTAAATATAATCTTTCCAAAATATTTTCGGTAACAAAGATTATGCAATGCGAATGAACTCAAGAGGCAGGGCCAGCAGGACCTGAATTATCCTGAGCTCTCGATTACTGCAAGCAAAGCATTTACCAGTACAAAATTCCTGGTGTTAGGCCCCCAAAGGCTTTGAAGCATACTGCAGCTATGACAAAAGGATAATATGATCAAACAGCGTTTCTGAACATAATGACTGACATAGAGAAAGAACTGGGTGGTGCCAATTCAGCGGGATGAAATTGACCTCCATCTTGGTTTTACATGAGGGCTTACAAATTCTGTCCTGCAGACAACACACAGTTTTCTAGATTCTCAAGATGTTGACGATGAATATGCATGAGATAGTACTGTATATGCAAATTTATCTCAGGCTTATTTCATTGTGGATACCTTGAAAATCCAACTGCCTGTAGGATCCCCAAGACAAGTTTGGGAAGCCCTGACAGTGGCATAGTAAGGAGGGGGACAGGGGGGTGGCCTACCCCGGACACCATCTTTGTAGGGACGCTGGTACCCATCCTCCTCTTCACCCCTTCCCTGTCCCCCCCCCTACTACTGCACTTGCCCCTTTCCTTCCCTCATACTTTTTTAACGTTTGCGGTGTGAGAAGCAACCCCAACCTACTGCTTGTGCCAGCGTTGGCTCTTCCTCTGACATCACTTCCTGGACACTTGCCTAGGAATTGATGTCAGAGGACGAGTCGACACTGGCGAGAGCCCTCTGACATCACTTCCTGGACACTTGCCTAGGAATTGACGTCAGAGGAAGAGTCGACACTGGCGAGAGCAGCAGGTTGGGGTTGCTGCTCGCGATGGGAGCATTAAACAGGTATGGGGGAAGGGAAGGGGCGCGCAGCAGATGGGGAAAGGACAGATGGGGTGGGGGAAGGGGTGCCACTGCCCCGGGCACTTCTCACCCTCGCTACGCCACTGAGTCCTGACTTCTGATTTGGCTATAGTCCATAGGTGTAAGGGGGGGAGGGGAGCAATATCAGAACTGACTAAACCTGCCTCTGAAGACTTGGGGCCATCGAGTAACTCTAGTCATGATAGAAAATGGTGTTTTTAATTTTCTCATGCCACCCCAGGTGGAAGACAAAAATGTAATTGAAGAATTTAGGCAATCACGGATATAAGTGATTAAGGGGTCCTTTTACTAAGGCACGCTAGTGTGTCCTATGGACACGTTGCCACGCATTAGCATTTAGCCTGCGCTAACATGAACTAGTGCGCCTTAGTAAAAGGACCCCACAGAGACGTCCTTTTCTCTCCGTGCATTAAAGAAATGGTAATAGGTTAAGGATTCCTTTTTTATGTTCACCATCTTCTGTTGCACGACATAGAGATACTAATACCAACTCGCTCTCCAACAATATGGAGAAGGAAAACTCTGACACCCCCAGGAGGTAGAAAAAGAATCAGAGAGGAAAGTTAGATCCTGCTTCCATCAAAAACATTTTACCCTCCTTGTCCAATCCATCATCCTCTCCAGATTGGACTATTGCAACTCTATCTACTTAAGCCTAACTAAGAAAAACCTTCATAGACTCCAACGGATTCAGAATGCCGCGGCCAAGCTCATCTTCGCTAAAAGTAAATTTGACCATGTCTCCCCGCTCCTGGCCAAGCTCCACTGGCTTCCGATAATCGCCAGGGTCCACTATAAATGCGCCTGTTTAGCTTTCAAAATCCTACACGGTATCCTCCCTCCCTTTATCCCTCTTTCTTGGAATTCTTCAAACCCTAATACCACCAGACCCTCCCACAAATTAAAACTATCCTTCCCCTCGCTAAAAGGCATTTCCCACCCAGGAAAGATAGGGACCTCCCTCCACTTCAAAATCACTGAGCTCTGGAACAACCTTACCTCCCCTCTTCGGAACTTGAGCTCTCTCCAAGTTTTCCGCAAACATCTGAAAACCTGGCTTTTCTCAAAAAATGTAAGTCTCCCTCCAACTTAGGAATCAAGGAAACTCTTATATCTTGGCATCCCAAGTCCTCTAAATTTTCTTCACACTTCTACCTCGAACCCTCTGTTGTAGTTCCTTCCTATTTCTCCTACTGTAAACCGCGTCGAGCTCTACGAACGTGGAGATGATGCGGTATACAAACCTAAGGATTAGATTAGATTAGAATATAAATGAGACAATACCGGGAAGATTATTTGGCACTAGAGCTGTGTACGTCATTGAGAAACCGGTCCCAGTCTTCTGAAAATCAGAAACGAACTTCAGCATCAAACGGTTGGACGTGACCACAATCGGCAAAGGACGGACGGCACCGCAGAACTTCCCTGAAAAGAATCGATTCATAGAAAAACAGCCTTATTTAAGGGACTCAATTCTCGATAGTGCAGCAAGATTAAATACAAATCAGTTTGAACTGAGGATAAGATGTAAACAACCAAGTGAGACTATCTCCCTCTTTTACAAAGGTGCGCTATGCTTTTTAGCACACGCTAAACGCTAATGCATGCATATTATCCTATAGACGCATTAACATTTAGCGCATGTTGATTTAACGTGCGATAAACGTATGCTTAAACGCGTAGCGCACCTTAATAAAAGAGGTCCTACGTAATTACTTAGAACGTCAAAAGGTGTGAATGGGTTTACCGTTCATCCCGCCTATGGATTTGTATGTGAGATGCGTGGCAGTAACCTACATCTTGAGCAATAAAGTAGGAAGTTTTGACAAGAGCAATTAATGGCCAATGGAGGAGGGGAACTATCGCATATTATATTATGTGTTTCTACCGTTGTTATGTAGGGTCATGAAATGGTTAACTGTTGTTTAAAATATTGCTCTGGCCTACATAGCTGAAGAAAGTGTACAATCTATTGACTTCATCTGCCTAAAATATATGTCCCTGCCTTACCACATTGTAAGCTAAATAGTTAAGAGTTTGAGCCATGATGTACCCTGCCCTTCTGTACATTTAACATTTAGAACTGTAAGAGTTAGATAAGTGACCTGCTAGTGTGAGCTTAGGACCAATAATAATTGTAGAAAAGTTATAGAAGTAACAAATGAAAATTGTAGTTTTTGCATATATTAGTTTGCAAAAAGGGCATAAAAGTCCGTGTATTTCCTGTTTCGGACACTCTAGTAGGCAGGCTATTAACTGCACTAGAGTCCGGTATACCGTAACAAATTTCTTGTACTTTCTTCATGCCTCTGACTTTGTGTGTCCAAGTGACCTTTCAGTTAAAGTAGAGAAAGCCCCCCCCCCCCCCCCCCACACACATACACACATAGCTTTGCAGTTTCAAAAATAATCAGGGATGGACATAAGTCATTAGGGATTGCTTGCAATTAGTTCAGAATTAAATTCAAGGGCTTGCATTTCAGTCTCAGCACAGGCTAGAAAGTCATCATGAGGACCAAATGAGAAGATCCATTAGATATCCAGCTCATAGAATATTTAGTCATTTCTTTTTATTTAAACATTTAGATTCCGCATATCCCGCAATTCTATGCGGAGTAGAACAAAACATCCACAGAGTATTGCTATCGCTGCGGGAAAAGCCGGTGTTGGGCGACCAAAAAAGATTGTGATAGTCATCAAAACTGAAAAAGTACGTACTCTCTAGCAAAGTGGCTTGTGGACCCTTGTGCATTTTAATTCCTGTATGATCATCTATAGCAGTGTTTTTCAACCTTTTTACACCTATGGACCAGCAGAAATAAAAAAAATTATTCTGTGGACCGGCATCTGTCCATGAACCGGCGGTTGAAGAACACATGGCTAAATCGTGGGCCAGACCCCGCCCATCTCTACCCAATCTCCACCCCAGACCCCGCCCCATAATAGTACTAATTGCACCTTGCACGTCCCTTGCCTCATCTGGAAGCCTTCCCTCTGACATTGCTTCCGGTTCAGGCACAGGACGCACGTAGAGCCACTGCCCATGGCTTTGTGCACCGAATCAGTTAGGAAGAGGGAGCTGGCTCAAAGATAACGCCGCATCGATCGCACCGTGGACCGGCGGTTGAAGAACACTGTTTTGGGCCCTGATGCATGGGCTGGCCTTGTGGACCGGCAGGAAATTTCTGTGGACCGGCACTGGTCCATGGACCGGTGGTTCAAGAACACTGATCTATAGGAAGGGGAAGAGATCGGGGGAGGGGGGTCCCTCCATGAAACTATGTGATTTGGACCATTTTAGAATCTAAAAGATGAGCGGACTCCTATTATCTCTAGAAAATGACCTCAAACATCAGTGGTGAAAAAGCTGAAGAAAGGGTCTTCTCCAGATGGCCAGTGTGGGAGACTAAGCTTGATTCCAGGACTTGCACACAATCCCGAGAGGAACTCCTTGTCATCACCCATTAGCAACTAGGGATATCCATTCATTTGAAACGACATACAAAATGTCCACAATGTTTTACATGTTTATTCATATCACAGGCATATTAAAATGAGCAGAAAAAGCACAAAATGTTGTGTTTTATTTTCCATGTGGATAATTAATAACTAGGGAGTAAATAATGGAACTAATCAGACCCAAACCAAACGTTCACTAGTTGGCAGAATTAGAGATAATTACAAAGGGCTCCATACTAACATAATGCATTAAATATCATAGCCTCAAGCTTACCTTCCGGCATTATGTGACTCAAAGGTCACAATACATCTCAGTGCAGTGCCTGCTTATCATTGCCCCTGACTACCTAACAGAGTTAGGTAGATTTTTTGAAGCAGATGCTCTCTTTCTAAAGGTAACCTGAACTTTTAAAGCTTTAAGCATTATATATTCTTTATTATTGATTATTTGTTTGTCTTTTCAGATATTCCCCTGACGCAGCCACTTGGCGAAACAGGGCCTGTCGGGAATACTGAGTTCATTCTTTGAAAAGTGTGTCTGGTTCCGTATTGGAGCAACGGATATTTATTTCCACTGCTTGTGGGAGATGAATGGAAGATAAGTGCAAGTTTTTACAGTTTTTTGCTGTTTTTTTGCAGTTTAACTTGTGTATCTTAAACTGTATCTTTATGAATCTTTTCCATGGAGTTTTTTGACCTGGGATGTGTTTTGTATGGCAGTTTATAACTGAACATATAGTTTCTTGGTTGTTTCCTTGAAACACTGAGGTCTTTTTCTCCGTGTTAGTTACTTGCCTTTCAGCCTGTTTCCTTCCACTATTAGCAGCTTTATTTGTTGGTTATTTTTTTGATTTTTTTGGATATTCAGCTTGTATACTTTTTGATAAATTGTTACCTAACAGAGTTGGTCATGCCTCCAACACCAGAAATCTTTTCCACTTAAAATTCCCAGCACGCAACAACATAATGTCTACCAGGCAAATGACCTTATCCTTGTGACCCTGGGCAAGTCACTTAATCCTCCACTGTCCCAGGTACATTTGGTAGATTGTGAGCCCACTGGGAGAAATGCTTGAGTACCTGAATGTA
Source organism: Geotrypetes seraphini (assembly GCF_902459505.1). Classification (NCBI taxonomy): domain Eukaryota; kingdom Metazoa; phylum Chordata; class Amphibia; order Gymnophiona; family Dermophiidae; genus Geotrypetes; species Geotrypetes seraphini. The sequence goes on from NC_047102.1 coordinate 14,896,822, forward strand.
AACCACTTAGACTATAAGTGGATATAAATGCTAATAAATAAACATGGGAAACAACATAAAAAATCTACCAGCTGACCTCAGACTGTCTTGTACTTAGTTCTAAAGGGAGCCACAGTGTGCATCTCTCAAGCAAAGATGACAGCATGCATTAAAAAAAAAAAAAAAAAAGAAACCTAGACTTGCACATCAAGTTTTGGGTATCTTAGGGGCCTTTTTACTAAAGTGCATTAGGCACTTAACACAGCGAGTGAAATCAGGCTTCTGCACACACATTAAAGGGGAGAGAGTGGCTCAGTGGTTAACCCTTTCAAGACCATAAGGATCGTAGGCCAATTTTTGTGGTTTTGACGACATTTTTATGGTAAAAAGGGCTTGCAGATGCCAAAAAATTGATTTTTTTTGTGAAATATCATTATTTTTATTTAAAAAAATCACACTTCTGGCTTATGGACAGTGTGGCAAGTAAATCTTCTCGTCAATCTGGCAACGACGCTAATGAATGAATGTCGGAACCAGTTTGTTTACATAAAGGCAGTATCATATGGAATCCGTACATATCAAATTTAGAACTGTAGACTATCCCAATCAAAATTTATAGGATTTTATTTTTTTTTTTTTTTTTTTTTTTTTTTTTTATTTTATTTATTTATAATTTTCACAAATTGTTTAACAACAATCTAAAGAAATTAACAATTGAAAAAAGAAAATAATTATATTAAATCATGTATAATAATTCCACATATATGACCAATCACGCTGGTTCCTGTGACCCTGGGCAAGTCACTTAATCCCCCCCATTGCCCCAGGTACATTAGATAGATTGTGAGACCACCGGGACAGAGAAGGAAAAATGCCTGAGCTCCCCTGGGAGAACGGTAGAGAAAATCGAATAAATTACAATTTTTTAAAAAAAATTAAAGCATTTCATGTTTTTGTACTAAACTGTGCAGGATTGAATTTTTAAGAATTAACGCAGAGTGTAGGGGATTTAGTGAGGTATTTAATAAAATTTGGAGCCCATTGGCTAAATTTGTAAAAACGCAATATTGTATTATCATCATATCTTTCCTCCGATTTATTTATCTTTACACATCCAGGGGGGGAGGGGGGTTGGTTGGAGGGGAGTAAATATTGATAGTGATATTTGGGGAACTTTATTCTTTATTTGTATTATATATTAGGTTATATCGTGCTATTATTATATGTAAGAAACTGATATTTATGTTACCTGTACAGATATTAGTGTAATGTATGTAATTCCTACTATTATTTCATTTGGATGACACTGTTTTTGATTAAAAATCAATAAAGAATTATTAAAAATATATATACCGTATTTGCCGGCGTATAAGACGACTGGGCGTATAAGACGACCCCCCAACTTTTACAGTTAAAATATAGAGTTTGTTATATACTCGCCGTATAAGACTACCCCTTCTTCCGCACACCTTCTGCACAACAAATAAAACTTAAAAGAACATCAGAATTTATTTCAACAATTTTAATTAATTCACTAAAGCTGAATAGAACAATAAACCCATGGGAGCTGCCATGCTATTTGTTTTCTAAACTGTTAACCAAACTGAAACTGTCAATGATAGAAGGAAGATAACACATAGAGGGAGAGAGCAAGTGCCGGGCAAGTCCCTAGCAAGTTTGCTGGCATGACAGTTTCCCTTTAAAAGCCTTCAAAAGCCTCCTGTTCGCCCCCGCAACTTCCTGAAGGGCTAGACTCCACACACGGCCGCATGTGCGAGAGACGTAGTCAAGAGAAAAGGGGTGGGGCCAGAGCGCCGCTGCTTCCCGCTGCGCAGGATGAAGGAGCTGGCACCCTTGTCACACTGATGTCCCGCCATGGCCCCGCTGATGTCCCGGCAGGTTTACTAGTACCGTAAGCACCGTAAGGAGGTAAGGAAGGAGATGTTAGGGCATGTAAAGTAAGGGCATGTAAACAGTACCCGGCGTATAAGACGACCCCCGACTTTGGGGAGGATTTTAAGGTACTGAAAAGTCGTCTTATACGCCGGCAAATACGGTATATATTTTCAATCTGGGGGTGTGGCATGGGCGGGGAACGAGTGTGGAAGCGTTAGCCAGCTAGTGCTTTATAGTTGTCATGAGCTAACACAAGGGTAACAAGGAAGCTCCTACTATCTCCTACAAACGAGATGGTAAAAATCCCCTGTGTAAACATTCAGCAGGTAACAGGGGTTAGTTACCAGGAACATTAGTGCAAGACCTAAACAAAAAAAAAAAAGAAAAGGTAAAGTTTGCAGTTTTTGCACAGAAGAATCCCACTTTAAAACAGGTTATCTGCAAATTTTAGTCCCTTCATCTAGACGGGGATGATTTTTTTTTTTAATTTTTTTTGGAGCCGAAAGCCAAAAAGGAGTTCTAAGAGGCTGCTTAATAGGGATGTGTTATCAACTTGGAAACATTCAAGAAGTCTTCTTTAATTTTACTTCATTTCCTGCCTCAAACAATACAAAAAAAAACCCACCCCTAAACAAAACACCACACATGCATTTTGCTTTGTTTTCTGTGAACTTAAATAATTAACAAGTGCGAAAACAGACACAAAATTTTGACATACGAATGAAACAAACCACCAAACAGAAATTTTACAGTACAAGAAATCCACAGGTTTGAATGCCAGTTTCAGAATCAGAATTAGCACTATATAGTTTATAGTTTATTTAATTTTTGATTAAACGCTTTTTCGTTTCTTCAAAGCGTTGTACAGAATATAAAATAACTTTACAGTAAAAAAAAAAACCATAAAACATTTAGAACAAACTTTCTATGATCGACATAACTGACGACAGAACGTACTAGGTAATTATGGCAGGCATGCAATAAACACAAATGGTAAAGGGGGTAAGAAATACAATTGATAAAGTAAATGTAAGAAACATTTAAGGTAAACACAAAAGGAATTAGGGAAATGGGTATGAATTAAAAACAAATATTATTTATTTAATCTCTAAGATGAGCATCTTTTTTTTTTTTTTTCAGTTAAAAGCGTCGTTAAAAAGGAAACATTTTAAGTTGCTTTTAAATTTTTTAAAGTTTTTTTTCCATTTTTAAATATAGTAGAAGAGCGTTCCAGATTGTAGGGGCTATAACTGAAAAAATTGAGGTACGGCGTGTGCCAATATTTTTTAGGGAAGGAATGTTAAGGTTAAATTCAGATATGGACCTTAAGGATCTTGGTGGGTCGTATGGAATCAGTAATCTATCTATGAAGGCTGGGGCATTTGACTGCAGAGTTCCGAATGTTAAAAGGGCGATTTTATATGTTACTCTTTGTGAGACTGGCAACCAATGGGCATTTTGAAGGAGAGGGGTTACATGATCATACTTCTTTGCTCCTGAAATTATCTTAATAGCAGTATTTTGAATCAACTGAAATAAAGTACTTGCCAATAAGTTGATCCTTAGAATACACAGCCAAAGAATCAAAGTCACATGAGACATCACGTTCCAGATCAAAGTGAGAAAAATTAAGCAAGATGTGCATTCCCTCAGGGACGGTCACCATCCAGACACAGTGCCTGGAAAAGTAAGAGAGAACAGTGCTCAAGCAAGGACTCGGATTCAAATGAATGTTTGACAAAGAACCTTATTTGTCTACTCACTCCTGGTTCTCATAAAATTCGGTTGGACCTTCTGGAAAATCTAATCGACCTTCCCTGCCGATCAGTTCATGCGTGGGCACGCTGCATGACCCTGCACATAAGTAAACGAAACCAAGGCAAAACTCATTTTCATGGGGAGTGTCCAAAAGTGTCGTCTGCCTGCTTACTTTGGGGGTGGGAGAGGGACGGGTAAAGAAATTGGCAATGGGGAAGGAGAATCAATTCAGAAATAGCATCCACTACAGCCCTCCGTGCTGACTCTCAGACGACCACTATGGCAGCATCTGAGGGCAAAGACAAGACTATAATGCAGATGGGCAGGTAGGGTATGTTTTAGGTTCCCTTATGAGGGTAAAATCAGAGTATTCATTCAAACTTTTCAGCGTGGCGGAACACTAAACCTAGTGCCCCGGCCGGAAGGCATTCGGAAGTGTGCAGACATCGATGTGATGATGTCACGCGCATGTGTGATGTCATCACGTCAACATCCGTGCATGCGAGAATGCCCTCCGGCCACGACTCTGAACTGTCTTTTTGCCAGTAGGGGATCCCGGAGGAGGGGAGGTGCAGGGAGAGGAGGAGAGACGCCGGCGAGCAGGAGAGTTGTCGGCGCCAACCAACTGCCACAAGAGGCAAGTCCTGTAAGCATTCAGCCGGCGCTTCTCCTCTATGGCATCTCATCGGGGCACACCTGGAATATGCACACAGTTTGCGATACACTGATGTAGACGGTCAGTAATTGCCGTGGGAAAGCCAATGTAGGTAGACCAAAAGGATTCCGATAAGTCTTGTGGTTCTTTCTGCATTTTAATTCCTATATGATCAATGTATAGCAAGGGGAAGGAATTGGAGGACGGGGTGGTCCCTCCATGAAACTTTGTGATTTGGCTCAGTTTGGAACCATACGGTAACACGCCTAAAAGATGAGGGGACGCCTATTATCTCTACCAGGCGACCTCAGACGCAAATACCTCTGAAGCGTTTGCTAATACTACAAATAGTTTTGGAGAGAGAAAATGAATGTAATTAACAACCTGTCCATCAGTACTATGGCATGAGAGATCTACTTTCAAATCACTAAAGCTCACTTTTACTAAGCCGTGGTAGAGGTTTCTACCGCAGCCCGAGGCGCTAAATGCTTTGACGCTGCTCTGACGCTCATAGGAATTCTACGAACATTGGAGCATTTAGTGCTCCAGGCCGTGGTAGAAACCTTTACCATGGCTTAGTAAAAAGGGGAGGGGTAAACTCTCTAGTGAAATGCTAAATATTAACATGGAGACTTATTTGGGTGACGGTGGCATTTAGAACAATTTAAGAAAATAGTGCTCTCATTGTCATTTACCCCTGGAGCTCACTCTCACTTATTTGATAACTTTTCAAGACTACTGTATATACTCGAATATAAGCCTAGATTGTTGGGCCAAAAATGGGGGACTCAGCCCTGGCCAACTCTGACAATTTGTTTTACCTCCTTCCTGCCTCCCCCTCCCCCCCCCCACACACATTTTTGAATTCTTGATGGTCCAGTGGTGTAACGGGCAGGAGCGAGCTTTCCACGCTCCTGCGCTGAGCCCCTCGAGTTTGTGTGGGCCAGCAGTGCACCTGGCATGAGCAAGCATTTGCAATGCTGCCCAGTGCTGAGCCACTCAGTGAATGGCTGCTGCAAGTTCTCGCAGGACTCATGAGAACTCGTGGCAGCCATTCAGGGATCGACTCAGTGCCGGGCAGGAGAATGGAAAGCTAGCTCATGCCCAGCACACTGATGGGCTGTGAGAACTTGAGGTGGTCATTCAGGGAGGGGCTCAGAATGGGGAAGGAGCGCGGTAAGCTTGCTCCTGCTCGATACACCGCTGGACCACCAGGGATCCAAAAAAGGTACATGGAGGGAGGCGGGAGGGAGGTAAAAATAATTATCAGAATTGGCCGGGACAGGAGACAGGAGGAATCCCTCCTGTCCCGTCCCACCCCACCAGGTCATATGGCAGGCCTGGTGGAGGCCTGCAGGACATTGGGAGAGAGGGGGGACAAGGCAGGGAAGTGGGACAGGGTGCAGAACCTGGCAAGGAGGGAGGGGGGATAGGGTGGAGAGCCGGGCAAGGAGGAAGGGAGGGGGGGCTGGGTACAGAGCCTGTCAGGGCACATAAATATTAATCCCCCTTCCCCCTGGCTTATATTCGAGTCAACCTTTTTTCCTCTTTTATGGGGGAAAAAGGGTACCTCCCTTATACTCGGATCGGTAATTCTCTAGAATCATTTTCATGATTCTGAGACCATATAGGCACATGTAAATGGCCTTGTAGAAAGAACCAACCTCTGCGACATGCTGGTGTGAACTTTAGTGATAGTCATGTAGAGGGGGCGACGGGTGAGCAGAGTTTGCCAATACGCATGCAGATTAGATAACTACGCATGCAAATCTGGGCAGGATGTTTACACCCACATGTTTACACCCACAGTGGGCTTTGACGACAACCCCAGTACCAGAAAGCCAATTCAACCATGAATTAATGAGCGACTGTTGGATGGACCGTTAGGACTTTATCTGCCATCATTTACTGTGTTACTATATTAGTTTACTGAAATATCTGCAAGCGTTGAAATAAGCAGTCATCGCTCTGGATTATTTTCCTGAATGGAGATGTAAAGAGTTCTTACCTGAAGAAGACCTCATTTGTGGTGTTTCTAGAAATAAAAAAACAACAACATTTGAGTAATGAATTTAGGAGACAAAGGGGAAAAGTCTATACAACAATGCCTAAATGCAGACATGTCAATAAAGTATGCTCTATAATGATGTTAAGGCACAAATAATAGCACAAGTGGCTTTGGCATGCCAAGACTCTTAGACATAAGTCAAGTCAATAGTGGAAATAGACTGTGGTAACTAACATATATATATATACACTCTCGAATATAAGTCGATCCAAATATAAGCCGAGACCCCCATTTTTTCCCCCCAAAAGGAGGAAAAATGGTTGACTTGAATATAAGATGGGGGCTTAATATTCAAGTGTCCTGCCCTGCCAGACTATGCACCCAGCCCCCCCTCCCATCCAGGCTCTGTATCCAGCCCCCTTCCCTCCCTTATAGGCTCTGCACCCAGCCACCCTCACTCCTTACCAGGCTCTTCACCCTGTCCTCCCCCCTCTCCATTCCTCACTGCCCTGTACTATCTCCCTCGCTCCTGATGCCTTGCAGGCCTCCACCGCAGGACCCGATGGACCAGGTTGAGGGATCCCCCATCTCCCATCCCAGCCGCAGCAACCAGTCAGCCAGCGGCCTCAAACGGAGTGGGAGAGCAGGAAGATCGGTCCTGCTCCGTGCACCGGCTGGTTACCAGGGACCCAAAAGGGACTTGGCGGTTGTAGAAGGGAGGTGTGGATGCCAGTTTCGGCAGGCACAGGAGGCATAAGGGATTCATCCTGTCCCGCCCACTGCAAGGCCACCAAGGAGTCGGGGGGGTTATGAGAGGAGCGCACAGGGGAGGCATGGGGTTTTGGATTCAGATGGGATGGGAGATGGGTCTTGAGGCAGGCCCTGTGGAGGCCTGTAATAAGTCCAGGAGGGGGGTGGGTAGGTGATATTCAGCACTTAACCAGCTATGAGGCACTGCATTATGATAGGATTAACTATTATGCAGTCATAGAAACATGATGGCAGATAAAGGCCAAATGGCCCATCCAGAGCATCCACTATCTCCTCCTCTCCCTATTGGCTAAGGCTCTTAACATTTGCATCTCTTCTTCCTATTGGCTAAGGCTCTTTACACCTTCATTGTGAGGTCATAGAACTTTAGTAACATAGAAACATGATGGCAGATAAAGGCCAAATGGCCCATCCAGTCTGCCCATTCGCAGCATCCACTATCTCTTCTCCCTAAAAGATCCCACGTTCCTGTCTCACGCTTTCTTGAACTCAGACACAGCCTTTGCCTTCACCACCTCTACCAGGAGACTGTTCCACACATCTACCACCCTTTCTGTAAAAAAGTGTTTCCTTAGATTACTCCTCAGCCTGTTAACGTTATCCTATGCCTTCCCATTCCGGAGCTTCCTTTCATAACATAAGAACAAAAGAACATAAGAATAGCCCTACTGGGTCAGACCAATGGTCCATCAAGCCCAGTAACCCATTCTCACAGTGGCCAATCCAGGTCACTAGTACCTGGCCAAAACCCAAGGAGTAGCAACATTCCAGCATCTCAAAGAATAGCAAGATTCTGGAACCCCAATGAGAGCAACATTCCAGAGCTGAGACTGTGATGTCATAATGCCTCATTCCACAGTGCCTCAGAGCCAACCTCATCAGTGATGTCACAATGGCTTGATTGTCCTATACTTGGCTCACGTAAGAATCTCTGATGATACTGATGCGTGTAACTGCCGCAAAAATGCCGTCAGAGATATGACAGGCTATTTTTGTGTGGTGGTTGTGCCTTTTTTGGATCATAGTACATTCTGAATATCATCGTTATTGACTTCTAAGACTCCTGAGGCAGGCCTGCGGGCCGAAACATGTACATGTCGAGTCATTGAGTTATTGAATTATTGAATGTACCATTGGATATTTGGAGGAATAAAGATTTTTTTGTACCATCAGATGAGTTGGAGGACACTTTTTAAGTGCACATCATTCTGATTTGGACAATTCCACTCCAGTTTTTCTCTTATTTTTTCTTTGCCACTATACCTATGTAGATGTGTTGGAGAACCCATGGCAGTACTTTGCGCAACTCCGTGTAGATCCCAGGTGTTCCTCTATGGTCAGGCAATTTCATGACATTATCACTCCAACTGCGCGCACATCCCATTCCCCAGGAAGTTACGCCTGCCAAAATCCAAGTGCCGTGCTTACGTCTGCAGAGAAGAGGCCCACCTGAGTCACCCTATGACAGAACAAACCCATGCTGTTAGATAACAAATTGGTGTGGATGTACTATAGACAGGCGTGATGGCATAATATGGTACAGCTAAGGTGGGGAGCAACAGCTTTCTCTGTAGTGCACATTTTCAGTGCTATGACCAAGCACATGGATGGCAGCCTACCACCTATCAGGCAATTTTCAAATTTAGTAGGCAAGTTTGCTAGCGTGTTGAAAATCAAGCCTACAATGGATAGCTGGATCCTGAATGGAACATCTGGATCAGTGGTCTCAAACTCGCGGCCCGGGGGCCACATGCGGCCCGCCAGGTACTATTTTGAGGCCCTCGGTATGTTTATCATAATCACAAAAGTAAAATTAAACAGTTTCTTGATCATATGTCTCTTTAGCTATAAATGATGATATTATTAAGACTTAGCCAAAAGGAAAGATTTATCTAATATAATAAAATGGTAAGCCGCGCATGCGCACTTCCTATGCGTGCGTCCGTTTTCCGTGAGCTGTAGCACACATAGGAAGTGCGCATGCGCGGCTTACGGTCCGGCTGCAAGTGACATGCGTGCCCTTCCCTGCTCTCCACCGCTGCCGGCCGCTAGCACCCCCTGCCCTCTCCGTCGCCTCCCAGCTCCAGCGGCGTAGGCAGCACTATAAACACGCTGCTTTGCGCCCTTCTCTGCCGATTTCCTCTGCCGCGTCTCTGATGACATCATCGGAGACAGATGCGGCAGAGGAAATCGCCAGTAGAAGGCCGCGAAGCAGCGTGTTTAAAGTGCTGCCTACGCGGCTGGAGCCCCGAGGTTTGTCGGCGGTGGGAGGGTCAGGAGCAGGCCGGTTCGACAACGGCAGTAGAAGAAGGGGGAGGGGCCGAACGGAGCAGGGAAGATAAGGTAAGAGAAGGGAAAGGGGGAGCAGGGAAGAGGTACTATTGGACTGGGGGAGCAAGGAAGAGGAACGGGGAGCAGGGAAGAGGTGCTATTGGACCGGGGGAGCAAGGAAGAGGGACGGGGAACAGGGAAGAGGTGCTATTGACCGGGGGAGCAAGGAAGAGGGACAGGGGGAGCAGGGAAGTGGTGCTATTGGACCGGGGGAGCAAGGAAGAGGGGCAGGGGGAGCAGGGAAGAGGTGCTATTGGACCGGGGGAGCAAGGAAGAGGGACGGGGGGAGCAGGGAAGAGGTGCTATTGGACTGGGGGAGCAAGGAAGAGAGACAGGGGGAGCAGGGAAGAGGTGCTACTGGGCCGGGAGAGCAAGGAAGAGGAACAGGGAGCAGGGAAGAGGTGCTATTGGACCGGGGGAGCAAGGAAGAGGGACAGGGAGCAGGGAAGAGGTGCTATTGGACCGGGGGAGCAAGGAAGAGGGACAGGGGGAGCAGGGAAGAGGTGCTACTGGGCTGGGGGAAAAGGGGGCTGCGGGGGGGGGGGGGTAAAATTGGTTTGGAGCTGGTGCTGAGGGAAGGAGGCTTTACTAGCACCCATTAATGTAACGGGCTTAAACACTAGTAAACTATAAAGAGTTTACTTCATTTCTTTCATAAGACATTCACTCTTTTTTTCCTGCGGCCCTCCAAGTACCTATAGACCCAAAATGTGGCCCTGCAAAGGGTTTGAGTTTGAGACCACCGATCTGGATGAATCTTTAGGAGAGCTGTTTGGCTGATTGCAATTATCTAGGTAACTTTGATCCACCATAACTCCTTTCATCAAGTCACTTCATTGGCTCCCTATAGTTCAAACCTCTCTTACTGACTTACAAGTGCATTCGTTCTTCAGCTCCCCAATGTTTTTTCTCTTTTACCTCTCCCAGGAACAACTTTCATTAGCTCGTCAGCGACGTGATCACACCATTTCTACAAAACCTTCACTGGCCACCAGTACAATACAGGGCTAAATTCAAAACTCTGTGTCTAATCTTCAAGATCCTTAAAGCAATAGGGCTGAAGTACTCTTTATGAACCTCCACGGTTACCCAAGGAATACCACTAACTACACTCTCTCCAAAGGAAAGAATATGATGTGAAATCCATCAATAAGCCTTCTCTGGATTAGCCTCTACATTCTGGAATGTAGTCCCTGAAAAGCTTTGCTCAACACAAGACTATCTCTACTTCAGGAAGCAGACGAAAACTTAGCTCTTTAGTAGAAGATGCAGCGTTGGGTGGAGTGGCTGATGGCAGGAGGAAGCGGGCATCCCTCCTGCAATTTTTTTTTTTATGGCGCAGATATTTTGCATGCGTAATAGAGGTCTGCACGGGAACGGGGATCGTGGGAATCCCGCGGGATCCACGGAGTTCCCGCAGAAATCCCCCCCCTAACCCACGGGACTCCCACGGGGACCCCCTCTGGCCCACTGGACTCCCACAGGGACCCCCCTCTAGCCAACGGGACTCCCACGGGGAAGGAAGGCTTTGGAAGCAGGGTTCGTCCATATAATATAATGGACACGTCAGCCTTAGATTTATAAGTTAATTACCTGAACAGAAAACAAAAAAAGGGTTCCACAAGGAAAACAGCAGCGCAAACACAAAAGAAACTGTGGAATTGATGATCCTGTCAGAAGTAATTACTGTTTTTTATGGGAACGGGCGGGGATGGAGGTAATTCCTTGTGGGGATGGGTGGGGACGGAGAGGATCCTGACGGGGACGGGCGGGGATGGGTGGGATTTCTGTCCCTGTGTCACTTTCTAGTGTGTAACACATGCCAAATATCTGTGCCATGGGAAACAAAAGTTTAAAAAAAAAAAGACAGGCAGACCTGCCAAAAAACTGGTAGACCTGTCGGTAACACAGTTACCAACAGGTCTGCAGCAGTCGGATTTTAGGATAGTAAAATCTGATTCAAAATAGCCAAGCAATTGTTAGCGAATCGATCGCTTGGCTATTTTGCATGGGATTTTACTAATTTGCATGGGTTGGATCAGATCGGATCGTTAAGTGGGCAGTGGGCTGTTTAGTGGATCCAGTCAGGGACAGGATCGGAAGCTTTAGTGAACTTTAGTGAAGGAATACTCTCCCCAAGCTGGTGTCGAAGAGAACACCAAGATACTCCAAGCCCTTACACGTTTGGAACTAGACCTGTTTTAGAAGGGTCAAGGTGCCACAAAAGTGCCCAAACTGACCAGCTAACTACTGCAGAGACAATGTAAAGGCCCCCCACACACACAATCCCCCCGTGATCACTAACCCCGTCACACCCCCACAAAGATCAGAATACAAAAGTACATACCTGTCTCCAGAACATCAGAACCTGGTATAGGAGATCCTAATAGAGCTGCACAATAGTAGCCTGTGTGTGTGTGTGTGGGGGGGGGGGGGGGGCGCTAGTGAACCACAGAGAGGAGTAGCAAGTCCCATAAGCCACTCTAACCACTACATTCATGGGGGGAAATGTGAGCCCACCAAAACCCTACTCCATTGCCGGTGTAGCTGTAGCCATAACATAAAAGGGAGTTCTGGTGAGATGTTTATCTGGCACCCTTTATGTGAAGTTCACAGAAGTGCCCTCTAAGGTGCCTCACTGCTCTGTTGCCAGTCTATTATAGGACTGGCCCCTCCCATATCCAAATGGTCTTGTTCAGGGCATTTGGATGAAACTTTGGTCAAAAATGTGGTATTAAAGATAGACATCCTGGCAGTCTGGGTGTCCCAATGGCCTGGACATCCAGACAGAGGATTTTCAAGACAAAATATTTCTAGACGTATGGGTGGTTGCCTTTCGAAAATAGGCATTTTCTTGCTGCCTACTTTGGACATCTAGTGCCATACATCCAAATTGGACTTAAGACGTATGTTTTGAAAATGTCCCTCCATGTTGCCTGCATAGAAAAGGCAGTTTTGGGGGGAATATTTTTAAGTGCCCTATTATAAATTTATTCCACACTGAGTGTACAAGGATTGCACTTCTGTATTCATATATACACATGGAATGTACAATACATTAGATGACTCTGATAATGAGAGGCTCCTACTTCCTGCCCTCAGCCTGAAATACCTGGCACGCATCCTTTCCCCCTTCAGGAAATCCAGCGCAGAGTATGGTGCTTCCTCTCATTGGGGTCCTTAAAGTTAACATGACGTCATTGCAGTCGTCTTCTTCAACAATTGGCAAGTCCACCATTTGCAAGATATTAGGAAGAATCCCTTCTGAAAATCAAGCCAAATAATGCCAAGTAATTCACTTGCAGAAGTAGAAAGTGCTTCACAGTTTGTGTCAAAGCGATGGAATGATAAAAGGCAGAGGGAGTGGCGAGATGAATCAGAGTAGGCTGCTTATCTTAATATTAGCACCGAGGGGGGGGGGGGGGTTTGGTTGCTTTAGCTCAGTTGAAGCATCCCTAGTTTGAAGCCAGTAGGGCAGTGGCATAGTGAGGGTGAGAGGCAGCCCAGGTGGTGGCATCCCTCCCCCTACTCTCTTCTCCACTCCCTTACTCCTTCCCCGATTCCCCTTGCCACGCGCGCACCAATTCCCTTCCCCCGTATCTCAAGTTGGTTCACCACTGCGAGTAACTTCAACATACTTCTCGCGACCGCGTCGTCTCTCCTTCCGACATCACTTCCTATGCGTGACACCCAGAGGTCATGTCAGCGGGAGAGACGACGCGGTCGCGAGGTGCACGTTGAAGTTGCTGCTCGCGGTGGTGAACAACTAGAGGTAAGGGAGAAGGGAAGGCGGGTTGAGCACGTGGTGAGGGGTGGAGTGGGAAGTGGGGGGGCGGAGCGAAGGAGGGGTGCCGGCGCCCCGCTTCCCCTTACTACGCCACGGTCTGCGGGCCCTAGTTGGAGAAGAGTACATACAATAGAGTCATGAGATAAAGACGGTGCTGAGTGGTCTTCTAGTCTGAGTCCTGAAAATGACAAAGAAAGACCAGGATGAAGTAATTTTATACCGCATTTGTTGTTGATTGATGGACAGACCGGGCGGATCATTCAGGTCTTATCTCTTGATAAATTCCTTTCATCTTAATGATTCTGCCCTCTCCCCATGACAATGTAATCGATCTCTACAACGCGATAAACTACTCCCCTCCCCTCTTGCAACAGTGCAACCTTCCTCTACAATGTGATGCAACCATTTTCCCATGATGCTCTTGGGCCTCTTATTTTGCAAATCACCTAGAACTGTACTGGACAAGTGCGATTAGATTATGTCTATCTGCCTCCTTCTACTATGTTGCTATTGGGCACATAGTTGCATGATGTCCGTAATAAATAAGTATTTAAATCCTATTTAAATTCATATTCATTCTATTCATCTGTAATAAACTACAGCAACTGTCTTCTTTGGCATCAAATCAGCCTTTTAAACCTGAGATCTATCCTGTGTTTGAACTCCTGCTTTACATCAAGTGCTATTTCCTACAGCTCAGGCAAATTGTCTTTTAAAAAAATTTTAAATTTGGGATTGTGATTTAAAGTCCCACTTGTTATCCAGATATTTCTCACTAGATAAGGTTTTACCAAACTGAGAGGGCAGAGGACCGAGGCCTAGATTCTCAAAACAAAAAATCGGCATTTAACGCAAGTCGCTAAACTGGTTCCGACACCGCCATGCGAACGGGCTTTTCAGTATTCAAACGAGCACTCCGGTGGATTCTTAAACATCACCAAGCCATTCTCCCAAGAGCGGCATCGGCATTTAGCGACAAAAATCAGCGACTGGTCCTGGAGTGTCAGTGCAGTGCCTGCACTGTTAAAAGCATGGATTTTGCCTGTGGCTAATGCAAAAATATAAAAATTACAAGTTTTAAAAGTTTTTAGTGGAAATAGTAAAAGCACACTTCTTGAGCGTGTGCATTATAGCCCTCACTCTCCTGCTGCCAACCAAAACAACCCCCCAACCCTCCTTGGCCCATAGGAGGGGCCTTAACCAATCTGGGCCAATCAGAGCCTCAGGCTCCTTCCCAATACATCCCAGGAAGCACTGGGGAAGGGAAGGCCTATTTTGAAGAGGAAGTAGCTGGCCAGAGGAAGTAGACATCTTCGCTACTGTCCGCTGACCTCGTTTACTTGAGCGATTTTCTGAGAATGACTTGCGTTTTTGAAATTGCCACAGGAACGCCTGCGATAGCGCCCCTTCGATGTTCAACGCCAATTTTTGAGAACCTGGTCCCGAGGCACTTAATCTGCTGGGGATGGAGGGGGGAGGAGAGGACAGAAACATCAAAGACTCTGATATCATCAAGAACTTTGTTGCTTTATCTAACCCCAATAGAAACACAGAAACTGGGACCAAAGACTTCCTGGTCTAGACCAACTCGTTCCATTTAAGCACGAGGAGAGCTGCTTACTCTCCGCTAGCCGTCCCCAGCCACAAGTTGTACAAAGATGTCCAGGTTCAAAGAGATCGTCCCAATTTGGAAGACATGCGGGCTGAACTGTTTTACCTGGAATAGAAAACACAAGTTTGCCATCATATCACTGCACATCCGAGTCACAGTAAGGTCCCTCTACCAGACTGTATTGCTGCAGAACAGAGAGACATAGTGGGCGCTTTACTACGTGGAAACCCATGTGGGAGACATCAGCCAGGGTGCACCAGATTGGCCTCTGGGCCTTTTTCAGGCTGTTTTCACAATTAGAATAGGAAGTAATTGGGTTGTTCAATCAGGGGGAGGGGGACAGTGGTTGTGATGTTGTCTATGCATATTGGCCTGATGCTTGTACTGTGTGCTCTTTCTTCTAAATAAAGAATTACAAAAAAAAAAAAAAAAAAAAGAAAGAATAGGATGTAATTTTATGACCTGTTTCACATGTACAACAATTTACGGTACCAGTTTAGCAGCATTTCCAAGGAAGGGGATGGGTGCTGGGTGAGTGTGTGTGTGTGTGGGGGGGGGGGGGTGCTAGGGATCTTACGAGGGTGGAGGGGTGTTCTGGGGTGTGAGAGATGGGGGGGGCTCGACTTTGGTTTGGATTTGTAAAACTTGATGACTTTGTTGGGTTGTATATTGTATTTCATTTTGTGATTTGTCATCAATAAAAAATTATTTGAACATATAATACTTGCATATGCACATTTCTGATCATGCCACCCCTCTATTATAGGATGCTCACAGGCTTCCCATAGCCCATCGCATAACATTTAAAATCTTTTGCCTGATGAAATGCAGGGTATGAGATTCAATGAAAATGGAAGAATAGAGATTGCCGACAGGAAGGTGCCGGTCAACGATGCTTTATTGTATGGTACTTTGCTGTGTATTTTAGGCATAACTTTGTATTTTTGTATGTAGTTTGTAACTCGCCCTGGATAAGGGCGGGATATAAATAAATAAACCAAACCAAACTTTGCTCCTCTCAACAAAATCTTCTCTCAATCCCATCAATCCGCCATATTGTTTACATAACATAACAACATAAAATCAGGCTTCTATACCGCATAACCATAGAGTTCAATGCGGTTCACAAAGAATTAATAAAAAGGCAAACAGAGGGATCAAAAAAAGCTAGTTGACTATAAACTAAATTAAACTAAACCTTAAGTTTATATACCGCATCATCTCCACAGAAGTGGAGCTCGACACGGTTTACAGGAATTAATAAAGAAAGGAACTCCAATGGAAAGAAGAAGGGCTTGGTAAAAAGGAAGGAAAGAGGGGACTTAGTATAATGGAGAGGGAGGGAGTAGTTACATTTTGGAGAAAAGCCATGTTTTCTGAAGCGTTGGAGGGAGGTCGAACTCCAAAGATGGGCAGTAAAGCTGTTCCACAGCTCGGTGATCCTGAAGAGGAGGGATGTTCCAAGTTTTCCTGTATAGGATATGCCTTTTAAAGAGGGGAAGGATAGTTTGAATTTTTGAGTGGATCTGGTGGAGTTAGGATTCGAGGAGAGCCAAGATAGTGGAAAGAGGGGAGGAAGGATGCCGTGAAGAGATTTGAAGGCTAGACAGGCGCATTTGTAGTGAACCCTGAGGATGACTGGGAGCCAGTGAAGCTTAGACAGAAGCGGGGAGACTATAAATTTTGAGAATAGATAAGCTTTTTAGTTGGCTTCTGAAATCTAAGTAAGAGTGTGATGTAGAAAGGATACGACGACAGATCTCTCATCATGAGAGGCCGCTTGAAAGGAGAGTGTACAATCGCGATATTTCTTACTCTTAAAGCCCTCACTTCAATCTATGCTCAAATGTTTTTATTATTTCAATTATAAACAAACAAATACAATAATCTTTCAGTAAACAACAGTGCAATCACATCCCCCCCCTCCCTACCCCTCCCCACCCCAAGAGTCCAGTGCTATAGATATAACTGAGAGTCTGAGTCCAACTTAAAGATTCAATAGTCGACTACAAGCATGCGGTGTGAGATCTCGCCAGAAGCATTCCCAGGTCTGACAGAATCTACGACCCAGTCCACTATCCAAGTCTCCGCTCCAGCGTAGCATGGATTATCATCAGTGATCTCCATTATGCATAGGAAGGGGGATCACGGGACAGCCCTCACTTCAATCTATAAAGCTACTTGGCATGAAAGAAAAACAAGTGGGGAGTGGGTTAGACCGTGTCAACCTTGAGACAAACAATCTTTATTTCTAGGAACTCAAAATATAATACATACGGGTCATCTACTGGATCGTTCCCACAATAAGGACATTTCGTTTATAGGACCTTTTATTTATGTGGTTTTTATATGTATTATATTTTGAGTTCATAGAAATAAAGATTGTTTGTCTCAAGGTTGACGTGGTCTATCCCACTCGTTTTTCTTTCATTTGATTTTACGTGGAGTTTCTGTTCCCTCTCTTTTGTTCTACATTAGCTATTTGGCACATCATATCCCTGTGCAAAAATGAGCCTGGAATGAGTTCTGGCATTACCAAACTCTATGGAGCCATCCAGCACTAGCACGGCGATATCATAGTTTATCGGTCGGCTTGGATTGTAATCTGGATGCTTGAAGATGGATTTCACATAGAACGCTTGCTCATTCTTTTCCTTCACTCGCAAGTCGTAGTCTCCAACCACAACCTTCAGATACTGAAGCAAATACCTGAAAAGAAAAGAGAAGAACAGGAATCAGAAACAGAAAAGAAGGTGGCAATGGACAGTTGAATCATGCTGATAGAATGAACCACCAGAAGCCGACTTTGAACTTTAGGGTAATAATAACAATTTATATACCGCAGGACCGTGAAGTTCTATGTGGTTTACAACAATTAAAGATGTTAAAAATAAACAAAGTTCAGACTTAGTGATTAACAGTTCTAGAGATCATTTGTTGAGGACTAAGATTGTATAGGTTGGTTTCCTAAGTAGATGAGAACATCAACGTTTTCAGCACTGGTTTTCATGTTATGAAACAATGACTTTTGGTGATGAATGAAGTTTACGTGGTAGCACAATAAATGATAGCAGATAACGACCAAGTTATCCTCTCTCCAGCTTAATCGTTGTTGATCTAGGAACCTAACTTAATTATTTAAAAAGTTTAATCGGCACCGATAACAAGCAATTACCACTTCAATTAAATTGGCTTAAATTAAAATTAATTGGGTTGTAGGTGCCTAGCTTGGTAGGCGCTTAGTCCTAGGCGCCTACCAGAAAATAGGAGTGGCACCTAAAATGGAGTTAGGTATTGGTATTAAAGCCAAAAAAACCCTGGCATAAATAGGGTAAGCCTAAGGTTCAGAGAGCTCCAGGCACATAATGATGCCTACCTGAAAAGTAGGCATGATTAGGGGACGGAGAATAGATGTGGTTGACTTAGGCATCACTAGGCATCTGTGTTAGGTGTTGGTAAATTAGGCCAGGAAAGCTCTGACCTAATATACTGGATTACCTACCACAAGGACACCTCGTGACGCCTAAGCATGCCTAAACGTTAAGCGTGATTCTATAAGCAATGCAATTGACAATTGCATTGACCAGCGCCTACAAGTTAGGTACCATTTATAGAATCAGGCCTTAAGTGTCTCTTAAACAGGAAGTGGTAAATGCGGTGTCAGGTCAAAAGCGCGCCGGGACAAAGGCGCGCCCAGACAATTGAGCGCAGCGCGGAGGTGCGCACCGCTCAAAATTACTGTTTTTAGGGCTCCGACGGGGGTGTGTGGGGGAGAACCCCCCCACTTTACTTAATAGACATCGTGCCGCGTTGGGGGGGGCGTTGGGGGGGGTTGGGGGGTTGTAACCCCCCACATTTTACTGAAAACTTCACTTTTTCCCTGTTTTTAGGGAAAAAGTTAAGTTTACAGTAAAATGTGGAGGGTTACAACCCCCCAAACCCCCATAACGCCGGCGCGATGTCTATTAAGTAAAGGGGGGGGGTTCCCCAACAAAAACCCCCGTCGGAGCCCCTAAAAACAGTAATTTTGAGCGGCGCGTGCCTCCACACTGCGCTCAATTGTCCGGGCGCGCCTTTGTCTTTTGCGCTGTTGTCTATGAACCAGTAAATGCCCCCATGTTAATTATTTGCAGTTGCTGTGTTCTAACAATATTGTCTGCAAATAAATGTTTTTTAAAAATCCCCATTATATTGCTGTGATTAAAAAAAACAAAAAGTCATCCAAGGATGTACTATTATTACTATCCATTCAGTCGTGCCCAATCCTTAAATATTCCGTAGGCCAGTCCTCGCCAGGCTTCCTGTTTTCCACCGCTTCTTTCAATTGCTTGATGTTCATTCCCGTGTCATTCTTGATGGCATCCAGCCAACGGGCCTTTGGTCTTCCCTGCTTCCCTTTACCACTGACTATTTCCGAGTAGCACCTCCTTTTCTAGTGCATTCGTCCTCATCACATGTCCAAAATAGGTCGGTCTCTGTCTGGTAATCTTGCCTTCCAGGGACAACTCTAGATCTATATGATGTACCAATTTGTAATTTTCCCAGCAGTTGTTTACTTGGCTAATTGTTTGCACTCTGCTTTGAACCACTTAGGTGGAATATGTGCAGTTATAATTCAATTCAATTTTGCAGTGGCTTAGCAACAGGGCTCCTTTTTTTTTTATGAGGAAATGAATGATGTAGCAGCACTGTCGAATTCGGGGGGGAATATCATAGAAATGAAAGAGAGCGAAAAGCAGGAATGCTCATTTTTAAAAAGCACGGCAGAGCACACTGTATTATAACAAATTTCAAGATGTGTGGAGTCCATTAATAGATTATTGTAAAGATTAAAAATATTCTTCCCTGTATAAAATTTTAAGACATTAGGGGGGAGGGGGGGTATTTTTGATTATAATTGAAACAAATCATTTTCATAAATAAATAAGGGAGGGGGATAATATTTTACATTATGATGATCAATTATAGGATTTCAAGCGTATTTGAATGCTTAATTGATAAATGTCAATATTGTACTTGATTTAAGATTTGAAATGAATAAAGTTTAAAAAAAAAAAAAAAAGAACACACTGTATCAAACAATCCCAAGTGATCATTCCAGATAGGGTTAGCAGATATCTGGACTTCTCCGGACATGTCCTCCTTTTGAAAAGCCTCCTCAAATCGCGTCGGGCAGGGAGGAAGTCCACGCATGCGCGGATGTCACGTGATGACATCATCAAGCGACATCCACGCATGCGCGCACTTCCTTCCTGCCCGACACGATTTGCGGACAAGAGTGGGCAGCGGGGAGCTAGGGCGGGACTGGGGGGCGGGATTAGGGCAGGGATAGGCAGAACTGGGGGAGGGGTCTTGGGGGGAAGTCTAGGGGGTCCGGATTTTCCAATTGGAAAATCTGGCAACCCTAATTCAAGAGCTATCTTATTCACACCTGCGTTTTCTTAACTAGCAATGTTTAAAGAAATCATGAAAATATTGATGCACAAGATTATACGGAACAGATTAATGTCATGTTAAACAAGCTGACTGAACTCTTGTTTTCCATACCTGTCCAATACACAATGTGCGGCTGTGATTATCCGGTCAGCAGACACGATGGTTCCTCCGCAGAAATGTTTGTTATTGCGCTTCAGGGAAACCTGAATAAAAAAAAGAAGCCTTTTGGTTAATTTCTGTATTTGTTAAGTCATCTACGATTATATGGTGGTGTTTATTAGTTTTTATTCATATGGATTTATAATTAAACTTCCCTCCATCCCCTATACTCATACTATTAAAAAAGGCTTTCCTTCTCATACCTTCGAAAGCTCATCAGAAAATTAATTGTTTTTGTTTTTTTTTTCATATACTACCTTCTCACACTTGTAACTCTTTCCCTTTTCCACCTTGGAAATCATGTCTGATGCTAACCCTTTCCCTCTCTTCCAACATCAGAACCAGCTCGGCCTATGGACCCGATGAGCACCGACTCAGGATGCCAAGGTGACAAAGGGCACCAAAATCCCAGGGCGCCTCTCACCCTCGCTAGGCCACTGGGCATTGACAGTGTTTTTATATCTGCTCAGTGCAGACGGATAACAGGTCTTCGACCTTTAACCTCTTTGATTTTATCTTTCTACACCTCAGTTGAGGCCAGGCTCATTTCAAATCAGAAACCTCCCCGGAGCCTGTTTCTTATCACCCACTAACACAAGGCAAGTGCAAGGATATAGTCAACCTATTTAATTATTTGGATTTATCAAACATCTCTTGAAAGAATGCACTGAAGAGGATGTACAATAGGTACAGTTAAACACGAGCAACCTACCTCGTGGTAACAGGTATAACATAAGAAGAAGTAAGAAGTTGCCTCCGCTGAGGCAGACCAGAGGTCCATCTCGCCCAGCGGTCCGCTCCCGCGGCGGCCCATCAGGCCCATTGCCTGAGCAGTGGTCCCTGACTAGCTCTATAACCTATCTCTACTCCTAACCTATCTCTACTCCTAACTATAGTAAAAAGGCCAAAATAGCCGTGAATTCTAAGTAAACCTTCAGACTTGTGCCTTGAATCAGCTGTTAGGCCCCTAGATCCCCTGCCAAGATTTTAATCTCAACAGTCAATCACTGAACACCAACCTTTCCAGGACAATCAGTTTACAGTTTATTTACATTTGCTATACTAACTTGCAGATCAAAGCAGTTAACAATAAAAATTAGGAAAAGAGAACAGAAGCAAACTATAATATCCAATAGAAAAAGTAAAGCAAAAATGCATAATTTGACATCATATAAAAAACTTTGTGAGGGTAAATCGGTTAGCTTAGCGGGGTTTAAAAAAAAGCTTGGAGAAATGAATATTAAAGTCAAGAATCTGAGTAACAATATTCAGTATTCATGAGACTGATTTGCAATATTCAAGCAGAGGGGACCAAGTTTTTGTATAAGAGATCATGGAGTTATTGCGTTCAGCAAAATGACATTCATATTTCACAAGGAGACATATCTCTATTATATGTTTTTGCCTCACCCTTAGTCTTCTGAATTCAGGCACTTATCAGAATTAACCATGTTCCAATACATTTTATATTTATCATATTCTTTTATTTTAGATTGGACATGTCCTTCTGATTTTTCTGGTACATTATTTGAGCATTTCACCTACTGCTTTTGTTTTTCTTTTCTTCAATACCCCTTTCTTGAACTAATGTCATCACATCTTTATTTTGTTATGCATTTAATAATCTGTGATCATTATTTCTTTGTGGATGCACTTCACACTTGTTAATGATATTGTTATAACGTGCTCCTTGTTGGAGCACTCACATTGTTGGCTTTGTATTTTTTCTCTACTTATAAAATCAATAAAACACTTTGAAAAAAAAAAAAAAAAAAAGCTTGGATAATTTCCTATAAGAGAAGTCCATAGGCCATTATTGAGATAGCCTGGGGAAATCCACTGCTTATCCTAGGATAAGCAGCATAAAATCTGTTTTACTACTTGGGATCTAGTCAGGTACTTGGGACCTTCGGTCTGTCCTGGTACGGCGATTCTTAGGTTCTTAGGTGAGCCAAGTATAGGACAATCAAGCCACTCTGACATCACTGATGAGGTTGGCTCTTAGGCATTGGTAGAATGAGACATTATGACATCACAATCTCAGCTCTGAAATGTTGCTATTATCTGGGTTTCTTGGGACCTAGTTTGGCCACTGTTGGAAAGAGGATACTGGGCTTGCCCAGTAAGGTAATTCTTATGTTAATTTTATAGACTGGTTTTGCATCTAAAATGCTCTTTTAGCTGCATAACAAAAACTCCATCATGCCAGAACCTGAGAATTTGCCGCTGTTTCATAAACAATTTTTTTTGCACAGTGGCTTGTTACTATCTAAATTAGAACCATCATACCACTTACTCCTTACCATTTTAAAAATTATATACCATGTCCACATCATAGACTTTCACATACACGCAAAAAAACCAGATAAACCCTTGTGAAATATATATTTTTTAAAATCTTATAAAAATCTGCATTTTTCAATAGTTTTAATACACAACTCACCAAACATGGAAATAAACCAGGTATTGCTTGAGTTCCACCAACAATGCGATGAAAGAGGTTGAGCCTATTGAACGATCCGAATTCCAGCGGAGACTGACAACAGTTACGATCTAGATACAAAAATAAATACATACATATGTTAAACAAGAAGCAAACAAAACATATTATAACATGGATAGCGTTAAATGGATACTATGTTCATATTATATCCATATACTATGTTCATGTTATATCCATGTTATAACATGGATACAAGTAACATGGATACTATGTTATTTGAATGTTCTTCCATGCTATGATGATGTTGTTTGTATTGTACTGCCATCATACATGAATAAGTCATTGCTCTGTATTCTTAAATCACAAAAAAATTGTGCAAAATGCTGCGGCCAGACTGATTACAGGAACATCAAAATATGCTCATATTACACCTTAGCTTCAGAAGTTGCACTGGCTGACAGTAGCATTTAGACTACAGTATAAGACTGCAAAGATTTGTCATCAATTCCAGAGTACTTTAAGAGCAAGATGACTATTTACCATCGTTGCGCTCTGAAAATTCTGTTTTGTTAAAGGACAACGCTATTCCGAAATATGTCGAAACGTGTGCAATCACCTTTTGTTGGGTGAAATTATGGAATTCGCTTTCCAGGCAGTTAAGAAAATTTGCTGATAGAGGATTTTTTTCTTTTTTTTTAGAAAACTCAAAACACAACTGTTTGTTGATGCTTTTTTTTTATAGGGTCTTATTTGTCCTGATTGAAGATTAACTGTGAACTTAAATGTTGAGATTTGTCTTTTTATTGTACTGTTTTTAGGCATTATGCATGTGGATATACTGTAAACCGCCCAGAAACTAGACGGTACAGAAATTTTAAAAATAAATAAATAAATAAATAAAAATAATGCTCCGATTCTGATCCTACTACATGTAAGCCTGGTAGTTGTGTCTTGCTAATCCACTCTTCGAACTACAAGTCACCCAGAGCAAAAGATAAATTGAAGTTTATATTTGATGAAGGATTTGGAATGGGTCAGAACTTACCTTGGTTTGGGTCCAGGGGTGCTGAATTTCCACGTCTCAGACAGGACGTCCCCACCAAGAGCAGAAAGATCTTGCCAAAGGCAGCTGGCATTTTGGAGCTATAACGATAAAGAGTACAAAAAAAAATCACAGATTCACAAGTGTTTTTATAGAGGCGAGGAGGAAAATGAGAGACCGCGGGAGAGCAGCATTTTACTAATTAAATTCCAAGTTACCCATTAACTCGGCCATAACCTTTTTTTTTTAATTAGGCACTTCTAGATTTTTCAAATTTAGCTAAGAATAATAGTCTTCGATTTTATGGAACTATTGCTAAATTTCTGTCGCCAAATACTTCTTTTGGAGTTGCAGGGTGCTGAAAAGTCCAACGTGCCCCCACCAGCCAATTTAAACTCTATGCTCCACCAGCTAAAACAATATGCACTTTTACCCGAGATATCACAGCCCTGATGAATAAACCTCGCTATGGCTGGTTAAACTGCATTGTTTATGGCTGCCTTTATGCTTGGCTTTGTTTTCCCACGTCAACTGGCACAATGGAACTTAAACAATGATATTGCGGAGCTGGCCTGATGCTTCGGTGGCTATGCTGTGTAATTCCGTACAGGGAGAGCTGGGTTCAATTCCGAAGCTCAGCTTCTGCCCCTATGTGGTAGGGGAGTCTCATCCATCCCATAAGAATGGGCAGTTAGGATACACTGGACAGGAAATAGCTCAGTGGTTGAGCAATGGGTGAGAACCAGAGAAGCGTGCATTTGGATCCTACCTTAGGTGAGTGACAATCTCTCACTGTCCCAGGTACCACTTAGGTTGTAAGCACTTCAGGATAGGAGCATAGATAGCAAGTAGTATTATTATTATAGGTACTTGCATTGGACTTGAGAAGGAGCTACAGTTCTTGGCTGATGACATTCATTGCACTGACTGAGCTAGTGAAAGAAAAGAGGGTCCCAGGCCTCATAGACAAACAGATCAGTAAAAAGAAGAGGCACAGGAGATGTCTTAAACCAACCTTAAGTTACATATGCTTTATTGACTTATAATATCCAAAATATAAAACCAAGTCCTTCTCATACTATATAGGTAAAGTCCCGACAAGGATCCGTATTTCGGCGACGAATGCCACCTTCCTCAGGGGACAACAAGGATGTGCTAGAGTGTTCCAGCGTCTGTTCTCTAAAAAAGAGGTAGAAATTGAATAATTCATGTTTCTTCTATGCCATGTTTCTCATTACGAGTAGCTATTGGATGAATTGGAGAAGTCTGGATGTCCTGCATGTTATGGCTCAATCTTCAGGCATGTAGTTATGAATCAGGAAAACACCACATTCTGAAAAAGGAGGCTTTTAGGTATTATTCTCAGGTTCCAATACACCCTTTTTTGTTTTTATATCTACACATTAATCATAACTCAATTTATTATATAAAAAAACAAAACAAAACATTTGTCCCTATACTTCTCATTTTGTTAGTCTGAATATGCTCCTTAATGCTATAAATATACTTTCCCCTACTATTATGTACATGGAATTTCATTCTGTTCCCTATTAGATAAAACACATCGTAAAATTTCACAACCCTCTCATATTTTACTCTTTGCATCTTGATCATTTGATTGATTTTCTTACAACCATCGTCCTCCTTTCTGCTACTAACAGATTCTACCATCTGGTTCTACCTAGTACTGGAAGTTTATTGGAGCCATGTTCTTGGAACATCTTAACACAATAAAAATATTTGCACCAGTTGAACGAGGACTGTTCTGCACCCGTGTTCCTGTTCTAGTTCAGTGCACTCCTGCCCATTTTCCATTTTTTTTTTGTGTGTGTGTGTCTATTCTTAAATCAGTAGCCATAAGAAATTCAACTGGAATCTTTTTACAAGATTTACCTAAAAAGAGAATGAACATACTTTTACTGCTGCACCAGGCTTTCAAATAACATCTCTGATTTGCCAATAGAAATAATTGAAACAATCACTCTTCAATAACTAACCAAGCATGGGAATGGGAGCGCAGTCCGGCAGGGGTTGGGGGGAGGGAAGGGGGTTCGGGGGGTTGTGTCCGGCAGGAGGGATTGAGCACCTTCCTGCCAGTGATCGTGCAGGTGTTCGGGAGGGGGGGGGGGGTTGTGTCTGGCAGGAGAGATTGGGCATCTCTCCTGCTGGAGAAGATTTGGGGGGGGGGTTCATGGGGGATCGCGGCGGAGAGATTGGGTATCTCTTCTGCCGGGGAAGATTTGGGAGGGTTGTGGGGGAACATGGCAGGAGCAATTGGGCATCTCTCCTGCTGGGGAAGATACGGGGGGGATTGTAGAGGATCGCGGCAGGAGAGCTTGGGCATCTCTCCTGCAACGATCATTACGGGGGAGGAGGGGATGGTTCCAGGATTCTGTAACCGGCATTGTTTATGACAGACGCCGGTTAGAGAATCCTGCTTTTAGGCGAGGGACTGGCCCCTCCTTTGCTTAAAAGGTCTTGTTTTGGGCATTTGGGACTTGGGCGATTTTTGGGGTGGGAATGTGTTGTAAGGATACATGTAGTGGTGGTCTGGGCGATTAAACTGCTGAACGTAGAGGTAGACCATTCTAAAAAAAAGAACTCCTCATTTTGGATGTTGTTTTTTGTTTTTTTTAGAGAATGGACATTTTCCTATTGCCTACTTTCTGCACCTAGGGACTTAGGCCAAAAGGGGATTTAGACATTTCTTTTGATTATGCCCCTCTAGGCAAAACACACACATACACATGTATACATACACATGTACACGAGGGTTGTTAAAAAGGCAAGTTAAACAACTTAGTCTCCATCGAGGGCTATACATTTATTCCAGCGAGTTTCCAGTTTTTTCATTATTTTTCCTACAATACAAAAAATCTGGAAACTCGCTGGACTAAGGCCTGCATTCTATATATGGCGCCATCATCGGTGGCTGCCTTAGAAACGGCCTCCGATCGCACATCAATCGTGATGGTGCTGCTTATACTGTAGACTCATGCCTTTGGGAAATGTAGACCGGGATTTTCAAGGCCTACATTTCTGGCACCTACCTTTCATGTGACGTGCACAAACGGAGGTGCTTTACCCACCTTTCTACAACCCCGATAGCCCTTATGGCTGCAGGTGGCACCTACATGGCAGTAGAGTAGGGTTTTGGGGTGTTTTGGTGGGCTCACATTTTCCACCATGAATGTAGTGGTTAGAGTGGCTTGTGGGCCTGGGTCCTCCTCTCTATGATTTACTAGCTCACCCACCCCAGGCTACTAAAGCCTCTGTGTAGCTCTACTAGGCTTTCCTTTGCCAGGTGCTGATGTTCCAGAGGCAGGTATGTACATTTTAATTCTGAACTTTGTGGGAGTACAACAGGGTCAGTGAACACAGGGGGAGTGTGTGTGGGACTTTACTTTGTCTCTGTAGTGATTGTCTGGTCAGTTTTGATACCTTTTAGGCACTTATACCTGTCATTACATTGTCTAACTCAGTGTCTTTCAACCTTTTTACACCTATGGACCGGCAGAAATAAAAGAATTATTCTGTGGACCGGCATCAGTCCGTGGACCGGCGGTTGAAGAACACGGGGCTAAATCGTGAGCCAGACCCCGCCCATCTCTACCCAATCTCCACCCCAGACCCCGCCACCATGATAGTACTAATTGCACCTTGCACGTGCCGTGCCTCATCTGGAAGCCTTCCCTCTGACGTTGCAACGTCAGAGAGAAGGCTTCCGGTTCAGGCGCAGGATGCCCGTAGGAGCCACTGTCCGTGGCTTTGTGCACTGAATCAGTTAGAAAGAGGGAGCTGGCTCGAAGATAATGCCGCATCGATCGCACCGTGGAATGGCGGTTGAAGCACACTGTTTTGGGCCTGATGCGCATGCTGGCCCTGTTGACCGGCAGGAAATTTCTGTGGACCGGCACTGGTCCATGAACCGGTGGTTGAAGAACACTGGTCTAACTCACAATGTATAAGTTTCACCTAGGCATCTCATCAAACATTCGATCATCCCTGAAAGATGACCAAGTTTAGGTCGGCCCTCATCCTGCCCTAACCACGCCTCCTTTCAGCTCCGGTTGCACAGTGGGATTCAGAGGCCTAAAATGTCCTTGGATACGTCCAAAAAAGCCTTTTTGATTATTGGCACATGGACAACCTGTCTTTAAGATCGTCCAAGTGCTAACTTGGGTTGGGTTTTTAGATGCATTTAAGTTTTGATTATGAGCCCTATATAGTAAAATCTCAGTTATCCATGGGGATTGGTGGATGCCGGATAATTGTAGTTTCTTGTTATTTGAGAGTTAATGTAAAAAATAGTTGTGTCTTCCTTCCCACTTCACTCTATCATCCCCCCCCCAACCCCCCACTTGTAGGAGCAGCATCTTCTTTCCTTCTTTCTTGGACAATTTCTCTTGCCCCTTCTCACCCCCCCCCCCCCCACTCCTTTCTTCCTTTTCCTGAAGCAGCAGAGCTGATCCTGACAACCCCTTCCCTTCCTCCGTTCCCAAAACAACACAGCCAGTCCCGACAACCCCTCTCCCTCTCTCCTCCCTCACTCACCAGATGATTTATTTATTCATTCATTCAATTTTCTATACCCTTTTCCCGGGGGAGCTCAGAACGGTTTACATAAACTTATTCAGGTACTCAAACATTTTCCCCTTTCTGTCCTGGTGGGCTCACAATCTATCTAATGTACCTGGGGGCAATGGGGGGATTAAGTAACTTGCCCAGGGTCACAAGGAGCAGCGTGGGTTTGAACCCACAACCTCAGGGTGCTGAGGCTGTAGCTTTAACCACTGCGCCAGCAAACATAAGAATCGCCGGTAAACAGGCAGCTTCTGGCCAGCCCCAGCAGGGCCTTTCCTCTGCTGCATCATATAGGAAGTGATGCAGCAGAGGAAAGGCCCTGCCTAGGCAGGCTGTGAGCAGCCTGTTCCCAGCACTGCCTCTGCTAACCTGGCTGCTGCTGCTGCTACTGCTTCAGGTAGGGGAGGAAGGGAGGGGGGTTGGCAGGTCAGGACTGCTGCTGCTTCGAGTGAAGGGGTCAAGGAGGCCAGACCCACATGGAGGGAGAGAGGGCACACCCGGGGGAAGGGGGGGTGAGGTGCACTAGAAATGTGTGTATGGGGAGGGTCCAGTAGGGTGAAAGGCAGGAGAAGGGAGATGGATGGATGCTGAGCCCGTAAGTGTGTGTGTGTGTGGGGGGGGGGGGGGGAGATGGGGGGAAGGGAGAGAAAGTGACCTAGAACAGAAAGGAGTGTGGGAAGGGAGGAACAGATGCAGGACCTACAAGTGGGGGTATGGGGATGATAGAGAGAAGAAGAGAGTGAGGTGGGAAAGTATTCTTAGAATAACTCCCTGCAACCAGAAACTACAGTTATCTGGCATTTACCAATCCCCATGGGTGCCGGATTAGAGTTTACTGTTTTTGTGATTCTGGCAGGTACATGTGGCCTGGATTGGTCACCGTTGGAAGCAGGATACTGGACTAGAAGGACCTTCAGTCTGAACCAGTATGGCTATCTTACGTTCAAAAATCTACAGAAAACACAAAAGTGATACTAGGTTACTTCTTCTAACACATTGCTTTCCAAAACTGCTTGGGGACTCTACAGCCAATGCATTAAATCAACCAACATGCAAATTGTTTATGAGCAAATGTTATATTTTGGAGAAAAAGTGTATACTGAATTTCTGGTTGGCGGATGTTCCTCCCTCCTTCTGGTACTGGAGGAATAAATTACATGACCTTCTCAGCTGGGAGGCCAACCTGGCTTCTTCCTCTCGGTGAAGGAGCAGAGACTTTGTTCATATTTGGACTCCCTATTTGGACAGTTTGTCTCCCCGGGTGCGTAGTCATATCTTGAATAGACTGTGGTTGTATTCCAGTCCGCCTGTCTGATCTGGGGGAGGGGGCTGGGGGTTCTTTGTAACCTGAGAGGACATAAGAGTCCAGTCCTCTTGGGGGGTGGGGAGCCCTGTTTTCTTTTGTTGGGGGGGGGGGGGCCAAAATAACAACATTTTTGTCTGCTGTTTGCATTTGTTATGGATTGTTGCTTAATAAAAACAGATTTCACTTAAAAATCAACCGACATGCAAATTATCTCATGCATATTCATTATAGGCATCTTGTCACCCTGACTGTCAGCGAGTTCCCAAGGACAGATGTGGGAACATAAAGCCCGAGAGCCCGTCTCGATGGGCACATTTAACACGGAGCTGGAGGCCTGCGAGATCGCCTGTCGGGGGGGGGGGGCTGGTTTAGAGAGGGGTTTGGGTAGTAGGAAGTATTGGGTCTTCCCGCCGCAGGGAAGACTCAGGATTGGGGAGGCTGTGGCAAGGGGGACGACGGGAGGGTAATAAAGAGGACCCAAACAGTCACTGGATTCTCCGAGGCTGCTTCCCTACCGCGTGGCTCATCTGGGTTTCGCCAGGGGTTCCTCTGGGTGTGGCGTCGCGTTCTGCTCTAGGTTCAGGTTTGCGGCAAAGTGGCCCTTGGCAGGCGGAGCAGAGCATTCCTGCATGGCGCTGAGCGGAGGAGCTGACCGGCTGTGAGCTCCCTAGGACAGATGTGGGAAATCCTGTTCTAACATCTGCTTTAGTTTCCACTTCTTGTTCTTCTTCCTCTTCCAATAACTGAACATTAACGCCAGGAAAACACGCACGCACGCACGCAGTCGTGTTTTAAGAACTTGGAAGTACTACTTTCAGCATGTCACATCATGTGAAATTTTTGATCCCGTTTAGGCAAAACTGACTTATTAAGTTACAATGCAGAAGTTTATAGGTTATTCTGGGCAAAGATCCAATTCGGGTACAGAAAAAAAAAAAATGATAATTTGGGAAGTTGAATCCAATAGACATGAGGACCCACAGTTAACAATTTAGCACTGCAGTTCGTCGGAAACAGTTTCTAAGATGTCCTTGTGAAACCTTGGCATTGCCAGGAAATTGCAAACAACCTCTTCCTACCCACTGCCTCACCTCCCCCCCCCTCAAAAATAAAACAACAACAAAACTTCCTGCACATTCAAAAAATGAGAAATTTAGAGTACAGTCCATTCTGTTTAAGCACAGGTAGAATAAGCACACAATCTGTTTATCTGCACAATTAAGAGCCAATCCCATTTTATTCCCATGGATTTCAATGAGCAGTGACTCAGGTTTGGCATTCCAGCTATAAGCATTGTACATACTGTACATGTTGATTGATCCCATTGGCATCGGCACTCTATTTAGCTGCATAGGATGGTAGATCACTCCGTGTTCTTTCACCCCATGTGCCAACTGCTGCTGTAGCCACTCAGTCCTTCGGGTGTGTACAGAAAGGCTGGAGAGCGAGCACTCTCCCTCGTAGGCTTCCAACTTTGTGATATGCAATTAAGTACCAGTGCCGTGTGGCGATTGCACATCCCAAAGCTGAGAGCCAATAAGGGAAATGCTTAATCCCTACCCTTTTCTTTGTACGCCAGAAGGGCTGCGTGGCTTCAGCGGCAGGTGGCACACAGAGTGAAAGGACACAAAGGTGGGACACGCAGGAATAGGGATGGAGGAGTGGTGGACCCTGATCAAGGTCATGCATTGGGGCTGCAAAAAAACCCTAGGGAACGGTACAGTTTAGGGGATGAAGAACTTATGTGCACGACAGAAGAGCGGAGCTTGGGTGCGATTGTGTGCGATGATCTTAAGGTGGCCAAATGGGTTGGAAAGGTGATGGCGAAACCAAGGGTGCAATGGGGGAGATATGGCCAGTAGGAAAAAGGAAGTATTGATGTCCCTGTAGACTTCATTTAGAATATTGTGTACAATTCTGGAGGCTGCACCTTCAAAAATATATAAAAAGGAAGGAGTCGGTCCAGAGGAAGGCTACTAAAATGGTGCGTGGTCTTCATCATAAGGCATATGAGGACAGACTTAAAGATATCAATCTGTATACTTTGGAGGAAAGGGGGGAGAGGGGAGATATGATTGAGACATTTAAATATCTACGTGGTGTAAATGTACATGAGTCGAGCCTCTTTCATTTGAAAGGAAGTTCTGGAATGAGAAGGCATAGGATGACATTAAGAGGTGATAGGCTCCGGAGTAATCTAAGGAAAGACTTTTTTACAGAAAGGGTAGTAGATGCATAGAACAGTCTCCTGGAAGAGGTGGTGGAGACAGAGACTGTATCTGAATTCAACAAATCCTGGGATAGGCACGTGGGATCTCTCGGAGAGAGAAAGAGATAATGGTTACTGCGGATGGGCAGACTGGATGGGCCATTTGGCCTTTATCTGCCATCATGATTCTATGAATGACCGATATAGCATCTAAATGGCATTTATTTATTTGTTTTCAAATGGATATCCCATGCCATCCAAATTCTGGGTGGGTTACATAAAGACATACAGGAATTACACAATACATATCAGCAGAAAATAATTTTATTAAAAATTCAAATGAGCAAATTATCTTACTAATTATACTAGATCATACTTCTGACTTATATAGACAAGACTATTTTAAAGTTAGTCTCAGGATTGGTACTAGATCATAACATCATACTAATAGCACAGTCTAAAATTCACTAAATCTGTCCACATACTGGGCCTGGAAGCAGAAGCAACGGTGCATTGGATCAGGCCAACAGAGTTATGGGTGGCATACCTACCTAAGATACATAATAATAATAATAATAATAAAAAACTAACCACAGCTCTTAGAGCTGTGTAGAATAAGGTAAGGAAATATAAGGAATGACAACAGCACCTACCCTCTTATTTTCATGTACAAATGAGAGTGATAAGGTACTGATAATGAAACTCTATTTGAAAATAAACAGGCAATGTTTAGTGGAGCTAGAATCCAAATACTTCCAGGCTACAAGCTGGGAATTTGACGGAAGAGCACAAAAATGGCAAGTCGTAGAGCAGCTGTGAACTAAGGCCATTGACTGGGTGGCGTTTGCAGAGAGGGTACCTCTGAACCAGAGGGCGGTGTTTAATAATCTTAAAAACCCGAAGTGATGCAATTGCAACCAGATTGCAGTCACTGCCTGAAAAACCACCAGCTATTGATTGGGCTTTCTATAGGAAGGCCGTTGCCAAGCCCGGTAGGGTTGATGAATTTGAAAAGAAGTTCAGTGCAGTAACAATTCCTGAGCCCATCGATACAGTGGTGCCTCGCATAACAGACGCCTCGCACAGCGAACGCTGCGCACAACGAACTTCAGGTCTTGCTTCACACAACGAACTTCGTTTCACACAACGAAGTCGCCCGAGCTGCATCGCTTAACTGCCCTCTCTCCGCCTGGCTCCCTGTGCAGTGGCGCTAAACCCCCCTGCCGCCGCTGCTGCATATTTTTAAGCCTCTGCCGCCACCGCATATTTTTAAACCTCCCCCCGCCGCCACATATTTTTTTAAAAAAGCCACCACTGCTGCAACTTTAATCTCACCCGCTCACTCGAACTGGTGGTCTAGCAAATTTCCCAGCCAGAAGCGCAGACAGAGATCAAGAGCAAGCCTTCTGTGCTACTGCCTGGGCCTGCGCTGATCTCTGAATGGCTGCAGTCAGCTCTCGCGGGACTCACAAGAACTAACTGCAGCCATTCGGAGATCGGCATGGGCCCACACAGGCGTGCAGAGGAATTGCTCCTGATCTCTGCGCTTCTGGCCTGTACGCCACTGGCTGGGAAAGATGGGAGGAATTAAAAAAGGTACTGGGGAGTATGTGGGGGGTGATTATAATACACAGCAAGGATCAACAAAACCCCTGTCTCCCCTCACCTTCACATATATCCCCTCTATATCATGCTAACAGCTCTAACAAGATAAATTTATCTTTTTTTATGTCATCTTAGCATATTTTATGCTACAGAACGAATTATTTTTTTTAACATGTATTGTTATGGGAAAACGCGTTTCACATAACGAACTTTTCGCATAACAAACTTGCTCCTGGAACGAATTAAGTTTGTTGTGTGAGGCACCACTGTACTCAGACGGCCAAGATTACTACCCAAGAGCAGCTGCCTATGTGGAGGCTTCTAAAACCCAGATTGCAAAGTATGAGAAAGAGCTGGAAAAGTTTAAAAACATGATTCCTTTTGACCAGATGACCACTGAAGATCTTAATGAAGCCTTCCCTGAAACCAAGCTTGATAAGGAAAAGTATCCCTATTGGCCGCACAAACCTGCTTCTGAATTGTAAATATCTATTTACTTAGAAACTGCAAATTATAAGAACCTTGAATATCCCTGAGAAATAAAATTATTGTACATAAAAAAAAGAGTAACCCAACTTAAACTGCTCCCCATCTTTAAAGGCATTCAAGCTGCTACACAAAAGAAATGCTTTACTGTCACCAGTCTCAGGAATGTCAGAATAAAATAACCCCACAGGGATTAAAAGAAATTATCTTTGGGTCTAACTAAGGTTCATTGAGCCCAGCAACCTGTCTCTGACAGTGCAAATAGAGCTACAGTTTGGAACGGGCTGGGTATTTCTCACAGCTCATTTTCCAGAGATGAGCCCGTGAAGACTAATTTATTTATTTTAATTTTTATCCCGTCCTCTCAGCTCAGAATGGGTCATCATCGAAAGCTGTTTCCACAGGCTGCATATGATGAGACCTTTGGTCAATTTTTTTAGATGCTCCCTCACTGAACACTCATTCATTTGCTAATTATATCAAAATTGGATTACTGTACGTCACTCTACAAAGGCATCACACCGAAGGAAATTAGAATATTACAAAAAAACAAAAAACAAAACAACAAAAAAAAAAACTGCAATAAAAATTATCACAGGTAAAAGAAAATTTAATCATGTCACATCTTCATTAAACATGCATTGGCTCCCTATCAACCATAGAATAACTTATAAACAGGCACGTATCACATTTAAAGTTCTATAATTCAAATCTGTGTTATTTCTAGATTGAGTTATCATCTTGCATATTCCTTTCGGTTCCCTACGATCTGAGGACAAAAACCTACTCACTATTCCATCCTTACGAATAACAGCGGGATCTGGATAGCCCCTACTGTCTTCCCCAACCCCCACCTCCCCTTATCTAGTCCCAATAACTGAAACCACACACCAGCTTGGAATATAGCCGCAGCTCAATTTATTACTGAAATAGCAACTAAATTCATTTGCATAAATTAACATCCTTAACACAGTAACTTCATATAACAAAATCTGCCAGCTCCTTCCGAGCTACCCGGTGTAATCATCAATAAATGGCCCCCAACCCCGCCATAAACAGCAAGAGTCTGAGGGGTGGCATGACCTCATGCCCCTTTAACCAGGTCAATATCCCCCCCAAGACACGGCTCCCAGCCGGCCCTCCGCTCATCGCCGGATGAGCCCAAGCACCCAGTAGCTCGGGAGATCCGCCTACCCGAGCTACTAAGGCCATTAATAGAGGGTGGGTGGGCGGGGAAAAAGCCGCCCTGGAGGACCAGAAAAAACCCAGTCCTCCAAGGTCCCGGCTTTAAAACCTCCTCCGTTGCCGCCCCCCTCTTCCCCTAAACCAATCGCGCACCAGTTTTCTGGCGCGCTTCTTGCCACCCAATTAATCTTTCCCTTTCTTGTCCCTCTAACCCCTCCCCCCGACTCGAAGGCGACACAGGGCTCCCAGCCCTGTGTTATCATACGCCCTTCGAGACGGGCTCTCGGGCTACTCTTTATATAAATACTAGGTGTAATTCATTGTTCTCTGCCACTGCTCCCCAAACCTGGAACCTACTACCAGCTCTGGTAAGAGAAGAAAGAACCCTGAAAAAGTTTAAATCAAAATTAAAAAGCTATCTATATAGGAGTGCCTTTGATTTGCCTTTGAAGCTCAGTCAACATTCCCACTTGATGCAGGCAAGCACTGATGTAATAAATCCTTTATTGTTTCATCCCTTCTTTATTCTCTTTCCTATACCAAATTGTAGTTCCTCCTTGCACTTCCCCTCTCATCGAATGTAAGCCTGTGATTCCCCATACATTGTTTTGTCGCCCCCATTTTAATTTTTATTGTTCATCGCTTTCTAATCTATGACAAAAGCGATTTTTATCAAATATTAATTAAACTTGAAACTTTGATTCACAAAGTAAGTTAAGGACATGAAGGGTTACATACAAGGAGCATATAAAAGGAGGCTTCTAGACAGGGAATCTGTCTGCTGATAGCATTTTTTAGCCAAAGAGGAAGGTTCTTCAGCGACCTGATCTGTGCGGGCAATTGGTTCCCTACTCGAGGAAGAAAATGGCTGTAGGAGCGTTTGCCATGCAGTTTCCATTTGGAGAGATCTTCTTGGGGGGGGGGGGGGAGGAAATGCCAAATCATCTCTCTGTTTCAGAGTTAGACTGTATCCTATTATACATACTAAAGCTCTTTCTTTTTTTTTTGCATTATATGAAATCCACCGATGGATCAAAAACTGGCTGGCAGACAGGAAGCAGAGGGTTGGTGTAAAGGGCCACTACTCGGACTGGCAAGGGGTCACGAGCGGGGTTCCTCAAGGGTCAGTGCTGGGACCGCTCCTGTTTAACATATTCATTGACGACCTGGAGGCGGGAACAAAATGCGAGGTCATCAAATTCGCAGATGACACCAAACTATTCAGCAAGGTTGAAACCACGGTAGATTGCGAGGATCTCCAAAGGGATCTTACGACACTGGAAGAATGGGCGAAAAAGTGGCAAATGAGCTTCAATGTAGGGAAATGCAAGGTCATGCATATAGGGAGAAGGAACCCGATGTTCACTTACAAAATGGGGGGATCAATGCTAGGGGTCAGTAAGCTGGAAAGAGACCTGGGAGTGATGGTGGACACGACATTGAAGGCGTCGGCACAATGCGCCACAGCCTCGAGGAAAGCAAACCAAATGTTAGGTATCATTAAGAAGGGTATCTCGACCAGAACGAAGGAAGTCATCCTGCCACTGTACCGGGCTATGGTGCGCCCGCATCTGGAATACTGTGTACAGTACTGGTCACCGTACCTCAAAAAGGACATGGCAATGCTTGAGGGAGTCCAGAGAAGAGCAACTAAACTGATTAAGGGTATGGAAAACCTTACATACACTGACAGACTGAAGAAGCTGGGGCTGTTCTCCCTGGAAAAGTGGAGACTCAGAGGAGATATGATAGAGACCTTCAAGATCCTGAGGGGCATCGAAAAGGTTGACAAGGACAGATTTTTCAAATTGAAAGAAACCACAAGAACAAGGGGTCATTCGATGAAATTGAAGGGGGACAGGTTTAAAACAAACGCAAGGAAATTCTTTTTCACACAGAGGGTGGTGGACACATGGAACACCCTTCCGGAGGCCGTGATAAGAAATAGCACAGTACAGGGTTTCAAGGAAGACCTGGATAGGTTCCTGGAGGACAAAGGGATTGAGGGGTACAGATAAGAACAGTGGAAGATTTAGAGATAAGTGTAGAGGTAGGTATAAAATTAGTCAGGGACCGCTGCTCAGGCAATATGCCTGATGGGCCGCCGCGTGAGCGGACCGCTGGGCTGGATGGACCTCTGGTCTGCCCCGGCGGAGGCGACTACTTATGTACTTATGTACTTATGTACTTATGCATCTAGCAAACTTATGTTAGTTTTTAAGAACATAAGAATTGCCATCTCCGGATCAGACCCTGGGTCCCTGGCCTAGTTTTAGTCCCCATATCACCGTTATGCTTCTCAAGGGAGATGTGCATCTAATTCACCCTTTCTATGTTTCTATAACCATAAGACTCTATGACATCATAATGCAGGTGTAAAGAGCCTTAGCCTATAGGGAGAGGACATGCAAATATTAAGAATTGCCATCTCCGGATCAGACCCTCGGTCCATCAAGTCCGGTGATCCGCACACGCGGAGGCCCTGCCAGGTGTACCCTGGCATAGTTTTAGTCTCAAGGGAGATGTGCATCTAATTTACCCTTACCCATATCACTCTATGCCACTCTTAAGGAGACATCCCTAACTAGCGCTGACATCTTTAGCCAAGAAGATCTAGCCACAAGCTCAAGCTAAGTATTAGCTGATAAATGCAGAGTAAATAGAGTGGAAGTTATAATATTAAGCGCTAGTTAAGAGAAAGTAAATATAGACCCAGTGACGAGCTGACACGTAAAGCTCAGAACTATGAGAAGTTTGAGTTCTGAGTGGTGCCGCTGAGGGTCTAAGACTTAATAAAGGTTGCTAATGTAGCTGGAAGAAATTTCATTCTGGCTTTAATTGTGACTCTTAAGGAGATGTGCATCTAGTTTACCCTTAAATCCTAGAATTACTTCCTCTGGGAGAGCATTCCAGGTGTCCACCACTCGCTGCGTGAAACAGAACTTCCTGATATTCGTCCTGGACCTGTCCCCCCTCTTGTCCGTGTCACATTGGACATTGTAAATAACTGCTTTCTCTGCTCCATTTTGTCGAATCCTTTCAGTATTTTGTAATAACTGGATCTGGATGAGCTCCTTAGTTCCTTTTCCCATAGCACAACCTACTAAAGGTACCCATCCAAACTATTCAATAAGACACAACAACTCTATTTTTTGGGTAATTAGCCGCAGCTCAGTTTATTGATACAAAACAACTTGTTTACATATTTTACCACAACAATTAATATAAATCCAAGAGCTCCCCCCGAGCTACCCAAAACAAAGTGTTCAGTGCCCTCGACCCTGCCACTTCAACAAGGGTCTGAGGGGTGGCATGTCCCTCATGCCCCTTTTTCTCGGGTCACCTGACCCACCAGGCACGGCACCCCGCCGGCCCACCGCTCATCACCCGATGAGCCCCAATGACCGAGTAGCTCGGGGATCCGCCCCGAGCTTCTCCCTAAAACCAAGCAAAACAAAGGGAGGGTGGGAGGGAAAAAACCGCGTTGGAGGACCCGAACAGTTACGGTCCTCCAAGCCCTCCCCTTTTATCCCCTCGGCTCCCCCGTGCACGCCCCGGCCCACCAATGGAATTCAAATTCGGCTTTTTAGCCTTTTGCAGGCCAATCAGCCACGACGCCGACTCGACCGCCCCCCGACCGCCCCACCGATCCCTAACACGGAGGCTCACCAGCCCCGTATTACATTACGCCCTTCGACACTAGGTCTTGGGCTCGCATTAATAACTGGATCTGGATGAGCTCCTTAGTTCCTTTTCCCATAGCACAACCTACTAAAGGTACCCATCCAAACTATTCAATAAGACACAACAACTCTATTTTTTGGGTAATTAGCCGCAGCTCAGTTTATTGATACAAAACAACTTGTTTACATATTTTACCACAACAATTAATATAAATCCAAGAGCTCCCCCCGAGCTACCCAAAACAAAGTGTTCAGTGCCCTCGACCCTGCCACTTCAACAAGGGTCTGAGGGGTGGCATGTCCCTCATGCCCCTTTTTCTCGGGTCACCTGACCCACCAGGCACGGCACCCCGCCGGCCCACCGCTCATCACCCGATGAGCCCCAATGACCGAGTAGCTCGGGGATCCGCCACAGGCCTGAGATCCCACAGGCCCCCCCCCCAACAACAGAGCGGCGGCTAACCCAAGCCCAAAACGCGCTCACAACCCACAGCAAAATCGTCCAAGAGCAAATCACACCCAATGTCAGACAAATGGACCCTATCCGTGTGGTAAAGCCCAACACAACCAACATCAACCCACCCATGCAACAACTGCGTACCACCCTGTGACTCCACCCACTTCCCAACCTGGCGGTTAAACTTAGCCAACCCCCTAGTCCACCGGCGAGACGAAAGACACCGCAGCCTCGGAATAACGTCAGACCACAGCACACGCGTGCCCGGAAACCAAGCAAAAAGAACCCGCAAGTCGTCCTTAATAACGTTAACTAACTGCCGAGCCGACAAAGAATCGACATCATTGCCCCCCAGATGAATGATGAGCACGTCCGGACGACGAGGGGAATCCCGCAAAGAAGCCAAGAACGGCAAGAGCTGATACCATCTCATGCCGCGCTGACCCCACCAGGATACTCGAACACCCAGATGGCCAAGTCCCAGGTGACGACCTCCAGGACGCAACCGAGACCGCTCTCCAGCCCAATGCACAAAAGAATGGCCGATTATCCACACCGACTTGCACCGACCAGCACCTGAAAAAACAAAAACATAAGTGCCACAGACAGAAACGAAAAAACACCCCACATACCCCGCAATACCACTACCGACCCCCCGAACTCTCCCCATGTCCCGAAACCGCGTCCGACGGTCTAATATAACAGCGGAAGGCCCCGGACACCCATCTACCCAACCGACGGATGCCCTCTTCCGACATACCAGCGGCACGAGCACTGGTGGCAGCACCGATCCGAAAAGAATGAGTGCCATATCGACTGGGCTCCTCACCACAGCGCACCAAGGCCAAACGAAGCACTGCCAGGAACTGGTATCTGGAAAGAGGGGACCCATTCGCATGAACAAACAATACAGGGGAAACCGCAACACGCGCCGACAAAAAATCGCTCAGGCAACGCACCGGACAAGAGACACAACCCACCACCCGATGAAGAACCAACCACCGCCCACGACCGGCCTGATCCGTCTTGGAACTAGCCACACAGATATGCACCTCGCCCACACCCAGCCGCACATGGTGCACCAACAGCCCACGCCCTCTAGCCCTATCAGCTGCACTCACCAACAACTCCCCCACACGCAACGCCCCAAAAAAGGCCACCGAAAAGGCCGCCCGAAAAAGGGACGTCTCGTACGACGAATGGGCCAGATCAGGTAAGACCAACAAAAGCCGGACGAGTAAGCCATGCTGAATCGGCAAGCGCGAATCAGGCCTGGGAAGAACAACCCTACCCAGAGCACGAAGCAAACGCTGAACCACGAAACCCGAGGAAGGACACTTCCAACCCAACGCCCGACAGAAAAAGGCAAACCCCGCCAACCGCCCCCGTACTACCCTTTGGGAGACACCAGCTCTTCCTGAATCCAGCACGAAATCCTCAAGAAAGGACTCGGCCACATGCCCTGGGACCCAGCCCCGACTGAACAAAAAGGTAGAGACCACGCGAAAGCCGGATGAGTAATGCGCCCAAGTCGCAGGTGCTACCGACAGACGGAGCATTTCCCACACTCCTTCTCGACCAGGCTCCACAAATGCTCCGGCATCTCCAAGCCATCCACGTGAGCCTCCGGCGCGAGTCGACGAAACTGTGAAAAATGGAAACGGGAAAGAGCGTCAGCAATGCCATTCTGCAAGCCGGGCACATGCCGAGCCCTAATAAAGACATTAAGACGCAAACAGCGCAGAACCAAAGCCCGGACCAGCACAGCAACTGACAGGCAGTGAGCCGTCTGCCTGTTGACCACCTCCACAACCCCGAGGTTATCACACCAAAAGAGAACACGCCTATCCCTTAGTTTGTCAGGCCACAGTTCGCATGCCACAATGAAGGGAAACAATTCCAAAAGTGTGATGTTACGCGTAATACCCCTATCTACCCAATCCTGAGGCCACCGCTCCGCACACCAAGCACCCTGACAGTAAAGGCCAAAACCGACCCCACCCGCCGCGTCAGAAAACAACTCCAAGTCCCCGTTAGCCACCTCCGGAGCCTGCATAGGCAAGCAGCCATTAAAGTCCCGTAAAAAACAAGCCCACATGCGGAGGTCCGCCCGGACCCC
Source organism: Geotrypetes seraphini (assembly GCF_902459505.1). Taxonomy (NCBI): domain Eukaryota; kingdom Metazoa; phylum Chordata; class Amphibia; order Gymnophiona; family Dermophiidae; genus Geotrypetes; species Geotrypetes seraphini. The sequence goes on from NC_047102.1 coordinate 14,938,333, forward strand.
AGCCGACAGCCGCAAAAAATGCCGCTTATCCCGTACTCCAGCAGTGGACGCAGACAGCCGACGGGAAAAAACGCGACCCATTGGCAACACCCTACAAGCAAAGTTAAGGGATCCAATAAGCGACTGCACCACATGCAAAGTAGACTTACGGGCAGATAAGACGCTCTCAATGAGATCGAGCAACTGCCGCACCTTACCCACCGGCAAACGAGTCACCATAGCCTCCGAATCCAACTCAATCCCCAGAAAGACCAGGGACGTAGCCGGACCCTCAGACTTGTCAATCGCCAAAGGAATCCCAAATTCAGCGGCCATAGCCTCGAAAACCCTCTTTAGTCGCCCGCATTCGTCCGTATCCCGAGGGCCGATAAACAAAAAATCATCGAGATAGTGCACCACGGCATCCAGCCCGGCACGCTGCACCACCACCCAATGAAGAAACGTGCTGAACATCTCGAAGTAGGCACACGAGATAGAACACCCCATGGGCAGACAACGATCATAAAAGTATGCACCCTCGAAACGAAACCCCAACAAATGGTAAGACTGAGGATTAACGGGCAATAACCGGAAAGCGGATTGAATATCCACCTTCGCCAACAGGGACCCACGGCCAGCCCTAAGGATAAGACGAACGGCACAATCCACAGAAGAATACCGAACCGAACACAGGTCACGCGGAATACCATCATTAACAGAACACCCAGCAGGACGAGATAAATTGTGAATAAGGCGGAACTTGCCCTGGTCCTTCTTAGGAACAACCGCCAGCGGAGAAACCATCATGACCGGAAACGGCCGCTCACGGAAAGGACCAGCAATCCGCCCTAAACGCAATTCCTCCCCCAATTTACGACGCACTACCGAACGCAACTGAGTAACCGACGATGCATTGCGCGACCGCGCCTCCGACACTATGCCCCGAAAAGGGATCTCAAAGCCAACTGAGAACCCACGCTCCAATAAGGTACCAACGCGCTCCGGCCGGTAAAGACGCAGCCAGGGACTCATCGCATGAACCGAAACCGGCGTGGGAACGGCACTGCTACTTGCCAAGGCTCCCAGGCCCCGAAGTCGGTTTCTTGGGGCATTTAAGCAAGGGGTGAGGCTGCCCGCACTGGGAGCAGGCATGCCGAAATCTACAATCCGTGAATGAGCAACTCGATCTGTTGAACTTCCAACAAACGTCACTGCCCGCTCCCCCTCCAGACCCCACCCCCGTCCCAGACCGAAAGGGCCGCCCGCCGCCCGAAACACCCACTGGAACGCGTCCCCCGCTCCCAGGGACCGCTCCAGACTTGGAGGACATATGAGTCAGCCATAAGTTAACATCTTGCGTTCCCCAAGACATATGAGAATTCTCCTCCATTTTATCTCTAAACGCCTCATCGTAGTTCAACCACGTCCAGCCCCCAAAACGCTGATACGCGTCAAGCACCGAATCGGCATAAGCGAGTAACAGTCCATAATCACTAGGATGCGCACGCCCCCAAACGCTAGCCAGCCGCATAAAAGAACGGATCCAATTAAGGATGGACCTCCCGACTGGAAAAGGCTTGGAGGAACCCGCCTCCCGCTTCGACTTCTTACGGTTCCGCCGATGCACCCTACCCTCCATAAGACGAAAAACATCGATACAGGAACGCCGCCGAATCTTACGCCTCAAAGTCCGCGGCACCCGCTCCCAGAGTTCAGTCAGGGCCACCAAAGCGGGCACACCCCGACCGTCACCCTGCGGAGCAACGGAGCCACCCTCTGCAGGAACAGCCACCCCCCCAGGCCCGAGAGCCGAAGAGGAGGAGGCCGAGGACGAAGAGGAGGACGAAGAGGACTGACTAGAGGAAGACGAATCTCGCCTGCGCCGCCGTTTCCCTCTACCCCTCTTACCACCAGATTTACCCCCAGCAACCAAAGCAGGCGCCACCTTACCCGCTGAAGAAGAATCTGTCACAGGAACGGAGATGCCGCCGGAAACAACCTCCGCCGAGGACCCCGATGGGCGCTCCACCACAGTGCCGCCACGGTCAGCAACCACCACATCCTCCGAGGGACCAGCAGCGCCACCGCCAACAGCCACCGTCACCGCCGCCGAAGTAACCGGAGCTCCCTCGCTGCGCCGTCGATCAGATGCCGTCCCAACGCTGGCGGACACTGGACCAGGAACACCGCCAGCGGCACTCCACCGAGTCTCCGGAACGACCAATGGACTCTGCGAAGAAAAACCACAGCCAGGAACAGAGCCCGGGAAACCACCCCCAGGCGCCCCCCAACCAGCACCCCCGGCCCCACTCGGCAGGGGCCCGCCCGACCACCCCGGAACAAAACCCCCACCCCAGTAAGGGGGAAACATGCCGGGACCCCAACCCTGTTGCCCAGACCACCACCCTTGCTGCCCAGGCCCCCACGGGAAAGCCCCATAATGCACACCAGAAGGCCCCCCAGGGCCGGTACCCCAGGAGCCGGCACCCCAGCCGGTGGAAGGCTGGGGAGACTCACGAGATACTCTCTCCTCAGCACGAGCAAACCCCTCCCCAAAAGGTGGAAACACCCGCCCCACCGCACCATCACCACCAGAAATGGGAAGCGGAAGCACTACCGGCTCAGTCAGGTCACTGGAAGCCGGCAGCACAACAGGTTCCACACTCCCCACCCCCGGCAGCAGACCAGACGCCCCAGAGCTGCTGCTTTCTGGCCGGACAGACTGCCTCCCGCCCGACTTGCCCCGCCCGCCGTGTTTAGACTTGCCTGCGGCCTTCCGCGGCACAACCCCGTCCGAGGACCCCCCCGGCTCAAGACTCCGCCCCGCCACGCGGCCCACAGAGGCAGCGATGGCAATGGCCGATAGAGCATCCCGCTTTGATCTGCGGGACGGCCTGCCCCGCCCCGCTGCGCTCCCAGCACCCACCTGGTCTTCAGAGTCCTCCAGCAAGGAATCCCCCGCACGGAAAGAAATCTCCGCCACGTCCGAACCAGCCCTCGCCGCCATGCCGCCGCCGACAACAGGCACGGAAGCCCCACAGCGCACCAGAAACCGCCTCAGAGAAAAACCGCGTTGGAGGACCCGAACAGTTACGGTCCTCCAAGCCCTCCCCTTTTATCCCCTCGGCTCCCCCGTGCACGCCCCGGCCCACCAATGGAATTCAAATTCGGCTTTTTAGCCTTTTGCAGGCCAATCAGCCACGACGCCGACTCGACCGCCCCCCGACCGCCCCACCGATCCCTAACACGGAGGCTCACCAGCCCCGTATTACATTACGCCCTTCGACACTAGGTCTTGGGCTCGCATAAAGTCTCGATCAGATCCCCTCGCAGTCTCCTCTTCTCAAGGGAGAACAACCCCAGTCTCCTAAGTCGTTCCTCGTATAAATATCACCATGACGTTCGCTATCTTCCAGTCGTCCGGTATCTGTCCTGTTTTTGAGGATTAAAATGACTTAATTATAATATTGTAATCACATATGTCATATTGTATTCATAATTGGGAGAAGGATGGGAGAAAATGATTGTTTTATGTATTACTTGTGTAGTTAATAGTGCGTTTTATGCAGTATTTTATGTTCAATTAATTGTATTGCACTGTCAAAATTTGAAAATCAATAAAGATTTAAAAAACAAAACAACAAAACTTATGTTGTTTCTTCCTACAGTACTGAACCTCATTTTTTAGAGTTACAGCTTTTAAGATCTTAACAGGTTTGGTTTATTTATTTATATCCTGGCCCTTATCCGGGACGGGTAATGTTCTTAGTTATTTGATTAATTTGGTAACGTTCTTGCAGGGTTCCCTTTCCAAATATCAACCAAGAAATTCTTTTCAATTAAAATTTCTGACAGTTAAAAAGGTGAAATCTATTAGTTTTCTCTATTTAATATCAATTATGAAGTTAAATTCTGGAAATCAGCTTCCTTTAGGCATTATTTTCTGTTTAGGAAGCTACTACAATCTTTTCTGTTTCAGGATATCTGAATTAACTTAGGTTTAACCATTGTAATATGGGGTTTCTTTCGTTATTTCTGTAATTCCTGGACAGGTTGGTCTGGCCTCTACTCTTTGTAATCTATCTTTGAACTAGACTGATAAAGTAGGATAAAATAACATGTATAAGGACTAGTTAACCACAGCCTACCCTCTTAGTTTCATGTACAAATGAGAGTGATAATGAAACTATATTTTAAAAACAGGCAGGCAATGTTTTGTGGGGCTAGAATCCAAATATTTCCAGATGTGGCAAGAGTAACCCAACTTAGACGAAAAGCTTTTTTATCTTTGAAATCTAAGGTAGTGGAATCCGGTGCCACATTTTTTCTGAAATTTCCGTGTAAGTGACATAGTAACATAGTAGATGACGGCAGATAAAGACCCGAATGGTCCATCCAGTCTGCCCAATCTGATTCAATTTAAATTATTATTTTTATTTTTCTTCTTAGCTATTTCTGGGCGAGAATCCAAAGCTTTACCCGGTACTGTGCTTGGGTTCCAACTGCCGAAATCTCTGTTAAGACTTACTCCAGCCCATCTACACCCTCCCAGCCATTGAAGCCCTCCCCTGCCCATCCTCCTCCAAACGGCCATGCACAGACACAGACCGTACAAGTCTGCCCAGTAACTGGCCTAGTTCAATCTTTAATATTATTTTCTGATTCTAAATCTTCTGTGTTCATCCCACGCTTCTTTGAACTCATTCACAGTTTTACTCTCCACCACCTCTCTCGGGAGCGCATTCCAGGCATCCACCACCCTCTCCGTAAAGTAGAATTTCCTAACATTGCCCCTGAATCTACCACCCCTCAACCTCAAATTATGTCCTCTGGTTTTACCATTTTCCTTTCTCTGGAAAAGATTTTGTTCTACGTTAATACCCTTTAAGTATTTGAACGTCTGAATCATATCTCCCCTGTCTCTCCTTTCCTCTAGGGTATACATATTCAGGGCTTCCAGTCTCTCCTCATACGTCTTCTGGCGCAAGCCTCCTATCATTTTCGTCGCCCTCCTCTGGACCGCCTCAAGTCTTCTTACGTCTTTCGCCAGATACGGTCTCCAAAACTGAACACAATACTCCAAGTGGGGCCTCACCAATGACCTGTACAGGGGCATCAACACCTTCTTCCTTCTACTGACTACGCCTCTCTTTATACAGCCCAGAATCCTTCTGGCAGCAGCCACTGCCTTGTCACACTGTTTTTTTCACCTTTAGATCTTCGGACACTATCACCCCAAGGTCCCTCTCCCCGTCCGTGCATATCAGCTTCTCTCCTCCCAGCATATACGGTTCCTTCCTATTATTAATCCCCAAATGCATTACTCTGCATTTCTTTGCATTGAATTTTAGTTGCCAGGCATTAGACCATTCCTCTAACTTTTGCAGATCCTTTTTCATATTTTCCACTCCCTCTTCGGTGTCTACTCTGTTACAAATCTTGGTATCATCTGCAAAAAGGCACACTTTTCCTTCTAACCCTTCAGCAATGTCACTTACATACATATTGAACAGGATTGGCCCCAGCACCGAACCCTGAGGGACTCCACTAGTCACCTTTCCTTCCTTCGAGCGACTTCCATTAACCACCACCCTCTGGCGTCTGTCCGACAGCCAGTTTCTGACCCAGTTCACCACTTTGGGTCCTAACTTCAGCCCTTCAAGTTTGTTCAACAGCCTCTTATGAGGAACTGTATCAAAGGCTTTGCTGAAATCCAAGTAAATTACATCTAGCATATGTCCTCGATCCAGCTCTCTGGTCACCCAATCAAAAAATTCAATCAGGTTCGTTTGGCACGATTTACCTTTTGTAAAGCCATGTTGCCTCGGATCCTGTAACCCATTAGATTCAAGGAAATACACTATCCTTTCTTTCAGCAACACTTCCATTATTTTTTCCAACAACTGAAGTGAGGCTCACCGGCCTGTAGTTTCCTGCTTCATCCCTGTGACCACTTTTATGAATAGGGACCACATCCGCTCTCCTCCAATCCCCAGGAATCACTCCCGTCTCCAGAGATTTGTTGAACAAGTCTTTAATAGGACTCGCCAGAACCTCTCTGAGCTCCCTTAGTATCCTGGGATGGATCCCATCTGGTCCCATCGCTTTGTCCACCTTCAGTTTTTCAAGTTGCTCATAAACACCCTCCTCCGTGAACGGCGCAGAATCTACTCCATTTTCTCGTGTAACTTTGCCAGACAATCTCGGTCCTTCTCCAGGATTTTCTTCTGTGAACACAGAACAGAAGTATTTGTTTAGCACATTTGCTTTCTCCTCATCACTCTCCACATATTTGTTCCCAGCATCTTTCAGCCTAGCAATTCCATTTTTTATCTTCCTCCTTTCACTAATATATCTGAAAAAATTTTTATCTCCCTTTTTTTACATTTTTAGCCATTTGTTCTTCCGCCTGTGCCTTTGCCAAACGTATCTCTCTCTTGGCTTCTTTCAGTTTCACCCTGTAGTCCTTTCTGCTCTCCTCTTCTTGGGTTTTTTTATATTTCATGAACGCCAACTCTTTCGCCTTTATTTTCTCAGCCACTAGGTTGGAGAACCATATCGGCTTCCTTTTTCTCTTGTTTTTATTGATTTTCTTCACATAAAGTGAAGTGTTTGATAACTTTTCAGGATAAGGATTATGTATTTTTTTTTTTTAATCCTATTCAATTAGAGTATTTTCTTGAACATTCTTAGTAACCCCCCTTTTTGTAAGTTGGGGTAGAATTTTCCTTTCTTGGTTATGATAATTTCAATGAAAATAGGAGTTTAAATAGTTAAATGCCTCTATAAAATTAAGGGTATTATCCCTTATTGATTACTAAATTTTATGTTATTATGTAATATAATTATTTCTCCTCAATGATGTGGGCTTGATGGGATTTCTGATTTTCTATGACTGATTTAAGTTGTATTAAGAAATAATATTTCTATATTTTTTTGTGTAAATTCCCATATCCTGTATACTTGTTTGGATACATTAATAAATTTCAATAAATAAATAAAAAAAACCCCAAAACTAACCACAGCTCTTAGAGCTGTGTAGAATAGCGTAAGGAAATATAAGGAATGACAACAGCACCTAAATAATGCCACAATGGAATCATAATTATGGCGTTCTTTCTGGCAAAGGACAAACTTCTAACACCTTTTGTGTCTCGCTCGAGTCAGATGTTTTCTTGAGCTTATTCATCTGTTACGAGGCTCATTGTGTTCCCACTATAGAGTAATTGAAAGTGTCACGGCTCGACCAATACAGAGTAATTTAGTAAGGATTTATTAGTACCAACTCATGAAATCAAACAGTCCTCCACGGCAGGGAGTTAGGGTGGCATTGACCATCGTTCACTTGGCCAGATTCTATCAATCTGGTTCAGGCTGTAAACTTGTAACTATTCAACACAAAAGATGCAACAATTTTAGCTCGGAGGAGGAAAAGGCTTCAAGAGCTCAGCGAGACACAGGGTTGCTGGATGGCAAAAAGTAGCCCAAACAATTGCCACTGGAAACACCTCTAATTTATCAAATAAATATGTCATACAAATACAAACTGTTTATTTATACATTGCACCTATCCCAAACAGTCCATAATGGGGTATAAAAGACCAAAATTCAAATACAAAACATTCAGGAAAAAAACCAAAACAAAACAATAAAAACAAGCTCTTAACTTAAAAGTCCTTCCCCAAATTAAAAGCTCTTCAAACTGCTTGACATAACGGGCCGGATTTAGTATAGGACGCCCAGTCTCGCGGCTTTAGAAAATTGCACACGGGCATCCTATTTAGAATTGTCCATGTCACAGACACCGGTTAGAGAATCAGGGTACCGTTGAGCTGATCGCTGCAAGGGAATCTCCCCGCCGGACTGGTCTTGCGATTTTTGAATTTTCATTGGTTCAACTGGGGCACAATGGACCAATCACAAACAACCTTTAGAGTTCCTAAGGGCATTTGTGATTGGCCCTTTGTGCTGCAGCAGAACCAATGGAATTCCCTCCCCCCCCCCCCCCCCCGGTTACCCTCCAAAATAGCCAGTTACAGGAAAAAAAAAAAAAAAATAGCCCCAAAACCCCACCTCCTGCCCAAATCCTTTATTTTCGCCGTCAGGCTTAAAAACCAGCCCAATTGGGGGGAGGGGGGGAGGGGGGGAACTGCACAACTGGCAACACCAGCGAGACCTGACTTTGATGCATACCAGCATTCATGCACTGCTCGCATATTGTCGAGCCATCATTAGTAAAAAAAAAAAAAATACCTCGCCCTTATCAAAGTAACACAATTTGTCTCCCAACTAAAATTGTTACATCTTGTGTGTTGAATAGTTACAAGTTTACAGCCTGAACCAGCCAACTGGCTACTTTGTATTTCTTTGCAAGGAAAGATTCTCTTTTGTGTGGGCAGATTCTAATCAATAACAGAAGTACTAGAACACTCCCTCCCCAAAACAAAGGCTGGCAACAGGAGCAATGGGGACACCAGCCATCAAGAATCCTGTGGCTGGAGGTGGGAAGAAACGGGGCCAGAAAAATGAGAACTGGGATATAAATATTTCAAAGAATTACATTACATTACATTACATCAGGGATTTCTATTCCGCCATTACCTTGCGGTTCAAGGCGGATTACAAAAGGTTAGTTTAAGGAGTGTTCTAACTTTTTCTCTAAGTCAGAGGTGTCAAAGTCCCTCCTTGAGGGCCGCAATCCGGTCGGGTTTTCAGGATTTCCCCAATAAATATGCATGAGATCTATTAGCATAGAATGAAAGCAGTGCATGCAAATAGATCTCATGCATATTCATTGGGGAAATCCTGAAAACCTGACTGGATTGCGGCCCTCGAGGAGGGACTTTGACATCCCTGATCTAAGATAAGTGATTGATTTAACAAAGCTATATGGCAGAGTATGCTCAGAGTGAATCTTTACTATGTCGAGGGCGGTGTACGGGTCTTTTAAGCGTCATGATGGTCTCGGCCAACAACCAGTGCTAGTACGTTCATTTGTACTTTATAGCACTTTAGGGTCGGTGGTCTGAGAGCCCACTTCTTTGAAGAAGCTTTCAATTCCAAACTCCAACCCACCTTCTGGCACCAATATCCGACTTGTCTTATTCCCTCAGTAATTCCCCCACCTGAGCACTGTGTATTGATGCACCTTCTAATTCAGTTTGTAAACTCTTTTGAGAGTTTACAAACTGAATTTACAAACCACCTCTTCTATGTTTTTATATACAATGTAGTGTATGTCTTGTAGCACTATAGAAATGATTATTAGTAGTAGGTCCAATTTCATGTGCAGTGATGGCATCAGCATCTTCTGGGAGTCCACCAGTGGTTCCCATTTGATGCTTTTTCTCCTCAGAGAGAAATCAGTCTGCTATGACCAGACCCACCTTTGTCGATCACTTCATTGTGGTTGGCAGAGGCTGCTGACTGGTCAACTCTGGTTATCTCTTGTCTCTCTTCCTGTCACTCGGGTCTCTTCTGGTCACCACCAGTCAATTGAGCTTACTGTGGGTTAGCCAGCTGCCAGTATGCATCCACCAAGGGTCACCAGGAACTCTCCCTCACTTGTCTTACTGGGTTCCAGGTCTTGTCTGTAAGCTCCTACTTTTCTCAGGGCAAAATTTGTTCCAACTTGACTCAACATGCAAATGAGCTTGCTTCACTTGGCCTGCTGGGAAGAGTCTAGACCCAGCAGGTTTTAGCATAGGGCTTCTCCAAGCAACTCTCTCAGTGGTTTCTCATACCAAGAAAAAAATCGGAACAAATTTGTTTTGCATATTTCTAAATAAGTCTAGGCAATGGCTGGAATCTGAATGGGAGTCTGTCAAATAGAACCTGAGGAACCAACCTATTTATTCCTTTCTAAAAATACAAGTTACTGAATGATCAGAGAATACTCAGTTTCATCTAAGATTATTAATTTGATGTGTGGCTTTCTCCAAGAAGCAGCAGAGAACAATCAGGAGACACACAGTGATTGTTTCAAAAACACAGCAGTGCTATAGCAATGATTTCCAGCCACCTTTTAAAAATTAGATGTTACTAAGAATAAAAGCAAAAAAAAAAAAAAAAGATAATTATGATAAATAAAATATAAGCATCACCATTTTGCTTTGTAACATCCTACAACAACTCACTTTATGGTAATTACCTACTTACCCCACCAGATGGCAGCAAAACAGCAGCCATAACTGAAGAAGCATCAGGGACTCAAATACTTGGCACAGTTGAGGACATTTCTGAAATTTTTGCACAAATTAAGCATTTTTTCCCCCTATGGACTCATTAAGGATGCAAATAGATTTGACCATGTGACACCCCTTCTGAGCGCAGAACTTTGGTTCATCATTCAATCACATTATCGACAAACTATTACTGTTAACAGGTCCACAACATTTTCCATTCTGGCCTGCCTATTTATCTTTTAACTTATCCCCCTCATTGTAGTCTTAGGTCATCTCAGCATCATATCTTGCCCCATCATTTCCATCAAGTCTTCTTGAATACCTGTCGAAACTTAATGTTTAATGGCATAGGTCCAACATTAAGGCATGGCTTCCCATAATACTTATGGCAGGAACAGTCCTTTCTAGGGCTCTTTTGAAGACAGAACTCAGACTGAGCCCACTAGGGACAGAAAAAAGTACCTGCATATAGAATATATGTAAAATGCTTTGATTGATATATCAAGTCCATTACCCTTACCTCTTCCAAAGGGTGTTTGAACAAAGGTTTCCTTATGGTTATTTGTTGCTCCCTGGCATACCGTAATGAGATGCAGGACATTCTTGAGCAGGGAACACAATAATGCTATAATCTTTCTCTTTTTTATAATTTTGCTACTGCCTGTACAAAAAATGAATGTCAGATATCCATCCTAGCCCGCTATGGGGAATATAGCAGACAGCCATCTCAATTATTAATAGTAAATGGAATCAATTACATTGGAATGTCAAATATGGCTCCGATGACATTTGATAACTCCTACTATCTCATGATTTATGAGATTCAAAAATCAACATTCAGCAGTCATATATGTCGGTGTAAAGCTTGCTAAGGGAATGATAAGCCTTATCATTGTGGGTGAAACATGTTGGCTCCTATTTCCCTAAAAAGAAGGCCACAATTAAAAGCTAGGTACCCTTGAAATATGCTAGAAGGGTTGTTAAATAAAAATTGAAAAATAAAGTTTCTGAGTAAAAATTGATAAAGGCTCCAGTGAGGAGGTAGTACATAGAGCCCAGGGCTGTGAAAGCTTTTGATCCCAGGTGGTACTTCTGAGGAGCTGGGGATTATACATTAGAGGTGAGGAGTTTGAGATATATATTGAGCTTGATATATATATCTTGGTGAGAGTATATCTAATCCTTAGCATTGTTGTATGGCCACATTTTATTTTTCTATGAAATGCTAAAATTCTGAATAAAAGCATTATTTGCATCACTAGGTCTGGCAAATAAGCAAGAAAAATGTTTGTTCCCTAGCTTTGTAATTTAGTGCTTTTCCCTAGACACGAGAGCCATATAACTTTGGACTAATTTCCTATAATTAGTTTATAGTAACTGTGGCAACTTGTAAACTTTACACTATATTGGTATTAGATCTCTAGTATGTGTTGAATTAGGATAAAACTTGCATTAAAAAAAAACTTGTACTGTACTATGGCAAATTGTAACCTGTTAACTGCATATTATGTATGTTAACCTGTAAACGATCTCTTTGGGGAGAACAAGATAGAAAATGAATTGAATAAATAACTCATTACTACTCCTACTGGGGGGGGGGGGGTAGGGAGGGTGTTTTTTCCAATCCTTAAGGGCCACAAAATTTGGGTTTTCAGGATATCCCTTATACATATGCATGAAATAAATGTGCATGCATACTAGCTCAACTGTGTGCAAACCTCTCCTACATATTCATTAAGGATGTCTTAAAAACCTCACCCGTCTGCTACCCTTGAGGACCATTAGAACACAAGAACATAAGCATTGCCTCTGCTGAGTCAGACCAGGGGTCCATTGTGCCCAGAAGCCCGCTCCCATGGCGGCCCTCCAGGTCAAAGACCTGTTAGTGATCTTTTACATTCATCATTTTGCCTTGTATAGTATCCCTTCTAACCATACCCCTCAATTCCCCTTTCCTTCAGGAATTCGTCCAATCCCTTTTTGAACCCCAAAATCGTACTCTGCTCTACCACCTCCTCTGGAAGCGCGTTCCAGGTTCCACCACCCTCTGAGTGAAGAACTTCCTAGTGTTTGTTCTGAATCTGTCTCCCTTCAATTTCCTCGAGTGCCCTCTTGTTATTGTTACCCCCGCAAGTCTGAAGAATCTGTCCCTTTCTACCTTGTCTATACCCTTTATGATCTTGTAAGTTTCTATCATGTCCCCTCCAAGTCAACGCTTTTCCAAGGAAAAAAAGCCTCTCCGCATATGAAAGGTTTTCCGTGCCTTTTATCATTTTTGTTGCTCTTCTTTGAACCCTCTCGAGTATCGCCATATCCTTCTTGAGGTACGGCGCAGTACTCCAGGTGCGGGTGCACCATCGCCCGATACAGCGGCAGGATAACTTCTTTGGTTCTGGTAGCGATACCTTTTTTGATAATGCCCAACATTCTGTTCGCCTTCTTGGAGGCCGCTACGAACAGAATGTTAGCGAGATGTGTTACTGCAAGTTGGGGAAAGTGAAAATTTTGCTGAACTGGCTAATCTTGCAAATCTGTAGCATACAATGGTAATCCAGTGACTGATTAAAAAATGAAGGGGTACTTTTTCTTTTTTAAGAAGAAAGCCTTTTTGAGGGAATTTTTTTTTAAATCCATCTATCCACATAAAATGGCTGTGTGGAAACTACCTTCTCTCAGTATACCAAGAAGAACCTGTGCCATTTCACGTGTATTGAGGGGGGAGATCTGTAAATCAACAGGTATAGATAGATCCTCGTGTGTTATTTTCCACGAAAAATCTAGCTGCACAAGACAACAGTTGCAAAACATATACAAATACTTTCTAATAGCTGCATGTTTAAAAAAAGGGGAAAAGCTACCTCCAACATAAAACACTTTTGAATTCTTTTGTTATATTACGGAATGTTTAATGCATTAAAGGTGGTCAGAATTTAAGGCGGCATGAGAGATGAACATGCAAGAAGTAATTCATATCCGAACGCCAGTGCACAGGGTGTGGGAAAAATAGACAAACCTCCACAGGAAGTGGTGACTAATCCCTTGCCTCTCCCCTCTATCACCAGCTGACCTATCTGGCAAGAACCTGAATTACAGAGCTGCAGGCATTTCAAGCCACCTCAATGTCAAAAGATAAACTTGAAGTTTAACCTAATTTTCTTATATACCACTTGCAAGCCTTTGATGGGGTGCACATTCAGGTCTAACTGGATATTTTTGTGTCTCTAGAATGGTAACGGAGGGTTAAGTGATTTGGTCAAAATCACAGGGATTTGCAGGATAGAGACTGACACGGGAAAATAACCTTGAAAAAGACTTAGGTGTGTTGGTGGATACAACAATGAAGTCAACGGCACAATGCGCAGCAGCTTCGAAGAAAGCAAACAGAATGTTGGGTATTATTAAGAAGGGTATCACAACCAGAACGAAGGAAGTCATCATGCCGCTGTATCGTGTGATGGTGCACCCGCATCTGGAGTTCTGTGTCCAATATTGGTCACCGTACCTTAAGAAGAACATGGCGATATTAGAGAGGGTTCAGAGAAGAGCGACGAAAATGATAAAAGGTATGGAAAACCTTTCATACGCAGACAGGATAGAAAGGCTGGGGCTCTTCTCCCTGGAGAAACGGAGACTCAGAGGAGACATGATAAGAGACTTTCAAGATCCTGAAAGGCATAGAGAAGGTAGATAGGGACAGATTCTTCAGCCTATTGGGAACCGCAAGAACAAGGGGGCTCTCGGAGAAATTGAAAGGGGACAGGTTTAGAACCAATGCTAGGAAGTTCTTTTTCACTCAGAGGGTGGTGGGCACCTGGAATGCGCTCCTGGAGGTTGTGATAGGACAGAGTACAGTACAGGGTTTCAAAGGACTGGATAAATTCCTGAAGGATACGGGGATTGAGGGATACAGATAGAGGTAGGGATAGGATTATGAAAGGGTATAGATAGAAGGATAAAGGGGATTAAAGGGTTTTAGACAAGGATCACCTTACAGGTCATGGACCTGATGGGCCACCACGGGAGCGGACTGCTGGGTGAGATGGACCTCTGGTCAGAGGCAACTTCTTATGTTCTGTAAGCTCTGCATTAACTACACAAGCCTCGAATAGGACAGAGCTTGCAGAAATGAGGCAGGGACAGGTAAAGAACTCATCGGGATGGGAAAATGAGTTCTTATGGGGATGGGGAAAAATTTGTCCCCATGTCACTCTCTATTGCAGGAGATTTGAACTGGAATCTTCTGGTTCTCAGCCTGCCATTAGGTTACTGTAACCCCACAAGCCCCACTGTATAACTATCTATGTAATAGGGAAGCATGAAGTAGACAAGGCAAGGAGAGAGCACACAGAGGCTGTTTCCCTACCATAATTTATTTACCGAAGTAGCAGAACCTGTGATCAAGTGGCCAACGTACACACAAGTGTCTCCTGGGTTCTCTGGCAACAGTGCTGCAGCCCTGTTTATGAGCTCAAGGGATGTTGGTTGCCAAGTTACAAAAGCTGGGTTCAGTTTACATTAAATGCTTCTCTTTTTTTTGTGTGCGTCTTTCTTCAGTTCTGAATCTGAAACTATAACTACAGGGTTGCACGGAAATTTTATTGACTTAAACCAAGACTTTCCAAGAGAGGCTCTCTAATCGTACAAACACAATTCACCATCCCTGGAATGTTCTGCCTGGCCAGAAGGGGATAAGCTCCATTTGGGAAAAAAAAAAAAAAAGTCAGCCTTTAATCTAAATTCTTGCCTTTTTTTGTGGTTGTTGGGGTATTATTCATAATTTAACAACTGTAATTGAATTTTGCATATAAAGCAACTAATTAATATTAAAATGGGTTACACTTACTAAGATGATGGACAACCAGTGCTTCTCTCTCAGAGAATAGACCTGAAGGACTGATCCTTCCCCCACACCTACCAGTGAAGATGGGGCAGGAGAGAGAAAATTCCCTTGTACCACATTGGCTTCAACCAATCTGCTCTGCTTATTTATCCTGCATGTGGATGAAGGGAAAGGGAGCAACGATGCTGGTCATGAGGGAAGGGAAGATGAGATGTTGGCTATTTGGGAGGACTACAGAAGGGGACATGCTGGCTACCTCATAAGCAGAAGGGATGGAAGAGTGTAGGGTCCCTGAGCCATCCTTTGTGCAGCTGAAGGCTTGCTTAGTCCCTAGGGCATTAGATACCCTTGAGCTGGCCCTGTGCTTTAGCAAGGTTAAATGCCACAAGTTTGGGGTTTTCCAAAATGATTTATCAAATTCAGCTTCTTATTTATTTATTTAGGTATTCTGATTTCAAATATTTTTATTGAGTTTCCAATAGCAAAAAGAGAAACAAATAATGGAACAAAATCATCAATTAACAAGTAAACAATGAGGTTCAACAGAACCATCCGGAAAACCAGAGGGTTAACATAAAAGTATCTCAAAGAGAACCTTAGGGGAGAACCAGAGGGTCCGGGAGGACCAAATATTTATTTTAGGTATTTATATACTGCCTATCAAAATTATCTAAGCAGTTAACAATCAGGCACTCAAGAATTACCTCTGTCTCAGGGTCATTAATTACTGCTATGTTGCTTTATCAGTGGTCAGTTACAGATGCGAAAGCTGGACACTACGGAAACAAGACAGAAAGATTGACTCATTTGAGCTTTGGTGATGGAGAAGGATTTTAGGCCTGCCCTAGACTACCAGAAGAACCATTAAATCAATTTTGGAAGAGATCAAACTGGCTTTGTCATTCAAAGCCCAAATGATGAAGTTACGACTGTCTTATTTTGGCAACACCATCAGAAGAGAGATCATTGGAGAAGGACATCATGTTTGGGAAGATCGAAGGAATCAGGCGAAGAGGGCGACCTGCAAACAGATTGGACACGTTGAAAACAACCATGGGGGATGACACTGGAGGACTTTTCTGGACTAGCACAAAACTGATTTCTTTTTAGATCCACAATTCATCAAGTCGAGCACAAGTCGATGGCACCTAACAGCATACTAAATAAAGGATCAGGCCTGCTAAAAAACTATTTCTAAAACCAACCAGTAGGCAAAGTCCCAGCCAAAGGTTTTGGTTTTTTTTTTAATGTTTAAATTCTTCTGCTTGACAGTTATGTGCCAAAATAAAAGATAGACATAGAATATGACGGCAGAAAAGGGCCGTTGGCCTAACACGTCTGCCCACTCAAAAGAACCCTCCCCTTAAAAGAATACTCCCCTAAGCAATTCCCCGATGTGAACCCACATGTTTATCCCATCGCTTCTTGAAGTTGAGCACGTTGCTGGCCTCAACTACCTGACGTGGAAGGCCATTCCAACGATCAACCACCCTTTCGGTGAAGTACTTCCTGATGTCACCATGAAATCTCCCACCCTTGAGTTTGAGCGGATGCCCTCTTGTTGCCGTGGGACCCATAAGAAAAAGGATATCTTCCTCCACCTCGATACGGCCTGTAAGATATTTGAATGTTTCTATCATGTCTCCCCTCTCTCTGTGTTCTTTGAGAGAATATAGCTGCAGCCTGCTTAGACGCTCTTCATATGGGAGATCCTTGAGTCCTGAGACCATCTTGGTGGCCATTCGCTGGACCGATTCCATTCTCTTCACGTCTTTTTGATAATGTAGCCTCCAAAACTGAACACAGTACTCAAGATGAGGTCTCACCATGGACCTGTACAACGGCATTATGACTTCAGGCTTTCGGCTGACAAAACTTCTTCGGATGCAACCCTGCATTCGTCTAGCCTTGGCCGAAGCTTTCTCCACCTGAGTGGCTGTCTTCATACCTTTGCTAATGATTACACCCAGGTCCCGTTCTTCGACGGTTCTTAAGGTTTCCCCGTTCAGGGTGTATGTTCTGCTGGGGTTACCACTACCAAGGTGCATAACCTTACACTTTTTGGCATTAAAGCTCAGTTGCCAAGTTTTAGACCATTGTTCCAGTAAAAGTAGGTCCTGCCTCACAGTGTCGGGCATGGTTGCGCTGTCAACTTTGCATAGCTTAGCGTCATTGGCGAATAGTATAATTTTACCTCGAAGTCCCTGAGGCAGGTCCCGTACAAAGATATTAAACAGTATCAGACCCAAGACCGAGCCCTGCGGCACTCCACTTGTCACAGCCGACGTTTCTGAGGGGAAACCATTTACCACCACCCTCTGAAGTCTACCACTGAGCCAGTGTATCAAGAGTTTCAGTTTTAATATTTAGTCCTGCCCTACACGTTTATGAAGGTTTTAGCACATAGCAATTCTCATTAGGATAACTCTCGGAACAAAGATTTATCAGATGGTAAAACAGTTATCCTTTGTAGCTTAGCTTAATTCACAAGTAGGATGATTTCTGCTATTTCACCTCCTCCTTCTAAAGGACACAGATTTTCATCTATGGTCAATGTATTATTAATCCATTCCTCGGATGTCATTCTGCCCTTTCATGGGTACATGTTGCCTAGCAGCAATCGTACTTTGGAATGCACAACCCAATCTGTACAACTCCCATCCTCACTAGCCTAAGCACAGAGAAGTCCCATTCAAAATTAATGAACTGTTTAAATAGAGGGTTAGTCGTGAAATGCTAAACAGTTAGTCCTCTTTCCAAATTAAATATTCAAGATAAAAGATCTTGAAGGTGCAATTCAGTACAAGATTGTGCTGAATTAAATGTCACATCTGTGGTCTTAAAAGTTCATTTGGTTTAAAAATTATTCCACACATAGAACCAGTCTTTTCCATGATCATAAACTAGAATGCTACATTAAGGGGAGGGGAAAGTATTTGGAAGAGTTTTAAAATATTTAAATATAATATTGTAATAAATAATATGATTTAATATATTAATAATTGAGAGGAGGGGGAAATGGATGTTTTCTTTAATAATGTGTGTAATATGGTATATTTTATGCATCTGTTAAAGTTATATTAATTGTAATACACTGTCAAAGCTTGAAAATTAATAAAGAATTATTTAAAAAAAGAGTGCTAAATTAAAACCAACATATGTATTTTTCAAGTAGCTGTATGCGATTGTCTTCCTTATGCATAAAATTGGGGCTAGCACAATAGTTAGTTCAATTACTAATGGGACTCATTTTCAAAGAACTTAGACACACAAAGTATAGAAACCTATGGTACTTTGTGTGTCTTAAGTGCTCTGAAAATGAGCCCAAATGTGAACAGTAAAAACTTGCTGGAAGTTACACAACATCCTGTATAAGGTTACAAGAGCACTAGGACAATGCCTGCCTATGACCCTGGACAAGAATCTCACACTCCACACGGAAATTGTTTAAATTTTGAAGTCTTGACTACACCCTGCTGCTGAGATATCGATAAACAATTATCATGAAACGTTGGCACAAACGGGAAGGACCCGGGTTATATACACTGTTTTGTGGTTTGTTTCACCCCTAATATATTTTTTGCTTACCCTACTTAATAGGTGAAAGTTTCTTATGCCAATGATGTCTAATATGGTAGAGCTAATTTTATAATGCTTCACCAGTGACCTGAGGCTTTTTCTTTCACTGGGGTAGGTATCTGGTGGGACAGCAAATTGTTTAAATGGATAATATTTGAGCTTGGGTTGTAGTAAACAATTATTGTCCTAATGATCCTATAAATTCTGTGACTCACACAAGACTTACTTGAATTTATGGCTAAAATACAAGTTTATATATCCTGTAGAGAACTACAAACGATCTCAAGCGCTCACAGGCTAAAAGTCTGATGTATGTTTCAAACTAATGACCCTATCGTGAGCTATCATTGATCTTATGTATATATAAATACTCAAAAACGAAAAAACTTGAGAAAAAGAGAACACATAAGATCAATAATAGCTCACGATAGGGTCATTAGTTTGAAACATACATCAGACTTTTAGCCTGTGAGCGCTTGAGATCGTTTGTAGTTCTCTACAGGATATATAAACTTGTACTTTAGCCATAAGTTCAAGTAAGTCTTGTGTAAACAATTATTGACCAATTTTGGGCCAACTTTCCAGATTGCCAAGCTCCTCAGCCATCAGCATATTTTTCTCTAAGTTTATTGATCTGCTTTAGCATCCACAAGATCCCGCTAAAAGAATTAAACAGAAATAAAATTGAAGTCAAAGATCTACACATATGTAACTGACCTATACAATCTTAGTCCTCAAGAAATGATCTTCGAATTGTTATTCACTAACTCTGAACTTTGTTTATTCCACTCAATCTGTAGCACCTTTTAATCATTGTAAACCGCATAGAACTTCACGGTCCTGCGATATATTATTATTATTATTACAATTGTTAAGATTGTGAAGAATCTTTTGGCACCCTGACTCCAGTTATTGGGCTGAATGGTTTATCTTCATTTTCATTCTTCGGCTGCGAGACACCAAACAATAGCTTGATGAAGTAATACAGTAATAGCTAGGCACATTACATCAATATACAGAAAAAGGGCTAAAAAATATTTTAGTAAAGCATGTGTTAAAGTCACATTAGCTCCATGATGTTATGAGTGGACTGCACAGTGCAGTTACTGTACAATAATCACACCACCTTGGGCGAATCTCTTCACTCACCTTGGGTGAATCTGCTTAACAAATTCCAATAAATAAAGACTTACCGTTCTTTAGTAAAATGACACCGAAGGCTACTTGATTAAAATTATTTTAATAGGCCCACATATACAAAAGAAGTTTTTAACTTATTCTATACATTTCCAGGTCTCAACTGGACATGTAACTTATCCAAACAGCAGCTGAATATCATCGCTATCTGCATAATTTCACAGCCCACCCTTCCCTTCACTCATGTCCTACACAGATAGCACCAGATGATTTTGAGCCTGGTATTATTCATTGAAGGGCGAAAGAAGCACGGAGAGGAAAGTTATATATTTTCTGGCTGCTAATGACCATGTGATTTCTTTTGAACACTGATGGGATGTCTTAGGATTGGACATGTTATGTTTTTACCTTCAATGCCTTGTAAAACTCATTACACCCTCAACAGAACCTTTGCTGCACATGTTCAAGGCTTCTCTGAAGACAAACTCGTTCCAGAGGGCACCTTATTTATCAGTGTGTATATATAATTATAGCACTGTTGGGTTGGTCTAGCACCAGAAGCATGAGGACACAGAATTCACACGATTCCTCCAACTCCTTACTTTCCTATTTGGACTTGTAGCTCTTTTCATGCCTACATGATCTTATTTCTACTTTGGTGGCTTCTTCTTGGGTAATCAAATTAAATGGACCTTGAACCTTGTTGCTCATACCTTGGAGAAGTTTTTAGCTTTCCCAAGTCTATTTGTCAATTATTAGACTTTTCTTCCAGGAACCTGTCCAGACCTCTCAAAATTAGCTACGCTAGGTACCTTGACCACATCATACAGCAACAAATTCCATAGTTCAACTGTGTTTCATCTGTATTAGTTTTAATTTAAGCAGCAGTTTGTATTATATCCCTTAATATTAATGGTATTTGAAAGAGATTCTTGTTTCACTCCACACATCATTTACAAGCAGCAGCTTGAAGATTTTACACAAATTTGTACTGTGCACATTTACAAGGGTATTTGACCCGTCACCTTTCAGGCCGACAGAGATTTGCAAATAATACAGATCAGTTTTCTTGCTTTTCCCACCAGATTTGGGACCTCATCACTAAATTACTTTTCTGAATTCTAGAAAATGAAGTTAGCCAAACTTGTGCATCTGCCTACAAGATAAGGTTCTCTCAAGCGATAAAGATCATTACTACCTTCATGCTCCAGAGTAATTACTTAAAAAAAAAAAAAAAATAGGTGCAAATTCTTCACAAGGACCTTCCAAAAGGCTCAAGCCTCAAACCTCTAGTGTGTGTGTGGGGAGGCACTGTCACTCCTCAATCTGGCCTGACTCAGATGGGCTAAACCAGATTTCTGCTGATTTAGCATAGTTTGGACTGTCCAGTAATGTCAGGCTCAGCAGGACAGGTGGGGGAGGGGGGGAGGCATTCAACTAGTGGAAGTTTGCACAGACTCCCCATTCATGCACCTGGTATGTTTCCAAACACGTCAAACAGCAAATCTTTTCTTTCGGTTCTTGGTCCATCGATTCTCATTTCCACTGTCTCCCTGGTTTACCATTCCACACATTTAACAAGAAATATTTCCTTAGTTCTCACCTGAGTATTCACTTTGTCACCCTTATTCTATAACCCCTAGTTCCTTTCCTATGCATTTCTTCCTCGGAAGTACTGAATACATCTATCATAGTTCCTTAAACCCTTCTTTTCCGAGAGTATACATAAGGGGTCCTTTTATTAAGCTGCGATAAGCACTAATGAGGGCTTATTACAGGATTAAAAGCACTAATGTGGGCACACTCAGGCTTCCTATGATAGTTTGGGGATTGGCGTGTGCTTCCCATAGGCTAAAAAATATAAATTATTTTTTCTTTTAGTGCTGGGGGCTACTTCACCGTACACTAACCAATTAGCACATGATTAGTGCAGGAGCCCTTCCTTATTGCCTCGAAAATATGCATTGGTAAGGGGCCACAAGGTAATGGGGAAATTAATGTGTGGCCATTTAATGGGAATAATGGAAAATGAGGCTATTCTACTGCTGCGCTAAAAGTGGTCTCAGCATGCAGGAAAGACCCACACTGGGGATAGCGCTAGCCACTTTTTAGAAGCAGCTTAGTAAAAGGGCCCCTAAATTTTTATTCATAGAACTCAACCTAATTAATTTATTGGATTTTTTTTTTTTTTTTTTTAACCCGTCCTCCCAAAGGAGCTCAGAAAAGGTTACTGTACAAATCAGGTACTCAAGCATTTTCCGTATCTGTCCAGGCGAGCTCAGAGTCTAATGTACCTGGAGCAGTGGAGGATTAAGTGATTTGCCCAGGGTCACAAAGAGTGGCGCAGGGTTTGAACCCACAACCTCAGGGTGCTGAGGTTGTAGTTCTAACCATTATGCTCCGCTCTACACTTCTCAGAGTTTTCACAGTACTCTTCAAGCACTCAGAGGCTCTTAAGCCTATAAAATTCTGAATGGTGGGACAGAAACACAAATAGATCGTACTTTTCGATAGTGTAAACAAAGACTTGGCAGAGCCCCTGAGGTTACATTTAAACAAAGAGGAGAGAATATTTTTTCACTTAACATAGTTATGCTCTTGAATTCACTGATGGAGCAAGAGGTAAGAGCAGTTACGAGATAGGTTTTAAAAAAAGAGGTTTGGATAAATTCCTGGAGGAAAGCCCATAAGCTCTTAAGCAACTGTATATCCTAAGGCTAAGTAGCACAGACTCTTGCTACATGTTGGGAATGTGCCAGATACCTGGACCGACCACTGTTCGAAACAAGATACTCTGCTAGATGGACCCTTGGTCTGACCCAGTATGGCAAATCTTAGGTTCTTATCTAAATGCTCTCTAAACCAACATCAAACTAAAGAGGGGACCTATGCTTACCTCCTGGAGTCCATTTCTTTCAATAAAATGTAATTACTGATCAAAAGAGTGCCAAACAAAACATCCATTAATCAATAACGGTCAGTCATCACACAGAAGTGCATCACTGTATTTATTAATTATAAAGTACTGCCCATGTTCAGAGCACTTTACAAGATAAATCAAACTACATGGTCCCTGCCCAAAAGGGCTTACAGTCTTAAGCCTGAGCGCAGGTAGGTTAAAAGAGTTACTAAATGCACAACCAGGAAGGGAGCTATGAACCTAGCACTCAGGGCTCCGAGTACGCTATATTGTCAGACCCCAAGACCCTTGTCAAGACACACCATGAGGTTAAAGAGGACAAACCATGCTGAAGTATCCATTATGAAAAATACTGTCGTTTTAACAGCTGGGCTGTTATCTAGAATTACTTATAAAATTTTATCTTCTGTATGACACATGGCAGTTTAAAAAAAACCTACAGGTCTGCCCAACTGTTAATACCAGCCATAGCTTACAGTATCGTGCACTCATTCCTTAGGATAGCTCTGAAAAGGACTGGCCTCTCAGCACCAGAAGAAAGCAGCAGAGGAGATGGGTTAAGAACTAGTTTTCAGCCTGTCAAACCACTGTATTTTAGGACTAAAAAAAGATTCTTTTAAAGCTTGGCTTTACTGATGCATTATTTACTGCTGAAGCAGCTTCAACAGCATATATATATATTTGGAACTCATCTTAGCCTGAGGCACTCAATAGATTAAAGAAAGTGGATTCAGGAATTTTAAGCAAAACTAAAGTATTTCTCTCTCCCCCCCGGCCCAATATGAGATTAATACAAAGTGGTTAATAAAGTCAAGAAAGATGTGCCAGGCCACCACAGCTCAGAAAAAAGGGAGACTTGTTACTTTAAAAAAACCAAAACAAAACACACATCTCGCAGACAAAAAAAATAATCTATTGAACTTTCAGCAGCTCGAGGTCTCGCACACTTTTCAGCGGTGTGGTCCTAGACCAAAGAGGTTAGTAGGACATTATAAACTACACTGTACTTTAGAAGGACCGTTTGCAAGAACCCACTAAGAGAAAAACAGTTAAGCTTCAACAAGGAAGCACTTTTTAAAATTCGATCACCACTGTCCCATTTTAAAGTTAGGTTTCAAAGGCAAAGTTAGGTTATTGGACACAGGAAAGCCTGGAAAACAAGTGTGATGTAATCTTTTGTAAGGGTATATTAACATTTTCCAACATAAATACTGTGGGGTCCTTTCACCAAGGTGTGCTAACCGATTTAGCGCGTTAATACTAAATACAAATATAATCGGCATCTTCGCATTTAGTGCACGCTAAATCGGTTAGCACGCCTTAGTAAAAAGACCCCTGTATGAACTAGATGATTTAAGAATTGACCTTTACAAAGGTCCCATAAAAAGTTCAAAACAGTGTTAAGAAAAGGTACCTCATGTGCAAATTAGATTATGCAGGCAATTCGTTCATAGCTGCGATACTGACACTCTCACCTCTTGCAGTAACTGTACAAATTTTTTTTTTTTTTTTTTTTTTAGCTTAAAACAAACTTTACATGCTAGAGATGCTGGACACCAACTGCTCTTTCAATGAGGCATTGCAACTTAATTGTTTTTGCTCGATATTTCACACAGTGATTTTTTTTATCCATGCATCATTACTTTTCAGGTGAATGCAATTTTGTAAGTTCGGAAATATAAATGTGCTTGTAAATCTTTGTGAAATGTTTTAAAGGGGCAGGACTTTAATATCTGTGATACGGCTTAACCTATGCAACTTTTAAATGGACCAACAAAGGAAAAAAAAAATCTTTAGTAAGGAAATTATGAAAAAGATGTTTAGAGAATAGAAAGGCTCTCACGAATCCCGATTTCTCAAATGTAAGAAGAAATTGATCACATGCTGGACAGTTCTACTTTTTTTTATGTTCTGTTATGCCAGGGGTGTCCAATGTCAGTCCTCGAGGGCCGCAATCCAGTCGGGTTTTCAGGATTTCCCCAATGAATATGCATGAGATCTATTAGCATACAATGAAAGCAGTGCATGCAAATAGACCTCATGTATATTCATTGGGGAAATCCTGAAAATCCGACTGGACTGCGGCCCTCGAGGACCGACATTGGACACCCCTGTGTTATGCTGTGCATTTTATCGTTTACTTTGAAGAGCAGATCAAAACAGCATTTAAATCATTGGAGGCTTGGATTCTGTTCACACCAACTGCCTGCCAAACACCTTCATAGCACTTTAAAAAAGACCAAACTGCAAGAACAATACACTAAAAAGCAAAAGGATAATGGAGACGAGAAGCAAAGTTGACACAAGACAAGCTGTGTTTTCTCAGCATAAGCTGTGACTGAATATGTCTCTGCTGAGTGGGGAATAAACCGTGAACAAAAAGACAGATCTCCAATACATACCATCAAAGAATCACAAAGTTAAAAATTGGTTAGTGGTCGAATCCCAGTTTGCCAGGCCAAAAGGCAGAGCCCAGCTTCTGAACTGCAACCACATACCTGTCTAATGCTGGTTTGATCTGGCATCCCACAGTAATCTTCACGTTTGAAGCATGACATACTGAATCTATTCCACACACTGAATCTAAGATGGTTTAATGTCTTTACAAAACACGAAAAGACCAGGTACATTTTACAGGCTTTGTGCAGGTAGATCAGATGCATAGGTGCCCAAGTGCTGAACACCTCCATCAGTATCTCATAGTGCTCGATGCTCTAAAATAGGACAGGAACTTGAAACAAAGACTAACCACAAAGTACCAGATGTTTCTTGCCATTTGTGATCTTGCAATAAACACACGCCAGATTAGAACTATCAGGACTGTATTGAATCCATAACGTATGTTTCGTAACCTAGGAAGAGTTAAAAACATTAAAAAAAATCATGCCAATGAGAAAGAGGTAGAGGGAAAGAACACAAGGCGCCAAATGAAACATAAGAAGTTTATAAAGCATCTGAATATCATTAAACGCTACTTTTGAAACCCATAGCCTTGGTACATATGCATTTGCTTCCATCACAGCAAATTCATGCTTAGCATTTGCTGATCCTTATTATTTTAACAGTTCTGCCAATATTTATATACAACATATTTTCTAAGATTTTCAGTGGTGCAGGGAGAAATTTCTCCAAGGTGTGGGAGGGGGGATTTATTATTATTATTATTATTTTTTTGCATTACTCAGCAGAATGTTTGAGTGCAGGGGAGTAGTGGCAGTAGTAAGTAGAAGTAGCTAAGAAATCACGGGGGAAGGGGGCAATGCTTCAAGTCCTTGGAATGCCACTGTAGAAAACCATCCTGTCTACGCACCACTGGACCAAAATCCAGGCTGTAGCAAATAGGATATAGGCAAGAGAGAAATTGTTACATACCCTCAAGCAAAACATTCTTCTCAGCACAATGAATTCTACCTCCTATTCAGAAAACAGGAAGATGATGCAGCTGCCTTACCAGGTTCTTCTAGAGCAGGGATCTCAAAGTCCCTCCTTGAGGGCCACAATCCAGTCGGATTTTCAGGATTTCCCCAATGAATATGCATTGAAAGCAGTGCCTGCACATAGATCTCATGCATATTCATTGGGGAAATCCTGAAAACCCGACTGGATTGCGGCCCTCAAGGAGGGACTTTGAGACCCCTGCTCTAGAGCTACAATATTTTGGCTGCACTGAGGATAACAGATAACTGTTGGGGTTTGAACTCTCAAATACTAAAACATCCCATTTAAAGGAAGGAGAAAGTCAGTGACAACAGCTGAGATTTGGGGAATTTAGAGGCAAAACAAATGAGCTAATTCATAAGGAATATAAGCAATAGATTTATGATCTTTAGACTGATGAATTAAGAAAATGAAAATCAGAGCTGGTCTCATTCACGCATGAGGCTATTTAATGATAAGTGACTCTCTGGGAAAACTCTTGGCATCTGGGCAAAGAATTTTAAGGATAATACAAACAGAGCAACAAAGGTTATCCCTACTAGTTGCCCAGGTATAAACAGAAAAGCTCAGAATTGTGGCATCACTCATGTCTTTATAGGAGACAGATACTCTATATAGTACTGGTCCACTCAGTGAACTGAGAACCAAACCTAAAGCAAACTAGGAGTTTAACCTTTTCCTATCGTGTGTCCCGGACGACAGGACATTCCAAAAATGACAGACAGTGGATAAACAGTCTGTATGGACTAATAAAGAGCCAGGAACACAAAATATTTGAATTTACAGACTTATGACTTATTTACAATTTATGATTTATGTTTACAATAGCCGTAAATGATAACGGTGAATAATACAAAACTTTGCTAAACTAATTACGATTGGAACCAGCGTAACGTCAAATTTATTACGCTAGGAAAAGGTTAAGGAGCCCTAGGTAGTCAACATTTTTCCCTACAGCCAAAAAATGGAAGGCAACAGTATGATGGCACAAAGGAACCCTTCATTATGCATATATGAAGGTCTCTCCTCCGATGCAGGCAAGGTAACGACACAGTCTGGGTTAAATATTCACCTAGCGCTATCGGAGTCAGCACTTCCCGCAGTGTAAACATTACCCATACTGGTGGGCAGAGACTACCTGTTGCTTTTTGTAGCAAGGCAGATCTTATCGTTAATTTAACTGCTTATAAGTTCCTAGAATGTAATCTAATCTCATACAAATACCATTGCCCATTATTAATACAGCCACATGAGTCAAAAACTACAGCAGCTGGCAGAGGTTACCTACTATGAAGCTCTGTTACTAAAATGCTGGATGCTAACGCACACCTAACAGCAAAAATGTCCTAACACAGGACGTACTAAAACATTACACATTCGTTTTACCATTATGTTTTTGGAAAGGGGACATGTCAGGGGTGTAGATGTCACAGGCATGCTAACTGGTCAGTGTATCCATAATATAAGAGCCTTTAGGGACTCTTAAACAGAGGGGAGTTAATGCTTTTTAAACGGTTGTGCACTAATGAACATAAGAATTGCTGCTGTGGTCCATCGTGCCCTGCAGTCCGCTCATGCGGTGGCCCTAACTGAGACTAGCCCTACCTGCGTACGTTCCGGTTCAGCAGGAACTTGTCTAACTTTATCTTGAATCCCTGGAGGCTGTTTTCCCCTATAACAGCCAGAAATAAAACAAGCAGGAAAAAGCCCTTTATGATGGCCAGGTTAAAAATGGCCTTAGCGCAGTGTACCGCAAACTGTGTGCTTCCGGAGATTTCAGGTGTGCCGCGACACACTGGTGAAGAGGAGAGTCATCCACGCGGCGAGAGGCACGTCATGTAGGAAGTCAGCCGGTGCAGATGACTCTCCTCCTGGCCGGCGTCTCTCCCCCCTCTCTCTGCACCTCCCGGAACCCTCCACCAAAGCGGGTCGCGGCCAGATGGGCCTCGGCACACTTCTCGGTGCCTTCCAGCCAGGGCACTGGATTTAGTGTGCCTCCGGCCGGAAAGTCTGCAAGACACTGCCTTGGCGTGTGGGAAAGGCCCAAGTAAGGATAATCTAAGCCCTTTTTTACCACAGCTTAGTAAAAGAGCCCCTAAATGTGTTGCATGTATATTTGATACACACAACCTTGGACAGGGATGGCTTATTAAAAATTTCTATACAGCTCCTCAAACTTGGAACTCCCTCCCTATTTCTCTCAGAGAAGAAAAGAACTTAGATAAATTTAAAAGTAAACTTAAGAGCTTTTTTTTCAAAGATGCTTATGATATTTAGGAGTCCCAGCCTATTTTTGCTTATTTTCATAAGGCTACTTCTTTTATTTTCCTCCTATTGTTTTTTTTTCCATAATCGTCCTTCTTTCTATCATTACTCTGACTGAAAAGGGGTCACGAGTGGTGTCCCGCAGGGGTCAGTTCTGGGACCGATGCTATTCAATATATTCATTAACGATCTGGAAACGGGGACAAAGTGCGAAGCTATCAAGTTCGCAGACAACACAAAACTCTCCAGCAGGGTCAGAACTGTTGAGGAATGCAAAGAACTGCAGAGCGACCTGAACAAACTGTGTGAGTGGGCAAAAAGATGGCAGATGAGCTTCAATGTGGAGAAATGTAAGGTCTTGCACATAGGGAAAGGGAACCCCATGTACAGCTATACGATGGGAGGGAGGGTGCTGGGGGAAGGCAACCAAGAAAAAAATCTGGGGGTATTGGTGGATAACACAATGAAGCCAGCGGCCTCAAAGAAAGCGAACAGAATGTTGGGTATTATCAAAAAAGGTATCACTACCAGAACGAAAGAAGTTATCCTGTCATTGTATTGAGCAATTGTGCGCCCACATCTGGAATACTGCGTCCAATTCTGGTCACCGTACCTTAAGAAAGACATGGCGATACTTGAGGGGGTCCAGAGGAGAGCAACTAGGATGATAAAGGGAATGGAGAACCTTTCATATGCCGAAAGGTTAGACAAACTGGGGCTCTTTACCCTGGAAAAGCGGAGACTGAGAGGAAACATGATACAGACTTATAAAATCATGAAAGGCATAGAGAGGGTAGAGAGGGGCAGATTCTTCAGACTAGCGGGGACAACAAAAACAAGAGGTCATTCAGAAAAACTGAGAGGGGACAGATTCAAAAAGAATGCAAGGAAGTTCTTCACTCAGAGGGTGGTGGACACCTGGAATGCGCTTCCAAATGAGGTAACAGGACAGAGTACAATACTGGGGTTCAAAGAGGGACTGGATGACTTCCTGGAAGCGAAGGGGATTGCGGGGTACAGATAGAGGGTTACTCTACAGGACATTAAGCGAAAAGCGTATGAGAGTTTTAGGGTATGAGCACTATCAGGTCATGGACCTGAGGGGCCGCCGCGTGAGCGGACTGCCGGGCACGATGGACCTCTGGTCTGACCCGACAGGGGCAATACTTATGTTCTTATGTTATGTTCTTATTATTGTACTTCATTACCCTGCCTTTCCCTTTGTTTTCCTTTTCTGTTTATTTTGTTAGTCGTTAATTTAAAATGTTTTGTTCAGTGTCCATCTGTCTTTTATAACCCCTGTATTATCTGTAAATTGAAAGATTTGTTCATCGCTTAGATATTTGTTTTATGATTAATCAAGCAATTAATCAAATACTTAATAAACTTGAACTTGTAGTTCAAGGTGGTTTACAATCTAAAACTCAATAATAGAAAAGAACTACAAAATTTAAAATAGGAACGTAATACATCTCTCACTCAGACAATTCAAACTTGAAAGAAGCTAAGTTTTTGAAGAGAAGCAGGAATGAAGGAATTGAGATAAAGGGCTCCTTTTACAAAAGAAACATAGTAACATAGTAGATGACGGCAGATAAAGACCAAGTGCGCTAGCGGTTTTTTAGCGCACACACTGGATTAGCATGCGCTACCTAAAAAACTACCACTTGCTCAAGAGGAGGCGGTAGCGGATGGCGCATGCTATTCTGCGAATTAAGGCCCTAACGCACCTTTGTAAAAGGAGCCCAAAGAGTCAAACGGGGGGGGAGGGGAGAAAATAGAGAATAAAACTGTGAAAGGGATTGCAGTAGGCTTAAGTAATGTCAAATGCTAGGCATACCATAACCTAATAAAATATGATTTAACACAAGTTCATTAACATCACTGCTGCATTACTGATGCTACCATTTTTTTTTTCCAATTCTTTATTCATTTTTTCATCTTACAAGTGGACAATATTACATCAATTGAATCATACATATCACTTGAAATTCTTTTCTATTATCATCTTAAATACATAAATTAAGCCCCTCCCCCACCCTCTCCACAAATATTGTAAATCAAGCATATCATACATGTGTTATATTGAAAAATATCGATTAAACCAATAATATAACTATATATCACCCCCTTTCCCATTATTATAATTATACTTTTAGTGTAAAAAGGCGTCTAATCATTACAATAAGTTATCAATGGCCCCCAAATCTTTTTAAAATTATTATAATTCCCTTTTTGTATGGCTATTATTCTTTCCATGTTGTATATATGGCACAACGAATTCCACCAGAAGGTGTAATTAAGTCTGGTGTAATTTTTCAATTTCTGGTGATATGTTGAATGGCAACTCCTGTCATTATTAATAAAAGTTTATTGTTACTTGATTAAATTAGACTTTTTGTTCTCATAGACATCCCAAATAGAATTGTATCATATGATAGAGCTACATGGTTTTCTAATAAACAATTCATTTGAGACCAAATTGATTTCCAAAAGGCCATGATACAGGGACAAAAGTATAACAAATGATCTAGAGTCCCTGCTTCCAGATTACAACGCCAGCATCTATTAGACTTCCAAAATGCTCTATGTAACAAAAAGAGCCAAGTCTGTCTCATAGATGCAGACACTGTACATCTCATTCTCCAAGACCAAATTTGTGGCCATTGAGATGCAGAACTGATGCTACCATTTCAAGAGTTTCATATTAAAACATCTGCTCATGGCTTTCTGGATTTCTGTACCTTGTCCCGTAATTAATGGCTGTTTTTATTACCCATCTTTATTTCATGTTTGGCTTATGAATATTCTTAATGGAAAAGAGGCTTAGAGAACACCTCAAATTTAGCGTGTTGAATGAAAAACAGGATGACCAGGTAATCAAGGCCAACAGCGTGCCAGATTTTAAGAATAAATGGGATGCCTATGTGGGATCCCTACGAGGGTCGAGTTAAGGAATTGGGTCATTAGGTGTAGGATCTTTAGGAGAGTAGACTTAGGGGGGTCAGTAGAGTGGGCAGACTTGATGGCTATGGCCCTTTTCTGCCGTCATCTTTCTATGTTTCTATGACCACAATTAGCAGGCTTCTAAAAGTAGATCATCAAACTAGTGTCACAAACCAGCAGAAACAAAAGGGAAGTAGGTTGAAGAGATGAAAAGGAAACAGTATTCTGCTGAAGAGCAAATAGACTCCATATTACAACCAAAACCCAACCTACTTGTTTAGGTGTTTTCTGGCTGCAGGGAGACCAGACATTTCCTCATTTAGGACGTATTTTTTTGTTCCCATACAATAGTTTTCCATGTATTCTGCCCAATGCAGCTGTCTTACATCAAAGTTAAATGTCTACACAAATGAAAAAGAAAAGTTAATTAACAGACAGTGAAATGGTTAAACGATAGTAAAGATGACCATATGGCCCTTCCAGTCTGTCCAGTTACTCCTGCCCATATTGTCAAGGATGTGTCAAGTTGCCAGCCATGTAACATGACCACCTGCATGATAGCTGCCTTATCTAAGATGTTTTTTGTCATCTTTCTGCTCTGTATGCCACCATCCTGTGTACTGTAGTTGAACAAGCAAGGTTTCCTCTTTATATAACACCCAGCACGCTCTCCTCTCTCTGTCTAACTAGAAATTCAGATCAATTGTCATCAAAGGCATGGCAGTTACTCAAACATCCGTCCTCTCAGGTCACCATGGCCTTCCTGGTTAGTACCTGTTGACTAGAAGGCACTTTGTTACATGTGTTTTTTTGCCAATAATTCTAGCAAAAACACAAGTGTTCATGTACTTTCACACTGCTAGATAACTGAGGTACAAAATCCACCCTCTACAGGCACAACAAACTTGATTGTGAGCTGACTAGAGACAAGAGAGAAAGTACCTGCAAAAAAAATAAATGTAAAGTGCTTTGGTTGTACATGAAAAAGTGGTATAGCAATTCCACTACCCCTCCCTTTGTCCACTGTGCCAAAAACCTAAGGAAACTGTACCATCTTCAGGTACACTCTCTCACATCCTTAACGCAATCCAGCTTCCTTCCTAATGTTAATAAACTAAAAGGAGGGTATTCCTTGCTGCCAGATACAATACCAGGGTACAAAAAATGTACAGGATTCTGTTCAGAAAAAGGCAAAAGACATTCAGGTACATATAACCATTATTTTAAAACAAAAATAACATTTACACACCACATACAGCATTTTCTGTGTCTACAATATCAGATTCAGGCTGATAGATCAAATAAAGCATTTTAAATGTTTAAAAAAGGGGGAAAACTGGGTTATAGCATGGTCCTGGGCTCTACAACACTAAGGTCTGTCAACAATTCCATGGAACCTTGGACAAGTTTCTTTGTTTTCCCATATTTTTGCTCATTCAAATAAAATTGTAGAAATAATTAGGCTCACTAATTTGTTTGAAAAACCTGAATGCAACGTGTATGGTCACCTCTATCAGAAGATATTTTAAAATGCACATTGTTATTGTGTTTGAGTAAAATAAACAACGTGCATCCAAAATGATTATTTATTGCACCAGTTCTGAAGAGAGAAAAAAACCACCGTTTTGATGTTTCAATTCATGCATTTGGACTTGGCAACAACTCCTATTCCGCTGTACTTTTTCTTCAGAATTTTTGAAAGCAAAGGCTGCTGGAGGACATCAAGATATCCTTTACCGAGTCACAGCTTTTCTACATGTGTTTCAAAGAGTGAGCATTTGTCTTTCCTGAAGACGTCTGGAACTAGTTTCTTTACTATTAACCAGTTACTCAACTAGTAACAACCAGATCGGTTTTCATCATTAGTAACTCAATGGGGTGGTTTTTGTATGAGATACCACACTAAGAACCCTCAAATTCCTAGTAATTGCTGTTATGAACAAGAAAGTGTTTTGTGGCACTTCTAATATTTCATGTTTTCTCAGTTTTGCAGATCTCACTCAGAACTAAGCATCTTCCCGAGAGGCTTTATTTGGAACAGCAAAGGGGAAGAGCAATATTGCTTATAAAGATAATCAATATTGCATATACTAATTTTCTTACAGACCATAACTCACCAAATAACGGTGTGTGTAAATACAAGATGTACTTACCTTTTTGTCTTCGGGGTTTAGCTGATTCATTAGCATATTGGTGTTCTCATTGTTCCATTCCCATGAGTTACTTGTGAAGTACTCCAACATCATCATAGCCCTATGAAGACGGGTTATAGTTTTCATCATCCTTTACCCAAAGAGGAAATTGAAAAAAAACAAAAGATTAACATCTATTTGCTTTCACACCTTTAGGGCCTGCTTCATTAAGGCTTCCCCCTCACTCCCTCCCTTCTGCTTCTAAGGGAAGAGACCTTGACAAATCAGGCCCTTAGTGTAAACAAAAAAAAAATTCAACTCCTTGCTGCCAAGTCAACATTTTCTCCAAGGCAGCAAGGCCCTCCGAAACTTTCCAAAGCCACAGGATTAATGCGTTAGGCAGAAAAATGCATATATGGCTCTGCACATTGTAAAGGCTTTTGGTGCACTCTGAGGAAAGCAATGCAATCTGATATAGAGATAAATAATTGGATGGATTAACAAACTGACACTAGATGACAAGTTGCAAACGCTACTCATTTCTTAGTTAAATAATGGACCGTTTTTAGAGTCTTGAGCACCTATGCCTAATCGATCATTTTGATTCCATCGTACAATATGCAGAAACAGTCAGAATTTTTCTGCCAAGTGTGATCTACTGAATAAACAGTTGGTATGAGAAGATACATCCTTGGTTTTCATTCATCTCAATTTAAATGTTTGTGTTAGACAAAAATTTGGGGCAATGAAACAGTTTAAAATCCAATTACTATGCATACATACTTTTCGTTTACAAAGTGAATATTTTTTTCTTTCTTACAAATAAAAAGCTGAAGAGTTTCTGTATTCTACATACAGACCTGTTAATGTCCGTATAAAACAAATTTTAAATATTCATAAATAGACAAATAATTTAAAAATGATCAAATATGAAATGTGACTCTTTCATGTTATTCCTGCAACAAAACCAAGTGATGTGTCCAACAAGGACTGTGTTCTTTCCAGACTATGCAGTATATAGAAATAAATAATTAGACTAACAATGTATTTTTTGATTAGCTTTCAAAGGTAACCCTTTTTTTCTGATCTGAAGGGCTACCTTCAAAAGCTAATCAAAGAATGCATTAAGTTAGTGCAATACAAAAGGCATCACCTTATTTCCTTCAGTTTTATTTCTATATATTACCTTTAAAAGTGGACCATATCGTTTTTCAGATTAATAATGCCCGGGTGAAAACATTTCTATTTTGTGAAATGTCTGAAATTGTTATGGCTAACCCCCCTCTTTTTCTAAAGCTGGCAGTGTGGGCTGGTGCAGTTAATGCTCAGACGCCCATAGGAATTGAATGGGTGTTAGAGCATTGGCGGCAAAGCACCCAGCTGCGCAGCTTTGTAAAAGGGAGCCTAAGTTATGCGACTTCTAGTAATACTTTTCGGCTAATGACACAGTCCTTGTTTGCATGGTTACATTTTCATAGTCACATGGAAAACGTACAGTCCTGTCAGATATAGAAAAAGGAAAATAAAGACCCAAATGTTTAAAATCTAAGCAAGGAAAATTAAGTAAAATACGAGCAGAATGCAAGATTAGCAGAATTAGCCGTTTAGAGATACTTTCATAAGAGGATTGAATAAAAAGGAATAAAGAGGATGAATAAAAAAGCTGCTAGGTAACTTGCAAATTCTGCTATCTGACATGCTTCCTGTAATATCTATAAGTAATAACACTGGAGGAGCTGCAGTAAAAGGAAAAAACACTAGACTAAAAACTGCAGTCCTCAAAACCAGTCATAAAGCAAACCAACATTCGCCTAGATACTTGGATATGGCTCCTTTAAAACTGTCCCAAATCAGTCCTTTAAGCTGAAATGTCATTTATAAGGCATCTATATGGCAATGAGGAGGAAAGGGAGAAGTACCAATTTTCACTGCTAGGTATCTAATATAAGTGCCAAAAGAGCGTTGCTCGTAAAAGGGCCTAATACAGGGCACCTGAAGTTTAAGCTGGTGGAGATTGTTAGAACAATTATGTAAAGGGCCACCAAAATATTTCAAGCTTATACATACTACTAATTTTGTAAACCACCTTGACCTGCTTCTTCAGACTAGGTATTAAACATTACAAATTAATACTAATATTGATTCTACAACACTTCAAGGATATATTTTTTTAAAAAACTTACTCTTTTGGATTATCAACAATAGACAATTCCATAAATGAGTCACCTAAGTATCACACTATTTTCACTTAGGATATCAAGTGAGCAAGTTTGAAATTAATACATTTATAGGATTTGAAGAGCAGCATTTCAGTCAATTGTTTGAGGGCCACGATGGAGGACTTCAGGGGCCACATGTAGCTCTGGAGCTGCGTGTTGGAGACCACTTTTGTAGAGTTACTGAAGTGTGATATTGGGAAGGACAGTTAAAGGGATTGTAGGCATTAGTAAAGTACCAGATGAAAGACTGCTTCCATCGGAAAATGTGAAAGGGTTCTCTTACTACCACTAAGATTTATTGAATTGGAGATAGTGATACAGCTAAACATGGTTCAAGTTCCACATAATCAGAACCAAGAACTTGAGGTAGAAAAGAGAAGGGTGTCTGACCTGTTTGAGGACTTGAAAGATTTGCACCCTGGATAAAGAACTAGGAGAAGGAAACCAGTTGTGTCGAGACCAATATAGGCCTTTAAGAATCCTTATACTAGACCTTGTCAGGACCTTGGCTGTCAGAGGCATGGGTGCATACGATTAGAAGGAAGGACCAAGTCCAGTTTATGGCTACATCAAACACTAGAAGAGGTTGCTTTACATTTTTGCTGCTGGCATGCAAATCTACTAGAGGGGGTGCCCCATATGTTGCATGTATTCATTGCTAAAATAACCCAATTTAACAGTAGCCCACATTGATAACACTCCCCTAAATGTAAGTTTCATGATTAAGTTAGGGCAGACCAAAGTTTCCCTAAATCCAACATGACATCTTGAACAGTGGCTGTTTCAGGTCACTTGGAAGTGCCCAGCTGATCTTAGAAACATAATTCTTTTTGTGCTGAGCCAGAAAGAAAAGTATCCCATAGCTGACACTCTGGTAGCCATTTTTAGAACCAATAATTTTAATATGTAGCCTTGTGATTTAAGCTACTGCAAGTACCTGCCAGGCAAGGATTGCTAGTACTTTGGAAAGCTATAAGTCTCTCATTTTTTTAAAATAATAATTTAGGAACATGAGATACAGAATGATTCTAGAGACTACAGCCATCTTGCCATAGATAAATCTCAGGTGCATGTATGCTACTTTTTAAAATAAGGATCTCTTCCCAGTACCTTACCACTCAACTAGTTTTCAAGCAATAAAATACACTGTAGCTATCAAAAAAAAATGGAGTCCACAGGGTATTTCATAAACTATCACCACTGAACAAAGGTATATCTGTCTGTCAGTGTTTGATTTTTAAAGCATTAACCACCAACCTTACCCTCTTCAAAAAAACTTTCAATTTATGCCAACCTTATAGCCCTGGAATAATTTTTCCAGACACAAAACTTCCTATTTCAGATATCTAAAAGGACCCCTTCTTTAAAGAGTGTCAAGCATTTTACTTGTTTCAGTATGTTAACCACATGCTACAACGCAACTGCGTTAAGGGGTTTTGCAATAGTTTGTCTGTTTACGTGCATTAAATTAATTTGTCTGCCAGAAAACGTGACATGGGTGAAGTATGTGTGGAAGTGTTAGCCAGCTAACACTTTACACTTACCGCTTGCAAACTGCCCAAGTACAGAATTAACATGTGACCACTTAGCACCTTGTAAACAGGAGACGGTAAGTGCTTCTGTGTTCAATGGAAGTAGGTGCTACACATTAATCTGAATGTTAATGCATAACCAGAAATAAAAAAATAGCGGGACTGCCCCTTCTTGATGCAGCAGCAGTTTTGGGCTTGTCACGTGTTAAGCCCAAAACTTCTTTGTAGGAGGGCCCCTAATTGCCTTTATCTCATTTAAATCCACTGTCTTTGCAGTTTTTTTTTGGTTTTTTTTTTTTTGGGGGGGGGGTTTAGATAAATTTATTGAAGGAGGAAAAACATATGAAAAACGTCTTATTGAATTAAAAAAGGCCCAATATTTCTAGAGTCCTCATTGTAATGAATCTTCAATTTTGGTCAATTTATTCCAGAAGTGAATGTAGAATGTGAGCTTCAGAATTGTAAACTTGTACCTAAGAAAAGGTGGTTCATCAAATCCAGTATCCTGTTTCCAACAGCAGCCAATCTAGATCACAAGTACCTGGCAGAAACCCAAATAGCAGCAACATTCATGCTACTGATCCCAGAGCAAGCAAAGGCTTCCCCCATGTCTGTCTCATAGCAAACTATGGACCTTTCCTCCAGGAACTTGCGCAAACTTTTTTTTAAACCCAGATATGCTAACCACTGTTACCACAGTTCTAATACAGGAATTATAAGAAAAGACCTCAATGTTTCTTTTAAAAACAGCCACCTAACCCTCCCCTCCAAAGAAATCTAGCATTGCTTAAGAATTAAAATGGCTAGAGCTAGGTTTTAAAACAGAAAAAGAAGAGTAGCTCTATACCCATGAACATATTCGATGCTTTTGAAGAATAAAGTCCTCCCGTGTACTTCTAAATTGTTCATGCCTTTTATACTTGCTTTGTGTTAAAGGGGGGGAAAAAAAAAGAAAAAGATAAAAAGCAAACTGTTGATGTAGAGTTGCAAGAAATAGTGAAGCCAGCTCCCAAGTAGTGAGGAAATTTTCAGTCATAGTTAGACCATTTTCAGTCACAGTGTATTCCAGAACAACAAACTTTCAAGGGTGGCTGTGCAAAAGGCCTTAAAAAAAAAAATATCGTGCTACTTTTACTTTAGAAAATAGGAGTAAAAGTAATTGCAACTTAGACAAAAATTTTATGCAGATGTTTAGGAACTATTTCTGGAGATACTCATATAACTGAAATGCTCCATTAAAAAGATATAGAGCCCGATTCTGTAAATGGTGCCACATGTTAAGTAGCAGTAGGTGTCTTACTGTCACCTAAATGAATTGTTTTAATTGGCTTTAATCAGTGCAGGAATTGACCACGCTGTTAAAAACCAATTTAAAACTCATTAAAAAATAGATCAAAGTAGGCGTGGTTAGGGGGTGGAGATGACCTTAAGCCCGTTAGATGTGATTCTCAAAAGAACTTAAGCGCCTGCAATATAGGCCAGTAAAACCCTGGCAGATGCCTACGTTTTGTGGAACCACGCTCAAATATCAATGCGCTAAACTGTATTTCTTTTCTTATTTAAACACACAAAGCATTGCACTGTAAGGGAGTTCAGATCTCCACCTGATTTAGTAAGCTCAAGGTGGTATTGTTCCTCATTCCCAGGACAGCATTGAAAGCATTTCTTATAAATTAAGGCGATTGTGAATTAAAGTAAGTTGATTTTCCACTATTTCATAATAGAATAATTTTAGAATAAATAAGTTCATAACTTAGCTTTGTAATAGATGACAGGGATGGGGAATCATCTATTACAAAGCTAATTCTAAATGAAATAGTGGAAAATCAACTTACTTTAATTCACAATCACCTTAATTTATAATACTCCCTTATAGTACTATGCATAAGAACATAACAATTGCCACTGCTGGGGCAGACCAGTGCCCAGAAGTCCGCTCCCGCAGGGCCCTTAGGTCAAAGACCAGTGCTCTAAATGAGTCCAGCCTCACCTGTGTACATCCCAGTTTAGCAGGAACTATTCCAACTTTGTCTTGAATCCCTGGAGGGTGTTTCCCCCTATAACAGACTCCAGAAGAATGTTCCAGTTTTCTACCACTCTCTGGGTGAAGAACTTCCCTACGTTCATACGGAATCTATCCCCTTTCAACTTTAGAGAGTGCCCTCACGTTCTCCCTACCTTAGAGAGGGTGAACAGTCTGTCTTTATCCACTAAGTCTATTCCCTTCAGTATTTTGAACGTTTCGATCAAGTCCCCTCTCAGTCTCCTCTTTTCAAGAGAGAAGAGGCCCAGTTTCTCCATTGTGTGTTTAAATAAGAAAAGAAAAACAGTTTAGCGTTTTGACATTTTAGCGTGGCTTCATTATAAGTTTATTACAATTTGTAATAAGTTTTGTGGAAGGCAGTGGGCACCGTTTATATGCGATTAACAAGTGGCTGTTTTTGTAGGCAGCTGCCGATTTAGGCACTGTTTTACAGAATTTGGCCCATAAATGTTTAAAAAGTGAAATGTTTGGTTATTAAATGTAAGTGACATTTTAACACCTTTTACAAAGAGAAAGCTGGCACAGGCTTGATGACATGGGAATTAGTTTGATGTTTTTCTCCTCGGGTTTTAGAAATTAGTCTGTCAAACAGTAAACGAGTAGATCGTAAATATTGGATGGTGATTTTCAGTTACCAAAGTATCAATGAAAAAGCTCATTACTACTTTGGCCCCTCAGCTTTTACACTGGCAAACCCGGGCTTATGCGTTTTGGACACGTCTTAACTAGTCTTGAATGGAATTTTGCAAATTAGATACTTTTCAACCAATCCAACAGTAAATAGGTCAAATGCTTGCTTTGACAGCATCAGCCAACACCCTCAGTCCAAATGCAGTTCTGAATCAAATTCAAAACACCACTGTCTGCAAATATAAGCTGTAGAACAGAAAAAGAAAAAAGTGAATCAGCCAAATTACTGTGGAGATGCATGCCCAGAGCAAGGACTTCAATTGGCTCCATTACAGGTAGTTTTAATTATTTAAAATAAAAATTTTGAACTAGTCACACAAACTATCTGGTACTCTGCATGTGGCTTTTGTCTCCATTTCCCCCACCCCCCTTCAAGTTTGGATTGCCAAAACAAAATTTATATGAGCAAATGGCATTTTACTTATTGTTTGCTTCATCAACTGTTCTACCTGATAATAGTATAATTAAGTCAAACTTCCCTTGAAATGCTCTAGTTACTGTACAGCGTCAGCCTGAGTAAAGCAGCTACCTAATATGGAGAGAGAGTGGGTAATAAAGCATCATATGCACAGTTAGAGGCATGGCCTGAGCAGAGCTTGGCAGGACCCTCCAAAGACTTCTCAGGGCTGTGAGTGAGTATTTGGGGCAAACTACTTAATCGTTGTTGCAGGAGCAGCCGGATCTGCCTTTGTGACACACTTTCTGATATACATCCCTTTACCTGCTCATCAGCCTTGCACCAGTCAACAGCTTAAGCCTGCAGCCATCTTCAGCCTATATAGAAATTGGACTTTTCCCATTATCCAACCTATCACAGATCCCATTACAGGTCAGTTAGTGTATCCATGTTTCTTCAGTTAACCCTACAGGATAAACTGAACTCTGCTGCACTGTGGTTTTATTACTTGAATAAAAAAGGGAGGTTAGATTTTTGTTGAATCTTCTGATCCCTCTTTGGCATTCATTCTGAGATTTCTCCACTTAAAAGTAAAACAGCTCAGATCAGTAGTTGTTACATCTGGTTAGTAAACACAAAAGCTAAAAGCCCATGCCATCAAGCCTGCGTCTTTTTCTCCACCGCTTTACCAGCACCTGTGGTTTTTCATTAGCACAACCTTCTTACCAGGGTTTCTGACCTGTCAACCTGAGAAAAGCATCAAACAACATTGCAGGTACTATATGGCTGACAGCAATCCAGTAATGATGCAAAAGGGGATTGGAACGAAGATTAACATTGGGGCGCCTGAGTGTCTGCTCTAAAGGATTCATCTTGAAGGACACATTTACATAATATTCTGTAGGAAAAATAAGGGTCAAAAGCATTTTAATGTTATATATACAAACAAATTCGACACAATTAGGGCTTGAAGTCAAAGTACCTCAAGTCATCAATAAAAACTCCAGTATTGATTGGCTTGTAACATTACATGTCTTTTTATTTATTTGTTTGAATTATATTGCCCGTCCCCTCCCACACCAAAAACACCCCCATGCAAAACAAAACAAAACACTCATGAGTCCCTTTTTTCAGAAGATGGTAACACGTGACAAAGCTAAGCCATTGTTAAAATGCATGTTTAGATGAGGGATGGGTTTCTTTAGAATGTCAGAGGAACAGAAAAGACAGAGCTAGTCACCATTACCTTGGGCTTCTTCCAGTAATCCTGAGGTAGATATCATACAGGAATGCTGGGGCCTTATGGCTTACAGCAATCCAGTAGTGATATAAGAGGTGATTGGAGGTTAGATTTACATTGGGCCGTCTGAAGGCCTGTTCGAGAGGATTCCTCTTGAAAGTGGAAATTACATGGTATTCTGAGAAAGAAAAGTTGTGTAACAGCTTTGATAATAACCATGTAACGAACTCAGAAAAATTAATTTTTCTTTTACAAAAGTCAATCTTGCATGCTAAGAAATGAACAATAAAATCTTGCTGTATGAATTGAAACCCCCCAAACTTGCACTGCCTGTCTTAAAGTGGTAAAATATGGCTTTATGACAGATTTCTACCACATTCTTTGCCTAAGAGGTTAGCTTTTAAAAAGAAATTCCATCTCTACTGAAATAGTTCATACTTGGCCCAGGATTCAACTCAAAAATATTTCATAAGACCTTGTTTTTATTGCACCTCGCTATAGCTTCTCTCTTTCTGTTCCTCTTTCCAAATACCTATTACATTTGCACCTAAAAATAAAATACTTCAGTAATTTCAGAGCTCTGGAAATTCTACACTGTGACTTTTCTACGTAGTATCAAATTTTGTTAACCAGAAAGTCTAAAATGACTTCACAACTCTGTAAGCATCAGGTTCTACAGTATAACTGCTTAAATTTCAAGAAGAATTAAATTTAGAAATTGGGACTTAAAAGCAGTTTCTCTTAATATAAATTTTTCCAGAATTAAGCAATAATTACACTTTTTTAATATTTGATTTTTTTTTTTTTTTTTTTACATTTTACAATGGTAGAACTGAGTTAAATATGGTCAATGAAGTGGACACAACAGAAGCAGAGGAAGGATTGGAGCTTAGAAACCTTGGTTAGCAACAAGCTCAGAGATCAAGTCATCAAGGTATACCTTGTGGGTGGCAGAACCTGTAGGGACGGTGGCATGGCTCTGGTGCATGACAAAGCCTTCTCCTTGCTAAGTCTGTCACTGCTGCCACCCTC
The DNA here is from genome assembly GCF_902459505.1 of Geotrypetes seraphini. NCBI lineage: Eukaryota > Metazoa > Chordata > Amphibia > Gymnophiona > Dermophiidae > Geotrypetes > Geotrypetes seraphini. The sequence continues at coordinate 14,980,907 of NC_047102.1, forward strand.
CTACCTCTTCCCAGGCCAGCCCAAGCCTTAAGCACCAGTTCAAAAGGGGAGATGTTGGCAAACTGGTGGGTGGACGTCAGGAAAGGAAAGTGTGTGATTTCGGCAAGTGTAGAGAATTACTATTTCTTATTGCATCTTCTAAATAAAGAAACTGATTTATATGTCAGTTTACTTAAATGTTAAAATCATTTAAGAAAAAAGTGCAAATAATACAAAAGCATTCTTAAATGTTAAAATATCTAGAAAAATAAGAATTTTGTGAAATATTTAGGTGTCATTCCTGCTCCTTTTGCTGGTCTGGCATGTTGCAGAGTACGTACACCCTCTCTAGAGGAAAGCAATCTCTGCTATTGTGCAATGCCAATAAATGCAATGTATCAGAGGGGGCAGCTAGCCAACAGCTGTTGCTGCAACACCTGGCCTAAATATAATGGGAGGGAGGGGTGTAACAGGGAGAAAAATTTACCACCAAGCTGCCCGTGAAGATTAATTATATTACAGCCCCAGAGAAAGCTGGTCCCAACTGAAGCCCAAAAAAATCTAAATAAAACTCCAGGGCCAGAAAAATATAAATATTAAAGACCCCTTTAAAATGAAAAGCAGGAAGTAAATAGTAAAAAAAAATTGAGCTGTTTAAATCTTGATGCAAATATTCCCAAGGAAAACACAGTGGTTCCCAACCCTGTCATAGAGGCATCCCTAACTGGTTGGGTTTTCAGCATTTTCTAATGTATTCATATTCCAGCACTGTGTTCCAATGTATGGACATTGTGTGTCAGTTTACCAGGGTTTTTCTGTATCTAAAGCCTGTTTTATACTGATGGCTTTAATAGAATTGCACAGCTATATATACGTTGATAAGCACACCTGCTAAGAAGACGGTGTGTACTTATATGTGCGTCGAGTGTAGGTGTTCTTCAAGTGCACAGCTGGAGGGTACACATGTACTTCACAAAATACACAAGTACATGCACAGAGGACACACATTTACACCTACCTTGGAGCCGATGGATCTATGTCCATAAGAATTTGTATGCTACTGGGGTCAATTCAGGGGTTCTCAATTTTGACAAACTTAATCAGCATCTGAAATTTGTCATTCGGTTTAGGCCTAAAAAGAAATAGAAAATGGAACCTCCCCTAGCAGAGAGCAGGTCCCCCTGAGCCGGCACCCCCCCCCCCCAACCACAAGCCCTCCACCATTCCACCCACCCCAAGAGGCCCTCCCTTTAAATGCCCTGGTGGTCTAGTGGTCTTTTTCAAGCAAGAGCGGTTCCTAGTCACTCTTGCCTCTGCTGGTTCCTCAGCCAAAATAACTGCTGAGACTGCTACAAAAGGTCCTGGCTGTCATTTTGCAATGGCATGGGCAGGAGCAACTGAGGACTACTCCTGCCTCTCTGTTGGTTCCAACTGCAAAATGGCAGCCAGGGTCTTCATCAGCAGTTTTGTGAAAGTCCTCGCAGCCATTTTGGCTGAGGAACTGGAGGGCAAGGACAATCCCCAGTCACTCTTGCTTGGAAGAGACCATTAGGCATTTAAAGGCCCGGGAAAGGCTTTTGGGGGGGGGGGAAAGATGGAGGGGGTTGTGGTCAGGGGTGGGGTGGCTGGCCCAGCATGACCCACTCTCTCCTGGGGGTGCGGGGAGAGTGGCAGCAGGCTCGGGAGCAGGCAGAGAGTGGGGGAAGACCTGGATTTCAGGCCAATTCTGATACCAAAACTGAAATCTGGTTGGCCTCTAGTTATCTTTATAAAATACACAACTTTTTTAGGCTTTCTACACTGGCTATCCAGACCGTCATACTATTTGTGTGCAGCTCTAGATGGGGATGAGAAGTACTGCATTTAAACGACAGCACTCTATTGTTGGACCAACTACAACTAAGGTAAAGTATGTTTAAATTTATAACTTTATCACTTAAGCTCTCTCATGTAACTAAGTCCCATTTGCACTTTTTAAAAGTGCAGTATATTGTAGCTGCAATGTTGCAATAAAACAAATTCACGGTCCTTTCCATCAAAATTGTGTTCAACGTGTAGACAAGGGACTTCCAGAAGAAACCTTTTTACTAAAAGTTTCCACCGCTCCCTAGATTCTATGGAGCTAAATTCTCCTCCTAGGCTGCACTTAACCAGCTGATACTAGTATAAATTTAGTAATTCCACATGGAGACAAAGAAGGAAACAGCAAACATCATACCAACTTCTCCCCAGTGAAAAGGATTGGTGCCACCTGTTGTACAGTTGTACACTATGATGTTTCTTGGTCTGCAAGATGATTCAAACAAAAGCAAAAAGTTAAGTACAACAAGCAGCAAAAAAAAAAAAGGTTTAAAGAATGTATTTCCCTCCCCCTCTTATCGTCTATTTCAAGAAGCAGTTAACACTGCACATTTTAGGGCAACTTTGATGTCAAAAGTTTAATAAAATTTTTGATCATATCACATTATCACAGGTTCAATATACAAATTTTAAAAAGGGAATAACAGTATGTTTTGGGGAATTAAAAAGCTTGGACAATGACAAATAGACAATGTCAAAAACATAAGGGCAGTGGGAGGAACTACAATGATTAAAGACAATGAGAACATTCTCATTCACTCTTTGGTCATTTCTAGACTTGATTATTGCAACACATTGTATGTATCATGGTATAACCCAGAAAGAAATAAGAAGACTACAAATTATACAAAATACAGCAATAAAAATTGTTACTAACTCAAAAAAATATGATCATGTCACACCTCTTCTACAAAAAGCACACTGGTTACCAATCTCGCATAGAATAATTTATCAAATCGCACTGATAACTTTTAAAATCCGACAAACTAACGCACCAATATTTCTGGATCATTTTCTGACTATCCCTTCTTTAAAAGTAATAGGTACTAGGAGATCTACCATTTTTTTGGTTACAACACCCCAGCTCTGGAACAATTTACCAATTTACTTACATGGTGAATCCTCCTTAGAAAAATTTAAAAGCTTATTAAAAAGTTACTTGTATAAGGACGCATTTGAGACATAGATAGGATAATTCATCTATCATTAATGCTTATGCTCTAATTTTAATTAGACCTTATGTATAGGTCGCAATTTCCCTAACCCTCTCCTCTAGACTTAGCCATGTTTTCAAAATCATTCTTTGTTGCCCTCCAGATGTTTTTTTCCCCTAAATGTATCTTTATCTTCTTTAAAGAATAGAGTTCATCCCTCTCTCTTTTTGTATCGGTAATTATTTGTACGTTACACTGTACATTTATTTGTATAAAATTGTTTTATTTTTTGTCTCCTAAATTTTAAATTCTCATACGCACTGAAGTATTTGACGTTGCGTGTACAACAAACTTTTAATAAACTTGAAGGGAGTAACAATAGGTTAAGACATATCTAATTTAGTGGCCTTGTGTCGGATATCATGCAATGCACACAAAACATTTTCAGTTTTGCTAGATTTTAATCAATACAGCACAAGTTAAATCAATGCAATTGACTACAACCCCCCCCCCCCCATCCCCAAAAGAAGCTATATGGTCACCTGGTATACCTGTTAACTCCTGAATACCAGGCAGCTGCTAAAGTTGTATTGACAGCTACATCTACTGGAACAAGATCTGCTACTGCACTGTTCGAGGCTCTCATGGTACGGAGGATGCCCTTGCCAGCCTTATAGAGAAAAAAAAATTAGTACTCAGCCTTTGGTAGTACAAAAAAAGACAATATAAAGCTACAAAATTTCTTTAACCATCCCCCCCCCCCCCAAACAAACCAAAAACCAAACACATAGAAAACCACTTACTGCAATAAAAAGACCACTGGGTCCATTGAAGTTATCAATCCAACCCTGTCATAAAATGTTTAAAAAGGAAAAAAACAACAACAAGAAGTTATCTTCCTAAATTAAAGCTGCAACGATCTCTGTAATACTATTACAATGTAGATGCATGCAGTGCTAGAGACACATATAAGAGACTGTAAGCTCTCCATAGCAGGAATTATCTACTCAAGGCATACAAAGCCACATTTCTATGAGTATGTATCAACAAGCCTATGATCAAAGGGATCCAGGGATTATGACTTAAAAAAAATAACCTCCAAAATACCTATTGTACCTGAATGCAACTTGCCTTGAACTATTGAGAAAGGCATGAACTAAAGCCAAATCTCTTTACATCCAAAATAGGATCACAAAACCTTTTCTCACATTTGTGCTATTGAGTCCCAGAGTATCTTTGCAAACACCATGCGGCTTTTCTTCAACAGTGGCTTCTTTCTTGCAATCCTTCCTTGAAACTGTTACCAGACATTTTTCCAGTCTGAACCACAGACCTTCCTCAGCATTTATTTTTAACATACATCTATCGATTTGGTAGGGACAGCCTGAAGCACTGTCTTGGTTGTGTCAAATTGTTTCCTCTTTACAGTGCCCACAGGGATAATCAAATACACTGACATATTCTTAGAGCCTTTCTCCTATCTATACTTTTGAATAACTTTATCCTGGAGATTTCTTTTGACATCTTTGCATTTAACTGGTTTAGACCTTTGGTTTAAATTCACTTAGAAAAAGAGCTCGATTCTTTAGCCGGGAGCATTTAAATCAGCTCAGCTACAGGCACTGGTCACTGGCAGTTTCTGGAACCAGACCTAAGCTGGATTTATTAGGAAAAAGGATGTGAACACTAAATCAGAACAATTTGGTTTCTTAATTACTTCTCAAATATTTTAGTAATTGTTTTTTCACATTGACATGTATAGTATGTTGCGTGAACAACCTCCTATTATTTTTTAGACAGAAGAATGTGAAAAATGGGAAGATCAAGATGACGTCAGGAGCAGGCTGCGCAGCTCGTTTTGTCTGTGCTAGTGATCGCGGTTGTACTTTCCCGGTTACAACATGGGAAAGAGAAAGGGAGCCTCTCTCTCTAATCCTCCGGCAACCAGAATTCCCCAGCGTCTAGTCCAGACAATAATAACAGGCGCCTTCACCCGCTCAGGTGAGGATATCTGATCTACCTCAGGGGAGAGCCCGGTTTCTGTAGGCGATCCTAGTGCGGGAGCAAGCCAGGCATCGTTGAGCCCGGAGCAAAGACTGGTTCCTCCCCAACCTGGAAGTGATTTGCTGCTGGAGTTTCACCGCCCTGTGAGGGAAGTTTGAACTTCAGCTTGGGAGGAATGCCTGTACTGGCTTCTATGGAAAAAACTGTCAGCGTTTCCCCTGCAACACAGAGGAGATGAGGTGCTTCGGGAGGGAATGTTATCAACTTTGGGGTATTGGAAGACCTAGAAAGAATTGATATTGAAGCATTGTTGCAGGCCATATCAGTCATGGACTCCAACCTAAAATTGAGCCTTTCTACACTTAAAATGGATTATGGAACTGTCTTCTCCAAAGTGGAACAACAGGGGGTACTACTATCTAATTTAAATGAAAAGGTGGAGAAACAAGAGGAAAAGTTAAATGAAAGTAGTGGAATTGGTTAAAGAAAGATATTTTATATCATGGAAAATAGAGAACTTTGAAAACCAAATGAGGAAAAATAATTTGAGACTTTTGAATTTTCCTAAATGCCCTATTATATCACCAATTGAGATGGCAAGGATATATTTCCGTGAGATATTAGCCATTCCATCAGAAAATTTACCCCCAATTGTGAGCATATTATTTGAATATTAATAAAACTCAAGGGAATCTCTGCTCCTATTGAAACTCCAGCGGATAAAGTTGTGGACATGAGTCTATCTACATTCCTGGAAAGTTCCTTCAAAGTCATAACGGATAGAACTACCATGTTGATAACTCTCGCCTTGGAAAGTGATAGGGAACATATTCTGTGTCTGTATTTCCATCATATTAATGATCAGTTTCTTGGCTCAAATATTCATATTTTTCTGGACATTGCTCAGAGTATTCAGAGAAGAAGCCAAGAATTCTTGCCCTGGGAGGTACAATTCTTGTAAAATTTCCTGCAAAATGTTATGTTTCTTATCAAAATAAGAATTTTTTTTTTTTTTTAAACCCTAAACAGCTATTAGATTTCAGTGGGTCAAAAGAAGGGTGGGTAACCATGGCTAATGATGTATGACCTACCACTCTGTGCACGTACCGGCAGTAGGACAATTTATTTATTGCCGCTATTCTAATAAGTTCAATTAGAAATAATGTGGTAAATTTTTCCTTTCTTGATCTCCAATATTGTGGGCTAAATAGGAGTCAAATTTTTTTCGTTCGATTCATTTGATTTGTATCAAGTTGTAAGTTTAATGCTTGATTATAAAATTGGAAATCTTATTTTTTAAAAAGTGTGAAAAATGTGCAAGAGTAAAGACTTCTACAAGGCACTATATAGTGGTTGATATTATACTTTAAAAGTTAATGATAACAAGTAAGAGGTTTCACATAACTTTACTACAAGGCGTGAAGACTTTAGTTTGGAATATAGCAACATAAAATCTTTAAGTAGTAGTCCCTGCAGAGTGTAAATATGTGTATTGGGAGTTTCTCAGCCCATCTCATTAGATTAATGTTGCATAATCAATCAGTCTAGCCCCAAACTGCTTTTGCTACATATGCCTCCAGGATTAAACAAGTTTATCATATCACCTTTCATCTTTGGCTTCTTGGTATATACAAACAGTCAACGTCAATAAATAGAAAGGAGATTTAATAAAAAGGCTGCTATTTACATGAGAGCCGAGATTAAATTGCAAGCCTTCTCTGAACTCTGACCTAAATCTCCAACATTATACTCTGAAACTTTAACCAGCTCATAAGCTTTAACTAAGAGTGACTTACAGGAAAAGGCTCTTTCCAGCTGGCACCAACGATGGACGGCCTCACAATAGCCACATTAAATTTTCCAACTTCCTGTTGCACAATATATTCTGCCAAGGCCTTTGTGTAGGTATATGTATTTGGACTGTCACCGATCAGTTTGGGAGTGATATCATTTACTAGGCTATCATCCATCCACCTACATGAGAGTTATGAGAGAGGTTAGCGAGCTCAAATCATAAAACAAGTAAATTATCTGTGCAATAAAATGACGCTGGAGTGCAGAACTGGTCACATCAAATCGTTAAGAATTTAAAAGAAATTATAAAAGATGTAGAACACACCTTAAAATACCCAAAAGAAAACTAGTTAACACTAGTTTATCTGTATTTCAAGCCACAATATAGTAAATCTGTTCTCTAGAGCAGTGGTTCCCAACCCTGTCCTGGAGGACCACCAGGCCAATCGGGTTTTCAGGCTAGCCCTAATGAATATGCATGAGAGAGATTTGCATATAATGGAAGTGAGAGGCATGCAAATCTGCTCCATGCATATTCATTAGCGCTAGCCTGAAAACCCGATTGGCCTGGTGGTCCTCCAGGACAGGGTTGGGGACCACTGCTCTAGAGGACTGGAATTTAGAAACACAAAATTCTATTACTTTCAAATTAGAATTAATACTACTGCAAAGCAGTAATAATTACTGCGTGTTCTTTTTTTATTAACACTACCCGAAATATTTCCTTTTTTATGAATTTCAGTTTCATTTCCTGCCTCCCTCTTCTACCTCAAACCAGGTTACAAGAATTTTTTTTAGCAAAGGCAGAAACACTGCTTCAAAAAGGTCTCAATAGCTCCTTAAGTCAATCTTGGTAGAGCATGATTTTACACAGGAAGACAGCAAAGGGTAAAGAGAAATATTTATTCAGTCAAATTTAGAGGGGGAACTAGTAAAACTTGTTAGTGACAAGCTGCATGAGGCAGGTCACACCTGTCCTGTGCCTGGATGTCTGGGAAAAAGGGACACTAATAACTTTCTGCATAAAGGAAAAATTATGTCTTACCTGATCATTTTCTTTCCTTTAGGTGCAGCTGATGAATCCAGAGAGTAGTGGGCTATGCCCATCTACCAACAGGTGGAGGTAAGAGTGCAGATTCTAAACTCTGGCTTAATGAATGGCAAGCTTTCTGGTCAATCAATATTGCTCATAACAAACAATGCGCCAATGACACCGTTATAAACTCCTTTCCCACACAGAAACAACGAAAACCAACTACAACTTAATAGTAGTATAGAGAAACTGAATTGCAAACACAGACAAAAGAGAAACTAGTTCTGTTTAAATTCTAACCTAGATAACTGAAAAACCCCAGGATGGAACCCTGGTTTCATCTGCTGCTCCTAAAGGAATGAAAATTATCCGGTAAGACATTATTTTTCCTTCCTTAACGCCAGCAGTAGATGAATCCAGAGAGACTAGTGGGATGTAGTAAAGCATTTCTTATATTAGGAATGCCCCCAAAATGCCCCCGCCAGGACAGACTCCCCAAAGACGGCATCCGCCCATGTCGCCGTATTTAGCTGATAATATTTTGAGAATGATTGCTGGGAAGACCACATTGCCATCCAACAAATCTCTTCCAAAGAAAAACACCACGATTCCGCCCTGGTAGAACACACATTAAACGCTGTAGGAAAAGCCCGACCATATGAAATGTAAGCTAAAACAATTACCTCTTGAATCCACCGTGCCACAGCCAACTTAATGGCTGCGGATCCCTTATTACTACTGGAGAATAGGACAAAGAGATGGTCAGACCTGCAAGTACTGAACAAGAACCCAGTGAACATCCAGCAGCCTCAAAGATCGGAACTGCTGTACATAATCCTCCTCCTTGAAGGAGGGCAGAAACAGAGATTAACTGATGTGAAACTCTGATACCACCTTTGGCAGGAAGGAATAAACTGTGTGAATTGTTACTCCTGCTTCTGAAAAACAAAGAAATGGGTCCCTATAAGCTAACGCCGGCAACTCTGAGATCATCTACGCTGAGGAAATCGCTATGAGAAAAACTGTTTTGACTATGAGATCTTTTGAGTGTAGCCTTCTTTAGTGGCTCAAATGGAGCCCGTTGCAAAGCTCGCAAGTCCGGATTAAAACTTCAGTCCAGGCAAGGCTTCCTTAGGAGGAGGCTTAAGGATATAAACCACCTTCTAAAACCGAACTACAACTGGCTGTGAAGCTAAGGAGGAATGGGATATTTGACCCCCTATAGCACATAAGTGCTGCAACTTGGACCCAGTGAATTGTACACCAGACCTTTAGACAGCCCCTCCTGCAGGAAGGATAGAATTCACGAAAGTGACGATTGAAATGGCAAAATGCCTCTTTGAGCACACCATGAGTTGAACACTCTCCACACTCTAGCATAAACCTGGATGTTGAATGCTTCTTTGCCTGTAAAAGAGTGGTAGTCACCTTGTCCAAGCAAATTAGCGCATGCTAACCACCATGCCACTGCAGTAACAATTGGCATGCTCGTGGAGAAGCAGTTAGCATGTGCTAATTTGCACATTAGTTGCTTAGCACAGTTAGTAAAGGATCCCCTAAGCTCCCTTAGTTGTTTACTATGTGGAAACACAAGGGGTAAGAGGTAAGGCCCTGAGAGCCAAAGTAAATGATTCCCTAACATATATTACAACCAGCCCCGATACCTGAATTTCTCGCCCTACCAGTCAGTTGTGCACCAGTTCTACTGCAGGAAATGGAATCTGCAGCCCTGGTGATGACAAAACTTTTCTTGGTTCATGTCAGAGGACTGACTTGCCCACTGCTGCAGAGCCCGATGGGACACGAGACTGTATTGGGCCCCTTGGACTTAGCACAACTCCCATGTGATTGAATGGCTGTGTGAGAGGGTGAAGAAAGGCATGCTGTGAATAGCTAGATAAGCAGTGTTGATCTAACAATGGTTATGAGCCTGAAGCTTTCTTTTATGAATCCCTCACAGAGCATGGCAATTGGCATTATGTGTGTCCTCCCTCATTCTCAGTGAAATCTGCCATGAGATTCCTAAGTAACATTTGAGAATCTCCAACTTACATAAATATATTTCAACATTGCTCTGACTTTAGAGAGCGAGGTGACACAGGCTAGTCTGTTAGGGCACTGGTCTTTGACCTAAGGGCTGCCGCGGGAGCAGACTGCTGGGCACGATGGACCACTAGTCTGACCCAGCTGCGACAATTCTTATGTTCTTTGAAAAATATCCAGCTCTGGGTTTTTCATTGGTTCTCCCACCAAATGTTTGTATAGTACGTAATTTTTCCTTTTTATTTTCTCTTTGGTTTTGACTAAGTCATGTTGAAATTTTGCAAATGCATTTTTCTTTATCAAGCTATGGTTCTGCGAGTTCTACACAGAGAATAAAAAATAAAATTAGATACAACTTATAATCTTTAATACTGCTGCTCAAGGCAGAGGTCCACATTCAGCCTTGCCTTGACAGCTGGTTGCATTTGCTAAAAGTCCTAGACAGATACAAAATAAATGATAGGAAATCAAAACACCTACTCCAAAGCTTCAATCAGCTTCCTAGGGTCCAACGGTGGAGGATAGATAATTTCATCAATGTGCTTTCGGTTGCAGTTAGCAAATGCTGTCGACACATGAACATACACTTCCAGCTTCTTCATTCTCTGGGCTAAAGAAAGGAGTTCCCGAGTTGCAATCACATTCAGCTGCATAGCATCTCTGTTGGCAAATAATAATAGAAAATGTTAAAAATTTGAGATTAAAATACCGTAGCACAAGTAGCACATAAGCTAGCTAGACACAACTGGATATCACCATGTAATAACAATACTGTGTTGCACAATTCTTCTTCAAGAAAAATTCAACAAAGATGTATAAATCTCCACTATTCTAAGAGCATTTTTAAGAGAAGATAGATCTTTGTTATCTTATAAGAATCTTTGATGAAAAACCTCAGATTCTACTGGGAGGGAGGGGAGTAGACTAGCCAATTATATTTGATCATTCGACTCCCAGGCTCTTGGTGTTTGTATAAGACATAACTTGGAGGACCTGTTAGGAAATGAAGAGCTGGATTGGGGCTAACTTATTTCTATCTTAAGATGCTGCACAGTGTTATTTCCCCAAAGGATTCTGGACAACTTTTGGGGCACATGCTCTTAATCTTGAAACCCTAAAAAAGCAAATCCTAGGGCTATGCACAGCACAGAGTTACAGGAGTGCCAATTTATACATAGGGCCTATTGCTCTCAAAAACACAAGCATTCAGGGCAAATTCTCAACAGACATCTGTGTGTTCCAAGTGTCAATGAGCTGATGTTAATTACCTCTAGAATGCTGGGCAAATATTCAAGAAAAGAAAGGGTTTTTTGCAGATCTGAGAGCGATATGTACAAGCGCTCCCTTCTAGAGCTTGTGGTTTTATTTTGAATGACATTGGCGGGCCCAATAAATTGGACTTGTCTTTATGTTCCTCTGAGCAGGGGTGGATTTGGGGATTGCAGGGAAGTATATTCAGCCAACTCTGACCTTTGTACTGATGTGGCTATAAGTGTAGAGGCCACAAAGGTATTTGGATGAGATTTTTATTTTATTTTTTATTTAGAGGAAGCAGCTCCAAATATCTACCTTCAAATATTGGTGGTGGTGGTGGTGGTGGTGGTGGGGGAGTCGGAGGAATGAAAATTGGATATCGTTTGTTGATTGGCTTATATTGTTAACATTTTGTCTTCCATCAACAGAGAAATTTTAAAATTAATTCCCCACTATTTGAATCTTCCTAACACAGGAAGAAACTAAAGGATCATTTTTCCACCTCCCCCCAGATATAAAACATGAGAAAAGTCTAAGTGAGTTTGGGTCTCAATTAATGAGTATGTCTACCTTTTCTGGACTATGTTTATTCTGTACCCTGGAACATTTGCTGAGCCTTAGAAGATACTTAGATTAAGAGGAAACTGATTCACTGCTGAAGAAACTATACTGCTACCCTGTAAAAACTGCAAGTCCTAGCCAAAATTACTGCCTTTTCCATTGTCATGTCATAAACACCCTCTACAAGTCTTCCAATTGTTCATAGGAAGTTGAAAGTGCAATGGGTGAATATCAAACACAACAAAATAACATAACATAACATCGTATTTCTATACCGCATAACCATAAGTTCAATGCGGTGTACAAAAGTTACATAATTAACAAAAAGAGGACAATAGATAACTAATCGACCAAATACAGTGATACCTTGGAATCTGAACTTAATCTGTTCCAGAACCCTCTTCAAGTTCCAAATCGTTCACGTTCCAAGACAATTTTTCCCATTTAATATAATAGAAACTGGATTAATCCGTTCCTGGGTCCCACGAACTCAAATTTTAACAGTAAATAAACTGGATTTTAAGGTAAAATATTAACAAATAATAATAATACAGTACAGTATTTTTCTCACTACACAAAGGCGAAAATCACATGAGATGCTTCCACTACAGCTTCCGAAAATGAACTGGACGACGTATGGGTGGCCTGAGCGCTGGGGAAACGTATGCCCAAACACACACGAACAACGTGCAGGGCGTTCGGATTCCATTCCGGGGCACAAATACACACGAATGTGCAGGGTGTTCGTATTCCAAAGCAGCGTTCGGATTCCAGGGCAAAATTTGCTTGAATTTTTTTGCTCGGATTCCAAGTTGTTTTAGTTCTGGGACGTTTAGATTCCAAGGTATCATTGTACTTAGAAAAAAGTTAAGACTTCAATTGTTTTCTAAAATGTTCATAAGAATAAGATGTATAGCTTCTCTTTCATAGACTGAAGCATACTTTGCCAAAATGTCAATGCTAACACTGTAGCAGGCCTTCCTCCTCTACTGCATACACATCCTTTGAGTATTTCCAAGCTCAAAGTCACCAGCACTTAGGGGAGGGCACTGCTGCAGTTACCACCATGGATCATAGTAGAAGGAAAGACAAGTAAAGAATAACTTCTTAGGAAGCATGGGACAGAGGTAAAACTAGGGAAGAATAGAGGTAAGAAGCAAAGAAGAAAATGGAAGCAGGAGCTTTAACCCTTTCAGGACCAAGGGACATATTTGTCCCATAACTTTAAAATCCTATAAATTTTGATTGGGATAGTCTACAGTTCTAAATTTGATATGTACGGATTCCATATGATACTGCCTTTATGTAAACAAACTGGTTCCGACATTCATTCATTAGCGTCGTTGCCAGATTGACGAGAAGATTCACTTGCCACACTGTCCATAAGCCAGAAGTTTGATTTTTAAAAAAAAAAAATAATGATATTTCACAAAAAAAATCAATTTTTTGGCATCTGCAAGCCCTTTTTACCATAAAAATGTCGTCAAAACCACAAAAATTAGCCTACGATCCTTATGGTCCTGAAAGGGCTAAGGCCAAAAAAAAAGGATTTGGGAATGAGATTATAGGGATGCACAGAAAAAAAAAAAGACAAACAACTGAAAAGAAAATAACTATAATGGATAAAGGAAAACTAAAATATTTCAGAAGCTCTGCAGCCAGAATATTTAAGATAAATGTTCAGTTATTAAACAATATTTTCTATTTTAACTCAATATAAAATGTACCAGAGAACTGTCACACAATTTTGGGAAACCAAGTCATTGATAGGAGACCATGAATCCTTGTAAAATCCATAGAAAGGCTAACACTCACCTCAGGGATTCATTAAATCGGACAGTGGCAGCACAATGGAATATGATATCAATGCACTCTATTAGCATCTCTTTGTCAGATTCGCTCAGATCCAACTCGGGCTGCGTAAGTTCACTACTGACTGCCATCACCTTGTCTGTCCACTGTGGTTGCTCATCTCTCACCCTGTCAAACAGCTACCAGAGGAAACAAAAAAAAAAAGGCAAATTTACAAATGACCTGTGTTGAAACGCCAATAAACATGGGAACTATTCACTACTAATAATTTTCTTCTCATTAATAGATACATTTCACAAGGGCACCACATTCTAAATGAGTGGCTCAAACTCAGTGCTTAGCAAACAACCAGCAAGGTTCTCCACAGGGTATCCACAATGAATATGCATAAAAGATTTAAACACCACAGAAGCAGTACATACAAGTTTCTCAGTCATGTTGTAGGTAAGCTGAAAACCTAACGGACGGGTATACCCAGAGGACTGGGTTGAGAACTAGTATCCTAGAAGACAGCTCTAAGCTACACTGGCTTTTGAATTCAACTGCACTGCTGGCACCCGCAATACCTGATACACCACAAGCCGAACTTCTGGTTCGATACAGATATTTGCGCTTCAGAACCATTCTATGAAGTGATGCATTGGGTTGACAAATCTGCACACAGTATAAATGGATGGAGATAGATCCCACGGGGATGAGAACAAATTTGTCCCCATGTCATTTTCTATGTACATCAGACTCCAAACTACACCCCCACCTCTTTCCCTGGGAACTCTTTTGCACAGGCTGTAATCTTTCGTGCCTATACCTGTAAACAATGACAAATGGTATACGTGATGATTTGGTTAGGCAAAACCTGGTGTTAAGATGAGGTTAAGCCAGTGATTATTGAAAAAAAAAATACAAGTCAATTAAAAAAAAAATTCTCATCGATCTCCAAGACAACACTATGGGGCCTTTTTACAAAGCTGAAGTAATGTGTACATACCACAACAAAGATATGACATATCACGGAGTGCGCTCATGCAGTAATTCGGGGATGTGCATGTGCTACTCTCTAAGAACAGAGAGTGGGCATGTTCTGTGTTAATCAGCACACGGGCATTGCTGCATGCTAACTGGTTAGTGCGGGTTTAGTGCGCGAGACTCTACCACCTACTATACAGGTGGCAGTAAGGGTTCACAAGCTAATTGGAAAATTAGGCGCAGCCATTTGATACTAAAAATAGAAAATCGGCCATTAACAGGTGGGAATGTCCGAATAAGGGTGGGCAAAGGCCATTTTTTGCCACTGTTTGGTAAAAGGGCCCCCTATAATTTCTAAACCAAATTTTTCATGAAGGTACTACATCTCTCGTCACATAGGCCAAACAAAGCACAACATCACAAAATTTAGATGACCCAACACCTAATCTCTGGCTTGTTGTAATAACCACACTATGTTATAAACGCAAATAACTAGAAGGTCCAATCCACCTTCACACTTGGCATTAAATCAAGCACATCTGTGCCCCACCACCCACATAAGAACTTTGAGAGCATACTGTTGCATTTCCATTTTAATATAAAAAAAAGTCTGCAATGAATAAAGCCACTTACCGTATATACTTGAATATAAACCGAGATTTTTGGGACCACAAAGACTGCCCAAAAATGAGGGGGGTCTCTGTTTATATTCAAGTCTTGAACTTTCTTGCTTCCTCACTCTGTCTCTCCCTCCCTCTTTCCGAAGATTACATCCCCTTGCCCACCCGCTAACCAGAGCTTCTGTTCCCATAGGAGGGACCTTATGCAATCTGAGCCTTAGGCCCCTCCCTAGTGCATCCCAGAATGCACCAGGGAGGGGAAGGCCCACCATTTTGAAGAGGCAAGCCTGCTGGCCGGAGATAGGAGGCATCCCTCTGGCCGGCCTTCGTAAACAAGGGGTGGGGGGACCTCCATCATCCACATAAGCATTTTTTTCTCATTAATATAGTTTTGTGTTCTACAAGCTATGTGACAGTGATATACCTAAGTTAAGAGGAGGGTTTTTTTGGCCAGTGATAGATCTTTGTAGGGGAGCCACAGTAGAGACATACTCTTTGTAGCTTCTGAGGCCTTTTTTCCTCCTTAAGTACAATTTAAGTAAAACTCAATATGGCAATTATACTCAGCATTGAATGCTGGAGGATATATTGTTTATGAAAACATGGACTAATGCAGTTTATACATGAATGCCATAAAGTGCGAACATTTATACCTGCTCTCATGCATGTGTTAATGTCTGCACCTTCAATCTAGATGCTCCTGCTGCAGAATTTGTGTTAGTATTTTATCACGAAAGCCAGGTGCCTATCTGTCTATCAAAGAAAAAGCACCTTATTGTAAAACCACACTCTACAGGGTGCTTATGTGAAAATCCAAAGAGAGATTTATTTTGCCTTTATAACACAGGCTTGTAGCCTGACCTCAAGTAAATCACAAACACTCACACACAAATGTGCGCATGTACGTGTGCATTTTATCCCAAATTACAGAAGGGCAGGGATAAAGACTTCAGAAATAAACCAAAAACAAAGAGAGGAACCTCACAAAGAGGCTCTTTTACTAAAGATTAGTGTGTGCCACGTCTCATGGCCCTTAGGCATAAAATAGCATGCACACAAAGCTTTTGTAAAAAGCCCCCAAAGTTTGCACAAGAGAAATCATTATTGGTTATTTATTAAAGACTTATACACAAAGAAACCATGTTTGAAAAGAACATTTTGTGAAAGTTATCATATATTCAGCTGCTTGTGGCAAAAAAAAAAAAGCTGTATTTAGGAAGAGAATTCACGTAGGTACCTTCTTAGAAATGTGAACTTTAAAAAAAAAAAAAAGTCAAATGCCTAAGATATTCAAAAATAAATGGGAGACTGTCCCACCAATCCATAAGGCTTTTTGCCCCTGATGCAGGAATTCTCTGCCGAAATATCTGGATGTTGGGTGTTTGCCTACCTGGCTGTTAGTGAGTTGGCTTAAGCCAGTGTGTTCATAAACACCTGCGATATTTTCCACAACTTTAAACAATAACTGTTATGATATCACCAGCCTTGTGGCACACTGTTGTTATATTTTAATGCAGTGTTTACAACCTTTTTACACCCGTGGACCGGCAGAAATAAAAGAATTATTTTGTGGACCGGCACACTACTAGGACTAAAATTTAAAAATCCCGTTTCTGCCCATCACCTCAGTAACTATAGAAAAATAGACAAACAAATATAGTGCACAATATAGACAGCAGATATAAATTCTCAAAACTGACACGTTTTGATCACTAAATTGAAAATAAAATCATTTTTCCTACCTTTGCTGTCTGGTGATTTCATGAGTCTCTGGTTGCATTTCCTTCTGTCTGTGTATCCTTTCTTTCATTTCTTTCTTTCTTTCTGCACTCAGGCCCAAGAATTGTCCCTTTCTATTCCCTCCCTCCCTCTTTCCTTCCTATGTCCTTAGTGCTCCCAGTGCCTCCTTCCCATGTCTTTAGTGCCCCCAGTGCCTTCTTCCTATGTCCCTCTCACTGCCTTCCACACTTTGTCCCACCCCCACCCCTGAAGCCAGCCAGCCTGCCTGTCTACTTCTCTCCCTCCCTCCCTTCCTGGCCAAAGCCAGCCTGCTTGCCTGCCTACCTCCTTCCCTACCTGTCGCGCAAAAAAAAAAAAAAAGCCTCCCTCCTTCCTTGCCCTGGGTCGGCTGCTATCTTACCACCCTGCTGCTACTAAAGCCGACAGGAAGTTCTGGGCAGGCAGCAATTGGCTGGCCCAGAACATCCTCTCCTACGTCTGAATTGACGTTGGAAAGAAGACTTCCTGTCGGCTTTAGCAGCAGGGCGGTAAGATAGCAGCCGACCCGGGGAAAGGAAGGAGGGAGGCTTTTTTTTTTGCGCGTGACAAGTAGGGACAGGGTCTGAAAATGGGACCTATGGTCACCTTAATCTTGCCGACCCTGCGCAGACTGGCAGAAATTTCCTGCAGACCGGCAAAGGTCCGCGGACCGGCGGTTGAAGAACAGTGCTTTAATGGACACTATAAGACCCTTTAGACACATTTTTAATGTTTTTTGCAGAGGGATATATATTCTGTTGATTTAACCAACTCTGGAGACATCTCAGATAAACACTTTTTAAAATATTGTTTTGTGTATTTTTGACATAATACTGTTTGCTTAAAACATTTTTTAAATATGAACATTATCTTTATGAGGTTGTCACATTTTTTTTCTTATAAGGAGGTATGTGATTATTTGAATAAAGGTTGTAGGTCTCTGGCCAAATACAATTTGATGTGCCATAATTCATGTAAACCGTTCTGAGCTCCTTTGGGAGAATGGTATAGAAAATTTAATAAATAAATACATGTACTCATATGTTCTTCAAAAAATTATTTTCTAACACTGTTTCTGGTTTTATGTGTGAACCTTTAAACATGAGCAAATATTAATGGAGTCCCTCTGTTTTGCATGTACAGTATATTTCTCAAAATATACATTCCATCCCCGTACCATCCCTGCAAGCTCTGTCCTCATCTGCACAAGCCTTGAACACATTAAAATCATAAGTGTTTGAGGCTTGTGCAGATGAGGACAGAGCCTGCAGGGATGGAGATGGATCCCATGGGGATGGGGACAAATTTGTCCCCATGTCATTCTCCATGCACATCATACTCCAAACTACACCCCCATCTCTTTCATGCCTATACCTGTAAACAATTAAGTATTCTATTGAGCTGCTCTGTGATCAAATGTTCAAAATGTAGAACCATCTATGCCAGAGAGGGAAAAAGACTTTTGCTCGCATTTACTTTTGCTGGTGTGAGTGGGGTGGGGGGGGGGAAGGGAGAGGGGGAATTTGGTTCTTCTGGAGAGTAGGGAAGGGAATAGAAGAGTTTGTTTGGAATTTTTTTTCTCTCTTTCTATTGTGGCAAAGGGGAATGGATAATAAGAATGAGAAATGTCCATTTAATGGTGTTTAGAGTAAAAATGGAAATAGCTGTCAAATGGATGTGGTGCTCAGAGTATGCATGAGATCATAAGAAAAATGTGCAAAGGACAATCACAAATAACTGACAGCTGGGAAGAATACGAAAACTTGTAATATTGAGTTGCAAAAAGTGGTAACATGAAATGTACTAAAGCAGTGTTCTTCAACCTTTTTACGCCTATGGACCGACGGAAATAAAATAATTATTTTGTGGAATGGCACTGGTCGAAGAACACTGGGCTAAGTCGTGGGCCAGACCCTGCCCCCATAATAGTACTAATTGTAATACTATTTTTTTTCATTTATTTTTCATATATACACACAATATAATCTTATTAACAACACATAATGGTTAACCACAAAATTAAACTACACAAAGCACACTGTATGCTTCTCAACATTCATTCCTATCAGAACACAGATAACCCCCATGCAAATACGGGACTCAAAACTAAATGCTAAACTATGCTATCAGCTCATGATTTCCGTTATGTGGTGCAAGCGGTAATACTAAGTAGAGTGGATTATTGCAATTCTCTTTATTTGGGAGCTACTAAAGTGAAGATGAGGGCACTGCAGATGTTAATTAACTCTGCAGCAAGATTGATTACTGGGGTTTCAAGAAAGACTCGTATAACCCCAGTGTTGAAACAACTGCACCGAGAGTACAGTTTAAGATTTTCTCAATCATACAGCAAATTTTATATCAGGTTTCCCCAAGGGCACCAAAGGAGTTTTTTGAAATCTATCAACCCAGAAAATGTTTGAGATCTGAAAATGGTCTGAAGTTGAATTTGGAGGCATGTTTGGGGCAAAAATGCTGTCTGTAGCAGGTGCCAAGCTTTGGAATGCCCTGCCTGGTATTCTGCGATTCTGTGATGGGAAGACTGAACATTTAAGAAAATGTTGAAAACACAATTATTTGTTAATGCCTTCATGTGCTAATGCTATTTGCTGTTGAAGCTTTACCATCCTGTAAATGTTTTTATGGGATTTTGTCTTTCCATCTTGTAGGATGAATTTGAAAAATGTTTTAATGACACTGTTAGTTAATGTTTAACTGTGTTTGTTCTGTCGAAACACGCTATAGTATTTTTAATATGTATGTATGTAATTTTGTAAACTGCATAGTTTTAAGCGGTATATAAATTTTTAAATAAATAAAAATACTAATATATACAAACAAACCCTAAGATGCAGTACAAACCCAGAGAAAAAGAAACAAATGCATTTCTTCCTGAACAGTGCAAAATACAGACAGCAGATCTAAATTCTCAAAATTGACACAATTCAATCACTAAATTAAAAAATAAAATCATTCCCCCTACTTTTGTTGTCTCCCTCCCTCCATGCTGTGCCTTACTTTCTGGCCTGCTCCCGCCTGGCCGTTTTATGCCGCCTTCGGTGTTATCTTCGGGCCGGCTCCCTCTTCCTCACTGTCGCAGTGCACAAAGCTGCGGGCAGTGGCTTTGTGTAATGCGGCAGGGTAGGAGACTGTTACTATTCTTTGCTTCTTAATGTTAGTTGTTTCTGAATATTAGATGTTTTATCCTATTTATGAATGTATCTTTTGTTCTCCCATCTAGAATGTCAGATTGTGTGGATGATTTTAAAATAAATACATCAAAGAGCCTGTTTGGTTTAGTCGATTTGAATTTGTCCATGCAACATTTTGCATGTGTTTTGTTAGTTTATGGTACTTGCTCTGTAGTCCGAGACCCTTGTCCCTCTGAAGATGTACTAGGTCCGTGTACCAAGGCCTGTGAGAACAAGCTGGTGCTATGAGGACTACTTTCTCTGTGTTTGGTATTCTGTAAAGAATCTGCCCTATCATGGGCCATGTAAGAAACATTTTCATGAGTTCGCTCTTTGCCCATGGCTGGACTAGAGTATCCAGGCCTTCACTTCCTGGCTCGGATGTTCGACTGAAGAAATGGTCCACCTTTTTGTTCCTCACCGTAGCCATCAGATCGAAAGTTGGTCAACCCCATCAATGAACGATGGACTGAAACGCTGCTGCAGATAATGTCCATTCTCCCTGGTCTAAGGTCTTTCTGCTGAGGAAATCTGCCTGGACATTGTCTACCCCCACTACATGCATCGCAGAGATTGCCTGTAGGTGTAGTTCTGCCCACCAGAACAATAAGTGGGCTTCCAGGTTCAGCTGCACACTCTTGGTGCCTCCTTGGCGTTTGACATATGTCACTACTGTAGCATTATCTGAGAAGACCCAGACCACTTGTCATTCCAGACTCTTCTCCATCTTCTGTAACGCCATTTGAATGGCCCAAAGCGTCAGTTTGTTGATGGACCACTTTCTCTGGGAGGCCGCCCTCTGCCCCTGGACTGGGTGTCCATTTCAATGGTTTTCCCAGCTGAACAGACTGGCTTTTCCCTGCACTGGGGAGCTCTGGTGCACTGATCGTTGCAAAAACCATGAAAAATACCAAAAATAATAAAGAACTAAACAGAGAAGATCAGAAGGACACCTTCCAACTCACATGCAGAAGGAAAAGCTAAAGGGGGCAGAGCCCTCTGGAGGAGAAGTTGAACACCTGGAATGGAGTCCTTCTGCATGGCATGGGGAAGAATACCCTACTGTCCAAAATGACACACCTATTGCACTAGAATTCCTATTATTTAATTATAATTCTGTACTATGGACCATTTGTTCTGATTTTTAATTTTTCAAAATGTAAAATTGAAATTAAAAAAGCTATAACATTTTTAAACAATTCTAAGACAAAATGATCCTGAAGGAAGGCTCTAAAGAAACAATTCTTTACTTTACTAAGAGAATAATGGATACCTAGAATAGCCTATGAGAAGTAGTAGCAATAGCCAAAGTTACAGAAAGCATAAGGTATTAAGTGTTGGCTGCAAACTGACCTAGCTATACTTCCTAGCTAAAAAAGAGTAGTGATCAGGAAGTCAAACCTGTTGGGAATGTTTCTGGGAGATGCCCTAAGCTATAGTAAAATAGGGGGAAATTAAGCACACTGGGAATACCAAATGGACCTTAATCTGCTACTATGTCTTCTTGATTAGAGTAATCCGACTGAAAGTGAAAATTACTAATTTGTATAAAACGTATTTTATAGGATCATACAAATGCAAAGTTCAAAATAGTAGTGTGTACACACTGTGAATTCATCAGTATTCAAACTTGGTTTCTTTAAAAGGATTCTGATAAATGATCAGCTTTACAGAAGACTTCCTTAACTTTAAAGATTGTCCTAGTTTTGTGACAGTGAAAATGGATGGCTGGAAGACCGTGTTCTTTTAAATAAAAGCTTTGAAGTCTGGAGTCTTAAAAAAAGAGGTAATAAACTATAAATACTTGATTGCAATGTTATCTAGAGGATGGCAAATATGGAAGAAATCTAGCCACACCCAATATTTTGTAATGTCTCCAAACATTCAGCTTAACCAGCAAAGCCATGTCTTCCAGTCACCTTGCTCAACAATTGCTCAGTTTAAATCAGATAGGATCACACCAATTACAGCAGCTATACAAAAGATTGTGTTGTTAGCTTAATGGTCACATGTCCTCAACCATAAAGGTTACAAATAACAACTTTCACAAACTTACCTTACAAGTAAACATTTCTGCTACTCGTTCTTGAGGTTTCTGTCCTGCTTTGGGCCTCACCAATACATAAACAGCTTTTACTTTGGGACAAGATCTCAATAGCTTTTCCAGCAACACCTTTCCCATGAAGCCTGTAGCTCCTGTGATGAGAACATTTTTTCCTTCAAAGAATTCTGGGATGGATATCATTCTCAACCTAAAGAATATCAAAGAATTTGACCATTTATTTTTCAACATTTATTACTTTCAATATCTTTGCACATCATTTAGATTTTATTAGTACGACATTCAAATAAATATGTAGAAGAAAATGTTTTATAGGAGAATAAAGCATAAGCTACTATGGGGTATTCCAACTTAGAACTCAAAACATTTTCTGGCAGAGTTATTTGTTAAATGATCAAAGTCAGTTTCCACTAATCAACTTGACACAAGACTGTTGATTCTCTAAGGAACAACAAAACATCTCAAAGGAGACCTGAGGATAAAAGTCTTTCATATAGGAAGACATTTTCTGGATGATGCAGAAGAAGACAGAACAGTAAACTAAAGCTAGTATTATAGATGGAATACCAAAAGGAAGCCTGTTGCCACATACATCTAGGAAGCCATATCAAATTTCTTTGTATTTCTTTGATTGCAAGTTGGCTCTGATTGATTTACAGCTTTCCTGTTTTTTTTATTAGAGTAGTTCTTTTTTCTATTTTTAGAATGTAAACTACCTTGACCTGCATATCAGATAAGGAAGGCAGTCTAGAAAATCCTAACAATAATAGGGTTCTCGGTATATACATAATTGTGATTTCAATATTTTATATACTGATAACACTATTATTGTGTAGCTCAGTGGTTCTTAAACCTGTCCTGGGAGACCCCCAGCCAGTATGTAGTACAATTTTTCAGAAATCCCTTGAAGCACCGCAACATTGTCCCTGATATTTTGCTGCAATCAAATTCACCAGCAGCAAATTACAATCGAACGCTAGGAAGTTCTTTTTCACACAGAGGGTGGTGGATACATGGAACGCGCTACCGGAGGATGTGATAAACAGGAGCGTGCTACAGGGGTTCAAAGAAGCTGTGGATAGGTACTTGGAAGACAAAGGGATTGAGGGGTACAGATAAGAGTAGAGGTAGATTATAGGGATGGGATTGAGGTAAGTTATAAAATTAATCAAGGATCACTGTTCAGGCACTAGGCCTGATGGGCCGCCGCGGGAGCGGACTGCTGAGCAAGATGGACCTCTGGTCTGACTCAGCAGGGGCAACTTCTTATGTTCTTATGAATGCTCCTGAGAAATCCAATGGCATCACAAATGCTTGCCTGTTCTTATCTAACAAGTTTTGCAGTTCCTTCAGCAGTGGAACAATTACCCTCTCTGTACCATACTGACTGCAGAATCCAGATTGCATGTCATGCAATAAATCATAAATCATTCCAAATTTTATAGAAGTCTCAGCCAGTGGAGCTCTCAAAACTTTTGCTGTAACTGGAATTTGGTCTATAGGGAAACAGCTGCAGCATATGATGGGATCCTAAATCTCCTTTTTAAAATGGAATACACCAATATATGTACAAATTATTCTGGGAAAGAAACATCTTGCAAAGATCTGTTTACAAGCATTGTTAATCATTGTAATAAATTCAGTGGCAATATCAGAAATAAATTTCTCAGACAAATCTAGTGGACAATGTTCCTATACAAATTTCTTTATCCATCCACTAACTTCCTCCGCTACTGGACTACTGCATAAAGCCCATAGATCTGACTTACAACTCCCAGGATTAGAGAATGACACGGTGACAAAATTCATCACCGTCCCCGTCCCCGTGGATAACCGCGGGAAATAATCCCATGTCATTTTCTAGTGTCTATTTCAACCTCGGTCCTTCTACACCAGCATTCTTCAAAGCAAAGCTTGTGGGTCAGTGGTTGAGGCCATTCATACTCTGATTCTTCCCTCTCTCCTTAAAGAATGACATGAAAATGGTTTCCCGCGGTTATCTAATACAGATAAAAGACTGAGGGGGGGAAAAGATCCAGTCTGAAAAGTCAGAAATGTTTGCAATTAGCATGGACCGCCATACAAGATCTTGAAGGAAAGACAGCTAATTTAAATTCCATTCCTGCAGAACTGGCAAACAATCGTATAAGGTTTTTAATAATAGTGTTAGTCTATCAAACTTCATTTTATAGAAAATAATCTTAACTGCCAAATTTTGAAGAAACCGCAACCCGAAATTAACATTTTAGGAATACCCAATACAAGATAAAATAAGGTACAATTGGACTTTTTAAAAAAAGATTTTCAAAAGAAAAGTAAAGTAGTCAAAGATTCTGATGGAGGAGTCATAATTTATAGGAAGTCGATTTCATTACCTGAGCAACATGAAATTACTGCACTTCAATATGAAGATTCCAAGATAAATCCTTAATACAAAGTTTAGATGTTAAGTAGAAATTGTCTCTGACATTTGGACCAATCTCCAATATAGAATGGGATTTAGCACCAATCCAGAACATTACTGCTAGATTCCATAGATAGCCTGTCAGTAGCAGAGGCAATCTCTCTATAGAACGGATCTCTTTGCAAGATGCTTGAGGGCCTAGCACCTTTGAGAAAAGTGATGGGCCATTTTCCACAATATGCCACTGCTTTAAGAATGTTGAGGCGTGCACCAAGGAAGGCAGAAAGGTTATGGAGGATATCTTATGGCATAGAGTAGACTCTTGTAAGTCATTTGAATATAGAGAAACTGTTTGCTTGATTAGCAATATACTGAATACTTTCAGCAGAAGACTACTAGAGCTAACAACCATCTGAGAGAATGGTTACTTTTTTTTGACTAGAGGTAAACATCCACCTGCAATATATGGCCCTTTCCCCTTTTGATTTTATTCAACTTTTTGTTGATAATGCTTCTACCAATTTAGTAGATGACTCAAGTACTTACCAGAGTGTCAACAGCAAACTGTGTTTGGAATGTATTTGAATTACTAGGCAAGGTAGCAGAAGTAGCTAAGGATTTTGAGTACGTCGAAACTCGAGAATGATATGGGGGTCCTGCAGGAACTCAATTTTCCCATCCCACGAGTTTTGTTGCTGTCCTTGTCCCATTCCTGTAAACTCTGCCTTAACTGCACAAGCCTCAGACACTTATGATTTTAAAGTGTTTGAGGCTTGTGCAGAACAGGACAGAGCTTGCAGAAATGGTGCAGGGTCAGGAAAAGAACTTCCCAAGATGGGGAAAAATTTGTCCCCGTGTCATTCTCTAATTGAAACCCACAAAAGCTTCATTAGATTACTGTTTGCCAATTGTCTTTATAACAGATGAAAGATGATGTTATTCTAGCTCTGACAGCTTTAGTGAATTCTCTCCTTTGTTTAGGGCGATTTCCTGATGAATTGGTACATCCCTTACTAAAAAAGGAATCATTGATTCTGACTGTTTTGGCAAATTACTGAGCAATCTCATCATCTCTCCTTGTGTTAGCTAAAGTTATCTGAGAAAGTTTTTATCACAACTATGTGATTTCTTTGAAAAAAGGTATTATTTTAGACCCTTTCCAATATGGATTTGGGAAAGCTTATAGAACTGAGATCATTACTATGAACTTTGGATGTGCTCAGAGCTAGACCAAGGTAACAACTTTTTTGTGGTCTTTTAAATGTACTAGCTGTACTTAAGAAAAGGAAACATACTGTATGCTGGTTTAACAGAAAAACCACACTCACACTTAATAAAAAATCAACAAAACACAGAAGAAAAATGTGAAGAGTGAATATGAAAGACGGAGAAAAACAGACCTCATCCACGATTGGCCGGGACTGTACAGTACCCTAAGCCTCACGATTTTTCATATTTATAGACTGTATCCATTTTTTTACTAGCTGTACTTAATACAGTTTATCATCAACTACGCTCAATTGGGGTGTAGTATTTTAGTGGTTCCATGCTTTTCTCACTGGGAGAAGACAAGGACATCGCCACTGGTCTGAGTGCAGGTGTGCCACAAGGTTCTTCATTATCAACTATTTTGTTTCATTGTACCTGGACCCATTTTGCTGAAGATTAAAAGAAATGAATGTAGTGTAAGCTATTGTAAAGGTCTTCATTGTCTTGACTCTGCTAATTTGATTTCTAAATTGTCCAAAATACTGTTGAGATCTTCTGCTGCCAGTTGAACTGCATGCCGGATGGCAAAAAAGAAGGGGAGTGTCCTGTAGGTATGCTATTGGTGCAAACAGCCTGCACTCAATCTCCTGATAATGTCAAGTAAGTGAGCAAATGCTGAGAACATGGGTCCCCAGTTCCAGAAATCTCTGGCAGGCTGGTAGAACAGGTCCCCCATAGGACACACCTGCCAGCTGCAGATCACTGGCCGAGCATTCACTGGGTACAGGGGTCTCCAGAACAACTGCAAAATCACGAAAATCCCACAAAAGGAACCGCAAACTAACAAAAGAACACCGAGCAGAACAGAGAAGCACCTTCTGGTTGACTTGCGGAAGAGAGAACTAAAGGGGACAAAGCAGCAAATGGAGAAGGGGTTTCAGAAGTTTGAGTGGTATCTTCTGCAAAGGTTCATGGGTTTGGGGAGATTAACCAAGCATTCAGCATACTATCCCTATTGCACTGGAAGATGAGTTTAGGACTAAAAGATTAGATCATGTTTCACCTATCTTGATGAGAATTCATTGGTTACCAATTAAGGCCCAGTTTATTTTTAAACTTTCATATTGGATTTATAAGATGTTCACAGGAATTTGTCCAGAATATTTAATCTCCCTATTTCTTTTCTTCATTGACCTCATGGACTAATGATTCTCACTTTGTGTATTTTCCATCACTGAAAGTTAAGTATTTTATTTTTTTTTAAATCTATACTTCATTTCCGTATCAAGCAATTATAGCTTGGGGTTCTCTGCCAGTTGAGCTGAGAACTCTTGTTACTTCACAAATCTTTGATATCTTATCTGTTTGAAATTTTTTCAATTAAAATTTTATTTACGTATTTCATAATCATGTTATCCACTTTGACCCTATTATCATAAAGTTGGTGGAATATAAGCATCATTACCAATACCACTATATTGAATATATGCCATGGGGCTAGATGGTGTACATCCGAGGGTGTTGAAGGAACTTAGGGAAGTTCTGGTGACTCCGCTGACTGACCTTTTCAATGCTTCTCTAGAGTCGTGAGTGGTACTGGAGAACTGGAGAAGGGCAGATGTGGTCCCTCTACACAAAAGTGGAAGTAAGGAAGAAGCAGGGAATTACAGGCCAGTAAGTCTGACTTCTGTGGTAAGCAAATTAATGGAAACACTTCTTAAACAGAGAATGGTGAAGATTCTGGAATCTTGTGGACCATAGGCAACATGGATTCACTAGAGGTAGGTCTTGTCAGACAAATCTGATCAATTTCTTTAACTGGGTGACCAGAGAATTGGGTAAAGAGAGTGCACCAGATGTGGTGTATTTAGATTTTAGCAAAGCCTCTGACAGTTTACCACACAGACATCTAACAAATAAACTGAGTATTCTTGGGATGGGCTGGGTCAGGAACTGGTTAACCCTTTCAGGACCATAAGGATCGTAGGCCAATTTTTGTGGTTTTGACGACATTTTTATGGTAAAAAGGGCTTGCAGATGCCAAAAAATTGATTTTTTTTTGTGAAATATCATTATTTTTTTAAAAAAAAATCACACTTCTGGCTTATGGACAGTGTGGCAAGTGAATCTTCTCGTCAATCTGGCAACGACGCTAATGAATGAATGTCGGAACCAGTTTGTTTACATAAAGGCAGTATCATATGGAATCCGTACATATCAAATTTAGAACTGTAGACTATCCCAATCAAAATTTATAGGATTTTAAAGTTATGGGACAAATATGTCCCTTGGTCCTGAAAGGGTTAAGTGGAAGACAACAAAAGATAGCGGTCAATGGAGATTGCTCTGAGGAAAAGGATGTTACCAGCGGTGTGCCTCAAAGTTCTGTTCTTGGGCCTGTTCTTTTTAACATTTTTATAAGTGATATTGCTGAAGGGCTGTCAGGTAAGATTTGCCTTTGTGGATGATACTAAAATCTGCAATAGAGTAGACAACCCGGATGGTGTGAATAGCATGAAGCTTGAAGAATGGTCTGAAATTTGGCAGCTAAAATTTAATACTAAGGTCATGCATTTTGACTGCAAAAATCCAAAGGAACATACAGTTTAGGGGGTGAAGAACTTATGTGCACGACAGAAGAGTAGGTCTTGGATACGATTGTGATGATCTAAAGGTGGCCAAACAGGTTGAAAAGGTGACTGCAAAAGCTAGAAGAATGCTAGGGTGCATAGGAAGAGGTATGGCTAGTAGTAAAAAGGAGGTAGAAACATAGAAAGATGACGGCAGAAAAGGGCCACAGCCCATCAAGTCTGCCCACTCTATTGACCCACCCCATTAAGTCTGAATGCTAATGACCTAGTTCCTTAACTCTACCCTCGTAGGGATCCCACATGGATGTCCCATTTATTCTTAAAGTTGAGCACGCTGGTGGCCTTGATCACCTGCACCGGAAGTCTGTTCCAGTGATCTACCACCCTTTCTGTGAAGAAATACTTCCTGGTGTCACCACTAAATTTCCCTCCTCTGAGTTTGAGCAGGTGCCCCCTTGTGACCAAGGGTCCCTTGGGAAAGAATATATCGTTTTCCACTTCGACACGACCCATGACGTACTTAAATGTCTCAATCATGTCATCCCTTTCCCTGCGCTCCTCTAGGGTATAGAGCTGCAGTTTGCCCAGTCTTTCTTCGTATGAGAGACCCTTGAGCCCCGAGACCATCCTAGTGGCCATCCTCTGGACCGACTCAGCTCGAAGCACATCTTTCCGGTAATGTGGCCTCCAGAATTGCACACAGTATTCCAGATGGGGTCTCACCATGGTTCTGTAGAGTGGCATTATGACTTCAGGTTTACGGCTGACGAAGCTTCTATTGATACATCCCATCATTTGCCTTGCCTTTGATGAGGCCTTCTCTACTTGTTTGGCAGCCTTCATGTCTGCACTGATGATTACCCCCAAGTCCCGTTCCTCTGAAGTCCTAGCTAGCGTTTCTCCATTCAAGGAGTATGTTCTGCATGGATTTCCTCTGCCGAGATGCATGACCTTACATTTTTTAGCGTTGAAGCCTAGCTGCCATGTCGAGGACCAGTTTTCTAACGTGATCAGATCTTGTGTCATACTATCCTGGAGGTTACTTTCACTTACTATGTTACACAGTTTTGCATCGTCGGCGAACAGTGCTACTTTACCCTGAAGCCCCCGGGTCAAGTCCCCTATGAATATGTTGAAAAGGGATGGTCCCAGGACTGAGCCCTGCGGCACTCCACTAGTCACCTCCGATGTCTCAGAGAGGGTGCCGTTGACCACCACCCTCTGAAGTCTTCCACTCAGCCAATCACTGACCCATGCAGTTAGTTTCTCACCCAAACCCATCGATTTCATCTTGTTTAATAGTCTACGGTGTGGGACACTGTCGAAAGCTTTACTGAAATCCAAGTACACTATGTCCAGAGACTCTCCCAAGTCTAGCTTTCCTGTCACCCAATCGAAGAAGCTTATAAGATTGGATTGGCATGACCTGCCTCTGGTGAATCCATGTTGACAGGGATTCCCTTCATCCTTAGATTCCCTTCATCCATTATTGTGTCTAATTTACCTTTAAGTAGAGTTTCCATGAGTTTACACACTATTAATGTGAGACTCACTGGTCTGTAATTCGCAGCCTCTGCTCTGCAACCCTTTTTGTGCAGAGGAACGACGTTAGCTGTTTTCCAGTCCAGGGGGACTCTCCCCGTACTTAGGGAGAGATTGAAAAGCATGGCTAACGGTTCCGCCAGAACATCGCACAGCTCTATGAGCACTCTTGGGTGCAAATTGTCCGGTCCCATGGCTTTGTTCACCTTGAGTCTTGAAAGTTCTCTGTAAACATCAGCTGGTGTGAACTCAAAATTCAGAAATGGGTCTTCCTTGCTTTCCTTTGCTTCCAGCCGTGGCCCGTGCCCTGGCGCCTCGCAGGTAAAGACTGAACAGAAGTAATCGTTCAGTAGTTTGGCTTTTTCAGAATCTGTTTCCACATAATTCCCGTCTGGCGTTCTAAGGCGTACTATCCCGTCTGCATTCTTTTTCCTGTCGCTAATGTACCTGAAGAAGGATTTGTCCCCTTTTTTAATGTTCTTCGCTAGAGTTTCTTCCATTCGAAGTTTGGCCTCCCTGACTGCTGTTTTGACCGCTGCAGACTTTGTCCTGTATTCAATGTTTGCTTCTTTTTCCCCCGTGCGTTTGTACAAGAGGTATTGATGCCTCTGTATAAGACTCTGGTAAGACCTCATTTAGAATATTGTGTACAATTCTGGAGACCACATCTTCAAAAAGATATAAAAAGGATGGAATCAGCCCAGAGGAAGGCTACTAAAATGGTACGTGGTCTTCGTAATAAGGTGTATGGGGACAGACTTAAAGATCTCAATATGTATACTTTAGAGGAAAGGCGGAGAGGGGAGATACGATAGAGACGTTTAAATACCTATGTTACATAAATGTGCATGAGTTGAGACTCTTTCAATTGAAAGGAAGCACTGGAATGAGAGGGCATAGGATGAAGTTAAGAGATGATAGGCTCCAGAGTAATCTAAGGAAATACTTTTTTACAGAAAGGGTGGAAGATACATGGAACAGTCTCCCAGAAGAAGTGGTAGAGACAGACTGTGTTTGAATTCTAGAAGGCATGGGATAGGGACATGGGATCTCTCAGAGAGAGAAAGTGATAATGGTTCCTGCGGATTGGCAGAGTAGATGGGTCATTTGGCCTTTATCTGTAGATAATGCACTAGGTCTTTGAACAGGATGTTGGCATGATGCAAGATAATAAATTAGCATTAAATGTTGCTAAAACAAAAAATTTATTTGTAGTTCGTGTTCCAATTCTAAGAGCATCACTTGCATTACGTGAGCAGGATTTTAACATTTCTTAATAGGTATGATGCCTGTACATGATTGATTGTGAAAAACTTTTATTTTTTAGTTTGTCTCTGAAGAGGAAATATAAAGTAATGTTGTCAAGGGCAGATTTTAGATCTGTTTTTCAAAGTCTCATTTTAGCTAAGCTTGAATACTGCAAGTCAATGTTTTCAGAACTTCCATTCTCAATAATTAGACCCACTGCAGTTAGTACAGAATGCAGCAGCCCACGTATTATGAGGGATTTCACAATTTCAGCATTTGCACCTATATTAGCTGAGTTGCACTGGATACCTATTTGCACATAGGTGAAATTTAAGCTGTTATTGCTGGTACACTAAGTATTAAAAACAACAAGCACCTTACCATTTATTGAAGGCATTGCCAAGTTATCAATCTTGTCAATCACCCAAGATCTGATGGTGCCTATTTGTTAGAGATTCCACCGATTAAAAAGGCACATTTTGTGGAAACAAGAAAATGCTCCTATTTGTTCACAGTGTTGGAAGAGTAGAAGTGTCTTCCAAGATATCTTACATGCCTACTTTTAAGAAGTAACTTAAGGCATGTTTCTTTGCACAGGCCTATGGAATAAGCAATTAAAGTAGCATATACCGTATGTGTGTGTGTGTATATTATTAATATTATTTATTTATATTTGGGGGGAACAAACAGAAATATGGCTTAGGTTGTCTGTGCCACTAATTTACTCAATTTTGAGATTCTTTGGTGCTCTGTAGGGTGAAAAACTTTATATGTTGGAATTTATATTTTAATGTTTATGTCTTATAATATCTATATTGGTGGTTTTATAACTATGTATGTTTTAGGTGTAAGCAGGTCATAAATTATTGTACCCTGCTTAGGTAAATAATAGAGTGGAGTCAATATGAGAATTTTTAAAGAACTTGCCCATGTAACTAAGCAATTTCTTTGAGCTGAAAACTCTTCCATTTAGTAGCTAAAATTATGAATTAATCGGGGCTTCCTGGCAAGATGGCGATTTAAGCAGACGTTGGTCTGATAGCTCCTCTTTGTACGGCAATTTTTTCCGTGTTAAACTGTTTAAATACTTTTCTTTTCGATGCCTAAAAGAAGAGGAAAACAGAGAGGTTTTCCTCCACCTTTCTCTGGCTCTTCAACCCCACGACAGACTGCTATAACATCATATACAGTCCAAACCTACTCACCGGGCATATCTGCTGCTGTGACTGGGGTGGATCACAGCTTGGAGGGCAAACTTTCGCTGAGCCCACGAGGACCGCATAAGCCCCCAATGCCCGGCGAAACTTTGGGAGAGTGGACGCAGTTGGAGGTCATGCCGAGGCTGACCCGGATGTGATTTCAGCGGTGCCGATTCTGGGACAGGAGTCGTTGCAACATGGGAGCGCCAAACCTAAGGGAACCAGCGGTGGGGAGGGTGAGGGAGCCTGAAGTTTGCCCTCTGGGGACTCAGCCTATGGAAACCTGGCAGTCATCTCCCCCCTCAAGCCGCTGGAGAAACCACAGGCAGTGACCCTTGACTCTATATGGTCTGCAATTGAAAACCTGCACTCGGTTTGTACAAACTTTATATCTATTACTTTAAACTCCTCTTCCAGGATAACCCTTTTGGAGACATCAGCTCAATAGCAGAAGATTGACTTTTCTAAATTAGAGAAACTAACAACTGAGAATAAAAATTTGCTGTCTAAACAAATGACTGATAGAATGATGTTTCTGAGGAAGATTGAAAATTTGGAAAATCAGCAAAAAAATTTGAATCTAAGGATTCTTAATTTTCCTATAGCAAAATTTATGTCTTCTCAGGAACTTTTCAAGAACTTTATGATGACAGTTTTAAAAGTATCAGATTTGAATCTTCTCCCGACACAGAGAATTTACTATTTAAAGAATGCTCAAAAAGAAAAAGTTTTAGAAGATGGAACTGAGCAATTAGATGTATCAGCAATATTGCAATCTTCTGAAATTGAAATACTGGGTCGGGCAACATTATTAGTTTCTTTTGTATTCCTACAGGATAAAGAAATGCTGTTGAAATTATATTTCAAGTTGAAACAAGTCACCTTTTTAGGTGAAAGGGTATATATATATTCCCTGACGTCTCGAAATAGACACAATCCAGGAGGAAAGAATTTTTGCAATTTCGTCCTAAATGGGGGCAACTTTTCAGTTAAGATTTCCTTGTAAATGCTTTATTACATATCAAGGGGAATAAATATATATTTTTTGAGCCTGCCCAATTAGTTTTTTTCTTAGAGAGTAAAGGGATTCCATTGCAGCCAGAATGAATCAAGTGATTAGTGCGGAATTTAGTTTAAATAGTAGGTTAATATCTAAGTACTGCTCTTTTCTTTACGTTTTTGTGTCTCCCTTCTCCCCAGAGGGTTTTCTTTTATGTCCTGCCTACCTCCCCACTTGAGGACTATAATAATGAGTATATTGTTTTGTACATTGTTTTCAATATGTATTTCAGTATTTCTCTGTACCATTTTTATTGGTTGCATAAAAATTATAAATATAAAAATAAAAAAATTATGAATTAATCATTACCAAAGAGAACAGAGCAGTAATAAATATATATGACAACAGTTAAATTAACATGAGAGGACAATGGACAGGTTTTACCCACTAGGCAGACTCGATAGCCATCTCCCATGGCACAATTTAGGAAGGCAGTACCAGCATAGCAGTCAGCTTCTATAGAGGAGTACTGTAGCCAGCAAAGGGCATCGAGCATCAGCACATGCTCAACGCACTTCATAGGCCCATCCCATTTGAAACAGAAAATTCAGAGGGGGAGCATGAGCCAGCAGGAAAGAACACTCACAGATGCTCAAAGCCCCATGTCCGCTGCAATGAATCTTTTCAGAATGATTGGGGGGTGCTAAACCCAATGAAAGTTACCTCTCCCTGGACATAGTATCAAGGAGTTTGTTCAATATTGGGGGTGATGTGCCCACAAAGTTAGCTCATGTGTAGGGAAAAGGAGATGCTGGCAATGGGAGGAAGAGAGTCTCGAGTCCCACCCCCTTGATTGGAGGGGAAGCAGTATATCTGAAGGATCACCTAGGGCAGTGGGGCTTCACAAATGTTTTTAAGATGGATCCACTTTGGATT
This sequence comes from Geotrypetes seraphini, assembly GCF_902459505.1. Classification (NCBI taxonomy): domain Eukaryota; kingdom Metazoa; phylum Chordata; class Amphibia; order Gymnophiona; family Dermophiidae; genus Geotrypetes; species Geotrypetes seraphini. Next base: position 15,015,127 of record NC_047102.1, read on the forward strand.
CAAAAGAGCTGAAGGCCAGCCATCAGACATCTTCTCCGGCGAGGCCTCACCACTTCTGACCAGCATGCGCCAATGCCATCCACCCCACCAATCTACCTTCAAACTTTACCAGAGTACATCCATTTCCCCGTAGATGAAGAGAATGTATTGGGAAATACCTTTGCCCTTCCTCAAAATCCATTGCCCCACAGCTGAAGAGAATATATTGGGAAATACCTCTTGTCCTTCAAAGATTTGACTCTTCCTCCCATCTATTTCACTCCTTTCTATCACGAACTTAGGTAGAGAGACAGAACATAGCAGAATGGGGATGAGGGCTGCCCCAGAAGTCTCCAGTCCAGGGACCTAAAGTGTCCAAAATACTCTGGCCAAGAGGCGCCTCCTGGATCAGGGATCAGGATCACTGGCACCGAGGCTCGGATAAATGCAAGAACGAATGGCACCCCTGCACCATTCTTTTTGCTATGTTAAAATGCCTTCCACTAAAGCCACGCTGAGAAAAGAGCAGAACTCCATAAACAGTCCCCGAATGTGCCCAACCCAGAATTTACACGCGAGAGAACCGCATCGAAATGTGCTGCAGTGGATGAAGCTTTTTTGGAGGACCCAGAACAGAAATGGCCAAATGACAAGTGACTATCAACAGCCTCGTCTCCCTCCCTCCCCGGGCCCAACATCCCCACCGCGATTCCTGAGGAGGGGGTGGGGGAGGGGGGAAAACGCCACCATGTTCCAGCCCGTGCCTGGGAGAGGCTGAGCTGCACTTCCTGGCTCCCGGCCCGAGCTCTAAATCGCCGCGCGAGCCCGCCCCCGAAGGGGAGGCGACCTGCTACTTACCGTTACGATGCGTCCCGGGGCCCGGTAGGTGCGTCGGTGACCCTCCCCCTCCCCCGCTCCCGGCACCGTTCCACAGCGCGGCGGAAACAAGAGCGGAGCGAAACTGGAGGCGGAAAAGACAGCCGACTTCCCCCCCCCTCCCGTCAGAGCAAGGCCGCGCCGCCCCTTCACAACGCCAGCCACAAGGATGACGCCCATTGGCTGGCCCGGCGGCGGGTTGGCGTGACATCGGCGGAGACCCTCCTCGCCATTGGCTGCGCCCATCTAGCGCCGCGGAGCGGCCGAGACCAAGGCAGCCGCTGATTGGCCGGCGCGCCGGCGCTCAGAAGGCCGGCTGGGAGCGCGAGACGGGCAGGTGGGCGGGTCTAGGGGGGGGGGGGCGAGGCCGTTGGAGTGACGAAGGCCCGGGCGCCCTGGCCGGACGTTGTGACGGCCCTGGGAGAGGTGGTCGTGCGCAGGGTGTAGGAACGTGACGCGCTGGGGCCGGAGCTTTGAGGCGAACGAGTCAGATTTCTCTGGCGGGCCGAGTGTTGTCATTATTTTAAGATTTATTAACCGCTTTTTCATGCAGAGATTCGCCGTACGCGGTTTACAGCACATGCACGTTCCAAACATTTGACAATGAATATGAAATAAAATTCCTTTTTCTACCTTTGCTCAATTTTTCTTCTTTCTAATAGTGTTGGTTAGTATTTCTGGTTTCTGTTCAGCTTCCCTTAACTCTCTTGCAGGGATCTCAAAGTCCCTCCTTGAGGGCCGCAATCCAGTCGGGTTTTCAGGATTTCCCTAATGAGATCTATTTGCATACATTGCTTTCAATGCATATTCATTGGGGAAATCCTGAAAACCCGACTGGATTACGGCCCTCGAGGAGGGACTTTGACACCCCTTATCTAGAGCAGGAGTCTCAAAGTCCCTCCTTGAGGGCCACATTCCAGTCGGGTTTTCAGGATTTCCTGAATGAGATCTATTTGCATTCACTGCTTTCAATGCATATTCATTGGGGAAATCCTGAATTGCGGCCCTCGAGGAGGGACTTTGACACCCCTTATCTAGATCAGGGGTCTCAAAGTCCCTCCTTGAGGGCTGCAATCCAGTCGGGTTTTCAGGATTTCCCCAATGAATATGCATGAGATCTATGTGCATACACTGCTTTCAATGCATATTCATTGGGGAAATCCTGAAAACCCGACTGGATTGCGGCCCTCGAGGAGGGACTTTGACACCCCTTATCTAGAGCAGGGGTCTCAAAGTCCCTTCTTGAGGGCTGCAATCCAGTCGGGTTTTCAGGATTTCCCGAATGAGATCTATTTGCATGCACTGCTTTCAATGCATTTCATTGGGGAAATCCTGAAAACCCGACTGGATTGCAGCCCTCGAGGAGAGACTTTGAGATCCCTGTGCTAGAGTGTCCGGGTCCATTTGGTATTTCTTCTCTCTCTCGCTCGTTTAAGTCCATGATTAATCTGTCTGTCTCCCTATTCACCCTATACAGTGGGCCAAAATTAAAAACTCGGACAAAGTCGCAGGCCAACTAAAACGAGTGCTGTGATCGTAACCATGGTTAAGGACAAGGTTGGGCAAAAGAAACTAAAAGAGTGTAAACATAAAAGTGGCCAAAGAAGCATCACGGGCACATAATAAACTAAAACCCAACAAAATAAATAGTGAAAAATAAATAATAACAAAACCTTGCATGCGGAAAGGTTTAAAAATGCATAAATAAAAAGTCTCTGCGGCAGAGCGTGAAAAAAGTGTAGCTGTCCTGCACTAACAAACGTCGCAATGTGGCAATAGACTACAGAAAACAAAAACCATCAGCTAATATTTTAGGGGAACTTAAGATAACTTAAAATAACTATGTGCACGGAAGGAAGAATGAAATAAAGCCATAGTGGCTCTTACCTAGTAGAGACAATCTGTAGCGCTTTGAGCTGAGTAAACCGAAAGTAAAACTGGCTTGAAAAACAACGACAATTTAAAAACAAGGGTCACATGACAAGTGCCGTAGTCACAACCGTAATCATAAGCAAAAAGTGGCACAAAAAAAATGCTAAAGAAATTGATGGTCACATGATGAATTAAAATCCAATTAAAAATAATAAGTAAAACCAAATTTAAAAAAAATAATAATAACAATAAATAAAAGTGAAAGGTCTAAAAACAACTGACACATCGTGAAGATAGTATAGCTGTCCTATGTTGACATACCTGGCAGGCCAGCTCTAGAAGACTTTTGGTATTTTCTTGCGGGCCAAATATAATTACACTGTGGCCAGATTTGACCCGCAGGCCTGAGTTTGACACCCCTGCCTGCTGTGTTGGAGCATCTCCTTTCTCTGAGGCCCTGATGCTCAAAGCTCTGACACCACTACTACTGCTAATCACTTCTATAGGGCTACTAGATATATCCAGTGCTTTACATCAAAACATAGAAGGGACAGTCCCTGCTCAAAAGAGTTTATAATCTCTAGTCAGACAGAAAGGACAAGAAGGTGCATCATTACATATTCAGGTAGGGGAATTATAGAAGAAATGATAAGACAGATATTGGTGGTTGGAGTTTGGAATTGAAAATATCTTCAAAGTGGGCTTTTGAGTCTGGATTTGAATACTACCAGAGATGGATCCTGACATATCGAGTCCCCATTCCTTTTCCAGGCTTACGGTACAGCAAGGTAGAATGGAGGGAATCTGGAATTGGCTGTAGAGGAGAAGGGGGGAATGTGGGAAGAGAGGCGAAATACTGATGAGCTGAAGAGCAAATACACTTGTAGGTCAGTAAGAGGAATTTGAACTGTAAGCAGAAATGGATAGGGAGCCAATGAAGTGCCTTGAGGAGAGGGGTAATTAGGCATAGCGACATTGACGGAATATGAGGCATGCAGCGGAGTTCTGAACAGATTGAAGGGGAGAGAGATGGTTTAGCGGAAGGCCAGTGAGAAGCAGGTTGCAGTAATCTAGGTGATAAGGGTATGGATGAGGGTCTTGGCAGTGCACTCAGAAAGGAAGGGTCTGATTTTAGCAATATTTTAGAGAAAGAAGTGACATGTTGGATATGTGAAGAGAAGGAAAGAGATGAGTCAAAGATTACCCCCACGCTTTTAAATATTGTGGTGTGAGCTATTTTTCTTATTGGGTGATGCTCACTACAATAGCATTTAGAAAAATTATGGCAGGAGGGTTCCCACTCTCTCCTGCCATATCTACAACTAATAACCCCCCCCTCCCTTCCCGAACCCCCTAAAAAATTTGCCCCACAGCCGTGTTGAAAAAATCATGGCAGGAGGGCTCCCACTCCCTCCTGCCATCGGTCCCACCCAAAAACTAACGTAACAGCAGGAGGAATGCCAAATCCCTGATGCCACCCCCCGGACGCCCCCTCCCCACCCCACTCCTGTACCTTTAACAGAGCATGAGAAGTGGCTCAATCCCTCCTGCTCCAATGCCTCCCGTGATGAGTCTGAGGCCTTAGGCTACACCCTAGTGCATCATGTGATGCGCAGGGTGGGGCCTAAGACCCTGATTGGCTGAGGCGCCTCAGTCTCCTCCCTTGGGACTTCCTTAGTTCGTTAGTTTTTGTATGGGACCGATGGCAGGAGGGAGTGGGAACCCTCTGCCATAATTTTTTTTCAACACGGCTGCGGGGCATATTTTTTTGGGGGGGTCGGAGAGGGAGGGGGGTTAGGGGTACTTGTTGGGAGGGGGGTTAGTAGTTGTAGATCTGGCAGGAGGGAGTGGGAACCCTCCTGCCATAATTTTAAAAAGCCCGAGTAAGGTACGGGGAGGGGTGGGCCAGGCCGATGGCGGTTTTGCGATGGCAGGAGGGAGTGGGCATCTCTCCTGGCAGATTTGCGGGGACGGGGTGGGCAGCGGCGGTGGATTTAAAACCACTGGCTTGCTCTGCTAAATAGCATTGCGATCCCGTGGTTTTAAAGGGCAGGAGAGTCGGCCAGGATAGAAGCGATTCTTTTCTGATCGGCAAGCCCAATCGACGTTAGCTAAAGTGTTTAGTGAATCGCTGCCCTCCCAAATTTGCATTCCATTTCCCTCATTTGCATGCACGGATTGGGAGGGGATCGCTAAACACTTTAGTGAATCAGGCCGGAGGGAAATCTGCTCGCTAAGGGCTCGCAAACCGATCGGTACACGATCGGTTTGCTTTGTGAATCTAGCCCTTTGTCTTTCTTTTGGTTAGCATTCAGCACAGTTTGCTTTTTGTTTTTTTTTCCTTTAACTGAAAGTGAACTATCCAACGTAAATACATTTTGCCATCTGTCTCATGCTTTCTTAAATTTGAACTCCACCATCCCCACTATGAGGCAGTTCCACACATCTACCACCCTTTCTGTACAGAAATATTTCCTTTGATCAGGGGTGTCAAATGTTGGTCCTCGAGGGCTGCAATCCAGTTGGGTTTTCAGGATTTCCCCAATGAATATGCATGAGAGAGATTTGCATACCTGTTGCTTCCATTATATGCAAATCTCTCTCATGCATATTCATTAGGGATATCTTGAAAACCCGACTGGCTGGGAGTCCCCCAGGACAGGGTTTGGGAACCACTGATTTATACAATTGAGATACTTAAATGTCTGTACCATTTGTCCCCTCTCCTGTCTTTCTTCTAAAGCAGGGGTAGGGAACTCCAGTCCTCGAGAGCCGTATTCCAGTCGGGTTTTCAGGATTTCCCCAATGAATATGCATGAGATCTATTTGCATGCACTACTTTCAATGCATATTCATTGGGGAAATCCTGAAAACCCGACTGGAATACGGCTCTCGAGGACCGGAGTTCCCTACCCCTGCTCTAAAGTGTGGGTAAATATATATATATTTTTTATTATTATTATTTTTTAAGTCCATCCCTATATATTTTATGATGACAACTTATAGATTTTGCCGCAAAGATTGCCTGGTTTGCAGTCAAGCTAACAGTTATTAATTGCAATATTGGATTTTTTATCGATTCTGTGTCAGTTGTTGACTGTGTTGCATTCACTGTTAACACGGTCTTTCATCACATCCAGAAGCTTTTGTGGAATATCCTGTGACTGGGTGATAACACTCACACAAGTCTATTTTGCTTTACCTTACTTAGAGCTTCCTATTTTATTAGTGCCTTTCAAAATTACCCCTCCCCCCATCTTAACAAAGTTGGCATTCCTAAAGCCCAAGATTTTCACTTTTGTCTGGCCTAAATTCACTTTTCATTCTTAAGTATATTATTCAGGCCCCTCTGACGAAGAGACCTGTGCAGGGCAGGGCAGCTGAGGCAAGGGTACTGGGAGCCCTAGACCAGGGGTAGGCAATTCCGGTCCTCGAGAGCCGAAACCAAGTCAGGTTTTCAGGATCTTCACCATGAATATGTACGAGATGGATTTGCATGCACTGCCTCTTAGAGATGCAAATCTATCTCATGCATATTTATGGTGGATATCCTGAAAACCTGACCTGGCTCCGGCTCTCGAGGACCGGAATTGCCTACCCCTGCCCTAGACCGACCTTCTGCCTTATGCTTTCCACTCAACTACCTTTCAGGCTCTCCCCGCACCGTGATATTTTGATAATTAAACTCAACAACTTCCTCTTCCACCTAACCCTCTCCCCAAACATGTATAAGGATGCATAATGTAACATCGTTCTTTTAATTATTAAATTTTGTGTGTATATATAGGGGCAAATTTGAAAAGTCATTTACCTTTGTAAATGGGATGCTGAGAAGGGCACACAGCCAATCTGCAGGTAAAAGTAGGTGGCAGTCTGGATTTTTTGTTTTGCTTGTGCTGTATTTTGTTGCCTTTCCCTCTTCCAGTAGCTGCTTCTCTAAGTGACTTATAACGCTGCCTAATAGTTAAGCTGGCTCTGCGTATTTGAAGTGCCAAACGTTTATGCTTCATGACAGCATTTTTGTTGTTTTCAAAGTCTTTTAATCTATAAAGACTAGGAATTCTAAATATCATTGGTGTCTGCAACTACTTGTCCATTGAACACTTCTACCTATCCTTGAAGACTGTGGACTACAACAACTGTGTATGTTTAATTGTACCTTGTACAAAACTGGAAGATGTAGCAGGTCATACGAGGGTCATTTCATAAATAATGCACACTATTTTTTTTTTTTTTAATTTACATGTTTTATTTTATTTTTTTTCAAGTATTTCTTTACAATCCTTCAATATAGTCTCCCTGCTTTGCAATGACCAAGTCCCAACATCCGGGAAGCTTCATTATTCCATCCAAGACACCGTTGTTGTTCAGTTGCCGAATGGCTCGGGTACCGGCAGAAAAAAGCTGTTCCAGAGATGCAAAACGATGTCCACGCATAGGTTGTTTCAACTTTGGAAAAAGGTTGAAGTCTGGTGGACTCATGTCTGGACTGTAGGGAGCATGGGGTAACACCTCCCAGCCGTATTTGTGTAGTTTTTCAGTGACGAGTGGAGAGCTCCATCTTCCCCACGACCAAAAAAAATTTGGACGAGCTCAATCAAAAGTCAAACAAATGATGATTTTTGCTTATGATCATGAAAGCATCATCATTACATAGACAAAGTTCCGTGTGGAAGAAGTGTCACAGCAGTGTATTATCATAATTTTTTGCAAAAACTGCGCAGAAAAATGCACAAAACCCGATCTCAGTTGCTCTTGGCTGGGCCACTCATTCTTCACGACAACGCTCGCTCGCACGTAGGGAATGTCGTCATTGAAAAACTACGCAAATACGGCTGAGAGGCGTTACGTTATGCCCCCTACAGTCCAGACATGAGTCCACCAGACCTCGACCTTTTTCCGAAGTTGAAACAACCTATGCGTGGACATTGTTTTGCATCTCTGGAAGAGCTTTTTCCACTAGTACCCGAGCCATTCCTTTTATACTTTCCTGTACATGTCTTCTTTCCCTTTTTTTCCTTCTGTATCAAGTTAGTCTATGTCTAAGTTGGTTTAATTTTTAAGCTGTAAAATAATGACTTTGTTTTTAATATGTACATCGCCTAGAAGTTTTATAAGCGATACCATCACATTTTAAAGAAACCTGAAACCTATTTAAAAAGCAAAACCCATTTCCTCTGAATTGGGCAAGAGGTTGTGGTTGCATTTGATGTTTCAACATTGTATGCTAGTATTGCACAGGGTTCTAGCACTGAAATAGTTAAGAAAGAAGAAGAAAAAAAAAATTTTTTTTAATTGAATCAGGTTGGGCAGACTGGATGGACCATTCGGGTCTTTATCTGCCGTTATCTACTATGTTACTATGTAAAAGTGAATGCACATCTTCGTTCACATATTGTACCCACTGAGTTTTTCATCGACCCCCCTCTTTTACTAACGCGTAGCGCGGGTTTTAGTGCCGGCAGCGGCGGTAACTGCTCCGACGCTCATATTTAGCATTTTTGAAGTGTAGAATTTTATCATAACTATTTTTTTCTATTCCACCTTTACCTAAATAGTTCAAGGATGGATAACAGAAATAAAAGAACCAGACCAATTTGTCTGGGAATTACAGATTTAAAACATAAAACTTACATAGTATAATTAAGCTCGGTTTTACCATATTGTTGTGCTTGTTACTAAGAGGAGCCTGTCTGATACTGATATACAGCTGTTATTCTTCTGTCTTTTAATGCACTTATGGCTAATGTGAGCAGAATTATACTGTGTGCAGGCCTATATTCATTGATGGATCAGGCATTGATTTTATGCTTCCTGTGAGCTAAAGTATGTCAGTATTAGTTGGTAGAAATTTGAAATGCTTTGCTGTGAGGATGGCAATTGCTGATTGACTTATTTGTTTATTCAGTTTTCTGTACTGTTCTCCCAAGAGAGCTCATGAATTTATTCAGGTATTGAAGCATTTTCCCTGTCTGTCCTGGTGGGTTCACAATCTATCTAACATAGACATAGAAACATAGAACATGACGGCAGAAAAGGGCCACGGCCCATCCAGTCTGCCCACCCTAATGGCCCACCCCCTAACTACCTCCATGAAGAGATCCCACATGCCAAATAGAAACATAGAACATGACGGCAGAAAAGGGCCACGGCCCATCCAGTCTGCCCACCCTAATGGCCCACCCCCTAACTACCTCCATGAAGAGATCCCACATGCCAAATAGAAACATAGAACATGACGGCAGAAAAGGGCCACGGCCCATCCAGTCTGCCCACACTAATGGCCCACCCCCTAACTACCTCCATGAAGAGATCCCACATGCCAAATAGAAACATAGAACATGACGGCAGAAAAGGGCCACGGCCCATCCAGTCTGCCCACACTAATGGCCCACCCCCTAACTACCTCCATGAAGAGATCCCACATGCCAAATAGAAACATAGAACATGACGGCAGAAAAGGGCCACGGCCCATCCAGTCTGCCCACACTAATGGCCCACCCCCTAACCACCTCCATGAAGAGATCCCACATGCCAAATAGAAACATAGAACATGACGGCAGAAAAGGGCCACGGCCCATCCAGTCTGCCCACACTAATGGCCCACCCCCTAACTACCTCCATGAAGAGATCCCACATGCCAAATAGAAACATAGAACACGACGGCAGAAAAGGGCCACGGCCCATCTAATCTGCCCACCCTAATGGCCCACCCCCTAACTACCTCCATGAAGAGATCCCACATGCCAATCCCATCTTTTCTTAAAATCTGGCACGCTGCTGGCCTCAATTACCTGTTGTGGAAGATTATTCCAGCGATCAACCACCCTTTCGGTGAAGAAATATTTTCTGGTGTCGCCATGAAATTTCCCACCCCTGATTTTCAACGGATGCCCTCTTGTTGCCGTGGGTCCTTTAAGGAAAAAGAGATCCTCTTCCACCTCGATGTGGCCTGTGACATATTTGAACGCCTCGATCATGTCTCCCCTCTTTCTGCGTTCCTCGAGTGAGTACAGCTGCAACTTACCCAGTTGTTCCTCATACGGCAGGGGTGTCCAATGTCGGTCCTCGAGGGCCGCAGTCCAGTCGGGTTTTCAGGATTTCCCCAATGAATATGCATGAGATCTATTTGCATGCACTGCTTTCAATGCATATTCATTGGGGAAATCGTGAAAACCCGACTGGACTGCGGCCCTCGAGGACCGACATTGGACACCCCTGTCATACGGGAGATCCTTGAGACCTGAGACCATCCTGGTGGCCATTCGCTGAACCGACTCAACTCTCCGCACATCTTTTTGATAATGCGGCCTCCAGAATTGTACCTGGGGCAATGGGGCGATTAAAATGACTTGCCCAGAGTCACATGGAACAGTGTGGGTTTTGAACCCACAACCTCAGGGTGCTAAGGCTGTAGCTTTCACCACTGCACCACTCTGGGTGTATCTGGATAAGAATTTATCTTTGAAAACATTGACTGCTGCCTTGGTTAAGAAATGCTTCTTTATGTTATGGAAGCTGCGTAGGATTAGGTCTTGCATCAGTCCCTCGACATTTAGAATGTTGGTTCAGTCTTTGGTTCTCAATACATTGGATTATTGTAACTCTGTTCATCTTGCAGGTCTACGTTCAAATCTAGATAGATTGCGCAAGATTCAAAACGTAGCTGTACGTCTGAGCTTTAATTTGAGAAAGTCGGATCACGTGACTCCCTATTATAGAGAGCTGTATTGGTTGCCTTTTGAGGCCAGGGTATTGTTTAAATTTGGGACTTTATGTTATAAAGCCTTACACGGTCAAGCTCCCAGTTATTTGCTGGATCAGTTTGCACTCTTTAAAGTAGAGCGTCCGCTGCGGATGACTTCGATGGTTGTATTTCCTTCAGTGCGTTGCTGGCTAGACCAGTGGTTCCCAACCCTGTCCTGGAGGAACACCAGGCCAATTGGGTTTTCAGGCTAGCCCTAATTAATATGCATGAAGCAAATTTGCATGCCTATCACTTCCATCATATGCAAATTTCTCTCATGCATATTCATTAGGGCTAGCCTGAAAACCCGATTGGCCTGGTGTTCCTCCAGGACAGGGTTGGGAATCACTGGCCTAGACAATAAATTTTTACATCGAACGATTGCATTCCGAGGCAACCCGTCAGGATTCCGAGTTACGTATCTTGTTTGCTACCTCAGGCTTCTGAAAACTATTGAAAACATCTTTATAAGATTTGGGGGGAAATTAATGATTAAGGGGTCCTTTTACTTAAGGTGTGATCAAAAACGGCTAGCATGCCTTAGTAAAAGGACTCCTAAGTCATAAAATTTTATAATTCGCTGATTTGTACAGTCTCTTGCTTATGTAAACCACATCGACCTGGAAAGTTTTGCGATCTATAAATGTACTGTAATGTAATGCAATCCTGGTGAGATCAGCCCATGGTGGTTGGCTTGAGTAGCTACTAGACATTTCAATTACTTTGGCCCAGCACTGGCTCTCTGGTGGCCAGAAGTGCCGTGCTGTGATGATTCCGCCCCTAAGCATTTTCCCGATTTCACGCTGCCCAGATTCGTTTGTGGCCCGCAGTTAAACTATTTTATGTCCACAAAAGGCCTCGCTCGCTAGGCACAGCGCTTTTGGTCAGAATTCCTTTATTAAAAAGAATTGATAGCACATTACTGCTGACCTATGACATAGCAGATCCCATTTCTCCTGGGACTAAACGCTGTTGTCTGCTTTGAAGTCAGGATATTTGGGGAGTATCCAAGATCTCTTGTATTTGAGACCCATTTGACCTTAACAATATGCTGCCCAAACTTTCTCGCTGCTGTGCACTGACAGCGAAGTATCCAGACGTGGCTAAATTGGGCTGCTGTTATTAATAGTTGATTGCAGACCATCACTGTGCTATAAAGGTGGCACAGAAAGGTCACTTTTTACGCTTCTATTTCTTTTTGCATTTTGTTGAAATACTTAGGAGGAAATATTTGCGTTTAATCATACACGCCATTGTAAATTCTCGGCTGAATTAATGCAACTCATTATATATTATTTATTGGGCTTTATTAACACAAGGTGGCGTACAGCAAGTTTTCAAATCAGGTACTCTTTGCAGGCTCAGGGGCAGTGGAGAGTTAGGTGACTTGCCCAGGTCACGAGGAATAGTGCCGGGATTGAGCACAACCTCAGGGTGCTGAAGCAGCAACTCTAGCCTCTAGGCCACTTCCTAAATATTGAGTACAAAGATTGCAATTGGTACAAAATACGGTTCATAGACAACCCCGCGAAAGACAAAGGCGCGCGCCGACAACTGAGCGCAAGACGGAGGCGCGCGCCGAAGAAAATTACAGTTTTTAGGGGCTCCGACGGGGGGTTTTGTTGGGGAGCCCCCCCCAGTTTACTTAATAGAGATCGCGCCGGCGTTGTGGGAGGTTTGGGGGTTGTAACCCTCCACATTTTACTGTAAACTTCACTTTTTCCCTAAAAACAGGGAAAAAGTGAAGTTTTCAGTAAAATGTGGGGGGTTACAACCCCCCACGCCCCCCACAACGCCCCCACAACACGGCGCGATCTCTATTAAGTAAAGTGGGGGGGTTCCCCCCCAAGGCCCCCCCATCGGAGCCGTAAAAACAGTAATTTTCTGCGGCGCATGCCTCCGTGCTGCGCTCAATTGTCTGGGCGCGCCTTTGTCCCGGCGCGCTTTTGACCTGACACCCAACATACAGCAGCCCGTATTTTTTCCTGGAGCTAAATCATAGCAGCTTGTGCACCCAGTGTTGGAATCATTGATCGGACTGACTACAAAGATTCTTTTCCATCTCGATCACCACAGATCTCCCTTATCTCCTTGGATTTATCCACTGCATTTGACACAATAGATCATAAACTACTTCTTCAGCACTTGTATGACATAGAAATTAAGAGATCAAATTTTGGATTGGTTCACTTCTTACTTTTCTGACAGAACCTCTACATATATCTTTAAAGAGACTAGTAACTCCATTCCTAATAAGTTCGATATCCCCCCAGGGCTCCATTCTATCCCCGTTACTGTTTAATATTTTCTTGGCTTCCCTCTTGACATTGGGCCAATCAATAGGGTTCAGCGTGTTCGCATACGCTGACGATATTCAGTTAGTCCATCAAATAGATCTTGACAACACAGAAGATATATCTCTTATAACTTACCACAGCCAAATTAGCACAGTAGTTCGAAGCTGCTTCCAAAGACTACGCATGATACGTTCACTTTCCAAATTACTTGATCCAGCACCCATCAATATCATAATTCATTCATTGATAATTTCACACCTGGATTACTGCAATTCTCTCTACAAAGGCATAACTCAGAAGGAAATAAAACGCTTACAGATCATGCAAAATACCCCAATCAAAGTTATACTCAACGCTAAAAAATATGACCAGGTCACGCTACTACTCATTAAGGCCCATTGGCTTCTTATAGAACATAGAATAGCATATAAAATCCTTCTATTAACATTCAAAATCCATTCCACCAATTCGCCAGACTTCATGAACAGATTGCTTATTCCATACACCCCCCCCCCCCAAGGTCCCTCCGATCCACATCTCAAAACCTACTCACCATTCCATCCCTGAGACACATCAATACAAGGCGCTCAAACATTTTCTCGGTTACAGCTCCCACCCTCTGGAACGCTACACCGAACTACTTAAGAGAAGACACATCTTTAACTGACTTTAAGTCCAAATTAAAAACCTACCTGTTTAAGGATGCTTTTAATGTATAACCGTCCTGCTAAGGATGTGACTTCCCTGAACTTTATTGCCTTATCTGGCACCTGATCCCTTTCTTTGTGTTCTTCCCATTTATGCTTTCTATTTTAAATAATATAGTTCTACCAGTTCCCTCTTGTTCCAGTTTGTTTGTTCGCTTTGTCAAGTCTTTGTATGACAACCTAAAACTTACCCCCTCTTCTACGAAACTGCGCTAGCAGTTTTTAGCGCAGGGAGCTGCGCTGAATGACCTGCGCTGCTCCCGACACTCATAGGAACTCTATGAGCGTCGGGAGCAGCGCAGGCTATTCAGCGTGGCTCCCCGTGCTAGAAACTGCTGGCGCAGTTTCGTAGAAGAGGGGGTTAGTGTTCTGTTTTTATAAACATATGTACTTTTTAACCTTTGGATGTACACAGCCTTGAAATTTGATTTGGCCGTATAACAAAATTTTAATAAAACTTGAAACTTGAATCATTACTTTTGACTCCTGGTTCAGCAAAAAAAAAAGAGTTTAAAATTCTTTATGTAGTGCGTAAGATTGCACACCAAACATTGTGGGTACATTTGTGGCAGTCGAATGACACAATATGTGCCATTGTTAGTACCGTGTGTGTTCTTGACTATAAGGCCATTTGCAATTACCAGGTTGTTGCACTGAAAATCATTGGTGAATTTGCTCTCCTTTAGTAAATAATGTAAAGCTTGGCTTTTTGAGAAGCCTTTGTATAAGAACTTAAGTGTCAGGCGGGTTATATACTGTTGAAATAAATAACTTTTTATTACTCTGATTTCTTTTGAATGTAATGATATGTGGAATTTTTTTACTTGCTACCTGGGCACCACCTTGAGTACTAAAGGAATGGCAATATATAAGTGTTTAAATAAATAAATATATTCATACCTAGATACCTACAAATGACTCATTTAATTTGTTAATGGATTTATTATGTGCAATTGTGCATCACCTTTATTGATTTAAGAGAGGAGTGGTGATGCGGTTAGAGCACCTGGATACAACTCAAGGTTCTCGGTCCTGCTCTGAAATTGCCTCTCCAAGTGTCAATTTGCGCTTCAGTTTATCAAATTGTGATTGGGCCATACTGATAACAGGAATCTTTTCTCTGATAGTTATTATGCATTCTAATTTGCTATATTAAGCTACAGTGACACCTGGCAAGATTTTATGGTGCCAGCTATCACTTTGAGTGTGATCCATAATCAGCCAGTGTAAACATACTGTGGCTTTTATTGTGCAGTCACTGATGAGTCCTCCCACTAGTTGATAAATCCTCCATAGGGTGACCCCTGTCCCCATCCTCCTTTCCTCTTTTGTGTCACACAATATTCACCAGGGATATGGGGACAGCATATCCCCTGCAAAGAGTAAAAGAAGAAAAAGCCATACTACAACAGTTGGGAAATTGTAGTGTTAGGCCAAAGAAACCCTACACTGTAAAGCCTGATTGAAAAGGAAGATTTTAGAGAAGATTTTGAACTTTTTAGGATCCACCTCACAACTCTGTCAAAAATTACAAAGACTAGGGGGACACTCGATAAAGTTACTGGGAAATACTCTTAAAACCAATAGGAGGACAATTTTTTCCTCTCAGAGAATAGTTAAGCTCTGGAGGATGTGGTAAGAGCGGATAGCGTGGCTGGTTTTAAGAAAGGTTTGGACAAGTTCCTGGAGGAAAAGTCCATAGTCTGTTATTGAGAATGACATGGGGGAAGCCACTTTTTGCCCTGGATCGGTAGCATGGAATGTTGCTACTCCTTGGGTTTTGGCCAGGTACTAGGGACCTGGATTGGCCACCGTGAGAACGGGCTACTGGGCTTGATGGACCATTGGTCTGACCCAGTCAGGCTGTTCTTATGTGTGTGATGGTGGAGGCGGGGTTCATTCCATAATGAAGGTGCTGAACAGAAAGAAGCCCCTTTGCCAAGCTGTGTCCCAACATAATCTGCTCAAATGTGGACTGGTCATCAAGTGGCTTCCTTTATCTCCAGGGCCTGCCACATTAGTCCTTGTTACATCTTGACGGCCATGTTCTCATCAAGTGCACTCTTCCCATTGTGCACTCACTGGCAAATTCTATATAGTCCACCTAAATTTAGATGCCCACATCGGCACGCCTAGCCAGTGTAAGGTGCCTTACTTAATTGGCTCATAGACTTAATCGGCGCTGATCACCTCATATTTGCCATTAATTGGATTTAATTGACAGGCACCTAACTCGAAAAACGTGCTTCTGTAAAAAGGTGCCTAGTTCAAAGCACCTACCTAAAAGCGGATGTGATTAGGGGCAGATCATGGGCTTCTTTTTGAATTAGGCACAGGTATTTAGGTGAAGAAAACCCTGGCCTAAATACGGTGCACGAAAAGTTAGGACGCCTAGCATCACCTAACCCTGCTTTTTTTTAGACGACCTAGATAGAATCTGGCCCTCAGGCCCCGATTCTACAGACAGCGCACTAAGGCAGCAGTAGGCACCGTAATAATAATAATACTAATATAACAGTTTCTATACCACAGGCCCGTGAAGTTCTATGCGGTTTACAATAATTAGAAGATGTTACAAATTGAATGGATTTGTCAGTGTTCTGCCGGTTAACATTGATTGAAAGATGCTACAAGTTGAGTGGATTTAACAAAGTTAGAAACTAGTGATTAACAACTCTGGGGATCAGTTATTGTGGGATGAGGTTAGTTGCCTAAGTACTTTAGGAACAGATGTGTTTTTAGGCGTTTCCTAAATTCCCCATAAGTAGTAGACGTAAGCAATTGTTCTAGATCTTTACCCCATAATGTTGCCTTGTGTGAGAGGAGATGTTGATGATGTCTTAACTGGCTTAATTGATTTTAGTTGGCGCAGTAATGGCATAGTTTAAAATCAATCATTTTCCTATTTTAAAAAGATGGAGGTGCTTCCAGCAGTGGCGCTGTTCTTCCGACTAGGGAGGCACCTAAGGTCACAGAAGGCGTGGTTAAGGTTGGAAGTGACCTTGGGTGCCCTTAGGCACTTCCATACATAGTAACATAGTAGATGACGGCAGATAAAGACCCGAATGGTCCATCCAGTCTGCTCAACCTGATTCAATTTAAATTTTTTTTATTTTTTATTTTTTTCTTCTTAGCTATTTCTGGGCGAGAATCCAAAGCTTTACCCGGTACTGTGCTTGGGTTCCAACTGCCGAAATCTCTGTTAAGACTTACTCCAGCCCATCTACAACCTCCCAGCCATTGAAGCCCTCCCCTGCCCATCCTCCTCCAAACGGCCATACACAGACGCATGACTCACGTCAAAGATAGGTACTGGAAATGTAGGACTTTAAAGCCCTGTCTTTGCCATGGCTGTGATTCTTGAAGTGGCACTGTTGCATGATACGCGATCTGCATCACCTTTTTTAGGCAGCTGCTGCAAATGGCGCCGTTTTGAATATCTGGCCCTCTGTGTATTCTGGTAGGCTGTGTGCAAATGGTGCCGTTTTGAATATCTGGCCCTCTGTGTGCTTTTTTTTTTTTGTCCTTGAGTATGCACTCATTGAGTGTGCACTCCTCCCAGTGTGCAACAAGGACAAAAGATGCCTGGCCCTGGAGATAATGAAAGCCTACTAGAATACAGTATACTCATTATGTGCTCACTCAGTGACTGTCTTGGAAATAATGTAAAGCCAGAGTACGCGCTCAATGACTGCCCTGGAAATATCGTAAGCCATTACCAGAGTGTGCACTCATTGAATGTGCACTCCCCAGAGTGTGGCTTACATTATTTCCAGGACTGTCACTGAGTGTGCACACTTATGTATTCTAGTAGGTTTTCATTATCTCCAGGGCTAGGCACTTTTGTCCTTCTCAGTGTGCACTTCCCTTCGCTGCGGTGGACACTTATCGACTAGTAGAGAGACAGATGTACATGTCAGCCAAATGAAAAGAATCCTGCATGAGTGTAAACTCATTGACTGGTAAGGGGAATGTTCACTCATTACTTGAGACCTTCATTGCAGCGGACACTTAATCACATGGAAGCACGTGCAAATGAGAGCTCTGATTCTCATGACAACCAGATAAAGAGGAAGCGTGCATAAATACACACTCTACCACACATTGATCATATTCTCATGCAAGCTTCTTTCTATCTGTCTGACTTTCTCTCTCAAACAACCACACTCTCAAAATGTTTGCAGCACAGTAAACGCACACGCCACGTGAATGCTAAGGAGTAATTCACAAATAGTATCTCAAAACCCTAAATAGAAACAAAATAGGGATTAGCAAGCACTGACAAACCGGCTTGGTATTGTGAAAATTATCACGAGGTAGGAAAAAGCCTCATATCCCCTCCTCCATCCCAACAATATATAACAATTGTAGATCAATAGGAGGCTTTATAGGGGTTAGTATAATCACTGGCATAAAAAACCTCCTCTATTAATGTTTCACTAAATGAAAGACTTATGCAATGCAATGAAATCCCTAAGTTGTTTATACTACATTGAGAGACTACAAAATGATAAAGCAACTAATGCTTCATCAGAGCAATACTAAATAAATCTGGAAGAGATATACCACCCGTTGACGATGGCCAGTGTTTCGCTTCAACAAAGCTGCCTCAGGACGTGCAGGTAACCAATCTCTTAGTGAAGCTCCGAATCAAAAAACATGGCAGCTTTCTCTCTCCCCCATGTGCACTTGGTGAGGGAGTGGTAAGAGCAGAGGTAGGGAGATAGACATTCGATTGATTGTCCACTCACTGCAGTGAGGTTCTCCAGCAATGGGTGCGCTGAATGTCAGCCAGATGGAAGGAAGCCTACATGAGGGTGTGCTCGTTATCGTGTAGATCTCTCTCGTTTTCTCCTTAACACTCAGTGGAAGATTCTCAAAGCGTTGCAGTAAAAACCGACAGGCTACTGTCGAGGCCGTTCTTGTAACGATGTTAAAAAAGCAAGTCATTCTCCAAAAACAGTGCATGCAAATGAGATTTGCGGAGCATAGGCTCGCTAAATTTACTTGAGATGAGTCGCTGGTGGTAGTGATCGGCACCTTACTTTCCTGTCGGGATCTGAGCCAATCGGTGCTCAGACACTGATCAGGAAGTAAGGCTACGCCAGCTCAGACCTGTTGCCAAATTGTGGCCGCAAAATGTGGCACAACAAGGTTAGGGAATCACTCGGCGATTATAGAGAATCGCTTGGATTGCTCATTTTAATATGAATGACCTCGTTGTACTACATTTGCAGGGCAGGATCGGAGAGTGCTAAGAAACTCGGAAAAGACCATGGCAAGCCATTTTGAGAATCTGCCGCTAAAATACATGCATGCTAACCTGGAACTGGTTTGGCGAGCATGTTAAAGGCACATTTTAGTCTTGAGCCCAAACTTCGTTTGTTATCTTTCTTCTCTTATCACCTGAGTGCGCAGTCAACTATCCCCCCTTGAAACAATTTACACATATGCAGACGATATCCTTATCCTCCTCGAAACAGACCAGAACCTTACAAACCTCCAAGAGAACATCACCTCATGCATAATGAGACTTCATGCCTGGTCCCTCTCTGTTCAGATGAAATTAAATGAATCAAAGACAAAACTACTCTGGCTCGGCCCAAAGTTAGCATACCTGCCCACCCTCTTCACTCTACCCACAGGTCCCGCTCTTCGCCTTGAGTTCTCAAGCAAGGTCCTCGGCATCATTATCGATTCCTCCCTCTCCCTAAACGATCACCTGAACTCCTTGGCAAAATCATGTTTTTTCAGCCTCCACATGCTGAGGAAAGTTAGATCCTATTTCCACCAAAAACACTTTACCGTCCTGGTACAATCCATCATCTTATCCAAACTCGATTACTGTAATGCCATTTACCTGTGCCTAACAAAAAAAAGTCTTCACAGACTCCAGCTCATCCAGAATACTGCGGCCAAATTGATTTTTGCTAAACGCAAATTTGATCACGTCTCCCCCTTACTTACCAAGCTTCACTGGCTCCCTGTACTTTCCAGAATTCACTTCAAATGCTCCTGTCTAGCTTTCAAGATAATTCATGGCATCTTTCCGCCACTAATCCCTCTATCCTTCCTCGCCCAAACGCCTGCTACCACCAGATCCGCCCACAGACATAAACTATCCTTCCCCTCTCTACGTGGCATCCCCCACGCAGGCAAACTGGGAAGATCCCTCCTCTCCAAAATCACGGGCCTTTGGAACGATCTCACTATCCCGCTGCGGAACCTGGGCTCCCTCCAACTGTTCCGGAAACAACTGAAAACCTGGCTTTTCTCTAATATATAACATCTCCTTCTTACTTCCCCTCTTTTTCATATGCTCTTGTAAACTCTCTCTCCCCTCTCTTCTTGTATTTTTAAGCTTTGTAAACCGTGTCGAGCTCCGCTTCCGTGGAGATGATGCGGTATATAAACTTAAGGCTTAGTTTAGTTTAGTTTAGTCAATCCGGTTACCTATTCAGCTCAAATGTAAGTATTTTGCACCCACTAAATGGGTGCAAAATCATGCAGGTTTCCTTCTATGTGGCTGAAATGTTGATCTCTCCCTCCCTTTACCACTTAGGCCTAAATTAACTAAACTCACCAATCTGGATCGTTGTTGGGCGATTCGCGGCCACGTTTTGTCGCGCGACCAACTCACTACAGATTCAGCATGCAAATGATCCGATCGGACGCCCGCCCGCAAGCAATCCCACGGATCGCTGTAGAGCGATCGAGATGCATGCACAGATTATCCTTGTTGGTTGTAGAAGCCATATGCGCATGCGTTTGCTCTTCGCACAAGCGAGCTCAAAATAAAGGGGGAGGGGAGGCTGCAGTTTACTTGCTGGCCCTACGAGTGGACATTTTAAAAGGAATGAATTTTGTGCAGCCAGATTATGGAACCGAACACGCTTTAAACCCACGGGTTAAAACCACGGGCTATATATTTTCGCAGAATATATAAAAAGGAAGTTCGTATGCATATGTATAGATATTTTATAGTTTTGCAGTTTTACAGTTTTATATTTTTAATTTTGATGGTTGGGGGTTCTAAACTCGATACTGGGATTTCAGGGCGGCAGAGATCAGGAGAGTCGGCAAGGACAGGAAGCGACTGCTCCTCAGCGGTCGCTTCATTTTGGATCGGCAAACCCAATCGGTGTTTCTTCTTCTGCTTAGTGAATCGATGGCTTTCTACTTATGCATGCCATTTCCCCTCATTTGCATGGGCAGATCGGATCGGGTGGGAGATTGATCGGGCAGAAGGTTAGTGCATTGGGTCTGGGTCAGGGAACGATCGCAAACTGGTCGGGACACGATCAGGACATGAACGGTGAGTTTAGTGAATCTAGACCTTAGTGAGCATACATTCATGAAGGTTGAGTGCTAAGGGGATAAAGAGAATGAAAGAGAGACCTACATTTCAGCTGGATAGAATGAAGTATGCTTGAATGTTCACTCACTGAGTGGTAAGCAGACACAAAAATCTGCATATCAGTCAGAGGGAAACCAGTTTGAATGTGCACTCATTGAGTGGTAAAGAGACACACATCTCAGCAACATAGGAGTCTGCACGAGTGCCAGTCGAGTATGCACTCAGTGAGAAGAAGTGAGAGATCTACATTCGAAGGAAATCTGTATGAGTGCATACTCATTGAAATTTGAATATTTATTTATATACAACTTATAACCTAAGTGGTGTACATTCAGGTACTCAAACATAGTAAGGGAAGAGGGAGTAAGTGTGTGTGTGAGAGAGATGTACAGATCAGCCACATAGAAGGAAGCCTGCCTGAGTGCAAATGCAGATAGATCTACATGTCAGTTTGTAAAAAGGAAGCCTACGTTAGTGCATAGTCATTGAGTGGATTTAAGGAAGCCAGCATATGTGATAAGGGGAGGGAGAGCTCTGTTTCATCCAGATGAAATGAAGTCTGCTTGAGGGAGTGCTCATTGAGAGATAAGTGGATAGAATATTGAGTATCCACCATTGAGTGAGCACTCCTTTTTATCTGGCTGACATGAGAAGTTGAGCACTCATTTGCAGAAGCTTCCATGTAATTAAACGTCCACCACAGTAAAGGTCCTTCACTAAGGTCCACATTAAGTGAATGTGCACTTAGTGAGACTGTAGTGGACACAATCACATGGAAGGTTCTGCAAATGAGTTCTCAGATTCTCACGTCAGCCAGATGAAAAGGAGTGTTCGCTCAGTCCTGGTGACCTTCACTGTGATGAGCAATCAATTGTCTGGCTCTCTTTCTCTGCCCTTACCACTCTCAGGCTGTATGGATGACAATTAGATCTGGAACCCTCTGTGGTGGGATTCTGATGGTTAGGTCCAAGGGAAACCTGGTTATGTGTGAAAAAAGTTTTGGGAGACTCTCCTGAAACTTGTACATTGAGGATGCCAAATGAGCAGACAGCCAGAAGCATTGGCTGATTAGAAACCTGAAAACTCCCTGACCTGGCTGCAAGACTGGCCCAAGGGTATATTGGACTCTAGGCTAATCTTCAGACATGCATCCTTCCCCCTCCCTGGAGCAGCTCAAGGTTCTAATCTCCCCATAAACCAGCATCTCCCCTTTCTCGTTCCCTTCCCCTCCATCTCCTATCCCCTCCAGCATCCCACTTCCCTTCTCTACCTCCTCCATTCAAAAGGCCAGTATAACCTCTTCCCATCTTTCCCTCTCTCCAGGTGGCCAACATACCCCTTTCCACTCCCTACTCCTTCATTCAGCATCTCTTCTCTTCTCCCCTTCCCTATCCCTCCTCCCCCTGTCCAGCATCTTCCATTCTTTGATGTCCCTGCCCCCGCTGCACTACCTCGTCCTGAACCCGGGCCAAACTCTCAAGCAGACTTTATACTGGCACATAACCTTAAGCATAGGCCTGTGCTCAAGTGCTGCCTCATTCCACTCCCTTCCAACACAGGAATTGTCAAGAGAGGCGGCAGCATTTCAGCAGAAGCCTAGGTTTCAAGGCCATGCGCCAGTACAGAATCTGCTGAGACTTCAGCCCAGGTCTGGAAACAGGTAAGAGGTTAAGAAAGAGAGGGCAGAAGCTGGACATGAGATGGGGTTGGGAATGGGAGAGGTGATGCTGCCATCCCCCAGATACTGGTACCCTAGGTGGAAACCTTGCTTGCTTACTGCCCGGGCTGGCTCTACTGCATGGGAGGATTATGCAATCCCTTGTGTTGCGACATCTTTTACAGTGAAGTCTGAAGCCATAAAACCTATCTGGAGTTGTGATTATTTATTCATTCAATTTTCTATATCGTTCTCCCAGAACAGTTTACATGAATTTATTCAGGTACTCAAGCATTTTTCCTTGTCTGTCCTGGTGGGCTCACAATCTATCTAGTGTACCTGGGGCAATTGGGGGATTAAGTGACTTGCCCAGGGTCACAAGGAGCAGCTTGGATTTGAACCCACAACCTCAGGGTGTTGAGGCTGTAGCTTTAACCACTGCACTACTCTAGAAATCAAAAGGTAGCAAAAGTGAGCCACGTATGGGACAATGATGCCATTGTGACATCACTGATGAGGCTGGCTCTTATTGGTGGAATGAGGCATTATGATGTCACAATACCAGCTCTGGTTATCAGAGGCTGAAACTTTTCACACTATTTATTTATTCAGTTTTCTATATTATTCTCCCAGGGAAGCTCAGAACGGTTTACATGAATTTATTCAGGTACTCAAGCATTTTTCCCTGTCTGTCCCGGTGGGCTCACAATCTATCTGATGCACCTGGGGCAATGGGGGGATTAAGTGACTTGCCCAGGGTCACAAGGAGCAGCGTGGGTTTGAACCCACAACCTCAGGGTGATGAGGCTGTAGCTTTAACCACTGTGCCACACTCTCCCCATTGTTGGCAGCCAGAAGGTTAACTAGTGTAGACTAGAGCTGCCTGATTCAGAGAAAAAATTTTGATTCAATTTGATTGGCCTATTGAAATGATTTTTCAATTCAATTCGCTTTCAATCACACAGTTTTTTAAGTTTAAAGTTGAACAGATTATTATTGTAAAATTAAACGAGCCAGATTAATACAAGTCGATCATGTACAGTCAATGGCAACAGAAAACCATGTCCGTTTCATACAAACAGAACACAGATATACCCTCGCCCAGTGTGGCATAAGTAATCAGAAACTAAAGATAGAAATATATAAAAGGCATGTAAAAACATGATAAAAAAAAAAAAGATATATAAAGACAAAAGTTAAACTGAACAGGCAAGAAGCCAGACTCTGCATAAAGTGAAACACCACAGAAACAGTAACACATGGCCCCTAACACTGTGTAAAATATAAAGACAGCAGATGTAAATTGGAAAAAAACTGACAAAAATCACCACTTTACAAATTAACAAACAGAAATAAAACAAAAATGGGAAATAAGAAAATACCATTTTATTGGACTAATCCATTTTTAAAATTAGCTTTCAGAGGCCAAAACCTCATTCTTCAGGTCAGTACAGTATACTGCTATTACGGTATCCTGTCCTGGTTAGTAAAAAATGTGTTACAATGAGTCTAATAAAAAGATGACTTTATTTTCATTTTCTATTTAAAAACATCAATTCAACTACAATAAAACAACAAAATAATCTTTTTCTACCTTTTGTCATTTCTGCTTTAATCATTCTCTTCACTCTCTTCTTTCCATCCATCACCTGTCCTCTCTCTCTCTTCCAAGCATCGGCTGCTCTCTCTCTCTCTTCCCCTTCCATCCCCTTGTGGCCTTGCCTCTCCTTCTGTCCAGCTTTCCCCCTTCTGTTTCCTTTGTCCTCCTACACTCTTCATCCCAGAGCAAACATCTCTCTCTCTTTTTTTTTCTTCATTTATGGATTTAGCATCTTTCCCACTCTTCTCATTTCTTTTTCTCTCTCTCTCTTTTCCCTCTGCCCCAGCATCTCTCTTTTCCTCTTCCCCACTGCCTTATCTCTCTCTTGTCTCCAGCCATCTCCTTCCCTACCTACCCTGTAGTAAGGCATCTTCCCTCCCCCCGCCCCGAGATTTGCAACCTTCATCCATGCCCCACACAAGGTTTGATAACTCCCCTTATTCCCTTCCCCTCCTCCTTCACTCTCTTTCTTTGTCACCCCCTTATACACACCGTCAGTAGCGCATCCTTCACAGCACATTGCTCTTGCTGGCATTGGGCCTTCCTTTCTGCCAGGTCCCACCTACTTCCTGTTTCCTTGAAGACAGGACCTGGCGGAGAGGAAGGCCCAACACTGGCAAGAGCAGCATGTTCTGAAGGCTGCCACTGTGGAGAAGTTCCCGGACCATGATGCTAGACCTGCACTGAATCGGTGAGGCTCATTTTTGTACCAGATCGAATCGATCCAGCTGAAGTGAATTGGTGAATCGATTCGAATCAGGAATCGGGCAGCTCTAGCGTCGACCTCACACAACATACCTGGTTATAATGTAGGATCACTTATACACCATCAAGGGTTGGACCAAGTTTTTTTTTAATGTTATTGCATATTACACTATAGACCTGATACAGTGCAGATTCACTTACAATGAGAAATATCTTTGATCTCAGCGTCTGCAATATATGGGGTGTACAGCATACCGTGTTAGCCTCTGCTAAAGTAACCCTTATTTTCATACAGAAGCTGAATTAGCTCCTTCACTAGAACTTGCAACACCACTGAAGATAAGCTAAATGGGTTAGGCTGAAGTATCCTGTTTAGATTCTCTCACTATGTAGAAGTGGAACTAGCTTTATCAATAGCCTTTTGTCACTATTGACATTATTTTGCAATGGCCTTAAGTAAATTAAGACTGGAATTCATCTTTTGTGTGAAGAACATCCAATGTTGACACGGTGCGAATAAATATAGACAACGAGCAGGCACTGAAAAGTTCTCAGTCCAACCAAGATGGGAACGATGTGGAGTTACGAAATTTACAAGTTATTCCACATATTTATCCCTAAGTTCAACACACTTGACAGATGGTGTCTGGAGTTGATGTAACCCTTCCCAAAAAATACTCTGATGGCTAGTCACTGAAATACTGCTCTGCTGCTGCAATCACCTCCGAATCACTCCCAAATGATCGCCTTTCAAACTCTTTTTAAGGTTTGGAAACAGAAAATAGTTGGAGCAAGATCTGTAGAGTAAGGTGGATGGTCTAGTCACTGAAACCCCAACGGCATCAAAACATCCATTGTTATGTCAGCTTTTTGAGCAGGTACATTATCTTGCAAAACCAGAGGAAGTAATCCTGCACCCAGGACCCGCCCACCAGGGGATGCGTGAATTAATTTTGACTCGTATTTCCTCGAATTATAGTCACTATAATCATATACATATGTTTAGAGGTCAAATTAATAACAAAACTGCTAATAAAGTATTGATATAGCATGTAGGGGTCAAAATGACCCCAGTGGGACTCAGTGGTTGCAAAACTTTCCAGGCCTTCCAGGGTTAATGGAGCAAATTTCTTGATATTATAGCTATAACTTTTATGTTTTCACACTCAGCAATGATACATTTATAAAAAGACATTTTATGCAAATAATCTAGCAGTATTTTATTAAATGAACCTTCAATATCTGCACTTTATTATAGAATAGAAATTTAACATATAGTACTTTGCTAAGAGCTAAACACAGGGCCGGATTTTCCTATAGGCTAACTAGGCTTCAGCCTAGGGCCTCAAGATCAAGAGGGGCCTACATTCAAATTGTTAGCAAAATTAAAATGATACTATTCTAAAAACAGTGAACACTAAAACACTGAACTATATATGGTGCTGAGAATAAATGTCCAAATAAGTGTTCTCGACTTTTTTTTATTTATTATCCGTGTCACATTTTTTATAAAGGTTAGTACCAATAACAACATGTTTCATTTTAACATATTGATATATATCACAGTAATGATGTATTTTATTATCTCTCATGTAATTTACAAACTTAAAAATGGGAGGTGAAAGGGCCTCATAAGTGGAATAGCCTAGGGCCTCTTTTCATCTAAATCCGGCCCTGGCTAAACATATCATCTTCCAATGGTGTTCCCAAACACTCAAGCATTCACCAAAAAGATGTGATCCAAACATAGGAGCCAGCCCTGTGGGTGCTTGAGCAGTCCTTGATTATGTCCACTACAGAGAGGCAATTTCAGTTGGGTTTAGCACCCTTGGATTGATCCAAATCCAGCTAAATATTAAATGATGTACCATTTTAATTTACTTTATAAAGTTGTTTTCCGAGATATCACATGTGCCAAGATATTTTGTTCATTTGTATCAGTAATGAGAAGGAAAGAAGGGGACTGAAACTAGAGATATGAAAGGATAATAATAATAATAACTTTATTCTTCTATACCACCACAATCGTGTGACTTCTAGGCGGTTCACAACAAAGAGAGCTGGACAATCAGCGAGTTACAACATGTAGATAGACAGTGAATTTACAGTATACAGAATCTTAAAAATGCAGCGTATTACAATATACAGTTGTAGCTGATGTATGAGGAGAAGGAATCTTCCAAGGCTGTATCATCAAAGCTGAGGAATGGTGAATGAATAACTAGCCAGAGACACAACAGATATTTGGGGAAAATGTAGTTGGAATGTTGGTTCATGTTACTGCCTCTGTTTTGAGTAATTTTACTGATTTTTCACCTATTCCCAGCAAACAAAATGAAACATATTATTAAAATGCTCAGATCTTTAACTCCCTCCCCCCCCCCACCCTTTTTACAAAAGCATAGAGCGGTTTTTACACCGGAATGCTATGAGCATCGGAGTTGTTACTACCATGGCCAGCACTAAAAAACAGCACTATGCTTTTGTAAAAGGTAATGGATTTCATATAACAGCAAAACAGTTTATATATTTATCTTATGCAGGTGCTTTCTCTATCCATGATGGGCTCACAAACTAGGTTTCGTACCTGGGGCAATATTGTCCAATGTATTTGTGATAGGCTTTCTATAGGCATAAGAATAGCCTTACTGGATCAGACCCATGGTTCACCTAGCCTAGCACTCCATCTTCATGGTGGCCAGTCCAGGTCACAAGTACTAGGCAAAACCCCAAATAGTAGCAACATTCCATGCTATCAATCCAGGGCAAGCAGTGGGTTCCGCCATGTCTGTCTCAATAGCAGACTATGGACTTTTCCTCCAGGAACTTGTCCAAACCTTTTTTTAAATCAGCTACGTTAACCACTCTTATGACATCCTCTAGCAATGCATTTCAAAGTTTAACTATTCTCAGTGAAAAAATATTTCCTTCTATTGGTTTTAAAAGTATTTCCTTGTAACTTCATTGAGTGTCCCCTAGTCTTTGTCATTATTGACGGAGTGAAAAATCGATCTACTTGTACCCATTCTACTCCACTCAGGATTTTGTAGACTTCAATCATATCTCCCCTCAGCCGTCTCTTTAGTCTTTCCTTATACAAGAGGAGTTCCATCCCCTTTTATCATCTTGGTTGCTCTTCTTTGAACCTTTTCTAGTTCTGCTATATCTTTCTTGAGATAAGGAGACCAGAACTGCACACAATACTCCAGATGTGGTTGCACCATGGAGCAACAGAGGGGCATTATAACATTCTAAGTCTTGTTAATCATCCCGTTTTTAATCATTCCTAGCATCCTATTTGCTTTTATGGCCGCCGCCGCACATTGGGCGGCAGAAGATTTCATCGTATTGTCTACGATGACACCCAGATCCTTTTCTTGGGCGCTAACCCCCAAGGTGGACCCTAGCATCCGGTAACTGTGATTCGGATTATTCTTCTCACAGTGCATCACTTTGCATTTGTCTACATTAAATTTCATCGGCCACTTGGACGCCCAGTCTTCCAATTTCCTAAGGTCTGCCTGCAATTTTTCACAATCCGCATGCGTTTTAACAACTTTGAACAGTTTAGTGTCATCTGCAAATTTAATCGCCTCACTCATTGTTCCAATTTCCAGATCATTTATAAATAAGTTAAATAGAACTGGTTCCAGTACAGACCCCTGCGGCACTCCACCGTTTACTCTCCTCCATTGAGAAAAATGACCATTTAACCCTACCCTCTGTTTTCTATCCAATAAGCAATTCCTAATCCACAACTGAATTTTACTACCTATCCCATGACTCTTTAATTTTCTCAGGAGCCTCTCATGAGGAATTTTGTCAAAAGCTTTCTGAAAATGTAGATATAGCTCATCAACCGGCTCACCTTTATCCACGCCTTCAAACCTTCAAAGAAGACAAGCAAATTAGTGAGGTAAGACCTCCTTTGGCTGAACCCATGCTAACTCTGTCCCATTTAATCATGATTGTCTACAAGATCCACAATTTTATTTTTGTAAATTGTTTTCTCTATTTTGCCCAGCACTGAAGTCAGGCTTAAACAACTGCCCCTCCCCTCCCCCCCACCACACACACCAGAATAGATAATGCCAAGTAAATTAAGGCTTGAACCTAGAAGGATTAATATCATTCTTCGCTTGGGTACTGGGAATTCCTGTGTCTGTTGCATTCTTCTGGATAGTCCTACTGTCCTCTAAACTAGAAGGACAGTGCCATCTAGTGAATCCACTGAACCTTTGTTTCACCAGAAGACAGAATGAGAGAATAGCCTTACGAAATAATTTACTGAGAGCTCTGATGAGTGAGAAATAGTGCTCAAAGAGTGTGAGAGCAAGAAAGATTTCAAATGAGTGTGACACACTCCTAACGAGTGAGGCTTGGAATCTCTGCCCTTGACTGACATTTTGAATAACTCAAGTTTTGTTGACATTTGTTTTTCCGTTGGACCCATTAATGCAATTTGATGGTTTTAACAAAATCTGCCACCATTTCACCTGCTTTGTTAGTACTGTACCTTTTTCCCAGCCTCTCTGTGTTTGAAACGGTTTGCCTTTAGTCCCTCCTGTCAGAGAACATTTTCTATCCGCATGGCAATTTGATAAACTCAGCAAATGAAAATATCCACCAGGTGCTATAATAAAAGTTCTCAAAATTAAAATACACAGCAGAGAGGCCGAGATCTGTAGAACTCCAGAGGACCGGGGTCATCGGAAGCTCTACACATTTTTAATCCTCAATTTAAAATACGGAGAAAGACATTGGCAGGTCCAGTGATCCTGGCTTGTTTGGGATCTAGTTTGTCTCTTCAGCATGGTGTTGGCCTACCCAAGCCCTCGGTAATGACTTTGGGCACCTTATAGGTAATTTTATAAGGGGGAATGTAGTTTTAGGTTGAAATATGTACCTGGGTTAGGTGCCATTGACTCATATTTGAGTCCTCGCGACTTCATAATGATATCAAGTTTTCATGGTAGAATACAGAAGTAGATTGGCGGGCCTTTCTTCTGCATAGTATAAATTTGATGTCACTGTTGCCACATGAAACGCAATCCTCCGCCTCCAGCACTGCCCATCTGCTGCTGCCCAGATGGGTGGTACATAGCTAGTCTGACATCTCCGCTGAAACCTGTCCGCTTTGGGAGGCCCTGCTGGCAGTGAAACTACCGACGGCATAGCTTTCAGTTTCTCAGATGCGTGCAGGCTCCAGTGGCATGGCAATGAAGTATGTGCCTAGCTTTGGGTTATTTTAGTCGTTAACATGTATGTATATGTGCTAACATAGGCGAGTAAATGACCTTTTATAAAATTGTGACCAGTGTAAAATACATGTGTTGCTAAGAGGCAAATGACTGTTCCTTTCCCATTCCAGCCCCGAACTAGACTGTGTGAGGAGCAGAACAAAGAGGTAGGCCTTCTTTCAATTAAACAAAGATATTATAGTCTTGGAGGTCTTTATCCTGGGCAAACAATAGGTAATTCTTCATGGAACCCAAGCACAGTAACAGGTAGAGCTTTGGATTCTTGCCCAGAAATAGCTAAGAAAAAAATTAAAAAGTTTAAATTGAATCAGGTTGGGCAAACTGGATGGACCATTCGGGTCTTTATCTGCTGTCATCTACTATGTTATTATGTTACTATGAGAAAATGGCAAACTCTTTCACATCCATAGTCAGAAATAACCATACAAGTTCATGTAGAACTCATTCGTTACAATGATCTTTTCTTTAGTTGGATTTTTTAAATTCTTGTTTTTATACAACCATGGAAGCGGTTTCTAGCACAGGCCGGCACGCTGAATACTCTGCGCTACTCCCGATGCTCATAGGAACTCTCCGCTTCCTTTACAAAGCTGCGCTAGCATTTTTAGTACCGGCCGTGGTGGTAACAACTCAGACACTCATAGCTCCACAACATAATTATGAGAAAAAGGTGGGAAAATCAGTGCAAATACCCAGTATAGTATCATGGGTTTGACAATTGTTCTGCAAGGTTAGTCATCTTGTTCACTGTTCCTCCAATGAACCTTTCTCCTTGAATGTATGAAAATACAGTAAATCTAATATATCCATGGTTTATTTTTCATTTAAAAAAAAAAACCAAACCACCCAGAAACGAGAATTCTCTATTTGTAATACAAGAAAGCAAATCCCAGGATTGTGGAAGGATTCATAAATTAACAGAGCATAAGAAAAGCGTTAATGCATTGTGTGGATCAAATGTGTTAGCAGAGAAGAATAAAATGACAGAACATATACATAATCATTGATTAATGAGAGAACGCCAACATGGATTTTGCCAAAGGAAATCTTGCCTCACCCAATCTAAACATAGAAACATAGAAATAGACGGCAGATAAGGGCCCACGGCCCATCTAGTCTGCCCACCTTAATGTCCCTCCCCTACCTTTGCCCTGTGAATAGATCCCATGTGCCGATCCCATTTGGCCTTAAAATCAGGCACGCTGCTGGCCTCAATCACCCGTAGTGGAAGACTATTCCAGCGATCAACCACTCTTTCAGTGAAAAAGAATTTCCTGGTGTCACCTCGTAGTTTCCCTCCCCTGATTTTCAACGGATGCCCTCTTGTTGTCGTGGGACCCTTGAAAAAGATTTCTTTGAAGGGATGAATGAAAATATGGATAAAAGTGAGACGTTTGATATTGTGTATTTGGATTTTCAAAAGCCATTTGACATAGTACCTCATGAAAGAATAGAATAGAATAGGAGGTAATGTCCTATTATGGATTAAGAGCTGGTTGAAAGACAGAAAAAAAAAAAAAAGAGGTTTAAATGGTCATTATTCTCAATGGAGAAGAGTAAATAGTGTGATTGGTGATTTAAATAGTGGGGTTCCCCAGGGGTCTGTGCTGGGATCGAATTTGCTGATGACACAAAGTTGTTAAATTGCATGAGGACCTTGTGAGACTGAGACTGGGTTTCAAAATGGCAGCTGGCATTTAATGTGAGCATGTGCAAAAGTGATGCATGTGGAAAAGAGGAACCCAAACTATAGATATGTGATGCTGGGTTCCAGGTTAGGAGTCACGGCCCAGAAAAAGGATCTAGGTATTATCGTTGAGGATACATTGAAACCCTTGGCTCAATGTGCGGCGGCAGCTAAGAAAGCAAATAGAATGTTAGGAATTATCAGGAATAGAATGGAAAACAAAGATGGAAATGTTATACTGTAATGTAATGTAATGTAATTTATTTCTTATATACCGCTACATCCGTTAGGTTCTAAGCGGTTTGCCCCCTGTATCACTGCACCTCGACTACTATATGCAATTCTGATTATTGTACCTCAAAAAAGATATAGCGGAATTTGAAAAGGTATAGAGAAGGGCAATGAAAATGATAAAAGAGTTGGGACGATTTCCCTATGAGGAAAGGCTAAAGTGGCTAGGGCTCTTCAGCTTGAAGAAAAGATGACTCAGGAGTGATATGACAGAGGTATAAAATACTTAGTGGAATAGAAAGGTTATGTGTGAATCACTTGTTCATTCTTTCCAAAAATACTAAGACTAGGGGGCATATGAGGAAGCTACTATGTAGTAGATTTAAAACAAACTGGATAAAATATTTCTTCACACAACATGTAATTAAACTCTGGAATTCATTGCTGGAGAATGTGGTAAAATTAGTTAGCTTAGCGGGGTTTTAAAAAAGTTTGGATAATTTTCTTTAAGAGATGTCTATAGGCCATTATTGAGATGGCTTGGGGGAAATCCACTGCTTATTCCTAGGATAAGCAATATAAAATCTGTCTTACTACTTGGGATCTAGATAGGGACCTGGGCTGGCCTCTATTGGAAACAGGATACTGGGCTTGATGGACCTTCATTCTGTCCCAGTATGGCAATTCTTAGATTTTTATGGGAGCCAAGCATAGGATAATCAAGCCATTATGACATCACTGATGAGATTGGCTCTTAGACATTGGTGGAATGAGTCATTATGACATCACAATCTCAACTCTTTGGGTTTCTGCCAGGTACTTGGGACCTGGAATGGCCACTGTTGAAACAGGATACTGGGCTTGAGGGACCTTCAGTTTGTCCCAGTTTGGCAATTCTTATGTTCTTACGAACAGATGAAAGACCTTTGTCACTCCTGCTTAAGCATTAGGCCATACCAATAGGTTTGTCAGTAAATGACCGCCTTCTTATTGGCCGTCCCACCCAAAAAAGCAGAAAGGCGGACTGGCACCTGTGTTTCACAGTCAGGCAGGATTAGGCAGATCTAAGTGAGTGTCACTGACAACGTGTTTATCATACTGGCTTACTGAGATAATGCAGAGACGTGTTTTATTACATGACAAACTGAATGAAGACTTGGGAACAACGAAACAGCTGCTCCTAAGGAGCATTCAAATAATGTAAGGAATGGGAATGATGTTGTTAGAGATTTCTATTGTTTTATTTCTTTTCTAGTACCCCCTTATTCTTTATAAGTGTATATTACAGCCTTAAAACAACTGTTTTACACTCTTTACTTGGTTTGTCAAGCAGCATACTCAATTATGTAAGATTTAAAACCCTATAATATATTACTGT
Organism: Geotrypetes seraphini; assembly: GCF_902459505.1. Classification (NCBI taxonomy): domain Eukaryota; kingdom Metazoa; phylum Chordata; class Amphibia; order Gymnophiona; family Dermophiidae; genus Geotrypetes; species Geotrypetes seraphini. The sequence continues at coordinate 15,048,481 of NC_047102.1, forward strand.
ACTACCTTATTTGAGCTAAAATGGAGTGAATGAGTAGTTCAATTCCTACTGCAGTTGCTTGAGCTCTTGTGCAAATCACTTAACTCTATATTATCTCAGGTAGAGACTTAGAGGAAAATGGCCAAGGTACCTGAAGGTAACTTGTCAACAGCTGGTTCTCCAGTGCTTTAGCCATTAAGCCGGGAATGGGGCCTTTTCTGTAGAAGGCTCACATCTCTGGGTCAGAGAGGGAAAAGAGGAGGTTGGGAAACGGGCGTATGCCTCTAGAGCAGGGATGACAGACAAAGGGGAGTGTGTGGCGCAGTGGTTAAAGCTACCGCCTCAGCACCCTGGGGTTGTGGGTTCAAACCCATGCTGCTCCTTGTAACCCTTGGCAAGTCACTGAATCCCCCATTGCCCCAGGTACATTAAGTAGATTGTGAGCCCGCCGGGACAGATAGGGAAAAATGCTTCAGTACCTGAATAAATTAATGTAAACCATTCTATACCGTTCTCCTGGGAGAACAGTCTAGAAAATTGAACAAATAAATAGTGTGAAAAGTTTCAGCCTCTGATAACCAGAGCTGCTATTGTGACATCATAATGCCTCATTCCACCAATAAGAGCCAACCTCATCAGTGATGTCACAATGGCTTCATTGTCCTATATGTGGCTCACTTTTACTACATTTTGATTTCTAGAGTGGCACAGTGGTTAAAGCTACAGCCTCAGCACCCTGAGGTTGTGGTTTCAAATCCCACACTGCTCCTTGTGACCCTGGGCAAGTCACTTAATCCCCCCATTGCCCCAGGTACATTAGATAGATTGTCAACCCACCGGGACAGATAGGGCAAAATGCTTGAGTACCTGAATAAATTCATGTAAACCGTTCTGAGCTCCCTTGGGAGAACGGTACAGAAAAAAATTTAATAAATAAAAATAAAGAGTTCCTTCAGGTGCACTCCAAGCATGCGTGAGAAGGTGCTGGCATGTTTGGAGCAGAAAGGAAGAAGCAGGGAGCGGCAGCGCTGTTATAATTTTGCATGGTGGGGTTGGGTTGGGGGGGGGGAAAGAGATTAATACATTGCCCCTACCCCCTAAATTGCAGGACTGGCTATGCTATTGGTCGGGAGAGAGGAAATAGGAAGGCCAAATCCATTAACTAGATACAGCATAATGTCAGGTAAGTACCTGGGGCCTGATGCAGAGATCAACATTTTACCGACTGCCGTTGCCGTTAAACCCAGTTCCTGGGCTATGTCCAGGCACTGGAATTGAATTTCTGGGTTTCTAAAGCCGGTTAAGTGTAATACCCAGCACTTAACTGGCTATAGGACTGACTTTTATGCAGTCCTATTTAAGCTGGCTAGTGCCATCTCGAATCGAATCTAATCTTCGTTTTATATACCGAATCTACTTCCTAAGGAGCTCAACTCGGTTTACAGTTCATTAAAAAATGAAACATAACAAGTAAAAACTGTGGGATAAAAACAGAAATTGGTTAGATTAGATGGATGGAAAAAGTTAGAAAAAAAGTATGTTGAATTGCTTAAAATTACTATTCCACAGCTAAAAATCAAATTAAATAACCAGGTTTTTAAACTTTTTCAAAATTGATAGAATTGATTTACCAGTCTTAGAGAATCTAGAAGTCCAAGTGCCCACCTCCTCAACCCTAGGCCCATGTTGATCCATTTCATGTACATTTTTCCCCCCATATCAAAATGAAGTTTGATACTGTGGCTTTGGACACCTCTAGCCAATCTGACTTTAGGATACTCATAATGAATATGGATGAGATATTTTTGCATACATTACTCCCATGCTAAGCAATCTCTTTCAAGCATATTTATTGTGAGCACTTAGAGAATGACACAAGGACAAATTTTTCCCGTCCTCGCAGGATCTCTCTATCCCTGTCCCCATGAGCTCTGTCCCTGCCCCATTCCTGCAAACTGTCCTCATCTGCACAAGATTCAAACTCTAAAATCATAAGTAGCAACATTCTAGAGCTCAGGTTGTGATGTCGTAATGCCTCATTCCACCAATGCCTAAGCTCCGCCCTCATCTGCATAAGCCTCAAACACTTTTATATCATAAGTAGCAACATTCTAGAGCTTAGGTTGTGATGTCATAATGCCTCATCCCACCAATGCCTAAGCTCCGTCCTCATCTTCACAAGCATCAAACCCTTTTATATCATAAGTAGCAACATTCTAGAGCTCAGATTCTGATGTCATAATGCCTCATCCCACCAATGCCTAGGCTCCTTTAAAATCATAAGTGTTCGAGGCTTGCTGGAATGGGACGGGGACAGAACTTGTCCCCAAGTTATTCATTATCCTAGAAACCTGACTGATTGGTGTGTTCCAAGGACTGGGATATGAAACCCTTGCTTTACAGATCAAAGAATGTGGCTTCCAGCTGTCCCTAATTAAAGATCTAGTTAAAAACATTTAAAAAAATGATTTATTAAATTTAATCCCACTATTACAGTTGTCTTTTATAAGCCTGCTGAAAAGATTTTTAAACATTTTTCAGAGACTAATTAATAATCCTATAATAGGTGATGAAATGGAGATTAACTGTCAGCAGATGCACACGACATGAGAGCGATGGCGTGGCTTTCCAAAATCAACCAAATTCTTCTGACACACTGTAAGACCTTCTGGCAGCTGTCAAGGAAAACAAACACAGCATGAACCACACACTAACGCCAACATCAAAATGCAGCTCAGAATTGGCCGACTCTCATATTCTGTAGGGCCGTGATGAATCAACTGAAATTTCGGGCTTTCTTTTTTTTTCCCTACATAGGCAATCAAAACTGAAAGGCACAGAAATATCTATTAATGCCTGCTATCAGAATCACTGATAGTGGCTATCTGTAGCTGTTGCTCATGAGACTCTACCAGTGCCAGTTACTACTAGCCCCAGATGGGCTCTCTTTTAGTAACAATTGTACAACAGGTGCATATCCCGACCTACAGACACGCCATCTCTGCAATAAAATAAAGAAATATTTTTTATTGCATGATTTGCATGCACAAAACAGAGACTAGTGCTTAGTAGGAGTTGAGGCATTTTCATGTGAATTCCATTACTTTAATGAATTATGCATACAATCCAGTACGTGCTTTATAGAAGAAATACCCCTATACCCCCCATGTAGAAATTTGGGTGCACAATTTAATTGAATTTGGAACCAATTAGCTCTGGTAATTGGGCACTAATGGTCAATAAGAGAAACTTTATAATAACCCCATGTCCTTTTATAAAACCGCGATAACAGTTTTTAGTGCAGGCCAGCACGCTGAATGCTTTGCACTACTGCCAACGCTCATAGGAACTCTGAGTGTCAAGAGCAGCGCAGAGCATTCAGCGTACCAGCCTGCACGAAAAATCGTGATTGCAGTTTTGCAAAAGAGGGGGGGAGTATATTTATACAAAATAATGGCAAACATGGCGTGGCAAGACGTCTGACAAGGATGGTAAAAAACATAACATGACAAAACATGGTATGGTGAGACACAGCATGGCAAGCACAGTATTGCAATGCTTTAAAAAAATAAAAAAGTATAAATGGACAAGTGAATCACTATAAAAAATATAGAGACCATAAAGGTGACCACACCATTTTGCAAAGGCTTGATCACATGCTGGTAGTGATAATAGGGATGCTCCCCCAGAATGACATACCAATGTGGTACATCACATTTAGGAACAGGATTACAAGTGAGTTGGAATGATTGGAATCAACATTCCTCTGCTATACTTGTCCCACTTTTTCTGCCTCAGACTAGCTGATGACATTGTTGTCCTATTAGTGGCATTACAATTGATCATAATATATAATCACCTTGATTTGGAACACTAATGTCTACGTGTCATGTGTGTTCTTAAACTATATGGGCTTTTTTAAAATTTTTCTTTATATTTTTAATGAATATGAATAAGCAGATGTCCAGTGGCATAGTAAGAGGGGAGTGGCCTGCCCTGGGCATGGTCTTCCTAAGAGTGTGGCACCCCTCTCCACGCCCCATGCTCCTCCTTGCCACGCGCCCTTGCTTTCCCCTGTAATTTTTTTTACTTCCCTGGTGCGAGGTTGCTGCTCACATCAGCATCGGCGCTCTCTCTGTCATCATTTTTGGGACCCGCCCCTAGGAAGTGACATCAAAGGGCAAACCAACCCTGACACGGGCAGGCTGCTCATGCCAGAGAAGTTAAATAAACTACAGGAAAAGGGAAGGGGTGCCAACGCACTGGCTGCCGCTAACCCTTACAAAGCCACTGCGGGCTTCTGGTGTATTGAATGTAATCATCTACTCTGCGCCTCGACCCTGAAGAAAGTGTTGAAACATGATTTCGGGTCAGGAGAGGTGATTCAGATTTTGAAACTATAAATCCCATAGAGGCAATAGTATTTAAAGAATAATAGCAAAAAGTTTCTATATAAAATTCAAAAATCAAAAATTATAAAAAGAGATATTTGGACCAGTGATAGCCCGCACACAGGTTATTAGCCAAGACTGATTCTAACGGCGAATAGCCGCGGGCACTTGAGATCCATAGTCTCCAACAAAATTTTCTGCAGAGACGTACTTGATCTAGCATTAGCCTATTATTGGATATTGAAACAACACGATGGGCTCCTTTTACGAAGGCACGTTAGCGGTTTAATGTGCGTAATAGCGCACACTAAACCGCCGGCCGCGCTAGATGCTACCGCCTCCTTTTACGCAGGCAGTTGTTTTTCGGCTAGTGCGGGGGTTAAACCCGCTAACACGCCTTCGTAAAAGGAGCCCTATGTCATTAGAAGTCGGGCAATGAAAGATAAGTGTTGTAGCGTTAGAACATTGATGAGATTATGAAAATTAATTTTTGGAGTGAAGAATTGTTTTTATAAATTAACTTTGCGGTGAAGAATTATTTATAAAAAGGATCAATGAGGATAAAGGATGATTCCTATCTTATGGTTTAGACAACTGATATCAGTGGAGCAGCTGTCTGAAGATCCCCAAATTTTTTTAATAAACTGATTGAAAATATAATGAAAAATAAAAAAAACATAGCTTAAGAACACTCATGACATGCAAACACTAGTTTTCCAAATTAAGGTGGCTGATGTCACTTCCGGGTGCCACGCATAGGAAGTGATGGGGTCGCAAGGAGCACGTTGTTGACTGCCGCGAGCAACAACTTCGACTAGAGGTACGGGGCAGGGAAGGAGGTGCGCGGCAGGTGGGGTTGATGAAGTAGCAAGGGGAGGCACACGTGATAGGAGGGATCGGGGAAGGAACGGGGGTGGGGGAAGGGCGCCAAAACCCCGGGCGCCTCTCACCCTCGCTACGCCACTGTTTGTGTCTGCAATAGTGAGCTTTGCATCAAAGTATACGCCTAGCATTCTAACACGAGATAAGATAGGGAACGTCACATCTTGTAACTGCAACTCCCCTAAAGTTAGATTTTTGGCTGATTACAATTGATCAGGCAGAACATAGCAGCAAGGGTGATCACAGTTTTACTTCGGAGGTTCTCAACTCAGTTCCAGGGACACACCCAGCTCGTCAGATTTTCAGAATATCTACAAAGAATATTCATGAGAGAGATTTGCATATAATGGATGTAGTGCATGCAGATTTATCTTGTGCAAATTCATTGTGGATATCCTGAAAACATGACTGGCAAAGTGTGTTCCAAGGATAGGCTTGAGAACCGCTGCTCAAGACAAAGTACTAAAGATCCCATCCCCACCTACGGACGCGCTGTCTCTGCGATAAAATTAAAAAAATATATTTTTAGGGCATGATTTGCATGCACAAAACACAGAATAGTGCTTTGGTAAAGTTGTGTCATTTACACTTGAATGCCATTACTTTAATGAATTATGCACACAAATTAGTATATGCTTTATAGAAAAAGTACCCCGATACCCCCACATTCTTTATATAGCACTCAAAATTGCATGTAGAAATTTGGGTGTGTGCCCACCAATTTCTGTGCACAATTGAATATAGAACCAATTAGTACCGCTAATTGGGGTCTAATGGTCAATTATCTATGCTAATTGGCAACAATTAGAATTTATAGGCACATCTTGCTAGGTGTATTCTAGAGAGATGTGCCCATAAAAGGGGGTGTGGCCATGGGAGGGACAAGTCATGGGCATTCCAAGAATTTGCGCTTACTGTTGTCGAAGATCTCTTCAAAGGCGGCTCAATTCTGCATCCTTTAAACAGTGAATTAATTTGTCTTATCTGTGCACTAGGAGCAGGAGAGGAGAAGAAGATGAGGTTTCTTTCTGGATATTTTGATCAAAATTCATGTCCTTTTAATTTAATTGGTAGAATCAAAGTGAAACCTAGTTCTTTTGCAGTTTGGGTACAGAGCATGGAGGGGGGGGGGGGAGAAGGCAAAAAGATGGCCTTTTGGATGCTTTGCACCTTATTTGGAAAACGTTCATCGATAATGAAAACATCTCTGCAGAGATCAGGATGCCCCATATGCCATCATCATGACTCTCCTAACATTCCATTGTGCTGCGGTGGTCAGTTACAACACACACACACAGCATTCTCTGCATCACTGAGCAATGAGGCAACCAGATTGCCACATTTGGGCTTCAGAACAGCATTAGCCATGTAACGTTATCTGAGCCTATCTGCTTTCAAGGTGTAAGGTCTCATGCATACCGCAAAGCTCTCCGACATTCGTGCACATGTCATGAAAACATGTCACTGTGCCTGTCGTACTTCACCCCAGAAAAAGCCACACGTGCTCTCTTAAATATCAGAATTGATATTTTCTATTGACAAAAATCACAGCAGAGCTGGTTCATCTTCATTTTTTTTTAGAATTTTGCACCAACTTTGCCTAAACTCCATTACGACATAAGTTTTAGGTGACTTTTACTACAGGTCGATGCTTGCTTGGCATTCTGCATCCACGTTTAGAAAAAAACATTTCAAGTCATCTGAATTGTCACTTATCTTCTCCACCCCAGGAAACAAGGAAGAAGACAACAATTACCTGATATCATACTTTGCTGGGCATGCTTTAAATTTGTTGCAAAGAATAGTTTGCTAGTATTGTGAAGGGTAATCTTTGTACACACAATACTGTACACCAATTTCTTTTTGGGGTGAAAGCACATTCCTCTTATGTACTGACAATTATGTTTTCTGATCAAGGTATAACAAATTAAATATAAGAAAAGGAAGTTCAAAATGTCCCAAAGCATAAGTAGTTTCAAGTTTCAAGTTTATTAGGTTTTAATATACCGACCATCAAGCAAATATCTGGCCGGTTTACATTAGATTTAAAAAGACAAAAAGAATAGAAACAATTGAAGAAATATTAAATAATTTGAAGAGTATATAGTGAACATTAAAGACATTAACAAGACAAACTTGACAGTGAGGATAAAAGGGAGTGGGAGGGTAAAGTTACATTGTAGAAAGAAAAAGGAGAAAGAGGAGTTAGGAGTAAAACATATTGGGTGGGGAAAATTTTTATAAGAAATAAAGCAGTATGAAAGCAATTTGATACTAGAGAAGAGTCTAAATAGAATTGAATGCATCACGAAATAAAAAAGTCTTCAGGCTTTTCTTAAATTTGTCAAGGTGTTGTTCGTCACGAAGTAGTTGTGGAAGAGAATTCCACAATGTCGGGGCAGACACCGCAAAATTTATTTTTCGTGTGTAATAGAACTCTTTTATAGACGGAATCACTAAGAGATTTTGATTTGTAGATCTCAGAGTTCGAGTAGAGCATTGAGGAATGAGGAGTTTGTGAAGGTATAACGGCAGGTGAGAGGATTTTATTTTGAATGTCAAGAGGATGATTTTGTAAGTGATACAATGCATCACGGGAAGCCAGTGAGCATCTTTCAGAGCTGGCGTAACGTGATCATATTTGCCTAGGTTATAGATGAGTTTTATTGCAGTACACTTAATTATTGGCTTATATACACACACATATATATAAGGCCAATAGTACACACATATATAAAACAACTGTATTACTGAGCTTTTTTTTTTGCATTCTCCATGTAAATGTTTTATTACCTACTAAGAAGTTAAATATCTTTACAATGATCCTTCTTAATTGGAAACTTTCTTCATGAATAATTTGTTTCCTTTGTAAATTCATTTTCTCGCTCTTTGTAACTCTTTAAATGGGTAACTGGGTAGAAGATTATTACATACTAGGGTATAATACCTTGTTGTAATTGGTCTCACTTTGCTCTTTTTGGTTAGTTTCCCATAATGTCAATACGAGGGGCTGCTGTAAAGTTCTCAGCCCCACCAAGAAGAGAATGATGTGGAGCCATGAAACTTACAAGTTATTCCACACTTTTCTTGACACTTTTCATTTCAATGAGGCAAATGCATCTAGCAAATGGACACAAGTATAGGGAAACCAAGCCATTGTGACATCACTGATGAGGCTAGCTCTTAGGCATTGGTGGAATGAGGCATTATGACATCACAGTACGAGGGACCACTGAAAAGTTCTCAGCCCAACCAAGAAGAGAACGATGTGGAGCCATGAAACTTACAAGGTATTCCACACTTTTCTTGACACTTTCCATTTCAATGAGGCAAATGCATCTAGCAAATGGACACAAGTATAGGGAAACCAAGCCATTGTGACATCACTGATGAGGCTGGCTCTTAGGCATTGGTGGAATGAGGCATTATGACATCACAGTACGAGGGACCACTGAAAAGTTCTCAGCCCAACCAAGAAGAGAACGATGTGGAGCCATGAAACTTACAAGGTATTCCACACTTTTCTTGACACTTTTCATTTCAATGAGGCAAATGCATCTAGCAAATGGACACAAGTATAGGGAAACCAAGCCATTGTGACATCACTGATGAGGCTGGCTCTTAGGCATTGGTGGAATGAGGCATTATGACATCACAGTACGTGACACTAACGCTCCAGATTATCGATTCGCAGAGTAAAACTATTGTATATTTTCCCAAGTGCCATGAAAAGTGTAAGTTTCATGGCTCCTTCACATCATTCTATTCTTGGTTGGGCTGAGAACTTTCCAGCTCCCCCCCCCCATCATAGATGTAGTAGTAATTTTTTCCCCCCTTTATTGATGGGACTAATGGTATATATCAGTTTATTGGTAGCTCATGGCTTTCTGCATTTTGATGATACAAATCTATTGGAGGTTAAATCATTTAAGCTTGTTAAATTTTTAATTGTCCATTGTTCAATGCTTTCTGATTATTGTTTATTTATATGAAATGCACTGTTTCTGGGCGTTTGATTTTTATTCGTAATTTAGAAAATGTATATTTATTAGTAGTTTTTTGTTGGTGTATTTTAAGTAATCATTATGGCCCCCTTTTATCAAGCGTTTTAGCATGGGCCAGCAGGGTAAATGCTCCAGAGCGCACAGGAATTGAATGAGGGTCAAAGCATTTTCCACAGCAGCAGCGCGACTGTTGCGGCTTGATAAGAGTGCCTATATGTAGGGTGACTTTGTTTTGTTGTTCCCTGCACAAGCCCAGTATTAGATGTAGCTTTCTTTCTAAACATTTTCAAAATTTAATAAAGATAAAGTTTAAAAAAGCAGAGTCCCTATATTTAACCCTTATTTTCTTTTCTTTTTTGTGTTCAATTATTTTATTTCATTTTTCAATGACATATCAAGTATCCACTTGTACAGAAAGGTAAAGTCAAACCAAAAGTAGATGTAATGCAAAATACAATACTAAACAGATTATCTACTATCTTAATAAGAAAATGTATATATAGCTTAACTTTAACTCAAGTCCTCTAAATAAAGCAAGATGTAGCATCAGCGAGAAAATATAATATAATATTACAAAATAAAAATGAAGACTAAAGGTTGTATAGGCTGAGAAAGGTAATCAACAATCAGTGAGTACTAACCCTTATTTTCAGTCAAATGCAAAAGCCTAAGGGTTCTGCTTGACATTCACTTAGATTTAGGAGCTTAAGAACCCCTTTTTCGAAGCTGCCGTGGTAAATGCCCCAACGCCCACAGTAACTGAATGGGCTTTGGCACATTTACTGCAGCAGCATTGCCACTGCGGCTTTGCAAAAGGAGCCCTAAAAGTAATATGCTTAAATTTAGGCCTGCCATTCATTTGTTTTATTTACTCTACCCCCCCTCCCCTTTTACAAAGCTGTGCTAGCAGCTGCCATGTGGCAAAAGCCTCGAAGCCATTTAAATCCCTATGGACTTCGGGGCAGTTAACGCTAATGCAGCTTTGTAAAAAAAAAAAATAGGGTGTGTGTATTATTTATCAGATTTGTTTTCTGCCTCTCAATCATTTGGGCACAGGATAAAAGTATAAACATATAATAATAGAAATAAAACAAAAGTAAGAATGATAAAAAAAACAAAACAAAATCATAGGATGGTCATGCCTGGGAAACAAGTGAAAGGATGTAGTTTTTAGCTAGCCCTTAACGTTATGGAATGTACCACCGAGTCCTATTTGAGCTGAAACAAATGTAAAGACATTTAAAATGATGCTGAAACCCTTTTCTTTTACCAAACCATTTGATAGCCAGGTAAATGGAGAGAGGAGAATCTAATGAGGAGACAGCAGGTCATGATGCTTTGTACAGGATAAGAGGTTATGCTAATTTTATATATATGTTTCTTTTGTGACTTTAGGGTCCTTTTACTAAGGCGTGCCGATTTAGCGCCATAGAATATAATGGGCGCCTTAGCATAGAGCATGCTCTAAATCAGTTAGCGCGCCTTAGTTACTCTGAGCTCTCCAAAACAAAAAACAAAAAAAAATACCTACTGCACCTAAAATTTCCCTTTTACATAACTGTAGCATGTTTTTTTTAGTGCCGACCGTGGCACTAAAAACTGTAGCTCCGTGCACCTAGGAATTCTATGAGTGTCGGAACCGTTACTACCACGGCCAGCGCTAAAATACACACTACAGTCTTGTAAAAAGGAGGAGGGGGTATATAAGCCACATGGAAACCTGAAGACTACTGAAGGGATGAACATTCAGGTACAGTAGGTATTTTTCTATTCTTGGAGGGCTCACAAAAATGTAAAGAGTTAAAATGGGATTTGAACCTGGGCCCTTTTGTTTAAAGACTACGGCACTAACCACTAATCTGCCCCCTCTACTATGCAGGGATATCTGGCCATTTTTGTTAAGAATGCTGTAAGATAGATGCCCAGTTAAGTACTATTGAAAATGGCTGGTTAGCCCTGAACAGGTGATTTAACCAGTCAGGAGACATTTGTGGCTGGCTGAATTCCTTTGAATGGTGACCATTTAGTATATTTGGTTTTAATGCCAAACCATTTGAAAAATATTGAACTGGTTACATAAAAGAAGCATTGTATTATGAAAATAATAATTTCTGCTTTTTACAATCAGTTTGGATAAAACTGAATGCTTGTTTACTACCGGTAGTTCTCTTCAATTTGTGGCTGGATAATGTGTCTTTATAAAATTGGCAAAAAATATGAGTCTTCTGGATTTTTCACATAGGCACCCTGTTATAAAATTAGTTTCTAAGAGAAAGCATATAAGCATGTACTGTATATTATATTTGTGTGCAATCTCGCAATGGATTATGACTATTTACTAAAAGCCCACAAAACATGCAAAAACACTCCACAGCAACCACAAAAACGGGATAAGTACTTAAGCAAAAGAAAAGCCTCAGACTAACGGAGAGGTGTAGCCGCACTCTTCCACCCAGACATCATAGGCAAAAAACTTTCGCAAAAGTTAAAGCTATGGCGGGTGGGAGCATAGGAATAGCCAAAATTAGAAGCGAAAACAGGCCAGGCCGACAATCGTTTTGTGGCCAGTAACCACTGCTTCAGGGCCTCAACACCAGCAATCCAGGCTATCGATTCGCAAGCAGTAGATTTGGTCTGCTGATTTCAGGGATTTAGTAGTACAGGAATTAGAAGTAATAGAGGATCAATATGGGAAATCCATCAAAAGATACAAACTGTCATATGAGGAAACCACAGCCATTCAAGAATTGAGTGAGAATCCAATGATTTTAGTTTCCTGGGCTGATAAAGGTGGGGGCGACAGTAATTCAATCCAGAAAGAAATATAATCAAGATGCCTATAGACAGCTCAACACTATTTACTATAAGCGCTTACCTATGAACCCTACGGATGATATCAAAAAGGAAATTGCCCGGATTCTGACCCCGAGCAATAAAAGCAATATGATTACACGAAAAGTGTATGAATTTTTGAAGGAAAACCACCGTGACTCCCAAGATATATTTCCTTCCAAAAATCCTTAAAGATGTGCAATCCCCGCCGGGACGTCCCATCATTTCAACAAAGAATTCCATTCTGGAACCCTTATCAAAATTTTTAGATATCTTTTTGAGAGAAGAAGCAAGTAAAGTCCGCTCCTTCATTAAAGATACCACACATATGCTGTTAACTTTATCTAATGTAACAGAGGTCGGTGATGATTGGATACTTGTCACATTGGATGTGGCATCACTATATACCATGATTCGGGCAGAAGAAGTGCTGAAGTTGTTGGAGGAAATATTCAATCGGAAAACCATGCATCCTAGAATTTCCTTGGAATTCCTAATGAAATTAACTGAACTAGTATTAACAAGGAGCTATTTTTGGTTCAATGAAGAATTCTTCCAACAAATTCATGGAATAGCCATTGGCGCTTCAGTAGCGCCGTCCATTGCCACATTGTACATGGCAAGTCTGGAAGAGAAACACATCTATAATTCGGATGGATTCAAGAATGTCAGTGTCTGGAAAAGATTTCTGGACGATATCTTTTTTATTTGGACAGCTTCGATGCAAGAGCTAAGGGACTTCATTGAATGGTTGAATAGATTGGAGCCAAATATTAAGTTTTAACATAGTAACATAGTAGATGACAGCAGATAAAGACCCGAATGGTCCATCCAGTCTGCCCAACCTGATTCAATTTAAATTTTTAAATTTTTTTCTTAGCTATTTCTGGGCAAGAATCCAAAGCTCTACCTGGTAATGTGCTTGGATTCCAACTGCCAAAATCTCCGTTAAAACCTACTTCAGCCCATCTACACCCTCCCAGCCACTGAAGCCCTCCTCAGCCCATCCCCCACCAAACGACCATACACAGACACAGACCGTGCAAGTCTGCAACCATCAATACTAGGGAAATTGTATTTTTGGATATCAATATACAGAAGGATAATGGATTTAAGACTACCTTATTTCAAAATAACACCAATAGAAAAAGTCTTCTATGGTATCACAGTTTTCACCCTCGACGGTTAAGGAATAGTCTTTCTATTAGCTAATTCCTCCGCCTTAGGCAGATTTGCTCTTTTGAAGATTTCAAAGTATAAGCGAAAAAGATGAAGAAAAGATTTCACCAGCGGAGGTACCCGAAGGAAGCATTCATCAAGTATATACCTGTGCTAATTTCACCCAAAGAGATCTACTGCTGAATTACCTTGAAGAGAAAGAGAATCTGGGACTAATTTTTGTTCAGAAATACACACCCCTCTCATCTAAAATCAATAAGTTGATACTCAAACATCTTTATTTTAAATCTTTGTCATTTATATATTAGCACATCTATGTTAAAAAGTTTTCAAGTTATACCTTTATAAGTCATTTTCATATTTTATCCCTTTTATATTCATATATTTGCATGTCACATTCATTACATCATGTTTCTTTTGTTTGCTTGTATTTCTGCATATACATAGTTATGTTAAAAGCTTCATATTATCTTTGTATTGTTTTAATGTCATGTTATTGCATTTTAATTCCTTATTGTCCCCTGAGGAAGGTGACAGTCGCCGAAACTTGGATCCTAGTCAGGACCACATTTACATTATATGTCAAGGACTTGTAACTGAAGGTTGGTTCTGACATCTCCTGTGCCTCTTCTTTTGTTGCTCTGTTTTACCCCGAGGCCTAGGACCTTCGTTCTCTTTTTTTCTTCACAATCCATCCTTGCCATTTTCAGGGCTCAGACCACAGAAGTCAATCCGGCATTGGCTTCACTTCCCCACTGCTGGAGCTGCCATTTAAGCACCAGTCCTGTGCATTCCAGACATCTAACACCCTTTCCATGAAAAAGCATTTCCTGATGTTACTCCTAAGTCCAGTAGTATAGTAAGGGGGACAGACCACCCCTGGCAGTGTCTTAGTGGTGGCACCAGCACCTCTCCTCCTCTCTCCCACCGTGTGCACACCCTCACTTCCCCACCATACCTCTAGCTCCAACCTGCTGCTCGCTGTGCCTTGGTACTCCCCTCTGACATAACTTCCAGGTCCAGCAACTAGGAAGTGACATCAGAGGGAGAGCAGCAAGTTGGAGATGCTGCTTGCACCGGGGAAGCTAAACAGATATGGGGAGGGTCATGGGGGGAGGAGGGGGAATAGAAAAGAGGGGAGGGGGTGACACTACCCCAGGTTTCTCGTAACCTCACTACACCAGTGCCACCTTGCAAAATCTAATCGTTCTCTCTAGTTTTACCACTTCTCTGTTTGGAAAAGATTTGCTTGTAGATTAATACCATTTAAGTATTTAAATGGCTGTATCATATCTCCTCTATCCCTTCTTTACAAATTCAGGTGTTCAAGTTTTTTGTCATAAGTTTCTTGGTGCAATCCTGATATCATTTTCGTTGCCTTCTTCTAGACTTTCAAAACTTCCATCTTTATCAAGATACAGCTTCCAAAACTGAACAAAATATTCCAAGTGAGGCATTACCAATGACTTGTACAAAACACCTCTTTTTCTGCTGGTGATTCTTCTCACCAGCAGCTTCCATATTGCTCATCTCTAGGGATGTGACTTTCTCAAATTTGCCTAGTTAATAAGTCTATGGAATTTTTCTCTAAGAACTTGTGCAACCATTTTTAAAACCAGCTGCAATAAATACTTTTATTACACCCTCAAGCAATGAATTCCAGAGTTTAATTATGTGGTGAATGAAAAAAATATTTTCTTCAATTAATTTTAAATGTACTGCTTAGTAACTCTATGGCATACCTCCTAGTGTTTGAACCTTTGAAAGAGAAAACAAGATTTATCTCCCCTTAGCTTTCTTTTCTCCAAGCTGAAGAGTCTTTCCTCTTGGAGAAGTTTTCATCCCCTTGGTCATTTTGCTCATCTTTCTCTGTGCTTTTTCTAATTCTACCAAATCTTTGAGATGGGGTGACCAGAATTGCACACAATACTCACACCATGAAGCAATTAGGAAGAATTATGATATTCACTGCTGTATTTTCCATTTTTTCCTAATAATAACTAGCATCCTATTTGCTTTGTTGGCTGTTGCCACACACTGATTGGAGCATCCACACACTGATTGGAGCATATCAACATATCATCCACGATGATGCTTAGATCCTTTTCTTGGATGGCGACTCTTAATGTGGAACCTTCCATCAGGTAGCTATAGTTTGCATTATTCTCTCCTACATATGTATGAAGTAAGGCTGAATAAATTGCAGCTGTACTCACTTGAGGAACGAAGAGAGAGAGGGGACATGATTGAGACATTTAAATATATCACGGGCCGTATCGAGGTGGAAGAGGATATCTTCCATCTTATAGGACCTTCGTCCACCAGAGGGCATCCGCTGAAAATTAGGGGAGGAAAATTTCATGGTGACTTCAGAAAGTATTTCTTCACCGAGAGGGTGGTCAATCATTGGAACGAACTCCCACTGCAGGTGATTGAGGCCAACAGCGTGGCAGATTTTAAAAATAAATGGGATATTCACGTGGGATCTCTAATGATGTAAAGGCAGGGGGTGGTGAACAAATTCAAGGCGAAGGGTCACTAGAGTGGGCAGACTTGATGGGCTTTGGCCCTTTTCTGCCGTCATGTTTCTATGTTTACATGCATCATTTGCACCTATCCACATTAAATTTCATCTGCCATAGGAATGTTCAGCCTCTAGTTTCCAACATCCTCTTGTAATTTCTTACAATCTGCTTGAGATCTGACCGCACTGAATAATTTTGTCATCTGCAAATCTAATCACCTGATTCATCACTCCAACTTCCAGATAGATCTTTGGTAAAGGTCTGACAAAGCATTTATGTGGAATACCTAAAAAGCACCTATTTTATAGAGACAAAAGAAGTGCTTTGTAAAACTGTGACCCTGAATTAGCTCCTGGCAGCACACCAATCTCCTCATACAAAGTTAAATATGTACATGTATTCTCGATGTTAAATACATGCATACGTTGAAACCCACCCACATCTATGTGTGAGCCACATAACATAGGTGCATCTACTCTTATCAGGGGTTCTCAAACCGGTCCTCACTAAGGTTTTCAAGATACCCACAATGAATATGCATGAGATAGATTTGCATACTTACTATGGATATTGAAAACTAGACTGTCTTGGTGTGTCCCATGGACTGGGTCGAGAACCCCTGTTGTATAACCACATAAAATTTTATAAGAACCTTTTTCTGTGTGTAAAGCATGCTTTACATGTGGAAACCCTTTATAAAATTATCTCTATGGGAATGGAAAAAGAGCTTAGCAAATTTAGCCACCTATGTTGACAGCCTCAACATATTTTCAGATTTTGCTTATCTTTGGAACTTGCTAACATTTTAAACTGATCAATAATCTGCAGTTGCTGATACCTATCCATCTATACCCTAATTCCAATGGATGGGGTAGAGAATAGGAAAGAGAGGCCAGTCTACAGGTTTGAGGGAGTAACTACAAAATAGAAATATATGGTGGAAATGTTTTATTAGGTCAAGATGTAGTTGTTTCAGAATTCTATATAACACCTAATTGCCTGTTAAATATAAAGTTGTTTTCAAATAAAACTGAACCGTATAAAAGTCACACTTAAGTCACCCAGCATACTTTCATTTTTGAGATAAGCCTTTCTCTCCTCATGCATTCTTCTTGTTTTTTCAGCCTTTTAATGTATAGTTAAAAGCCTGAAGTACGTGTGGAGCTCTGGTCATTACAATAGAGTGATAACATATGATGAGCTAAACAGCCTGGAATGAGTTAACCTATACACGAGGGGTGGGCACTGGGGAACTGGGTGGATGCCAAGAAGCTCCTGTAGCTTGAATGTTCTTAAGGGCTGGGGGGTGACATCAGCTGACATGATATAAGGGCTTCCTCATGTTCTCTCAGGGGTTATATATTAAAGGTTCACATAAAGAGTCTAGTAAACAAATCTATTCATTAGCAAAGTGCCAGCCACCGTGAAATACTAAGTGGTAAGTACAATATCATTCATTATGTTTTCTACTTACATGTATGAGAAAATGATTTTACTAACATTTCATTATTCAACAATTAAATTATATTATTGTTTATATTATATCTGTATTTAGCTGTCTAGATATAGATACAATGAACAAGTTTAAGAATAGGAAACCAGGCTGCTATTATAATACTCATAATATAAATAGTGTACCATTGTAACTTACAAATAATTTTTTTGTTTGCTTCTAACAAATATTTCTTAACCTTGCATTTTTAATACATTGCCAATACTGTATTTCTTTTATTGATAGCATATTAAAAATACAATAAGGAAGTACTTACTGAATATATCATTTCTCTATCTAGAGTTAACATGATTTTCAAAAGAGATATGGCAAAACTTGCCGTTTTCTTCTGTGGAGTGTGTTTCTTTGCAAAGTGTGTGGGAAAACCAGTTAGGTAAGTGTGCTGGTATCCTTTGATTTTCAGTGTGCATTTCTTAAAACAATATTTTAAAAGTTGATTTTTCTTGCCTGTAGGAAAAGAGCAATAAGTGAAATGCAGCTCATGCATAGCATTGGGAAGCACAGACATGCTACTGAGAGGCAAGAATGGCTGGAACGTAAACTGCAGGATGTGCACCCTGCCTCAGCCAGGGCACCAGAGGGCATCCAGACCGAAGCCCTGGACTCTAGGAGTCAGAGACCCAAAAGGAAGGAGGAGAAATGGAGAGAAATTAAGACCAGAAGGTTATTTCCAGACCAAATGCATGCACTACAGAAGAAAGTCCTTGACAAAGTTTTTATAGGTATACCTTTAAAAAGAAATTCTCATTGAAAAAGAGTATATTATGGGATCCTTTTACTAAGGTGTGCTAGTGGATTTAGCATGCGCTGAATGCCACACAGCTCACTGTATACTTATGGATTGCATGGTACTTAACCTACTTAACCTACCCTAATTCGTTAGCATGCTAAGGGGGAATTCATCAAAAAGCATCAAGTCCATTAGCTTGTGCTAAACATGTCCATTAAATTCATATGGGCATCTTTAGCAAAATTCCCCCTATATCTGTCAGCATCCCTTAATAAAAGGATCCTTATATGTTTGCCTGCCTGCCTATTTATTATGATGAGTGATTTTATTATCAAGGTCTGTTATTTTTAGTTTAGAATAATTCTTGGGTTCTCAAACTTTTAGTTCTGAGTTTGACAGTTGCCTGGAATTCAAATGCACCAGTACCTTAAAGGTTCTGTCACTCGCTGTTAAACAGCCATTTTGAAGAACTCGGGGCTCCTTTTACAAAGGTACGCTAGCAGGTTTTGCCCCGCGCGCTAGCCGCCACCGCCTCCTTTTAAGCAGGTGGTAATTTTTCCGGCTAGCACGCGCTAATCTTGTGCGTGCGCTAAAAACGCCAGCGCACCTTTGTAAAAGGAGCCCTTGATCACTGTTTGAAGTGTATTTGGACACTCTTTGACAGATGAGGGGACAAATTAAAATCTGTGCAACTAATATCTTGGCTGCATTTCCCAAAAATTAGAAGACTACCAAGATGCCTTGTTGCACATCTGCAACCCACTCCAGTGTCTGTGCAAGATGGGTGATCCTGTTAGTTTGCTGCAAGTATCTTCATCTTGATGCATCACTGGATAAAAAAAATTAAAATTTGTGCTTGATTTGTGGCTCCTATTAATATCCGTATTTGCTAACGGATTAGCACGTGCTAAACGTTAACACATGCATGTTAGTCTATGGATGCGTTAGCGTTTAGCACGCGCTAATCGGTTAGCGCACCTTTGTAAAACAGGAGGCAAGAATAATTATTTTAAAGATTTTCATCTGTATCTCAAAGACTGGCAAGTTAAAATGAAAAGGAAATGTAGCTTATTTTGATTTTTTTTAAAAGAGTATTCTCTAAATGGAGTAAATATAAATCATAGTCAAGCACAAATTGCCAATGGGAGTTTGCCTAGAATATACTGCTCTACAATTGCAAAAGGAAGTGAATCTGCTCATGTGCAAAAATAACCCCCCTTTTATCAAGCTGCGTAAGGGTTTTTTTATTGCAGACTGCTGCGGTGAAAGCTCTGTCGTTCATGAGCGTCGGAGCTTTTATCATAGCGGTCTGCGATAACCCCCCCCCCCACACACACAACTTGATTAAAAGGGGGGGGGGGAGAGTAAGATAGGTGCTATCTGTAACCTAGGAAATATTAGACATCTGCACAGCCCCTTCTGGATCCCCAGAATTTCAGAGGCAAAAGGCATTAAGTCTACTGCAGAGAAACAAGCAAACATGTTTCCCCCACCCCTATTTCCCCCACAAATCAGCCAGTCCAGTATGAAGTTGGGTTTAAAAAGGCACAGGAGGACCAAAAGAGTAAAGGAGAGAAAAAGAATAAAGCAAATGATGGTGTGAATAGAAGGTAGAAGCTATTTAAAGAGAAAAAGAAACAGTAATTTAAAGTAGAATATATGAAGTTTGACATGGTGATGGAGGGCAGAGCAGTTCAAAGACACAAGGGAAACATGGCAAAGAATGGACTAAGAGAGGAAGGGGTAAAGTCAGTAAAAATGGAGAAGGTAGTAGTGAGAAATTTCCTGAAAGTAGAGGTCAACAAGAAGTCATAAGTGTGAAGGAAAGGTAAGACATGTGGAAAGGGGGCAGTGAAAAGCGGAAAGGAAGTTGCGTGGACATAAAGAATATCTACAGCATGTTACTGTAGTGTGTATTGAAAAGAAAGGCATTAGCTAGCACAAGACATGAAGAGATGGGAAAATGAAAAAATACAGACAATAGTAATAAAATATTACAGAAAGGAAAGAGAGAAATGGCCACCCCCATCCCTCCTCAAAAAAAAAACTGACAGAAAAACAGAATGATGAAGGTGATAAAATGGGGTAGGAGGACCATCCATGCTCAGTCTGACGTGCAATATCAAAATGAAAATGGCAGAAAAGCAAGTGATGTGAGAACAGTAACGTAGTACGAGAGGCCGGAGCGCATTAGGCACCATCCAGCAGCAATGTGGCTGGTGGGGATCCCTAAGCATCTCTCCTCTCTTCCCCAGCGATGACGGGGGTGTCTCTTAACTGCACTCTCCTTCCCCAGGTACCTCTTAAATCCTTCTATTCTTTGCCTGCAGTAAGCAAGGAATCCCACCCCCCTGCTTATGGCCGGCCCTCTGAGTTGTCCTTCTAACGTGACTTCCTGTTCTCGGGACCAGGAAGTTACCTCAGATGGAAGGCTTGAGTTGGTAGGAGTGGGTAGGAGTTCCTGCTCACTGCCACTGAAGAACAGAAGGATTTGAGGTACTGGGTATGTGTGTAGAGGGAGATGAGTGAAGTTAAGAGACCCCCATCACTGGGAGTAGGGGATGGCACCCTCTGCTCCAGGTGCTGTCTTTCCTTATTACGCCACTGTGTGAGAGAAATGAGGAAGGAAATGACAAGAGTTGTGTATCAGAGTAACAGTGATATGAAAAGCCAAATAGAACAGATAGTTGAAGAAAAGCATAAAAGGGAAAAGAAAAATATTTCAAAATTGAATCATATAGAATAATGCTGATCACACTAGAATGGGAAATAGAAGGTGGATAGCGTAGCTGGTTTTAAGAAAGGTTTGGACAAATTCCTGGAGGAAAAGTCCATAATCAGTTATTAAGACATAGGGGAAGCCTCTGCTTGCCCTGGATCGGTAGCATGGAATGCTGCTACTCTTTGGGTTTTGGCCAGGTACTACTGACCTGGATTGGCCACCGTGAGAACAGGCTACTGGGCTTGATGGACCATTGGTCTGATCCAGTAAGGCTGTTCTTATGTGGTATTATTAAAAAGGAGTCATAAGGAGTAAGACAAGATAAATGATCTTCCAAAAGGAGGCCAGTAGAAGTTAAAACAACAGTTTTATTGAAAAAGAGATTATGTTCTTACCCTGGTAAGCTCTTTTCCAGTAGATAGGTGAGACATTCTAGACAGTAGGGTTATTTATCTGTAGCCTTGTGCTGCTGCAGAAGGAATCCACTCTGGATTTTTCACTCTGCATCTGTTACACTTCACTGGTCTTTCTAGCTCCACGTTCAGTTCTTTCCTTCTGCACACGTACCTGCAGGAGTGTATGTTCTGCTCTCCCGATTTTACTATTTTTAATTTGATGTAAATTTGTCCCCTTTCGGGTAATTTAGTGCTTGGAGAATTTGAAGCTCTGCCTGTTTGAGAATTCACAGACTTTGGTCTGTAGCTAACTGGATGATCCCACTGGGTACCTGTTAGCTAGCCTGCATAGTTTTCTCTGGAGCTCAGGGCTGTCTCTGAGGAAGCTCACCTAACTGTTGATCAGGGACTGAGCACAGGCTGTTAGGCGCCCTTAGGAGGCTTGGCGGTGTCTCGTAGGGTGCTGACTACGTCGTCATGCCTCTGCCCATACAGGTGCACATCCGTTGGTCTGCAGGGTGGAGGTGTAGTCAGACATAGGAGTCTGGCAGACAGCCTGAAGATCATCTTTACAGAACCATTCCCAGCATTGTGGTAGTGAATTTTCTCATCCAGCTACTGTGAGAAAGCTGAAAGCAGCTATAGCACAGATCTTGTCAGGACACAAGTGAATACACAGGCTGAAAGCCTGTAAGAGGAATCAGGGGAGGTTTGAAAAGTAGGGTTTTGAGTGTTTCTGAATGTTCCCCCTCCTGAAAAATCCTAAAAATCACTGTTTTTAGAGTTTGGGAAGTATGAAAAAAAAAAAAAAATCACAATTTTGGCACAATTTTTTTGACAGAAGCCATCTTGGATTTTTAGCTATCTTTTTTCCTAAAGCTCCCTGCTTCTTCAAAACTGTAAATTTTGCCTAGAAACCTGATGGGATGGAGTCCTTGGGCTCTCCTCTTCTGGATTCTTGCCAGGAATGCGCCTATTTAGCATTAGGTGCAATTTCTGGCTCCTAATTTGGGTGCCTATCCCCAATATCCTACAACACTGCAAATTTTAGGAATGTGCCTGACCCACTCATGTACCCCCCCATGATCACGCTATGGGATTTGGATGCACATTGTTATAGAATAGTGTGTATCAAATTCCGAATTGGTGTCCATTAATGCCAATTTGTGCCCAATTATTGGCTAGTTGGCTCCTTAGCCAATTTGTGTGTACAGCTTGGATCGGCATCCAATTTTGGGCACCATATATAGAATCTGGGGAGAATGTGATGATTAAACAAGTACTTCCACCCAGAACTAAAAAGATGCAGATGTGTCAATCAGAAAAACTCCACCTATGTTGGAGTTCTCCAGTCCTTATTAACTTCTTGAAATACAGTGTAGATAGGACACCACATGCCAAAATTATCAGAGTGAAAGAGACATGGAGCTCCTTTTACAAAGGTGTGTTAGGGCCTTAACGCGCAGAATGGTGCGTGCTAAATTGCCACGCGTGCCTGCCGCTACCGCCTCCTCTAGTTTTTTGGGCAGCGCGCGCTAAAAACGCTGGTGCACCTTTGTAAAAGGAGCCCATAATATCATGAGCCTTTTTTGAAGTGTAGGCCACAATAAAAGGTAAAAGAAGCAGGGCATGTACAAGTGGAGGGATAAAGCAGAAATTGGTAAACTCAGAAAATGAAAGGCCTTCATCTTGTTAACAAGTACACCACCTGTAGCTAGGGCTTAACTTCTGGACATAAAGGAAGCTGAACTGTGGAGTCAGGGGATGCTAATTAGGTGAAACTTGAACTTGAAAGGGGATAGGAGCAGGAGAAGAGGGTCTGCTCTGGATTAAGGAAGAGGGCAACTTCTTTGTTCTGCTCCAGGCTTTCCGGAAGGGAAGGGCTGAAGCTGAACACTTCTGCTACTCTGGAGTCTAAAATGAACTGGAACTGTGTTTCAGGTCCTTCTCCCCATAGCTCTAATGCTGCTAATTTATGATTATCTTGTATTTATTTTAAAAAAAAAAAAAATGTAAAATTAAAATGTCAAAAGTACTTTTAAAGAACTGTATTTTAACTACTTCTGCTGGTTTAAAAAGCACTTTTAATATTTATTTTTGTTAGTATATTTATTGTATAATTTATAATTTTATAAAAGTGCATTATTGTGCCTTGTCCCAGTCACATAATGAAAGTTTATGTTTAATAAAACTGAAACAAAGATCTTTTGGAAAGTGTATTAAGAATATTTAACTGTTTAGCTCCTTGATCTGCAAAAATTTTGATTAGGAGTTTCAAATGTTTACTATTTTACTAATTTCCAACAAATAAAAGCAATATTGAAAATATGTATATATTATTTGGTTTTCTTTTAAAGCTTATAATTAAAAAACATAGACGTCCAAAAAGCATTCTAAATCAGCCCTTGGACGTCCTAATCGTCAGGACGTCCAAGTGCCGATAATCAAAACTGTCTTTCTGTATATCTAGCAAGGTGTTCCAGCCTCTGTACGTTTCGAGCAGGGGTGCACAACTCCGGCTCTCGAGGGCTGTAATCCAGTCGGATTTTCAGGATTTCCCCAGTGAATTTGCATGAGATCTATTTGCCTGCACTGCTTCCATTGTATGCATATTGATCTCATGCTTATTAATTTTGGAAATCCTGAAAACCCTGGCCTGGGCCGAAGTTGTGCACCCCTGGTATAGAGCATGAGATGGGCGTTGTGGAAGTGAGTTGTGGGCGTGCTTTGGACAGTCTCAAGGGTAGGTTAGAAATGGACGACTTGCAGCGATAATCATACATTTTGCAAGACATCTTGGACGGAACTTATACGTTTGGAACTAGACCTGTTTTAGAACGGTCTAAGTGCCACAAAGGTGCCCAAACTGACCAGATAACCACTGAATGCATTAAGGTATCTAGTAGCCTGTAGGTTAGTGAACCATAGAGAGGAGTAGCAAGTCCCATTTGCCACTCTAACCACTACATTTAGGTGGACTCACCATAACCTATAAGAGTTTGGGTGAGATGTTTATCTGGCACCCTTTAAGTGATGTTCACAGCACTGCCCTCTAAGGTGCCCCACTGCTCTGTTGCCATGTCTCCCATGTCCAAATGGTCTTATTCTGGGCATTTGGGACTTGGATGAAATTTTGATCAAAAATATGGTATAAATATGGTGGTCTGGGCAGCCCAATGGCTTGGACGTCCAGATATAGGATTTTAAAAAAATTATTTCTAGACGTATGGTGGTTTGCTTTCTAAAATAGGCATTTTCTTATTGCTGACTTTGGACATCCAAATCAGATTTAAAGGTATGGTTTGAAAATGCCCCTCCATGTCTCCCATAAAATGTTTTTTCTTCCAACTTTATCCTTTAGTAAGTGAAACAGTGCATTTTTTCCTGACATTGCCTGCATTTTGTTTTGGTTTTATTATTTCCTAAGCCAGTGTTTCTCAGCCCTCTTTTGGAGGCAAAACTAGCCAGTCAAGTTTTCAGGTTCACCAGAATGAATATATATGAGTGAGATCTAAATACAAGAAGCCTCCATTATATGCAAACTTATCTGATGCAGATTCATTTTAGATATCCTAAAAACCTAAATGGTCTAGATCAGTGGTCTGAAACATGTGGCCCGGGGGCCACATGCGGCCCGCCAGGTACTATTTTGAGGCCCTCAGTATGTTTATCATAATTGCAAAAGTAAAATAAAACAGTTTCTTGATCATATGTCTCTTTAGCTATAAATGACAATATTATTATTGGAGACTTGGCCAAAAGGAAAGATTTATGAAGAGTTTTACCTCATGCAAAATTGTCATTTCTTTAATAAGACATTAACTATTTTTTCTGCGGCCCTCCGAGTACCTACAAATCCAAAATGTGGCCCTGCAAAGGGTTTGAGTTTGAGACCACTGGTCTAGATGCATCTCCAAGAAATTTTTAAGACGCACTGTCCTAAACTGTATTTTATCTTTGTTTCTCTTGGAGGAACTTTCTCTGAACGGGTTAGTTTTGTGCATATGCTCTATGGTATCTTTGACTTTGGGTAGAACTATTCAAGTTAAAGTTGTACAGAGCTGCAGCAACAAACCAAGAAAGACCTATTCAAGAGAACAGAAATATATTGCACAAAATCCCTTTTTCTGAATTAAGAAAGTGCAATACAGTCAATAATAACTTTCCTCTTTCCAATTTAATCCCTTTGATGTAGTGGAACTTGAATGATTATAATTATACACTGAGAAAAATGTAAATAATTTATGTCCAAACTGTCACCTTTATTCAATTAATACACCATAAAATAAAAATATCTTCGGTATGATAGTTACATAACATTTCAGTTTGCATGACTAGAACCAATATTAGAAAGGCTGGGGTCCCAAATCCAGGTGGCAGGCTTCACAGTCTTCTACTTTGGGGTCCAAGATAAGTGCTCTATTTGTACTAACATCATACACAACGACTCAGAGCAACATGAGTTTCAAGTTAGAATATAAGAACGTAAGAACTGCCATACTGGGACAGACTGAAGGTCTATCAAGCCAACCCAGGTCCCAAGTACCAGGGAGGGTGTTGCTCCATGGGACAATGATGACATAGAATGAGACCCCCAATCATCCCAGTCATTCTCTGACTGGATATCCTGGTCCTGCAACAGGTCTGTTGCTGGTCAGGGAGTGACCTGAGGGAAAATCCCAGTATACACAACCACATCAGGTTCACAAAATCCAGGGTAATGCCCTGCACTCACAGCCCAAAAGACCCCTGCAGAGGCTCCCTGTGTGTCCTCTTGGGCTCCGTGTTTTGCCAACTCACCTTCGAAGTTCTCTGGAAAGGACCTCTTTCCCTGAAAACAAGTCTCCTGTGGATCCCTTGCCCTAGAGTAGTCAGAGGAGGCTAACCCCATAACTCTCATGGCCTACGTGCTGCATAGCATGCAGAATATGGACACTATTTGACCGACTATCCAGCACAAACCTGGTATGATACAGGGGTAGAAAGGCCTGAGAAATCCATCCCTGTCATTTTAAGCAAAATCGAAGGGTTTTGAGGCAGATAGAGGCTTTAGAAATAAAATTGGGAAATCCAAGATGGCCCGGGAAAAAAATTAAAAGACTAAAAAGCATTAGAAAGGGCTTTTTAGTGGTGGGGGACCCTATCCCTGGCCCCAGGAACCTTCAAAACCTCAGAATTCAGACCCCACCCCCTGATTTCCCCCACAGGCTGCAATAGCTTTTCTCATTGTGCCATATGGTACCTGCCTGCTTCAGTTCAGAACTGCAGCTGGAAAACTGGAGAAGATTTTTGCCTCAAATTTTTTCCATAAAATGTGGTCTTCGGGCTGCCAGTCAGACTAAGACTCAACCCCTCAAATCCTAGCACCATGACAGCCCCCGATTACGGTAAGTCCTGGTGAACCGGAACAGAGCCAAACAGCCTGTGCTCAAGCTCCTGTTGAATCAGGAATGTGAGCTAGCTACACCGGGAACGGACCCTGAGCTCAAAAAATATTAAAGCAGGCTAGCTAGACAGGTATCTGTGAGGGTTGATCCTGCTGACAGCAGGCTTCTGCCCAGCAAGTCTGTGTCTTCTCCAAGGCAAAGGTCCCAAACTCGTGGGAACTCCAGGCACCAAGCCTTAAACTTTGGATGTAAGAAAAAAAAAACTCAAAATAATAAACCCCGCAGAACAAATCAGAAAGACATCTTCTCAGCTTGCTAGCAGAAGAAACAACTGGGAAGGAGGCGGAGTTGAAAGATGTATGACATCCTGCAGCAAACAACTTGCGGATTAAGATGGATAACTCTAGCATTCAGGACGACTAGACACATTGCACTAGAATTAGGATTAGCTACCATTAAAATCTAATTACACTTACCAAAAGTTAAGTTACTGTATCAGCTATCAAGTTAACATATGACATGTGAGATCAGCAAGTGACATTTTAAATTTGGCCCTGTAGCATGAAATGATTAATTTTGGCTGAGGAAGTGCCAGTAAACTGGCCAGTGTCGGCAGGGCCTTTCCTCTGATGCGTCAGAAATGACACATCAGAGGAAAGGCCCTGTTGGGGCTGGCCAGAAGCAGCCTGTTTACTGGCTGCTGCTACAGCTTCAGGTGAGTGAACCTTTTTCCTCCTTTTTGAGGTGAAAAAGGTTACCTCGGTTTATAATTGGATTGGTATATTTGAGTATATTCGGTATATCTAGTAGCGTTATCGAAATGATAAGTAGTAGTAGTACACCACCATGCATTTTCCCCTTTCTATCCTGAGCTTTGGTAGAGGCAGAGTAGCAGGAAAAACAAAAAACCAGGAAGCCAATGGGGGCCACAACAGGTCTCCAGGGCGTTGCCACTGGCCCCCAGGTCTTGCATTGAAGAACACTGGTCTAGAGTGTCCAATACCTTGGGGAGTACCAGTGTAGCAGCTATGATGGATAAAGAAATATTGCTATTTAAGTGTTTTAAAAATAAACATTTATAAACTTCTATGTTTATATCTCAGCCGCTAAATTCAGAAATATTTGTTATATTTTCTTTTACATTCTTACTAGGTGTTTTTTTAACACTACAAAAATGCAAAACGGCTTTCATTTTGGAACACTGTTCCATTATCACTACTCCTAATGTTGCTACTATTTATGTTTAATTAAAGTACTTGATATCCCGCCAATGCAAAAGATCAACATGGCATCATACAATATACAAGACAGTCCTTGCTCCGTGGAAGTTACAGTCTAATCTAGATCACTGGAACCAGCTGTGACTGTTTGAGCAAACTCCTCGACTGTGTCCAAGGAGGTGTTATTTCTTTGGGGTTTAAGCACCCCAAATCATTTTGAGAAGTTGGCTCCTATGATCAAGGTACAGTACTCAGTGCTGCCCTGCAAAGTCATTTAAAGCAGTCTAGTTACAGTAAAACCTTGGATTGTAAGAAACTTGGGGCTCCTTTTACGAAGCCTTGTTAGCGGCTTTATCGCACGCAACTTTTTCGCAGGTGCTAACCTCCAAGTTAGCCGAAAAACTACCGCCTGCTCAAGAGAAGGCGGTAGCGGCTAGCGCGGCCGGCAAATTAGCGCACGCTATTACACGCGTTAAACCGCTAACGCAGCTTTGTAAATGGAGCCCTTGCTTTGCAAATGTTTTGCAAGACAGCAAAACATTTTATTAAATTACAAGCAATGTCTTGCAATACAAGTACATACAGTATACACACATCACAATTGAGCCAATGGTTCTTCTCTCTCCGACGCTGCAGGAGTGGAATGACTGTTCTAAATGAGCGAGGGCTTGCAATACAAGTACTTATAGTATTTTGTATTAAAGTTTTGGGGTTGTGGAGTTTCCATGATTTCATATGGGGAAATTCACTTTGATATACAAGTGTTTTAGATTACAAGCATGTTTTCGGTGTATTTTGTATTAAAGTTTTTGGGTTGTGGAACGAATCGCCTGAGTTTCCATGATTTCTTATGGGGAAATTCGCTTTGATATTACGAGTCAATCACTGGGCTTTACTTCATTCTCCTATGCTGATGACATTCAACTCCTTCACCCAATTGACCCAGAGAACGATAACGAAATTACAGAAATTAATACTAAACTTGATATAATAAAAAACTGGCTCTACAACAATAAACTTTCATTAAATATTAAAAAAACACAAACTATGTTATTTACATGGAAAAATGATATTACATCTAAATCACCATTTATGCTTGAAAATAATCCAATAGAATCTGTATCATCTATAAAAATTCTAGGTGTAATCATTGACACGAATCTATCTTTCCACGATCATATAAGTCAAACGGTAAAATCCTGTTTCCATAAATTACGCCTAATACGATCTATTTCATCTTTTCTAGAACCAAAATCTATCAATATTCTGATTCACTCTATGATAATTTCCAAATTAGACTATTGTAATTCTTTACTGTATAACATATCTCAAAAAGAAAAGAAAAGACTTCAAATAATCCAAAATACTGCCATAAAACTCATACACAAAGGAAAAAAATACGATCATGTTACTCCTCTTCTTATCAAGTCGCATTGGCTACCCATCAATCATCGGATAACATTTAAAATAGCTTTCTTAGTTTTTAAGGTACTATTGTTCAATACGCCATTATTCATATCTAGAATGATAACTCCTTATTGTACAACTCGACTCCTTCGATCTTCCCAGCAAGACTTATTATTGGTCCCTTCACTAAAAATTGTTGGAACAAGGAGAAATGATATGTTCTCTGTACTAGCTCCCCAACTATGGAACACCCTGCCTCTTTTTATCAGAAAGGAAAAAGATCTTATTTCTTTTAAAAAATTGTTGAAAACTTTTTTATTTAATGATGCTTTTAATGATTAATTTCCTTTCTTTTCTCCCTCCTTTATATTGTCTTTCCCTTCCATATGTTCTTTCCCTTTATTAAAAGAAATATTGTAACCCTTTCCCTCCTTTCCTCCTGTTATGTTTTGTTAACTTTTAGGTAAAGAGAAATCTTCTCTATTTTATTTAATTAATTAATAATTGCTTGTGTTGATGTTTTGGATGTTTTATAATACTAAAATGATATTATGTTTTTTATAACTTGTATTTTATTGTACATCGCCTAGAAAGTTTTATATAGGCGATTAATCAAAATAAACCTGAACTTGAACTTGAACTTGAGTGCTCTGGATTACAAGCATGTTTTCGGTGTATTTTGTATTAAAGTTTTTGGGTTGTGGAGTTTCCATGATTTCTTATGGGGAAATTTGCTTTGATATTACGAGTGCTCTGGATTACAAGCATGTTTTCGATGTATTTTGTATTAAAGTTTTTGGGTTGTGGAGTTTCCATGATTTCTTCTGGGGAAATTCGCTTTGATATACAAGTGTTTTAGATTACAAGCATGTTTTCGGTGTATTTTGTATTAAAGTTTTTGGGTTGTGGAACGAATCACCTGAGTTTCCATGATTTCTTATGGGGAAATTTGCCTTGATATACGAGTGCTTTGGATTACAAGCATGCTTCTGGAACAAATTATGCTCGCAAACCAAGGTTTTACTACTGTAGTTGATAAGAAACACAAATATACTTTCCAAAATGAATCTTAGCTGAAACTAGCCGATAAAGCCTCTTGGCACCGTTCCCCAGACATCTGGGACGACCAGCTGAGCCGGAAAATCTGGAAACGGGGAGGAGAACAGGGAGGAGCAGCGGACCCTCCCACTAGTTCTTGTGGAACAGCGACAAGAGATACAAGTAAGTAAACTAGAGAGAGAGAGAGAGAAAAAAAAAAAAAGGTTTCGGAACCTAAAGCTAATAAAGCAAAGCCTCACAACACGGCTCCCTCTTCACGTCTACCCGCCCCTTCCAAACGCCTCCGCCGTCACAGCGCCCGCGGCCTGACGTACATTCCCCGCTGGGCGGTGCGAGCATGCGCGCGCCGGTGGCGGTTGGGCGCAGCTCCTCTCGCGAGAGCTGAGTTGGGCACGCGCGCGGCGGCGGGAGAGCAGAACGGAAGTGTCGGTAGGTGTCCTGGTGTGTGTGTGGTAGAGTGAGGGGGTGGGATAGGGACGGGTTTGGACGTTGGCGGTTTTTTTTACTTCGAAGGAGGTAAGTGGCTCTGCCTTCTGTCCACGCCGCTGGGGCTGGGTTTAGGGTTTTTATTTATTCTGTCTCTGCGGTGGGCGACGGCCGCTGAATGGGCCTCGTCTTCCGGTCTGCCTCGGGGCCTGGTGCAGTTGCTCCGGGTTTCTTCCCAACCCTATGGTTGTTCGGGACATTTCTCTTTATTTTCGGAGTAACAGCTTCCCCCCCCCCACTCATAATGGACGTGTGTGGAGTGGCTTTAATCCTTGGGATGGGAGGAAGGGAGGTCTGTTCTAGGAGTGCCTGAGAAATACCTTTTTTTTTTTTTTTTTTTCAAACAGTTCAGGGGTGAACAGTAGTTTTAAACAAATTTCAAAAGAAGAAGCTGTTACGGAATGGAGACCCAAGTTTTGTCTACATTTTAAATAAAGATTATGTTCTGACCTTGCTTTGCTTAAGAGGGAATCTTTGTTGTTTTTCTTTAAAAAAGTAATATGCTTTGCCCCTTAAACATACCTGATAAAGTTATGATTATGTTTCTACGTAGTTCAGTGATTCAACAATTGACCCTTTTTTATTCAGTTGTAGCGTTAACCTATCTGAATTTTAAAAACTTAAACAAATGATTGCAGGAGAGTTTCTCAAACCTGTCTCGAGGACCTCGCAATCGGTCAGGTTTTCAGGTTATCTGCATTGAATATGTACAAGAGAAACATGTGCAAAGTCGTTGTAGATACACTGACAACCTGACTGGAAATGTGGGGTCTCTGGGACAGGTTCAGGCAGACATGTGTAAAAGCACTTTTAGAAAGTGTCCAAAACATCATTTTCCCGAAGACTAAAACTAGATTTCTGCAAACTCCCTGCATTTCTAGTATTACCGTTTTGCTATCAGGCGAGTCTTCAAATTTTAATAGAATTTGGTTAGCGTTGATATGTTATTCAGGAAATGCCTCTACTAGAGCTAAAGTAACTTTGTATTTCAGATGGTTTTTAATACTTGCCTGGTCATTTGATAATATGTTTTGTATTAAAAGTCTAGCTCTGCTCCTGAAGATAAAGTGCCACCATTAATATGTTTATGTAGTGTACTACAGAGAATATTAACATTTTTGCAAATAGGGGAAGTGGAAAAATATAAATATATACTGCTACAAACTACTCCACTTGAAGTGAAGTCGATAAGCCCTGAAGAAAAGGCTTAGTGCTGTGAAATGTCGGCAACATTTCAGACTGCTTTATACATTTAGAACACAGTTCTTTTAGTTGCAAAATATCTCAGTCCTCAACAATTTTAACCTCAATAGTGGATTGTCACTTTCTGGAAGTTTTTGCCAATGATGTGATGGTTTGAGCTTGAGCTCTGCCGATAAAACCTGAGGCTTTTCTTCCATTTAGTGAGCTCTCAGCTTTACACAAGTGGAATAGTTTGTAGCAGTGTACTATGGAGAAGCATAATCCTAAATGGAATTTATTTTACATGATAAGTGTGTTAAATGGAAAATAAAATGACTCAAGTACTGCTCTTACCTCCCTGAGTCTATTCAATGTGTGTCATCAGGAACTTAAGTAACTAAGAAGTAAGCTGATATTGTTGGATGGATAAATTTTAAGTATTAGTTAGATCTGAAAAAATGGACCTTCAGACAATAGATTCCCAAACCTTGCTTGAGGTCTTCAACCAAATCTTTTTTTCCCATGAGAATACAAGAATAACCAGTGTCTTATGTAACTCTGTATCCTACATTCAACAGTAGCCAATCCAGGCCAGAAGTACATGGCAGAAACCCAAATAGTAGCAATATGCCGTGCTACCGATTACAGGGCAAGCAATGGCTTCCTCCATGTCTATCTCAATAGCAGTCACTAAGATAATGTAAATTCATGTGGTTATTAGAAAGTGTATATGTAACATTATTAACTTTCATTGTGGTCTCTGAAATACAGTATGTTTTGTTCTGAATACCTTATATACTCGAATATAGGATGAGATTTTGGGGCCAAAAAAAGGCCCAAAAATGGGGGTCTCATCCTATATTTGAGTCGTCACTTAGTGTCCACCCAACCCCCTCCCAGACTTGTTGCAGGCCTCTGCTGGCCTGCCATATGATTTGGTAGGCCGGGACAGGAGGGATCCCCCTCCCCCCACGTACCTTTTTTCATCTTTTCTTGAATCCCTGGTGGTCCAGCATTGTATGGGCAGGAGCGAGGTTTCCGCACTCTTGCCCAGTGCTGAGCCCCTCCTTCCCTGGATGGCTGCCTCAGATCTTGTGGCCAGGGGAGTACTTGGCAAGCGGGAGCAAGCTTTTCGAGCTCCCCCTGGCCCTTCGCTGCTCCCTGAATGACTGCCGCCAGTTGTCGTTAGTCTCGCTCCTGCATGCCTGGCCACAAGATCTGAGTCAACCATTTTTCCTCCTTTTTGGGGGGGAAATGGGAGTCTCGATTTATATTCGGATTGACTTATGTTTGAGCATATACATTAAGTGTATTGATGGAAAAACACTATTTTGGTCTAGCAGTTTTCCTCCTGTTCATTTGGGCTTCTATCTCAGTTACAGTTTATAACATCTTGAGTCTTCAATAGCAAATATCTGAGGGATAGATATTTTAAAAGGATTGTAACCATCAAGTGCAGTGAGCAGGCCATCCCCATATTTTAGGTAGCAGTTAACAGCACAGTACTGCTGAAATCCATTGTGTCTGCTTTAGAACTATCCAGGTAGTGTTGGGACAGCGGTGGGGTGGTGAAAAGGCTGTCCTAAATAAATGCTGATTCCTGGATAAGTTGCGGTGGCCATCTAAGACCTGGATTATTCAATGCTGGTGCCTATATTAGGCCTATCATTTAATATCCCAGTCAGATTCAGCTGGTGATGGTCAGTGCTTTTGAAAATGCTGAGCGCCACCATCTTAATATAGAAGGAGGGGGTAATCCCAATTTTTAATCCACTATCTGCAGTTTCCATTACTGCTTAGCTCTCATCTCCTATTCCAAGGGTGAGGAGGGTTATGCTATTTAACTTTCATTTATTTAGACTTAATGCATTAGTCTTCTTTAATTTATATGCCACAGTATAGTATGATAGGTTTTTTTTTTTTAGTGTATTTATTTAACCCTTTCAGGACCATAAGGATCGTAGGCCAATTTTTGTGGTTTTGACGACATTTTTATGGTAAAAAGGGCTTGCAGATGCCAAAAAATTGATTTTTTTTGTGAAATATCATTATTTTTATTTTAAAAAATCACACTTCTGGCTTATGGACAGTGTGGCAAGTGAATCTTCTCGTCAATCTAGCAACGACGCTAATAAATGAATGTCGGAACCAGTTTGTTTACATAAAGGCAGTATCATATGGAATCCGTACATATCAAATTTAAAACTGTAGACTATCCCAATCAAAATGTATAGGATTTTAAAGTTATGGGACAAATATGTCCCTTGGTCCTGAAAGGGTTAAAAATGTAGCCCACACCATCCTCCATATAGGACAGGTAACAAACATACTGTATAATCCTCAAGCCAAAAAATATTTAATATAGACATCACACTGCAGCAGACATTTCTCATATTACCATATAAAGCTTCCTACATGCAATAACCCACTCCCTGCTTGCATAATTACCTGTGGTCTTACAGTGAGAACTCAGGGGTCTTTTTACTAAGGTGCACTAATGGATTCAGTGCACACTAACAAATTAGTGTGGATTAAGTGCTATGCAGTCCTTAGGTTTATGATGGGCTTAGCAGCATTTAGTGTGCTCTAATTATTAATGCACCTTTAGTAAAAGGACCTCTCGGTTTGCTAAGGGCCTCTTTACAAAGTCATGATATCGATTCTCCCATGGCAAATGCACCGAAATCCATAGGAATCACTACCGCGGCTTTGTAAAAAGAGCCCTAAGTTTGTTTATAAGAATACCAGTGAATTGTTAGTGCTCTTGAAATTAAAATGTGCCTCGCTTTCAAAGAATATTTGTAACTTACAATGTCTCCATTAACTAAGAGAAAGATTAAGTAACGTGTTTAGTATTCATAAAGGTGAAGCCATGAACTTAGTTTATTATTGTACAGATGTGAGGAAAACTTAATATTTAAAAAATGATTTTTGCTTATGATGATTATTGAATGATAGTACTATAATATCAAATTGCTAAGATGACATAGCTGTACTATTCAAGATTTAATACTTTGCTTTTTGTGTGTGTGTATATGTATATACGAAGGACTACAAAGTTCTCAGCCCAACCAACAAAGTTGGGGCAGTCTCCCATTGAGGGCTATACACTTAGTCCACTAATTTTCCCAATTTTTTTTTTTTGTTCCGTCAGAAAAATCGCTGGACTACTTTGTTGGTTGGGCTGAGAACTTTTCAGCGGCTCCTCATGCACGTGTATGTGTATATAGTACTAGGGAAATTCTGTATAGGATGCCAGTGTCAGCTGCCTCCTAAGAAGTGGCTGAGAATTGCAGACTGGCGTCCTATACAGAATCGTGTCTGCCCTAATGGACAGACACCTAACTACCCCGATTCTCTAACCGTTGCCCATGTCATAGGTGCCAGTTAGAGTATTGCCCCTGATCCCTTGCCATCAGCTAATTTCAGCAAATAAATCTCCCTGCCGTGATCAGCTGAGTGGCTGTGGTAGGGAAACACCCCCCCCCCCCCCGCCGCGAAGTTGGCCAGCAGAAGGGATGCCCACTTCCGCCGCCACCCCTGAACTCCACACGAATGTCTGCAGCAGGAAAGAAACCCACTCTATTGCTGCCACCACCGAACCCCTGTGAATATCCATGCAAGAGGGATGCCTACTCCCTTCCGCTGCCACCCCCGAACCCCCCTCCCCCCAATAAATACCGCTGCAGGAGGGATGCTCACTGCTTCCTCCTAGAACTGCCAATGCCCTACCTCCCCACCCTGTACCTTTTTAAGATGAAAGTCCAGCCGGAGGGATGCATACACCAAAATGCATACTCCTGCAACTCCAGAATGATGGGCCTTCCTAGTGCACTCTAGGATGAACTGAGGAGGGGCCTAAGGCTCTGATTGGCCCAGATGCCTATGGCTTCTCCCGTAGAAGGGGCCTTGAGCATCTGGCCAATGAGAGCTTTAGAATGCACCGGGAAGGGGAAGGCCCATTATTTTGGAGTGGCAGGCCTACCGGCTGGAGGGTTTATGCATCCCTCCAGCTGGACTTTCATCTTAAAAAGGTACAAGGTATGTGTGGGGTGAGGGTGGGAAGTGCCTGAGGGGGCTCTGGAGGGGGTGTCACCAGGGGGGGGGAGAGTAGAAGCAGGAGAGAATGGGCATCCCTTTTGTCAGGGGATTTTGGGGGGGGCGTCGATGGTTCTGGCAGGAGGGAGTGGGCATCCCTCCTGCTGGGGGGTTCTGAATTGGTGGCGGGAGGGAGTGGCCATCCTTCCTACCTCAGACATTCACGAGGGGTTTGGGTGTGGCAGCAGGAGGGAGTGGGCATCCCTCTTGCTGGTCGACTGCGGCAGGGTGGGAGTTCCCTGCTGCGGCCGCTCAGCTGATCGAGGCACGGAGATTTCCTTACCTTGATCAGCTCAGCGACTACATCTATTTGAAATGTAGGCCAGCATTTTGCTGGCCTACTTTTCAAGCATCTGTTGCAGCCTTAGGGAGATGCCGAGGACTGTTTAAGCTCACCCAAGGCCACTTCTGGCCTTGGGCGAGCTTAAGTGTTCTGATGTGTCTCCCTGCACCCGCGCCAGTTGCTTACCGTGTAGGCGGCCTACTTCAAAGTTTTCTTTTTTAGAAAATGTGCATCCCGATTGGCTGGTCAGACAGCAGTAGGATGCCTACTGCTGCCTACAATCGAGAAGCTGTTTATAGAATTTAGCCCTGTGTATATATGTATATATAACTGATTCTGTTCTTTTTATATAGGTTATGTCTGCTTCCAGAGCAATAATTTGAGGAAGTCTGGCGTGGGATGGCTGGACGGCCTCATTCTTATGACAGTAACTCCAGTGATCCAGAGAACTGGGATTGGAAATTGCATAACAGAACTCGTAAACTTTATAAACATTCAAGGTATGTGAATAATAGAGTGCCTGCAATGTCAAATCTAGCATATTAATTTTTTTTAGGAAGGGTGAATCTACTGTCTACCTAGAACTGGATTAACACTATATTGGAGTAAGAATATTTAAATTTTACAAGACAGTGCTGTCCAGTAGCAACACTAAGTATTTGTACAACAACACTAAGTATTTGTACAACTAACAAATAGGTAACTATAAAAAGAGGAGGAAAAGATGTTGGAGAACCACGGGTCAGCCTTGTGTTCAAATAGGACACTGATACCACCTCAATCATAGGTCAGAAAAACCTCCACTTTTTTGCAACCCCACCAATAATATTTCTACATCGAATATAATAAAATGCTAGGCCGCGCATGCGCACTCCCATCTGCGTGCGT
Source organism: Geotrypetes seraphini (assembly GCF_902459505.1). NCBI lineage: Eukaryota > Metazoa > Chordata > Amphibia > Gymnophiona > Dermophiidae > Geotrypetes > Geotrypetes seraphini. Next base: position 15,085,643 of record NC_047102.1, read on the forward strand.
CCGTTTTCCGTGAGATGTAGGGCACCTTAGGTAGGAGTGCGCATGCGCGCTTACGTCACCAGCCGCCGATGCCTCCACAAGCCGGGACCGCAGCCAACCGCCGATCTCCGTTCCTCCAGCAGCCGGGCGGGGGGGTGTCTCGGAGGAGAGGGATCGCAGCCGCTCAGCGCCCCCACCGAGGAGCCTAGCAACTTTCCGCCCCGGATTGGAACCCAAGTCCTTTGCCGTCCCCCTCCCCTTCCCTTCCCGCGGATCCGACTACCTTGGCGATTCAAGCAGCGTGTGCAGCAGTCTTCACACGCTGCTTCGGGCCCTTCTACTGCCCTGATTTGCTCTGCCGCGTCTCTGATGAGATTATCAGTGACGTGCCAGAGTAAATCAGGCCAGTAGAAGGACCCGAAGCAGCATGTGAAGACTGCTGCACACGTTGGAATCGCCAGGTTCGTAGTCTGTACCGCGGGAAGGGAAAGGGGGGTAGAGGAAATGCTAATGCTGCTGCAGGGAACTGGTGTGGGGGGAGGGAAATGGGGGGGGAGGGAATGCTGCTTTGGACTGACAGACAGAGGGAGGAAGGGAGACAGAAAGAAAAGAAGAAAGACACAGGGGCAGGGAGATACACAGAAAGACAATGGGGGACAGAGACAGACAGAAAGAAAGACAGCGGGAGTCGCGTCAGGAGGGGTACGGGATGTGGCAGAGGGAACTTTTCCAATGGGTGCAACTGGGCGGCTGTCGGGAACCTCTGATCAGGGGCAGAGCAAGGTAAGTGTATCATAGGGATAAGAAGGAGGGGGGGGAGAAAAAGGAAGGGACGCTCACTGCTGGACAGGGGGAGAAGGAAAGAGGTGCTGATGGACAGGGGGGGTGAAGAAAAAGGAACGGAGGCCTAATGTTGGACAGGGGGAGAAGGAAAGAGGTGCTGCTGGACAGGGGGGAGGTAAAACAAAGGGAGAAGGGCTGCTGCTGCATAAGGAGAGCAGTGAAGGGGTGGTGGTGGACACAGTGGAAGTAAAAGGAAGGGAGAATGGACAGGGGGAGCAGGCAAGGGGTGGTGATGGACAGCCAAGGAAAAAGAAAGACAGAAAGAAAGAAAGCAGCTAAGGAGAGAGAGAGAAAGAAATAAAGACAGACACACACATATTCTAGCACCCGTTAATGTAACGGGCTATAAGACTAGTGGAAGAAATAATAGTAATGATGTCAATAACACTTGTCTTTAATATTGTCATCTTCAGATAAGCCATTTTTTACCCTCCATTGCCTCCAGGTACAAATTTAAATGGCAACTGTACCTGAATTTGTAGTATTTCTTAAACTTGATTTTGAAAAGGTGAACAGGAGTCAAAATAATAACTATAATGGAATTTTTATTGCAAGATTCTATACTGCTACTAATGACGGGAGTTGCATGAGCTTCAACAATACATGAGCTTCAGTAGTGATGTTAATACTTGAGCTTCAGTAATGAACTGACAATGTGCAGAACTTTTCATGTTACTTGCCCTATGCGTGAATTTGTTTGCATCTTTCAGTTTTATAGACTGATGTTTCAAAATAATGCACCATTTCCTCTAGGATTTTTATTTGTATAGGGATGCAGTTGGAGAAGAATTTTGTCCGGAGACAAGCAGGGGAAATGCAGGGACACTGAAGGTGAAGTTCTCCGACTGAGCCTGTTGATACTCATCCCTAGATTTTTAAAACTTACTGAGCATATGGAGTTTAGAAACCTTTTCAAGAACGTCCATCAAAAAAAAAAAGGGGGTGCCAAACTGGACTTTAACAAACCCTCATTCATAAAAAAAAGAACAAGGACAGAAGAGGTGTATCTTGCCAATGGTTCTTCCTTCACCTACTGCCAGCAACTTCTACGCCAGGGCAGGATTCTATTTCCATAGTATCCAATTTTTCTCACTGTTACAGCGATTTATGCAGGATAGTGCTACATTACTACAGCAGCCTTCCCTTGTCCATTAACCCCTCCTACCCCAGATGCGTTCCTCCCTAAGTCTGTTTCAATCCACCAGGACCTTCACTCGTATCTCTATTTGTGCTTCTCCACTACATGATACAGCTTTATCCCCAGGGTGGCTTGATCCTGCAGACCCTCAAGCATTCTATCAGGATCTTCTTTCTCAAATAGATCCACCTCAGCAACCAGAACCAGCGGAGGAATATTCCTATCCCAAGTTCTTACAGAAAGTGTCCACCTTACTTAGTCTAAACCTGCTACAATGGCAGGAAAACTGCAAAACTCCATCTAAGGAGTTTATTGTTCTGCAACTACACCATGATCTTCAACTTGGTAATTGGTCAAAAACTAGAATTAGGTTTGAGCAAAGGTAGCTGAAATGCAGAGGATTAGGTCAGTTATAAGGGATAAACTGTTTGTGTGGATAGTACTATTGAAAAAATTGTTGGCGATATGCTCTTCGATAAGAAGAGAGGGATGGTCGGTGGAACTGCCGAGATTGGTCCATGCATAGTTGTAGAATCCTCTTAGAGCTGTGAAATTGTATCTTTGACTTTTTCACTGAAAAGACTATCTCCCAGACAGGGTGCATCTGCCAGTCTGTCATAGAGGCCTTCTCCGAGGTTAGACACCTTAAGCATTGCTGTGCGTCGAGATGCAATCGCTACTGCTACAGTTCGAGACATCATATCGTATGCATCATAGTTAGTTTTAATGAGATGATAAGTTGACTCTTGAGGTGCAACGTGTAAAGTTGGTACTTTGTCTGAGGTGATACACCTGTGTGTGATTTGAGCCACTTTAAGTGGGAGGATATGTGGGAGTGTCCTAATTTATTCCTCAGTTAGAATTCACATTTTTATGGATATCTTTTGTTTCATGAGTAAATCAAGGAAAATGTTTGTTACTTATCTGCAATTACATCACTTTCTTTTCCAGAAATAAATAATAAAAAAAAGATTTGACACCGCTATGTGAACATTTCTTAAAAAAGAACTGAATATTTCTAATCTTATCTTCCATTGAGCTTCGCACATACCTATACAGGCTCAAGGTGACAGATCAAGGAGGAAGGGGGAAAGTAATAGGGGAGTGGGTTTGGAGAAAATAAGATAGGGGACATAGAAGTAGGGGGAGTTATACAGAAATGAAGACTGTTAATTGTCAGAAGTGAGTCTTCAGGTTTTTTCTGAATGCAGTGTAGTTTGTCTCTGTCCTGATAACTTCTGGTAGGTCATTCCAGGTTTTTACACCCAGATATGTTAGCATAGAGGGGAAAATTTGCTTGTAGTGGAGATTTTTTGTGGATGGTAGATTTAGTTGGATTCTGTTAAGGATTCTTTTTTATGTCGACCAAACATTAGAGAATAACTGGATGAGGGGCTGCTGAGCTTCCATATAGGATCTGATGTAGGATACAAGACTATTTGAAAATTATTCAGGATGATATTGGGAGCCAATGTAGTTGCCTGATGAAGGTTGTGATTGAGTCAAATTTCTTTAATTTGTAGATTAGTCTAACTGCTGTGTTCTGGATGAGTTGTAGTTTGTGGATGAGAGAAGTGTTGATGCCAAGTAGGCGGAGTTGCAATAGTCCAGTTGAGGTAGGACCATCATCTGAACGATCAGAGCAAAGTGGTGTGGGTGGAAGTATGATCTTGAGTCGCAGTTGATGCATAGTGTAGATGGTCGTTTTCAGAAGGTTAGAAATTTGTGGTTCCATTGTGAGAGTGTTGTCTAAGATGCAGCCTAGTACTTTGGTGGATTTATGAGAGTGATGCCTGATGAAAGAGTGATGTTAGGTATGACATTCTGTTGTGTGGTGCAGAAACCAATGGCTTTAGTCTTAGTGGTGTTCAGTTTCAGCTTGTTGTTCGATGCCCAGGTTTGAATTTTATCTATATTTGAGATTTCTTTTGCCAATATTAGGATGGTTATTGGTTATGGGAATGAGGAAGAGGATGTCCTAATTTTTTCACATGACTGTATGCCAAGTAAAATTAATCTTTGTCCTTCAATTAATAATACAATGTAGCTGACATAGATGATTGAATAAAATGCAAGTTCATGGCTTCTTGGTGTGTACTCCATTTTGGGGTCCTAATGATTATTGCATACTAAATGCTAAGAAGCCCATTTTAAACCTGTGGACTTCTTAGCATCTAGTGTATACTAAATCTGTTGGTGCACCTTAGTAAAAGAACTCCTTTGACATCAGAGTATTCTGATTTCTGTTTTTATTCCAAATTTGCATGTCATGGTGGTGGTGGTGCCTGAGCATCAAGTAGCAAAATGAAGGTTACAGCTATTGCACAGAGACATTTTACCTTTATCGTCCCTTTTATTGCCTTCTTCCTTAAGATTTATGTATTGGGTACAGGTTGGAAGCCTAGGTACTAAACAGGTTGGCACAAACTCACTGCTCCTCCCACTCTTTTTGAGTCCTATTCTATCTCATATACACTGTACATGTCTGAGTATATATATTTAATTTCGTTCTGGCTAACTGGGCTGAGTCCAAGAAAGGGTGGTCTTGAAATATATGTTCCGGCATGTGTATTCATTAATGTGCTCAAAATCAATTTAATGCATGTCGACCTATGAGTTCACATATTTGTGCATATTAATTTGTATGCAAAAAATAAATAAATAATAAATTAAAGCAAAGCAAAGCTATGAAATGAGTAGAAGGAAATTTTGAGATCCAGAAATTCTGAAAAAGAACCAAAATTGTTTTGGCTTTTCATATCTCTTAACATTGTTCAATCACACTGACAAATGTTATTTTGGCTCTAATTTGGTGACTTGAGCTGTCTGATTGTAAACAGTTTAGGGCAGTCTTATATCTGAATCCGCTTATAATGCTATTGTTGTGTTGGATTGTATCGCGTGGTGCTTTATTGTGCTCGGAGTGAACTTCCACCATATAAAAGTTTTTATGTTACTTTATCATTCTAGGGTACATGTTTAGGCACCATCGAAACATTTGACTATTTTATGCATTTTGTTATAGTGTGGAAATTCTCCATTTTTATTAATATAATTTAGAATGTCTTTCTTCCAGAGAGAAGTTCAATTACCAAATATTTCTTTACAGAAAGGGTAATAGATTTGTGGTACAACCTTCCAGTAGACATGCTAGACACAAGTATAGTATTAGAATTAAAAAAAAATTGGATAAACTGTGGATCGCTGAGGGGAAAGGATCATAGAGATGTATGGATATTGGTTTGGATAGGAAGATTGAGTTGGATAGGCTGTGGAGGTCCCCCCCCCCCCACACAACACATACCCTTTTGTCATTTTCTGGATTTCTGGTTGCCATTAGTGTGAATGCCTTAAGAAAAAGAATAGGGTATCAAGAAAAATATTGCTGAATGTATAAATTGTATTTTAAAGAGAGAAGGTGCTTAGAAGTCAGTGCCAGTGGCTGATGCAGGCACACAAAGTTTTAATTAGCTTCAAGTTATTTTGATATTCAGAGGGAAATGCTTTGATTTTTTTTTTTTTTTTTTTTCCTTTTCTTTTTTGCTGTCCTTTTAATGTTTCTTTTGATGTTGTACTAAATGGAGAATTGTTGTATTCGGTATTTTTTTGTTTTATTTGTTGCAAAAAACCCAAGACCACCATGCTGAGTCATATAAGGTCCATCGAGCCCAGCAATCTCTCACAGTGGCCTGTCTCTTCCCCCCACCCCCAAATTTCTTCATGAAATTCTTAACGTCTTTTGAATCGTACTATATATTTGTTGCCTTGTTTAATCCTCCAGTGCTGATTGAATAACTTTCTATGACATGTGGCATGTCCTCTTTTATTGGTGTTTCCAAGTTTATGCATTTCTTGATATACCATACCATCTACAACTTCATATGGGTATTTATAAATACAGGTAAATGCTAATAGAAAAGAAATACAACATTTCTTTTAGAACAGAAGTTTTAATGTAGGTATTTTTCAGCCTCCTCACTGTTCCACCATTGAGACCTACCCCGCAGTGGTGTTACCAACTAACATTAAGGGCTTTATCAAATGTCAGTTTTTGACTAGATGGCTTCATATGTAAACAATAATGGTAGATTATTTTGTAAAGACATCCTCCTTGTCTTTCCTTATTGTTTTTCTTGTAAAGATGATCCCACCACACTAAGGGCTCCTTTTACAAAGGCACATTAGGGCCTTAATGTGTGGAATAGCGTGCGCGCTAGCTGCTACCGCTTCCTCTTGAGCAGGCGGTATTTTTTCAGCTAGCACGCGCTAATCTGGTGCGTGTGCTAAAAACGCTAGCGCACCTTCGTAAAAGGAGCCCTAAATGAATGAATGCTGTTGAAGTTATTGCTGTGATCTTGGAGAACAAGTGTGTAGATTAGTAAGTCAGTAATTTGGATGGCAAACCTCTATGAATATCATGCACAGCAGTTAAAACCTTGAAAGGAATTTTTGCTGAAAGTGGTGATCAGTGTTCTTGCTTAAGCAAATGGATAACATGATCCCATCAAGTGGCTCCTGTTAAACAAAACGTTGCAGTTAAGATACTATCTTCAAACGTTTGATATCAATGATGAAGACCTTAAAACTAGCATCAGAGAATGAAGTAGTTTTCGTAAAGCTGTTTGATCAAAATAAGGTTTAAGAGATCGAATCATTTTTGGATCACAGAGGAAATGTGTGTTTGAAAGTTTGTCAAGAACCCTTAGGATTTGTAAAGAACTTGAAATATCAATTTTCACACCTTCAATTTTTAGAGGTATCTTGATGGGTTAAACACCGTTCCCTATTTAACTATTCCATCCCACTCATATCCCCTCTCTCTCCAAACTGAAAAGCCCTTACCTGTTTAGTCTCTTCTCATAAGGAAGGTGTTCCATTCCTTTTACCATTTATTGAACCTTTTATAGTTGCATTGTATCTTTTTATTTTTTAGATTGAATGACCTGAACTGCACACAGGGCTAGATGCACGAAAGCCTCCGTTCGTCTAACGATCATCGCTAAGCGACTGATCATATTTGCTCTTAATGGCTTACCGCGTGGTTTTCTGTGCGATCCTACATTCTCAGATTCTGGCATGCAAATGAGGTCATTAATATTAAATCTAGGCATCTGATTGATGCCAGAACCTTGCATGCCAGAATCGGTTTCGTAGCACTGATTCGGAAAAGCCGTGTTGCCGCCAGATCTGCCTGTTTTTTTGTTTATTTTTTTTCCTATGAACACAAATGGTGTGTGTGTGTATGACACAATATCTGGGTCATAAAAAAAAAAAAGCCGTGCTCCCCCCCCCCAAAAAAAAAAAAAAAAAAATCAGCAGGAGGGATGCTCACTCCTTCCTGCCACCAGATGCCCCCTGCCCCCCCCAGAACCTCCCTCATACCTGGAAATTAGGTGACAGCAGTAGGGATGCCACTCCAAAAAGGCAGACCTTCCCCTTCCTGGTGCAGGGGCCTAAAGCATCTGAGTCAATCAGAGCCTTAGGCTCCTCCCTCTGTATCCTGGGATACAGAGGGAGGATCTTGAGGCCCTGATTGGCTTGACAGGGCCAGTCAAGACCTTAGACCCCTCTCTGTGCATCCCAGGATGCACCGGGAAGGGGAAGGCCTGCCATTTTGGAGTGGTGGGCCTGAGGAGCAGGAAGGCCTAGGCATCCTTCCTGCTGTCCACCTAATTTCCAGGTACGGGGAGCTGGGGGCATCCAGTGGCAGGAGAGAGTGGGCAGCCCTCCTGCCAAATCTTTTTTTTTTTTTTTTTTTTAGGAAGGGGGAGGAGTCATTTTGCGGTGGCCTTGCTGGGTGTGTGAGTGCAGCTAAGCATCCTAAGAGTATGCAACAAAGTTAAATGGTTTAATGTTTTCTTTTGATTGGCTGAAAATCAACGCGGTCAATTTGTATGCTGATTAAGCCAATTATAAAAATTCTGCTTGGATCCTGAACTTAGGCATTGCTAGGCGGCTGCAATTAGGGTTCCTAAAACGCCTAATATAGGCATCCTACTATACATAGAATCGGGCCTGAAATACCTATTTTTTACGCTCTCTTAAATCACAAATTTAGTTTTCTTAATTTGGTACACAAGGTCTCTAAAATTGTTGGATTGAAATTGTCCAGATTTTTGCAGGGATCCATTAGTCTGTGAATAAGATTAAAAGTTCAGTCCTGTGATGCTCTCATGCTTATAACTGTGAAAATTAAAGCGAAGGCGGAATATAGATTAGATTTCAGCAAGTAAACTGAAAAGACCTCTCGCCTCTGGTCTAATGCATATAGTACGTTAACAAATGACAGATGATGGAACAAAAGACGTTTCTGGAGGTGGATGGGGGTGGCCTGTAATTTCCTCTTTGCCCCTTTTGGGTTTCTATTTTGGTCAAAACTAGGGCAGGGATTTGGCACCATGAATCCCATTCACAGCTTCATGGGGATATTTCTACCCCAGTTTTATTTTCTCTCCCAGCTTACAGAGCAACAATATTCACTCAGTGGATTTAGAAAATGTTAAAGGCGCCCACTCCCTTTGTTCTGTTTAGTCCTTTGTGTGTCAGAAACGTGTTAAGTATGAGAGCTTTAAACTGAGATTTGAAATCATGGAGATACTCTCTTTCTTTTTTAAATATTATATAAGGTGGCTCACTTTAAAAAAAAAAATGCAACCAGACTGCTGGAATACTTTGAGACAGGGAGGTATGGTGTGATAAACAGAATAAGCCTGTTTTTTCTTTTAGAAACTACCTAGCTAGCTGCCTTTGTGTAAGTTTAAAATTCAGGAAATTCAGTTGAATAAAAATGTGTGTTTAAAATGAGTCTTCTGTATGATAGAAAATAGTTGTCACCTTTTTGAGATGTATTGCAGAATCCTAAAAAAAAAAAAAGGCAAGCTCATTCAACTGGAAATAGCTTCAGAGATGGTATTTGGCAGTACTGTATGCCCAAGAGCTTTTCCTCCCCTCCTCCTCACACCCAGCTTCTTGACTTTCTTTGCCTTGTCTGTCATTTGTATTATCCAATAGCGGTTTGCGGACGGGGAAGTAGTTTAACGTGTGCTAACAAACAAGAGGCCGTGAGGTTGGAGACGTCAGCATCACACTACGCACATTAGAGTAAATGACTAAGAAAATGATTTTATTAATATCTGAACCTGAAAGGCTGCATTGCCTGAGCATGAAAAGACCTGACTGGCTACAATGAAATTAGCTGTGAGAGAAAGAGAAAAGAAAACGGAAGGTAGATCTTTGGTGCAGTGGAACAGTGAAAAGATGATGGCAATATTAAATATGCTGAACTTGGCAAGTAATGCTCAAGGATGCTAAACTGACTTGGAAAGCTGCATTGTTTGCTGGATCACAGTTCCTTTTTACTCTGATTCCGAAGATACTGCCATGTCTTTGTGTTTCTGCCCTGTCACTGACCAGGAGGAGGTGCGTATTGATAAGGAGTTCCATAACCACAGGCATTGCATTAGGGGAAAGCATGCTTTTATCACACAATGCTGGATATTAAATAGTATTATCATTTTTGTATTGACAATTTAAAGATGCAAGAATTTTTTTGTGTGTGTGGGAGGGGGGGAGGAGAGGGAAGAGTTTTTAACATGTTTCATTAATCTTTCTTTAAATTGTGGGTGATACTTTAGCTGCAAACCCAAATATTACAATTAGTATGTTTGAGGCAATTTATACTTCACAATTCTTGAGAATACTGGACAAAATTATTTTGCTGGATTTTTTGACAGGTAAAACTGTACTATCAGTCTTTTAAAGACACAGGAACACAATGTGGTTCATAAATACACATCAAGAAAACAATTTTGTATAAATGTATGTTCTTTCTGTTTTCTTAGTTGTGTGTCAGTGAGCAACACAGTAAAAAGCATTTCCATTTACAGATGCTGGATTCAGTTGTACCATTCTTGGCCGATTTCTCATACATATTCATTGCTAATGTGTTAAAGACCTGACTGCATGCTAGTTTATATCTTTTAGTTCCAGAAATTAATTTTATAAATTATACATTTTTAAACTGGAGATATATGTTCATGATAGGGATGCAAGAGGGCAAATCAAAAATTAAAGACAATTGTTAAATTACGCGATAACTGGAACAGAGCTAGCGAAATGCAACATATGTACTCATTCATGCACAGTGCAGTGCTTAGCCTTTAGTCGTGTGGCAGCTACGAGGTCAGAAACACGGACGCTCCATTGCAAGATTGCATCATCTAAGAACAACGTACAGTAGTAATGTAATGTAATGTAATGTAATTTATTTCTTATATACCGCTACATCCGTTAGGTTCTAAGCGGTTTACAGAAAATATACATTAAGATTAGAAATAAGAAAGGTACTTGAAAAATTCCCTTACTGTCCCGAAGGCTCACAATCTAACTAAAGTACCTGGAGGGTAATAGAGAAGTGAAAAGTAGAGTTAGAGGAAAAATAAAAATAAAATAAATATTTTAACAAGACAGCATTGATCTAAATACTTTGGAAGGTAGAAGAGAGGAGAGAAAGGAATAGAAGCAGAAGGGGGAGCCGTTGAACAGTAGAATTCTGGAGAAATTTAAATGATAGAAATAGAACAAAACAAAGACAAAAGGCAAAACAATAGATAACATTAAAGATAAAGATAGTGCGCTTTCTTTGGGCAGAGGGAGTGAAACCTGTGGAAATTCACTGTCTGATATTGACTCACTATGGACATAGCACCGTGAATCAACAACAAGTTTATGATTGAGTAAAAAATGTTTAAAGTGGGAAGAACAGGTATAGTAAATGAAGGTTGTTCATCAACATCGCGCACACAAAAGCACATTGACAGGACGGATGCCTTGATTAGAGAAGACCAACAGATAACGGTGTCTCGGTTGGCTGCAGATTTGAAATCAGCTCTGGATCTGCATTTACCATAATGCATGATGACTTTGGATACAGGAAAGTTCTGCGCATGATGGGTTCCCAAACAGTTTACTGATCTGCACAAGCAACAGTGTGACCCAGTTCCTGAGACGGATTGAAGAAGATCTGAGTATTCTGGAGAGAATTGTCACCAGTGACAAGACATGGGTGCATCACTGTGACCCGGAGAGCAAAAGACAAAGCATGATGAAGTAAAGGAAGTGGTGCTCACCTGGCTTTGGGAACAGCCAAAAAACTTCTTTGCAGGAATGCAGAAGCTAGTTGAATGATACAGCAAATGTGTTGCCTTGCATGGGGACTATGTCTGTTTCTACTTGTCCTGATTTGTTTTAACATTTTATGTATATAACCATTTTGTAAACTGTTTTGATATAAAACGGTATAGAAAATTTTAAAATAAATAAACTGCTCACAGTTACTTCTATTAAAGCCATTAAATGCATTTTGCCTTTACTTTTTGGTTTAACCTTGTACAAATTGATGCTTTACTGTTGATATTTGATACCATTAGAGGACCTCTACAGGTATAAGGCATCAGCCCCCAAAGAATATTACATGTGATGTGTTGTGTCTCTTTTGTTTTTGTTTTTTTTAGTACTCCATCTCGTTGTAGTAAAGGAGGATCAACAGGACACACAAAAATGAGTCTTCATGGTGCTACTGGTGGTCATGAGCGTTCAAGAGACAGGCGCCGTTCAAGTGACAGGTCTCGTGATTCATCCCATGAAAGGACAGAAAGTCAGCTTACACCATGTATCAGAAATGTTACATCACCAACAAGGCAGCATCATGGTGGTATGTTAAGGCTTTTGCATTTATTGGCCAAAAAAGAATTACACCTTATTGTAATTTGTAATCTCTTTTGTTCTGCTGGAAGTGGTGAATATTGAATATTATTTTGGCTTTATATGTAATACTGTGATGACAATTACTATCTTATTTAACTACAAGATGCTGTTCCTTCCCTTAGTTCTCTGTATTTCAAACTTTTGCTTTTAGTCTCCCCCCCCCCCCCCCCGATCATGCATGTATGAATGGCATAGCTGGATAGAGCGTAGTAAATTTGTTTGTTTCCATCTTCTTTCAAGGTTACATACGTATATCACCTTTGTGTATATAAATCTGTATCCTGTTTAAACTTCAGTCATTCTAACTCAAAAGTGCTTTATGCAAATTTTGGGTCTTTGAATCAGAAGGGTCTTCTTGGTGGATATAATATGCTCATCTCTGTTGCCTCTGGTTGCAACCAATTAAATCTTAGTATATACTGTCAAATTCATAATTTTCTGTTGATTCTCTTGCACATAATCTTATGTTAAAATCTTATCCTTGATTTATGTCTTGTAGATAGAGAAAAAGAGCACAGCTCATCTCGACCAAGCAGCCCCCGTCCTCAGAAAGCTTCTCCAAATGGCTCTAGCAGTAGTGTTGGGCTAAGTAGCAGGAATAGTAGCCAGTCAAGTACAGATGGGAACTGTAAAGCTGCTGGGGAGATGATATTTGTTTACGAGAATGCAAAAGATGGCGCTCGAAATGTGAGAACTTCTGAACGAGTGACGCTGATAGTGGACAACACCAGATTTGTTGTTGATCCATCTATTTTCACTGCACAGCCAAACACAATGTTAGGGAGGTTTGTAATACATTTCATTTATTACTTCAGAGGCTTATTTTCAGTAATCTGAACATTTCTGGTTTCTTTTTAAATGTTTTAGAAATTATAGTTACAGTGGAACCTTGGTTTATGAGCATAATTCGTTCCAGAAGCATGCTCGTAAACCAAATTGCTCGTATATCAAAGCATGTTTCCCCATAGGCAGTAAGGGAAACTGCTTTGATTGGTTCCACCTCCTCCCCCCCCTCCACGAGGCTACCGGCGCTGCTCCATTCTCCCCCCCTTGAGGAATCCAACGCTGTTCCAAACCCCTCCCCGCAATCCAGCTTCCCCCCCCCTGCGAACCAGCATCCCAACCCCCCGTTCGCGTTGCCCACCCTCCACCGCGATCCTACTTTCCTCCCTCCCGAGCAGTCAATGACACCCTTTACCCGACTTGGCACCAGTGCCGGTGCCCGAAGATCCTCCCTCTTCTGGCGCGGCTGGGCAGTGCGTCAGAGATCCTCCTTCTGCTGATCTGGGCTGGGCTGGACTGGCGTTGAGCATTTGCACATGCTCAAAGCCTTCTGGTCTCGCTCTCTCTGAGATTGAGAGCGAGACCAGAAGGCTTTGAGCATGCGCAAATGCTCAAAGCCAGTCCAGCCCAGCCCAGACCAGAAGAAGGAGGATCTCCAACGCACCGCCCAGCCCAGGCTGCGTCAGAAGAGGGAGGATCTTCGGGCACCGGCACTGGTGCCAAGTCGGGTAAAGGGTGTCATTGGCTGCTCGGGGGGGGGGGGGGGAGTAGATCGCGGTGGAGGGGGGATGCCGGATCGCTGGGGGGGGATGCCGGATCGCCGGGGGGGGGGGGGTGCTCGTACAGCGAGGCAAGCTCGGTTTACGAGGCACCAAGTTTGCGAATGTTTTGCTCGTCTTGCAAAACACTCGCAAACTGGTGCACTCGTAAACCGAGGTACCACTGTATTTTCATTCTCTCTCAAATGTTTGTAACAGTTTGAATATTGATACCGTGTCGAGCTCCATACTCATGGAGATGATGCGGTATATAAATTTAAGGTTTAGATTAGATTATTTATCCACAGTTTTCTGGGTTAGCAGAAAACAGAATTGCTGCCCTTTGTTTTATTCTTTCCAACCTAATGGAATTTGGAAGGAATCGTAGAAAAGGAGTCATAAATCTTTGTCTAGGGGCTAAATAATTCTTTGAAAATTTAATGGAATAGGATGAAACTGGCTATGAGGGGAAGACAGGTGCAAAAGATATAGGTAGTAAATGGGCCAGATTGGACTGGGGCTCCAGAGACAATAAGAATCCTTCTCCCAACACCCTATGGGAATTCACAGCTTATTAACATTTGCTATACCACCTAGTTTTGCAGATCTGCAGTTTACAATAAAATAGTTAGAACACATTATTTTCTGTTATAATCTGAAAACTACTTAACATAAAATATAAACTCCAACATTATGAAAGGGAAAGTGCAGATATCTATACCAAAACAACCATAGGAAGTATTGCCCCCTCAAGCTCATGCAACAAAGTAAGCCTTTAGCTGTCCTTTTAAACCTCTTTAGCAAACCACCACTAAGCGCAAGCATCCAGAAAGACCATTCCACACTGAACATACAAAGCAAAAAAAAAAAAAAACAACCAAAAACAACCCAACCCTCATAAATTCTCAATGCATCCCAGATGGTGCTGGGATGTCATCCTGCGTGGCTCATAAAGGATGACAGTCAGCAAGGTAAAGTAGGAGCTTTTTATAATGAGCCCTGTGCATTAACACAAATTTAAATCTACTCCCTAAGGAAGTCCCTGATTGGCTCAGGCTCCCCAGGCCCTCCCAAGGGAGGAGCCCAAGGCACCTGAGCCAATCAGAGCCTAAGGCCTGTAGTTCGTCGCTGGAGGCCGGAGGAGCAGGAGGGACTGAGCACCCCTCCTGCTCCCAACTTAAAGGAGGGGGCGGGAGCGTCGGTGTCTGCTGTCCGGTGGCAGGAGGGAGCAACCCTCCTGCCATTTGTTATTTTTTTTGGGGGGGGGAGAAGAAGAGGGGCTGATGGCAGGAGGGAGTAGGAATCCCTCCTGCCATTCATTTGCGGCGGCGGGCATTTTTTTTTTTTTTGTTCAGGGGGAGGGGGTGCTTTTTTAAAAAAATAAAAAAAAAACCCAGGCAGACCTGTTGGTAATATAGCCAAGCAATACTTGGTGAATCAATCACTTGGCTATTTTGCATGGGGTTTTACTCATTTGCATGTTTGGATTGGATCGTTAAGTAGGCGGTGAGCCTTTTAGTGAATTGGGTGGGTAGCAACGGCCTATGTCTTGGAAAAGGCAGTGTTGCTTGACTAAAGAAACTTGTCATGCTGTTTCCAACACATACAGTTCCAAATGTTGGGGCAGTGCACACTCGTGGTGAAAATCTAACTTGTCTTTGTTAATGTCATAGAAAGAAAAACTCTTCTGTTGAAGTTCCTAAATACAATGGTTTTGTTGTACAGGATGTTTGGATCGGGCAGAGAACATAATTTCACACGGCCCAATGACAAGGGAGAGTTTGAAGTAGCAGATGGGATCAGTTCCACTGTGTTCCGTGCAATTCTGGTGAGATTCTTTTCTCAAGTTGGGAATACCTTGCACATTATTACTTTTATTTGTGTTAATGGGGGTCATACAACTCTGGTGAATTCTGGGCACCCAAGAGGAAAATTCTATAAGAGGCACCTAACTTAATTAGTAAATTGACTTTAATGATCAGCTTTAACAAGCTCATAATTGAAAAAAAAAAAATTTAATTGGGAGATAGGCACTTAATACCAAAGTAGGTGTGTTTAGGGGTGGAGAAAGACTTAGGCGCCATTAGGCATGATTCACTAAAGGATATAGGCACCTATAATGTAGACCATTAAAACCCTGCCCTACATTAGCGGTACCTAAATTTTAAGTTAGATGTGATTTTGTAATATGATTGACATGTAGTAGGGCACCTATCTTTTTTTAGGTGCCAGTTACAGAATCTGGCCCCCAGTGCCTTGAGGTCTGTGAGGATTTTCATGATGAATGTACATGAGAGAGATCATTTTGCACGCATTTGATTCATTAGCCAGGTTGACTTGCTTAGTTGGCTATTCTGAAAATCAGAACTGTTAACTCTGCAGTACTAGTTAACAATCACTGTTTACTTTTTGAGCAGTCTGAACTGAGCTCTCTAATAACTCCAAAGAATGTAGAAATGAGGTTGTCAACAAGCTTTAGATGGTACCACTTTAATGGATTAGCTCAGGACATCTGTGGTTTAACTTGAAAGAGCTTTGCTCCCTTCATCAGGTCAGTATAATCTGAGTTAAGTTGTAGATATCTTCTTATTGGACCATTTGACACTTGTTTCTAGGTATTCAAGTGGGCTAAGATTGGAAGCACAATATTGAAGTCTATAAAAGAAAAGTGAAACAGCAGTTTATATTGCTGTTTATCAATTGTATCATGGATGCAAACTAACATCTGATTTTTGGCATATCTGCTATTTTTATTTATTTAAGCATTTTTCTCAGTGTTTTTTCCAAGATGAGTTACATTTAAGTACACTACATAATTTCCCTGGTCCTAGTAGGCTCATAATCTGAGTTTTTTTCCCCCCTTAGGGCAGTGGAGGGTTAAGTGAATTGCCCAAGGCCACAGTTATATTTGAACTGGTCTGTCTCACTGCTCTAAACACTAGGCGAGTACTCCAAGCATGAATATGCATGAGATTTGGGGCCAATATTCAGATTGTGGGAGGCAGCTCAGCAGTCGACAGCAAACCCGAAAAGTCAATGGCAGTTGCCAACATTTAATTTTTCTTTTGTTGTTTTCTTTAACTGTTTTCTTTTGGTTTTGTTTTGTTTTTTTAGTTCAATTGAGTTTAGTAAATATACAAAGTACAAAGTGTACAATACAAAGCTAAGCATATATAACATAACACAAAATAGCACAAGATAACACAAAAGTCTTGGATGTCACTTGCAATAGGACTAATAAAGATGAAGTCTAGAATCTGCACAAATGTCAATGGAATAATCGATGCAATGGAATCTATCAATGCAATATGAGAGAGTAGAATAACTTTTATCAGTTGTATGGTGACACCGAGAGTTCTAGAATAGGTGCCCAAATCTGTTCAAAAATTTTAATAGATTTCTTTCTTTCGGTTGCAATATGTTCAAACTTGGTAACTAAATGAACTGTGTTTTACCAGGTCGCATACTCTGCAGCAGCCATATTCTTCCAATTGGACAAAACTATTCTCAAGGCAATGAGTGGTAATAGTTTAGTGTTATCTTCTGAGATGGATAATTGCATGCCATAAGCTCCTTTGATGATAATATTGTAAGACAAGGGAATTGTTAGCTTAAGAATAGAGCAGATTTTGTGCCAGTAATCAAGCAATAATGGACAGACATAGAGCATGTGGCATAAAGTACCAACTGAATTACCCCAAGACCAGGCGCAATCTCCAGATATGGACTTCAGCTTTGATAGATGAATAGGGATCCAATAAGCTCTGTGGAGTAGAAAAAAGTAAAAAGAAAGGAGGATTGAAGAAAGGAGGCAGAGTGGCATACTTTGGAAGTGCATGACCAGATTTTTTGCCAGATGTCATCTGTGATAGATATCCAGATCATAGTTCCATTTCTTCTCAACACCAGTAGGTCTCGTGACTTTCTTAGATTGTATGAATTTGTACCAATTGGAGGCTTCTTTTTTCTTGAAAGAGATTGCCGAGCAGAGCTCTATAACATCCAGACATGCAACATATATAGACGTGGAACCCATATAGGATTGAATGGAGTGTTTTAGTTGAAGCCACTGATATAACATGTAGGAGACAGTTTGTAGCGATCACATACAAAGCCATAAGGAATCCATGCAGACCCATCATAAAGTTGATTGACTTGCCATATGCCCACTTTTTGCCAGTGTTTCCAATCAACCAGTGGCTTTGAATCTTAAAAAGCTTCATTTCTCCATAAAGGGCCATGTAGTGTGGTTGACCACATTCAAATATTTGTTAGGTGTGACTGCTTGGTTAGACTGGAGAACTCTTGGGCATAGGATGACTGTAAAATTGCATATGTTTTTTTTTTTCATACGTAACCTATACTGGTAAATGTGCTGTTGTATTCAGTAATTTGCAGTTTTCATAGATTCAGATATTGTAAGGCACTAGAATCTTTTGATTTCACTGTGATTACTTTTTTTTTTTTTCCATTATTTTTTATTTTCTAATTTTTCATAAAGTGTACATAATAATAAAATACAATTGATAAATGCATATTATCACTTTTATATCTAATACATTATATATCTGAATTTGATTTTCCCCCTCACCCTCCCCCCTCCCTTTCATTACTTTAATATAATATTTTAATTTTCAAATTTTTATAAAACAGTATACAACATATTAGAATACAATTGATAAATATTCAATAACTTTTTTATATCTAATACAATATAATCTAAACAAATTTTGTCCCATTTCCCTCCCCCCACCCTTTTATTACCTTTTATTCATACGTTACATTTTGTATAATATATTATAACATACTATGTATAAATTAATTTTTCTTACCCCCCCTCTATGTGTGTCATAAAAAGATCCTTAAAATAAGAAAAGAAGAAGAAAACATCATATTATTTATTCATTACAGTATTTTGTCAATGGCCCCCATATTTTTATAAATTTAGTATATGTCCCTTTTTGTATTGCTATTTTTCTTTCCATTTTAAAAATATGACATATTGTATTCCACCAAAATGTGTAATTTAGGTTGTTGTAATTTTTCCAATTATTAGTTATATGTTGAATGGCAACCCCTGTCATAATTAATAAAAGCTTATTCTTTAGCACTCTCCAGACCAGTAGAGGTTAACTTTACGATTGGGTATATATCTAATCATGACCAGCAGGTGGAGACTGAAAACAAAACTTTGGGACAGTATATCCTAGCCCCTCCTCTCTATTTCCCTCAGTCTTCTTTCAGTCTCCAGCAGGTGTTGAGTGATCTGTACCCATCTCCCTTGGTAGGGCTGTTGGAATTTGTTTAGAGGTTTATTGTCCCTGTTTTTAGCCGGACGGAGCTTGGACGGACTCTGTTTGGGGGTTCGTCCGACCTCGGGGGTGTCAAACCCGGCGGGTCACGAGCGGGGTCCCTCCCCCCACTTCCTCCACCTCCCCATATTTTTTTAGAGGAGCCTCAGCAGTAAGCCTTGCCCCCTAAATCAAGCAAGGCATATTGCTTCGAGAGCCTGTGGAGTCTGTTCTGTAAAAAAAAAAAAAAAAAAATCCTGAGGTAGTGCTGGTCTGGAGGGTTGTATCCCTTTAAGAAAACTGTATTTTACTGTATTTTTTCATCTAACCGGCACTTTTTTACAGCTAGGTCGCGTATGGAGCAATGAGCACTTCTAAAGGGAAAAAGTGCTCATTGTGCTCCAGACGCGAGGCACTCGCGGCCGGCCTGTGCAAGCGGTGTTCAGGCCGGTGCGGTGGAGGAGCTCCGTCGGCAGCGGCTGCAGGCGCCCAGAGCTCCCCGCCGATGGTGCCTCGCGAGTCGGCAGGGAACGGTGGAGAAGCCCGGTCTTCTCCGTCCGCCCACGGAGGGATTCCCCGAGCCGCCGACGGTCGGGTTTTAGAGGATTCCCTCTCAGCTGATATTTTGACAGCTGATGCCGGCTTGCCTGTTTTAGCGGCTGAGACTATTCAGGTCTCTCAGCCGCTTCAGGCTGTGGAGGGAGCTGTTTTGGCGGGAAAGACGCCATCTTCTCTGTCTGGCCCCTCCATTTTGTCTTCCACCTCAGGTGACCTTCCCCCTGTTTTGTCTAAGCAGGGGCAGGTTTCTGCTGGGTCCCCTGCTGTGGCAGGGAGTCCCTTGGGACCCTCGGGGGGTTTTTCCCCTGATTTTTTCTTTTCATTATGCAAAGCCTATTTTCAGGCGGCTGGGGGTCCCGGTTGCGCCCAGGGGGTCTCGGGGGGTGGGGTTTCCTCCGCGCTCCCTGCGGCTTTGCCTCTCTCGTCTGACGTGACGTCCCCTCCGCCGCCTCTCTTGTCCAAGCGTCCGCGGGTGTCGTGGGACGAGGATTTGTGGTCGGAGGAACGTGTCGGTATGGAGGAGGACCTGGACCCTTCTGAGGAATTCCAGGACCCTCTGGAGGGGACGGAAGCTGGCGGCGGGTTGTCGGGTTTCCCGTTCTCCAGTGACGAGGCGTCCGTGGTGCGCCTTTTTCAGAGAGATGAGCTGCCTGACCTTATTCAACAGGTTTCTTCGGCTTTGCGTTTTGAGGACGCGCCGCCGGAGACTCCGCGTGTGGGGGACCCTCTATTACGAGGGATCCGTTCCGTTTCCCGCTCTTTTCCTATGCATCAGGATATTCGGGATATTATTCTTGAGCAGTGGAAAACGCCGGAGACGCCGTTTCGGCTGGCGCGCAGCATGGCTCGCCTGTATCCCATTCCTGAAGGGGATCGGGCTACGTTAGCTTCGCCAGTCGTGGATGCGGTGGTCTCGGCTATTTCCAAGCGGCATACCGTGCCTGTTGAGGGCGGTTCTGCCTTGCGGGACTCTGAGGAGCGCAAATTGGAGAACATCCTTAAGCAAAATTTTCAAGTCTCTGCTTTTGGGGTCCAGGCGGCTATTTGTGGGGGACTGGTCGCTCGCGCCGTGTTTCGGTGGGCGGAGCGGGTCTTGGATCGAGAGTCTGACGACTGGTCTCTGGTGGATCAGGAGGTAGCAAAGATTGAGATGGCTGCCTCATTCCTCTCGGATGCTCTGTATGACTTGGTGCGGATCTCGGCTAAGTCCATGGCTTTTGGCGTGGCCGCAAGGCGTGTGTTGTGGCTGCGCGCTTGGGCGGCGGATGCTGCGTCCAAAGCTAAGCTTACTAAATTTCCCTTTCGGGGGTCGTTTTTATTTGGAGAGGACTTGGATAAGTTAATTCAGACTCTGTCGGACTCGAAAGTTCCCCGTTTGCCGGAGGACCGTGCCCGCCCGGCGTCTCGGGGGGGTGCGGCCCGGGGGCGTTTGCGGGAATTTCGCAAGTATCGCCCTGGGCGTGGGGCTGCTTCTTTCCAGTCTCCGGGGTTTTCCCGGGGTCGGTTCTTCCAGCGCATGCAGCCCTTTCGGGGGGCCCGTCGGGGGGCAGGGAACCCCTCCGCCGGTTCCCCCGCTTCCCGTCCTGCACAATGACGCCTTGCCGGCGCCCCCCTTGGTTCCGGTGGGGGCCCGGCTGCGCGACTTTTTTCCCAAATGGGCCGAGATCACGTCCGATCAGTGGGTCCTGGAGGTGGTGCGGGACGGTTATGCCCTGGAGTTCGCCCGCTCTCTGCCGGATTTTTTCCTCGCTTCTCCGTGTCAGACTCCGGGGAAGAAGCAGGCTTTTCGCCAGACCCTTCAGCGCTTGCTAGATCTCAGGGCAGTAGTTCCGGTGCCCCCCCCGGAGTGGGGCACGGGCAGGTACTCCATTTACTTTGTGGTGCCCAAGAAGGAGGGGACTTTTCGGCCCATCCTCGATTTGAAAGGGGTCAACAGGGCTCTCAAGGTTCCCTCTTTCCGTATGGAAACGCTGCGGTCGGTCATTCTGGCGGTTCAGCCGGGGGAGTTTCTCACTTCTCTCGATCTGACGGAGGCCTACTTGCATGTTCCTATTCGGACCTCTCATCAGCGTTTCCTGCGCTTTGCGATCTTGGGTCGGCACTATCAGTTCTGTGCGCTTCCCTTTGGGCTGGCCACGGCTCCCCGGACGTTCACCAAGGTGATGGTGGTCGTCGCGGCAGCCTTGCGGTCGGAGGGCATTCTGGTACACCCCTACCTGGACGACTGGTTAATTCGGGCCAAGTCGTTGCAGGAAAGCTACCGGGTTACGGCTCGGGTGGTGGAGTTTCTCCGGTCGCTGGGCTGGGTGGTCAACCTTTCCAAGAGTCGGTTGGTTCCGGCTCAGCGTCTGGAGTACCTCGGGGTGCTGTTCGACACCTCCTTGGGGAAGGTCTTCCTCCCAGAGGCCCGGGTGAGCAAATTGCAGTCTCAGATTCGCCTGCTTTTGGCGTCCCGGTGTCCTCGGGCGCGAGATTTCCTCCAGGTCCTGGGGTCGATGGCGGCGTCCCTGGACGTGGTGAGGTGGGCGCGGGCCCACATGCGTCCTCTTCAGTATGCTCTGCTCCGGAGGTGGTCTCCCCAGAGGCTCGGGATGGATGTTCCGGTTCCCCTGCGAGGCTTGGCGCGCTGCAGTCTGCGTTGGTGGCTCCGGACCCCTCACCTAGTTCAGGGGGTGGGTCTGGATCTTCCGCAGTGGACGGTGCTCCTTACGGATGCGAGTCTCCTGGGTTGGGGGGCCCAGTGTCTGGGTCACTCTGCTCAGGGAACCTGGTCCACGGAGGAGGCCTCCTGGTCGATCAACGTGTTGGAGACCAGGGCGGTCCGGCTGGCGCTGTTGGCTTTCCACTCCCTTTTGTTGGGCAAGTCGGTCAGAGTCCTGTCGGACAATGCCACGGCGGTGGCTTATGTCAATCGTCAGGGGGGCACCAAGAGCACTCTGGTGGCGCAGGAGGCGGCTCGGCTCATGGTTTGGGCGGAGTCGCATCTTCTGGACCTCTCGGCCTCTCACATTGCCGGGGTAGAAAACGTTCAGGCGGACTTCCTCAGTCGTCACTTCTTGGATCCGGGAGAGTGGTGTCTCGGCGCCGAGGCGTTTCAGTTGCTAGTGCGTGCTTGGGGGCAGCCCCTGATGGATCTGATGGCTACAAGTGGCAACGCCAAAGTACCCCGCTTCTTCAGTCGTCGCAGGGACGGTCTGGCCGAGGGTCTGGATGCTCTGGTCCAACCGTGGCCAACGGAGGGGCTGTTGTATGTGTTCCCTCCTTGGCCATTAGTAGGCAGAGTACTGCTTCGCATTGTTCGCCATCCGGGGCTGGTGGTCTTGGTGGCTCCGGATTGGCCTCGTCGTCCGTGGTATGCGGATCTGGTGAGGCATCTGGTGGCGGATCCTCTTCCTCTGCCTCTCGAGTGCGATCTTCTGACGCAGGGTCCCATTCCCATGTTCGACCCGTCTCCCTTTTGTCTTACGGCTTGGCTCTTGAAAGGGGCCGCCTGAGTAAGAAGGGATATTCCGACAAGGTGATCTCTACACTTTTGGGGTCCCGGAGGCTTTCTACCTCTCGGGCTTATGTACGGGTTTGGCGTCTGTTTGAGGAATGGTGCCGAGCGCGGGGAGTGGTCTCCTTTCGCGCTTCTCTGCCTAACATTCTAGAGTTTTTGCAGGATGGCCTGGATAGGGGCCTGGCCTGGTCTTCTCTTCGGGTTCATCTGGCGGCCCTGTCGGCTTTTCGGGGGCTGGTGACAGGTCAGCGTTTGTCAGCCATTCCTGATGTGATTCGCTTTCTTAGGGCGGCCAAGTTGCTCAGGCCTCCCATAAGGCCCTCGATTCCCTCTTGGGATCTCAATCTGGTTCTCTCTGTTCTAGTGCGCCCTCCTTTCGAGCCGTTGGATGGCTGTTCGTTGAAGGACCTTACGCTGAAGTCGGTCTTTTTGGTGGCCATTACTTCCGCTAGACGGGTGTCGGAGCTACAGGCTTTCTCTTGTAGGGCTCCCTTCCTGGAGTTTTCAAAGGAGCGGGTTGTTTTGCGGCCTGTTCCTTCCTTTCTGCCGAAGGTAGTTTCTCCTTTTCATGTCAATCAATCGGTGGTCCTCCCGGTCTTGGGTAGTCGGGAGGGTTCTTCTGAGCAACGACAGCTGCGCAAGTTGGATGTCGGTCGGGTCCTCCATGCTTATGTGCAGCGGACCCGGGATTTTCGGAGCTCCGATCATCTCTTTGTGCTTCTGGCGGGTCCTCGTCGGGGGGCTGGCGCTTCTAAGGCTACTATTGCGCGCTGGATCAAGGAGACGATCGCTTCCGCTTATCTTCTGAGTCAGAAGCCGGTTCCGGAGTTTCTCAAGGCTCATTCCACTAGGGGTCAGGCGGCTTCTTGGGCTGAGTCGTCGCTCGTGCCTCCGGTGGATATTTGTAAGGCTGCGGTTTGGTCCTCCTTGCATTCATTTGTTCGGCATTATCGGGTAGATGTTCAGGCGCGTCGGGACGCGGTGTTCGGTGAGCGTGTTCTGGTATCGGCCCTTCGGGGGTCCCGCCCGTGAGAGGGACTGCTTTGGTACGTCCCAATCGTAAAGTTAACCTCTACTGGTCTGGAGAGTGCTAAAGAAGGAGAAATTAGGTTCTTACCTGCTAATTTACTTTCTTTTAGCTTCTCCAGACCAGTAGAGGTCCCCACCCTGTCTGTTGTTGTTGTTGTTGGGGCTGTTGCGCGGGCAGTTTTTGGTTTTTGCTGCGGGTTCTAGTATTTTTCTAGGGCCGGGGAGAATTGAAGAACAGCGGCTGTGGCTCGGCTGGCTTAGCTGGCGAGCTGTGGGGACCTTCTTCCTTCGGGAATTTCTCCTCTGCATTTTCCAACAGCATTTTTTGGGTATGTTATTGGTTACTCCTTTCGGAGTATTGTTTTTTCTCTCTGTTGTTTCCAGTTCTTGGTTCTGCTTGGCTATTCGGCAGACTGAGGGAAATAGAGAGGAGGGGCTAGGATATACTGTCCCAAAGTTTTGTTTTCAGTCTCCACCTGCTGGTCATGATTAGATATATACCCAATCGTAAAGTTAACCTCTACTGGTCTGGAGAAGCTAAAAGAAAGTAAATTAGCAGGTAAGAACCTAATTTCTCCTTATTTTCTGGTGAAATTTGACTTTTTATTCTCATCATTGTTCCAAATAAAATTGTATCATATGATATTGCAATATGATTTTCCATTAATTTATTAATTTGTGGCCAAATTGAATTCCAAAAAATTTTAATATAAGGACAATGATATAATAAATGATCTAATGTCCCTGGTTCTAGATTACAGTGCCAGCATCTATTAGACTTAGAACTGTCTAATTTTTGTAAACGAGTAGGGGTCCAAAAAGCTCTATGTAATAAAAAGAACCATGTTTGTCTCATAGATGCTGACACTGTACATCCCATTCTCCAAGACCAAATTAGTGGCCATTGAGATGCATTAATTTGATGTCCAATCTCAATGCTCCAAATGTCTCTTAGACCATTTTTTGGTTTTTTATTTAAATATCCAGATATTAATTTATACCACAATGCGGCTTGATGTCCTAGGAAGTCTGCTTTAAAGCATAAGAACTTTAAACTATATTGATTGTTTAATGATTTCCATTCAGGGAACCCAACCTGAATGGCCTGCTTCAATTGCAACCATTTAAAACTTTGTGTTTTATTGAGACCAAATCTATGTTGCAATTGTGGAAAATCCAGCAGTTTACCTTCTGAAATAATATCATCTAGAGATCTAATGCCTGCATTAATCCAGTTCTTCCAAAGGATTTGAGCTCCGCCAATTTTGATCTTGGAGTTTATCCATATGGATTGATTAGTTGATTTGTATATTGGGATGGGTGTTAATTTATCAGTAAATCTCAATGTTTTCCAAGTATCCATTATTATTTTATTTTCTTTGTATCTTTTAGGTATATTAATACTTGGTAGATGAACTAAATTTAGGGGAAACATAAGGCGCCATTCCAAATATAACCAATCTGGTGCATTATCTATAAGTTCTGGGAGGATCCAATACATACCCTGACGTAGAATATAGGCTTGATGGTACCTATAAAAATTTGGAAAATTTACCCCTCCCTCCTTAATTGATTTTTGTAAGGTTACTAAAGCTATTCTAGATGTTTTACCAAGCCAAAGAAATTTTGTTAAAATTCTATTAAGCTTTTTATAAAAGGACCCCTGAAAATAAATAGGTATCATACTCATTTGGTAGCAAACTACAGGCAACATCATCACTGTGATTACTTAATATTCTACTTCTGATACTGTGATTAATAAAAAAAACAAAAACAAACCTTTTTGTTTAAAAGTCATGCTCTGTTCATAGTGGTTTCATTTTGGTATTTATTTTTCTTTTAAATTCATAAGGATTACTACAAGACTGGGATAATCCGGTGTCCTGATGGAATATCTATTCCTGAACTAAGAGAAGCTTGTGACTATTTGTGTATCTCATTTGAATATAGCACTATCAAATGTAGAGATCTCAGTAAGTATGGAATTTGTGAATGTCTAGTAGTAATATCTCACCATTGTGTTACAAAGTACATAACAGTGCTCTACAGATACACAGAAAATATTTTTTTTCCTCTAGTTGATAGGATTACTTTAATGGATCAGGAATCTTGACAGAATTATAGCTATAGAGAGCAAGAATAACTGGCATTTTTTAACAAAATTATGGTAAATTTGTTGAATAAGAAAAAGAGTGGTGAAAATACGAGGTGGGCATTTACAGGCAGAAATATTTAACATTAAGAAAGGGGAAGTGTTGAAACAACCAACCATTGCTTTTATCACCTTATAAATACAGTAGAATCCCAGTTAACTGGCATTCAACCAACCAGCAAAAAAAAAAATTGCTGACAAAAAAAGTCTCCTGCTCTCCTGACCTGACAGCCCCCCCCCCCCAGGCCCGTGCAAGACCTTTCCTCTGCTTTGGGAGAATCGCAGGTAAGAGATACTTGCTCTACAAGGGTGAAGGGAGTCCCTCAGAGACCACTCCTGGGGAGGGAGGTGGACCAAAAGTATGTGGGGGGAGGAAGGGACATGGATGCTGGACCTGCAAGGGAGGGGAGAGGAATGGATGCTGGAGGGAGGGAAAGGAAGGAACATGGATGCTGGACCTATAAGAGGAGGATGGGGGGAAAATGACTCGGACCAGAAAGGAGGGTGGGAAGAGATGCTAGGCCTACAAGTTGAAGTGGGGGGATGTTAGAGGAAGAGAGAGTGACTCAGACCAGAAAGGGGAGGTGGGAAGGGAAACAAAACTGCAGTTGGAGTGAAAGAGAAAACAGAGGAGGCTGCAACCTGAGAAGGAAAAGGCAAAAGAAATTTAACTAAAATTGCACACTGCATTTGCAATGCTGTTTTTGTCTTTATTTTCTTTATTTACTGTATTTCAATATTTCATGAAAATAACCCATGGGGTATATGTTTTTACAAATGGATATGCCTGGTGTGGGTTATACTGGTCTTTACATTTCATGGTCTTCTGTTTGATACTGATGGTGAAAACAACTCTTAGTCTATCTCGTTGCAAAAGTACTTACTGTTTCAGATTTGACCATTTGTCTGATTTACCATTTTATGTGTGTTTCCTGGAGTGAATTTCTTTGTTTTTACTCAGCTTTGCACCATTCAGAGAAAACATAGCACCCATCTTCATAAATTCTATGTTCTTTTGCATATTTAACTGCCAATAATTTGACATCAGTTGTATATGACTTTCTTTTTGGCATTATAAATGCCAATAACTTAAAAATTTCCTTTATATCAGCTTACCTTGCTTTTCCTGCAGTCTAGCATTGTAGGCTTGTCTCAGTCCCACACTGCTGTTCTTGCTCAGATCATCAGCATGAACTGAGCATGCTTGGGGAATACAAAGGTGCAGGTAAAGCGAAAGTTTTCATAGCATCCTTCCCACTATTCCAGACCAGTGGATAGTCTTGTCCATCAACTAGAAACATAGAAACATAGAAAGATGACGGCAGAAAAGGGCTACAGCCCATCAAGTCTGCCCACTCTACTGACCCACCCCCTTAAGTCTGAGTGCTGATGACTCAGTTCCTCAGCTCGACCTTCGTAGGGATCCCACGTGGATGTCCCATTTATTCTTAAAGTCGAGCACGCTGGTGGCCTTGATCACCTGCACCGGAAGTTTGTTCCAGTGATCCACCACCCTTTCTGTGAAGAAGTATTTCCTGGTGTCACCACTAAATTTCCCTCCTCTGAGTTTAAGCGGGTGCCCCCTTGTGACCGAGGGTCCCTTGGGAACGAATATGTCGTCTTCCAGCTCGACACGACCTGTGAAGTATTTAAATGTCTCAATCATGTCACCCCTTTCCCTGCGTTCCTCTAGAATATAGAGCTGCAATTTGCCCAGTCTTTCTTCGTATGAGAGACCCTTGAGTCCGGAGACCATTCTAGTGGCCATCCGCTGGACCGACTCAGCTCGAAGCACATCTTTACGGTAATGTGGCCTCCAGAATTGCACACAGTATTCCAGATGAGGTCTCACCATGGCTCTGTAAAGTGGCATTATGACTTCAGGTTTGCGGCTGACGAAGCTTCTCTTGATAGATCCCATCATTTGCCTTGCCTTGGATGAGGCCTTCTCTACTTGTTTGGCAGCCTTCATGTCTACACTGATGATTACTCCCAAGTCCCGTTCTTCTGAAGTCCTAGCTAGTACTTCTCCATTCAAGGTGTATGTTCTGCATGGATTTCTGCTGCCGAGATGCATGACCTTACACTTCTTAGCGTTGAAGCCCAGCTGCCATGTCGAGGACCAGTTTTCCAACGTGATCAGATCCTGCTTCATACTATCCTTGAGATTGCTTTCACTTACTATATTACACAGTTTGGCGTCGTCGGCAAACAGTGCTACTTTACCCTGAAGCCCCCGGGTCAAGTCCCTTATGAATATATTGAAAAGGGATGGTCCCAGGACTGATCCCTACGGCACTCCGCTAGTCACCTCCGATGTCTCAGAGAGGGTGCCGTTGACCACCACCCTCTGAAGTCTTCCACTCAGCCAATCATTGACCCTTGCAGTTAGTTTCTCACCCAACCCCATCGATTTCATCTTGTTTAATAGTCTACGGTGCGGGACACTGTCAAAAGCTTTACTGAAATCCAAGTACACTATATCCAGAGACTCTCCCGAGTCTAGCTTTCCTGTCACCCAGTCAAAGAAGCTGATGAGATTGGATTGGCATGACCTGCCCCTAGTGAATCCATGTTGACAGGGATCCCTCAGATTTCCTTCATCCAATATCGTGTCTAATTTTCCTTTAAGTAGAGTTTCCATGAGTTTACACACTATTGATATGAGACTCACTGGCCTGTAATTCGCAGTAGGTGGAGAGAGAATTCACAAAGAAGAGTTGTCTATAGGTCCTATCCGACCACACCCTTCAGTATTTTCTATCTCCAGGCTTTGCTGTCCCTCCTCCTTCTGAGGCTGCCTCGATCTGCAGGGGTTTCAGCTCGGGAGCCCTTAGCGGATGGGGACTCGGGAGTTTCCCCCAGAGGAAGGGGATAACCCTAAAATTATTGTATCTCTTTTGCTGTGATGAGTTGGGTTCCCTCATCCAATGCGTTGGCTGCACTGTCTATTAAGGTTTCTTCAGTTTCTGCTTCAGGGTCTCAGAAGGCTTCCATGATGAAGGGTCTTTGAGGCCCCCCAATTCCCAGGAATCCATATACAGGACTTGCTTGCAGAGAGATAGATTGCAGTGGGCCGGGCTATGGCCAGGTTGTGTAAGGAGGGGGGATTTCTGTGTTCACTGAATCTTTCAAAGTGCAGAAATTCAGCAAACAGGTCTGTGATGTTGTAGCAACAGGGAAAATGCACATTCTGTAGACTGCTCCCACAGAGTGTTTTTTTTCAGCCTGAGAAACAGTGTAGAGAAAAACCCAAAAAGTACTTGGAGTGAGAAAGGAAGCAGTTTTCAGTAGGGAGAAACAGCCTGTCTCTCTCTGGTTAATAGTTTGGTGGAAGCTGGCAGAAAATTTCTCTAAGCATCTGGCTACCTCTACAGTATACATATAACTCAGGGGATCAGGGTCCTAGAATCCTGAATATACTATAAAGGAGGAATTTCTATTTGAGATATTTATCCTCTTTTTACCTTCCATAAGAACAGTTAGGGCTCCTTTTACGAAGCCGCGTTAGTGGTTTAATGGGCGCTAAACTGCCGGCTGTGCTAGCCGCTACCGCTTCCTCTTGAGCAGGCAACAGTTTTTCGGCTAGCGTGTGATAAAGCCGCTAACGCGGTTTTGTAAAAGGAGCCCTTAATTTACAGTTATGACAGAATAAAGTACTTTGTCCAGCCAAGTAAAGGTTTGTGCCTAGTTTAACAGTAATCTATTCTAGATACAAGTAGGTCACTAGCAGTTATTTTGTAAATGTGAGAGATGTACTGCTGAGAGCACATTTGCTGCTCTGATTTCAGCTCATTTCACTTTGAGTAGACAGCTCTTTATGTGCTGTTTTGGAGCATCCATGGTAAGGGGTATAATACATTCAGTTTGAAATTTTTGCTGGACTGAATGAAAGAAAAGTTGTTTACCTCAAATATGAAACTGTCTTCTTAAAATGCAGAACAGTTGCCCCCATCCCTTGTATTCATGCATTGAAGATGAGCTGAGTTCCACAGGTACTCATTCAACTTGAAGACTTCCAATAGGAATAACAGCTGGAATATTAAGTAAGGTTGTGGAGAACCTAAATCTTGTTATCTTAACTAGGTAGCCCCTTTCGGTTGGACCCTAAACATTTCATTTAGTTTGTCATGATTGCTGTTCTTAATACCCCTTTGGTACTATAAGTTAGAATTGAGGTATTACCAGTGGCTCAGCTAAACCTCTGAGTAAGATGGTGGACATAATGGCTCTGGGGGATCCTTGATAAAGCAAATTGTTACGAAACATGTCAGATCATGTAACCCAGTAGCATACTAAGCTAAGTATACAATTTATTTTAATATGTTTAAATAGGTATAATCTCAAGGAAACTTCTAAAACTTCTAAAAAGATTTTGGTGGATAAAAGTTAAAAAGTTTACCTAAATAACTGCAATAAAAGAATGTGAGCCAATGAGGAATAAAAACACCGGTATCCCTACCTCTATTGAACATTACTAAGGGTGGAGGAGGTGTACCTGAGGCCACATTTTGCCGGATTTGAAATATATGAGAGCATGTGGAACAACTTGTAATTTTGTGGAGAGGGATGTTGTATATTGTGGAGGGTGGGTGAAGTATTGGGGTCAGCTAAACCTGGGCCATAGTTCATTTGTTACATAGATTTATAAGGTGCTAATTTTTTGTGAGGAAGGGGTCAAAAATCTTTAAATCCATTATTTGTATGACTGATATTTTTAGAGAGCAACTTTTAAAACATCTCAACTTTTTTTCAGTTTCCCAAATTTGCTTGTGATCTTGTTTCAGGTGCCCTTATGCATGAGCTCTCAAATGATGGAGCTCGAAGACAGTTTGAATTTTACTTGGAAGAAATGATTCTCCCACTTATGGTGGCCAGTGCCCATAGTGGGGAAAGAGAGTGTCACATTGTGGTGCTTACTGATGATGATGTAGTTGATTGGGATGAAGAATATCCTCCACAAATGGGAGAAGAATATTCCCAAAGTAAGTTGTGTTTTTTTATTGTGGATATAAATAGTTCACTAGTCTGTGATTTACTACTACTGGTAAAGTCATTGATTCTAGAACAATATAACGATCAGAAGGTTGTAACAACAAAGATCTTGGTTCAGCATTGGATTACAGTTTATTTAAAATTTGATAAAAACCTAAGCGCTGTACAATTTAAAATAGAGTACAAAAAATTCACAGAAATGTACATTAATACAAATACATTACATTACATTAGTGATTTCTATTCAAATTATTCAGTGCATACAAAAATGTACGTACTATTCAATGGACAATGACTAACAGGCACATAAGGTAACGGACAGAACTACAATGTTGAAAAAAAAGTTTACATGAAAGGAAAGGACGAAAGGAGCGGGACAGACCTGGATGAGAATAAAATTTTGAAAAATGACAGAAAATATAATGAAAAACCTAATTGGTAGGATTCATATACTAAGGAAAGTAGAGTTAGGTTTCAAAGGCATCCTTAAATAAGAAGGTTTTAAGAGACAACTTAAATTTGACTAATATAGATTCTTCTTTAAGGTAATTAGGGATTGAATTCCAGAGCAAGGGCGGTGACTGAAAAAATCTTGTTGCGTCTTGTACCTATAATTTCTAAAGAAGGAACTGCAAGGAGATTATGAGCATTTGAACGTAGTATTCTGGTGGTAGAATGTATTGAGAAAGATAGGGAATGATTAAAATGGATTTTAAATGTTAAAAGTGCGATTTTATATGAAATTCATTGCGAAATTGGCAACCAGTGAGCATTTTTAAGAGAGGCGTGACATGGTCATATTTCTTGGAGTTTGTTATGATTTTGATTGCGGAATTTTGTATAAGTTGTAGGCACCTTATTTGTTTCTGAGTGATATCTTTGAAAAGAGAATTGCAATACGGTAGTCTAACTTAGAGATGATAAGAGAATGAATGAGAATATTGAGTGCTGAAGAGTCAAGTACTTTTGCCAAGGATCTAATCATGCGAAGCTTGAAAAAACTATTTTTGACTACTTGGCGAAAATGGTCTGGTATGATCATTTCTGATTCAAAATAACTCCCAGAATTTTAATGCTTATGACTTCTTGGAGGGGCATAGTATTTATTTTTATGGGAGATTTTAACGAAAGGCCATCTAACAGACTTGCGTTGCATTGTACTGGAATCAATGACTTTATCACGAGGAGGGAATCTTATCGGTCTGGTTGTGTCAGAAGGAACAAGAGTGGATATTCCGATGGGAAACATTTGCCCCCCTCGACCTTAATTGGGAGGTGGAGTGGTGAGCATTTTTACATTGAAGGAGCCTTTTGGATCTTTAATTTTATGATCAGCCAATCGGGAAGCATATCAATTTAGAAGTTCTGTACGTCAGATTTAAGCCTCATATTGGTGGAAAGAGCCTTATTATATGGTCACCAGTCAAGGACCATTGCTACAATGATTGAGTTGAGAGGTGATATAAAATAGGAGGGAAGGTCCCTGAGTAGTTGCAAACTAAGGCTTATTGGTACTATATTCCAGCCAGCCCTGGATCTGGTTTTATGCTAGAAGTCCAAAGGTTGAAAAGTTTAAGTAACTGGATTCAGTCTGTTCTTGAATTAGTATTTGTTATTAACCTTATGTGTACAATGTAATTGTCTATAAAATACTTGTTTCAAGGTAATTACTACCAACAACTTAATGTCAAAATGACACGTTATTAACAATATTTTTATTTTTCAGTTATTTACAGCACAAAATTGTATAGATTTTTCAAGTATATAGAAAACAGAGATGTTGCCAAATCTGTGTTGAAGGAGCGAGGCCTTAAAAAGATTCGACTGGGTATTGAAGGTAAGGAACCCTTTTTTGTATTGTTTCTAAGTTAGATGCTAACAAAAGCTAAAATTTTGCTTGTGTTACATTTGTGGTTTGACCTTCATTGCAAACTTTAGTAATAGATTGAGAGCCATGCTTTCATCTTGCCTCGAGTGAATAGTGTGCTTTTAAGTTTGTGTACTTGCTCTGGTTTTTTTTTTTCTTAATTGAGTTTGAAGTTTCCCAGCTTCACTATTGGTTGGTGGGTACAGGAGTTTATCCTAGGACTAGCAGGCAACATATTCTCACATATGAGTGACATCATCCACAGACAGTCTGAAAAATGAATTGTCACTTTAAATTTTAAGGGAACATAAGAATTGCCGCTGCTGGGTCAGACCAGTGGTCCATCCTGCCCAGCAGTCCGCTTTGCGACTACCCTCATTCCGTGTGTGTGACTGCCTTCCCACCCGAAGAGGCTCAAGGTGCTTCAGTTCTTTGTTTTCCGCGAAACGAAGAAGTATCTTTTTGACTGAACTCCATTCAGTTGGCGTTGCCTTCCTGCTGCGTGTAATTTTTTTTTTTCTTTTGTTTTTATTTCCTTTAATTAAAGATAAGAAGAGAAATCTTTGTCATTTTTTCCCGTATCTCAGGGTTTTTTCCTCAGTGAGTTTCGTGCTTCGAAATTGAGTTTAATAGCACCAAGAAAATTTTTCCGTCCATGTCGAAACCTTTGACGGGTTTTAAGAAGGGAAGTATGTGCCAGTGGTCTATTTCTGTAACCGACCCTCATAATGGGTGGCTGCAGAGTTTAAACCCTGGACTCTACATTGAGACTTGTACTCGATATTCCTCTTTAAACACGCTCTCTTAAGACCTGTTGAACTTAGCAGGTGCTGTTCTTCAGTCCAACCATGGACATCGCCAGATCTTCTTAGCTGTCGACACCAACAGCTTCTGCATTGAGATCGATATCAGCTTCGAACTTCCAGCATCGGGGGAGCCAGCTCAGAAGCATCAACTACCCAACAAGCGTCATACAGCATCAAGTCTCTTAATGCAGACCAATCGATGACACCAGCTTCGCAGGTTATTATGGTATGCATCCTCATTGAGGTCATCCATTTCAAGACAACCTGCTATACCAATGGTACTGGCTGTTGAGCCATCAGTACGGGTGCATACTTCCTAGCATCGCAGATCTCAACGGCATTGAGTCTCTTGATGCAGACCGAACATCGACAGTGACGCTTCCCAGCATAACAGGTTGTCTCTCCTTCATGGTATGCATCCTCATCGAGGTCATCCATTTTGAGACAGCCTGCTGCACCGATGATACCGGCTGTTGAGCCATAAGTACCGGTACATTCTTTTAAGCCGTCGCAGGTCTAAATGGCTCAAGTCTTTTGATGCATCTCCATCGCCTATATTTAGATTCACCTACCTCTAGGAGGTCGTTTTTTATTTTCTCAACCTCTATGCATATAGGTTTTCTTAGAATCCTCCGTTTACCTCTAGCAGAGCATGAAATTCCTCTATTCATTTTTTTCCATTACTTGCCGTAACTGTGCTTTATCCAGGGACAGCAGGCAGATATTCTCACAATCTGCCCACTTCCCTAGTTGGCTGATTTGCTTGGGCATAGAACTGATGACCTCGCGTTCTGACATTGGGCAGGAAGGCACAGTGTGGACAGTCTAAAAGCTTTCAAAAACTTAAAGTGATACTACACTTTTCACGGTCCATACCGGGCTCTGTGGATGATGTCGTTCACATGTGTGAGAATATCTGCCTGCTGTCCTTGGATGAAACCTGTTACGGTAAGGTACTGTGCTATATAGCAGAATGAACTATTAAGTGACTGTTTTTATAATTAAAATAGCAATATTACTGATTGTTTTTTTTATTTTTCAGGTTATCCTACATACAAAGAAAAAGTTAAGAAAAGACCAGGTGGCAGGCCAGAAGTGATTTACAATTATGTCCAAAGACCATTCATTAGGATGTCATGGGAAAAAGAGGAAGGGAAGAGCAGGCATGTCGACTTTCAGTGTGTGAAAAGCAAGTCTATTACAAACCTTGCAGCTGCTGCAGCAGACATTCCCCAGGACCAGCTGGTGGTAATGCATCCAACACCACAAGTGGATGAGCTTGATATATTGCCTATCCATCCTCCACTGGGCAACAATGAAATTGATGCTGATGGCCAGAATCCATCTGTCTGATTTAGACTTTATAATCAACAACTGGCATGCTTCTTCGAGCCCAGTAGCTCTAATCATATTGCACTGCAGTTGCAATGTGGCTTGGTTGTGTATTGAGCATAACAAAATTTTAGGGAATTGCAGTGTGGATTTTCAAAGACCAAAGGAGTAAAACTATCATTATGGTTCTAATTATATATTCCTTTACTAGTAGGTTTGTGATGTTGGTTCTTTGTAAACTAGACTGTCTCTTCCTTGCCTCTTAAAACCCTCAACAAATTTCTTTTCAAATAATGAGAGTTGATGGCTATTTAAGGGTGATGGGGTAGAGGTTGTTTTTCCCTGTTACATGGTGAGCAAAATAGAGAATATGAAATTGATAGTAGCACTTTACAATTGGTTGATAGGAGTTTCTAAAGCCATTTTTATAGTTGTAATGCACAATACTACCTAAAGTGCTTCTATCAAAAAATATATATTCTTAATCTAATTATAGAATTGAAAAATCTTTTAAGTGATTTTATTATATATGGATGAGCACAAGGTGAATATTTTCACCACAGGAGTATTCTGATTGTCAACATTCAGCTACCCTTTTGACATCCTGTTCAATTCTCTTCTAAGACATTCAGTGTTGACTTTTTTCACTATGATTTAGTATTAAGGATTGTGAACAGTTGTTGATGTTTAGCTGAAGTTTTGGCTTTCTGTTAAAAGCGTTTATTTATTTAAAAATAGTTTGACCTAACTAAAGTGGGTTAGGAAGGTGAGAATTATTCACTCTTCATTTATTAAATGATTGTAAGCAAGTTTTTCATTGAAATAAAGTTCCATTATTTTAATATCAGGTTCTGTTATATCAAAGTAAAATCTTTGAACTGAAATGTATACACTTTAAAGTATATTGCTAAATGTCAGAGTGCTAGCTTATTCTAGGGAATATGATTTCCAAACATTAGAACATTTGAGATATTGAATACTTAGTGAAAAGAGATGAACAATGAATACAGACTTATTCCACTTAGTAAGGCTACTTTCTGGTGTGACAGACATTCCATTATTGAACCTATGGATAGTCCATCCTTTCTCATGAGAATTCTAGTAGGGAACTTCTTTAGCTTTCTTTTGCTCTGCATCCCAATCCTGGGCTATCCTTAAATTCCTCAGTTTGTCTGTCTACAAGCAAGATGTTAGGAGCCTGTCTTTTCTGCTCATGTTTATTGTCAATTAATTCAGTTTTTGTTGACTAGTTGCAAGGCTTTTTGGTGATGTAGAGGGTCCCAATAGTGGGGCATCTCTGGAAGTAGGAGAGCACAGACTTTGAGGTGAAGAGTCTGCTTCCAAGAGGCAGACTGCTTTGCAGTGCACCCACTTGGACAGTCTGCAATAAAAGTTTGAAGGCTCAGGGCCCAATCTCTTGGGAGTAAGGCTCACTCCAAGTTCGTCTGCAGTGGGCTTGAGCACAGGCTGAGTGGTTCCGTGGCAGTTTTTCCAGGATTGGGTCCAACTGCTTTATTCCCCTCATTTGCATGTATGAGGTCCAGTGGAAGTTGAGTTCTCTGGCCAGTTTGTTGGGCCTAAGAGGCAGTCTGAGTCTGGATTCTAGGCTTGTAGAGGCAGAAGTTCTCCCTGTAAAC
This sequence comes from Geotrypetes seraphini, assembly GCF_902459505.1. Taxonomy (NCBI): domain Eukaryota; kingdom Metazoa; phylum Chordata; class Amphibia; order Gymnophiona; family Dermophiidae; genus Geotrypetes; species Geotrypetes seraphini. The sequence continues at coordinate 15,122,075 of NC_047102.1, forward strand.
TGTCTGCAGATTTAGCACAGTGCAGCTCCCAGCACATAGCATGGCACAGTGAATAACAGGCTGATAGCCTGTATAACAAAATTGGGAGGTTGGGGTATTTAAAATTGGATTTTTTTTGGATTCAGGGGTTAGTCAGATTCCCCCACATTTAAAATCCCCAAATTGCTAGTTTTTAGACCCCAGTGTAGCTCCTCTGGGCTGTTTTTGGTGCTAAAATCGCTGTCACGGAGGCCATTTTAAATTTCCTGATTTGAAAATAAAAGCCTCTATTTGCTTCAAAACACCATGATTTTGCTTTAAAACAGGTGTGATGAACTCCTCAGGCCAGGATACCTTGGATTCAGACCAGATTTACAATGGATAGCCATCTGAGGATCGTCCATGTCCCACTTGCTGCACGGTGCATGATGGGGTGGGGGGAGACAATGGCTTAGCCTCCCCTAGTCCCTCGGGGAGGACTTAGTATCCAGATGGTGAGAGAACCAGGGGAAAAAGTCCAAGTTTGAGTTGGCAGCAAGTGTGTCCCAGTGAAGCGTATTTAAACATCTCTGTCATATCTCCCTCTCCTGCATTTCCTCTAAATTATACATATTGAGATCTTTAAGTCTATCCCTATACTCCTTATGATGAAGACCACGCACCATTTCAGTAGCCTTCCTCTGGACCAACTCGATCCTTTTTTATATCTTTTAGAAGATGTGGTCTCCAGAATTGTATATAATATTCTAAATGAGGTCTCACCATAGTCTTATACAGGGGCATCAAAACCTTCTTTTTTTTCTATTGGCCATACCGCTTCCTGTGCACCCTAGCATCTTTCTAGCTTTTGCCATCACCTTTTCAACTTATTTGGCCACCTTAAGACCATCATATGCAATCGCACCCAAGTCCCATTCTTCTGTCATGCACAAACGTTCTTCACCCCCTAAACTATCGTTCCTTTGCGTTTTTGCAGCCGAAATGCGTGACCTTGCATTTCTTAGCATTAAATTTTAGCTGCCAAATTTCAGACCATTCTTCAAGCTTTGCTAGGTCTTTCTTCATGTCATTCAACACCTTTGCGCACAGTGAGATCCAGGTCCCCAGATACTTATCTTTTGAGAGAAGCATCTGCTCTGGTACATCATTTAGTAGGGGCATACAACAATGGAATGATCTCTAACCTTTGGTTCTCTTGTTTTTTATCCAGAACCATTTTAAAGACAAATTGGTTTCCTTTGGTTAGATCAGTGGTTTCCAATCTGTGGTTAGTAGACTGCTTGAGATCTGTAGGACACAAGACTGATGGAGATTGGTGGGTGGGGAGGCGGGGAGAATGGTAGATGTGGAGACAGATATTAGTAGAGGGCTTAGGGAGGGGGAAGGCTCCAGTAAGAATGGTAGGGATTTATTTTGTTTCAATAATTTATATTCCGCATATCCTACAATTCTATACAGATTACAAATTATTCAGGTGGGCTCCCACTCTATCTAATGTACCTGGAGCAATGGGGATTAAGTGACTTGCCCAGGGTCACAAGGAGCAGTGTGGGATTTGAACCCACAACTTCAGGGTGCTAAGGCTGTAGCTCTAACCACTGCACCACACACCCTGAACTTCTTGGAGTTAAGGGTCCTCGCAATCAAAAAGGTTATGAACTTACCTTGACCTACAATTTAATTTCTCTCCAGACAGAAACAGCCACAGTATGGTCTTTCCAATTTTTCACAGCAGTAATAAAGCAAAGCTTTAGACTAGTTGATTTTTATATTTAGCCAACTCCATAAATATAGAACTACTCAAAACATCCCTCAGTTAGGGTGATCCTTTTTCTATCTATTGATAAACATTGGGGTTTAAGATTCATACAGTATTCATTCAAGATTAATGTATTGCTCTTCCATTTCACCTACATACATACATACTGATTTCTCAAATAATGCACTTAGCAGTAGCAAAGTTTTCTTATTTGCCAAAAACAGCATATACAGTACTGTTATATGTAGCTGAAGATTTATCTAAACCAGAAGTTGCTTCTAAACCATAACATTCTATTGTCAAATTTGTTTTATACAGAAAAAAATTCAGCATTATAGAATGCAGGAAACATTTTATTTTAAAAATAACTAATACATTATACTTTTACCATATTTATAATAAAGAATTCTTACAAGAGAAGAAACTGCTTTATAGTACAAGTAATAAAAGAAATATCCACATGGAAATCTTTGTAGTGTAAAAACACCATTACATCTGAAATGACCTTTGCATATAAAAGCTACTGTTCACGATCCGTCTTTATTTGCACATGATTTTTTAAAAAAACACAAACATAATCCAAAATATACAGTTAATGCAAGCTATACACAACTAACCAAATCAATGATGCAAGAACACTGTAGCAGAATGCTTTCCACTTTGTCTGAAATTACACATGGTATCTTCTGTTGACAGCTTTTATGAAATTTGTACATAAAAGCAGTCATTCTTTCAATCCGATATTTTCATATACTGAAACTCCATTGGCAATGCACTTTTGATGCTGAAGATGTTGCTGATGCTCATAAGGGCCACGGTAAGTCACTGAAATCAACAGGGCCTCCAAGACCTGCATCAGCCTCCAAAAGGCTCATAATAACTGCCATAGCAGCTTCATCATTGCTGGGGCTGCTAGAACCTGGGTCATTGTCAATCATGTCGATACCCATGGAGTTCTCACCTGTAAGTATAAAAAGGGATATTTTGGATTTAGTTGTGATTGTGAAATAATCTGGCTTAGCTATTTAAAGATTAACACTTAGTATGGCATAGCTATATGCATTTGTTTACTTATTGTCATGTAAGACCAGTCTAGACAAGTATATTATGACCCCCTGTCAGTAGATGTTATATTTAGTCTTATATCCTGCCAAATTTTCACAAATCTCTAGGTGGGTTACATAAGAACATAACAATTGCCGCAGCTGGGTCAGACCAGTAGTCCATTATATCCAGCAGTCCGCTCACACGGCGGCCCTCTGGTCAAAGACCAGCACCCTAACCGAGACTAGCCCTACCAGCGCCCATTCTTGTTCAGCAGGAACTTGTCTAACTTTGTCTTGAATCCCTAGAGGGTGTTTTCCCCTATAACAGCCTCCAGAAGAGTGACACAATACTGCATAGAGTGCTGAATAAGATAAAGCTTATTATGGGAGCTATTGATATTACGTGGAGTTATGAACATAATACAACAGTACAATACTATTATTATAAAGTAGTAACACAACAATCGGAGATAATTCTTTTTTTTTTATTTTGGAGATAATTCTTAACATAACTTTATGTAATATGTAGAACTTATCAACACATTACAACAGTATGGATGATATTTCAGATAAGAAGCAGATTCTGAAACAACTGTCTTTGTTCCAAGTTTAGTCCTGTTGGCTTCTATTTTTAGTCTGCGTTTCTTAGTCATCAGTAGGGATTTTTTTTACCATATTTTTAAGTTTCTCCAAAATAAATTGTATATACATTGGTTGTGTGAATACTTTTGCTATTTGGTAGTTAAATGATTTGCTGTGGTGTGTTTTGTATTTTAGACCTTTCAGAGTTGGGAATGATGGATTAAGTTGCCTTCCCAATAGCTTTGTAAATCTGGGGAAACTATCTGGAGCAAGACCATATTGTGTTTTGAAAGCTAGGGAACATAATTTGACATTTGATAGAACCAAAGGAAAACAGCTCAGAGCTTATTCCTTTTTTAAAGGCTGGTTCTGCATTCAGTTCATCTGTATTTCTCTGGCTCCAGCAGATGGTGCAGGGGTTTTATACAATTGTCAGAGTTAAGTGTTTGTCTCCCTCTGCTGGTAGGAATGCATATAACCCAAGCATCTTTACTGGTTTGGAAGGATGTTCTTTTTGGCCTAGGTTGATTTGGTTGCCAACCTTGCAGGAATTATTACTCAAGAAACTAAGCTGAGGTGTTTCTCAGCCTTGAGTGGTGGGAACACCCTAGAGTTCTGCATTAGGGAAAAAAAAATATCGTACGAGGGTAAATCAAAAAGTAAAGGCAAAATCCATTTACCAGCTTTAATAGAAGTAACTGAGCACTTGAACATGTCATTTTTCGACATAGTCCCCATGCAAGACAATGCATTTGTTGTACCGTTCAACTAGCTTTTGCATTCCTACAAAGATGATGTTTTTTGGCTGTTCCTGAAACCAGATAAGCACCGCTTCCTTCACTTCATCATGCCTTGTTTATTGCTTCTAATGAACCAGAGTCTCTGCTTGGTGTGGGCTGCATTCTCTTGAACCTGTGACATTTCTATTCCCATCTTCTAGAGACTACCTTCTTCATCTCTCTATTTCAAGCCTAAAGACCAACTTAGTCTGAGAACATCTATGTCATCAGTGCATTTCATGTTCCCTTGCACAAGAAACATCTTTCTGTTCATCAAAGGACTTTACCATACTAAACCACCTATAATCCTCCACTTGTTGCCTGAGATCCTAATGTGGTTCTAAAGCTCTTATGATGTCTCCTTTTCAGGTGGGGGTAATGAGGACAATTACTTTCTAAGTGAGAAGTTTGAGAGAGCAAGATAAGCAGCTCAAGGAAACATGAAATGCACTAATGATACAGAGGTGTTCTTGGACTGAGTTGGTCTTTAGGCCTGCAGTCGAGGTTATTTTCTTCATAGCCCCCTCATGGTTGCAGACGTGATCAAGCATAATAT